>NC_138941.1:48785458-49467125 GCF_965226115.1 Aulonocara stuartgranti | reverse complement strand
ACATCCCAGCAATCAGCGAAATCATTTGGAAAGCAGTGAATTTTCCCATCCATGTAGTTTATGTCAGGCACACAGGCAGTTTGTCGCCTCTCCTGCGATACCTTTCTGCTGCTTGTAATTTTTAGAAGTCAACACCAGGAGCAGTACATGCTGATTGTGCCTTTTAATCTGTCATGCTGCACAAATGAACCATGTGAGCGGCGCCATAAGTGCAGCACTGATGTTTATCTTCCCTGCTTCAATAATTTACATTCCTTTAGACACAGTTTACCCATAACGGCATAATGGCATCATAACATAGATAGGCCGGGTGTATTATCAGTCTGTATACAGTTATTGTTTTACAAGTGTACAGGAAGAAAAATATAGAGCACAAAGGTTTAATTTGGTTAGTTCTTTCCCATACATAACAAATGATGGTACAGGATTTAGTTTGTATTGTTTGTCACTACAGGTATATGATGTAATAATTACCTTTGGTTCCCTTTGAGCTACCTGGCTGCTGCTGCAGTCCTTCGTGGTTTGGAGTGAGGCTGGAGCTGGTTTAAGTGGAGAGGCCAAAACAATGGGCTTAACCTTCTGTTGTGAACACACAGGGAGGAATGGGGTTTCTTCTTGTGTCATGGTCGGTTATTGTCTCTGTGGTTTTCAGCTGTGATGTTTAAAATACTTTATTTAGTTACAATATAAGTTGAGCTGTTTCTCATTTGGGGACATCAGTTTGTTGAGTTATGACATTTTGTTAAATATTTTTATGAGAATTCTGTTTAACTGACATCTTTTATGGACCAACTTAGAGCTTAACACAGTTTGTTTCCATTACACAATCTGTCCCTGTGGTTCCTGAAGGAGAAAAAAAAGCATGATTGCTAAGCATAAATCAGGCAGCATAAAGTAGTCCCATAAATGTGGGAGCTCCTGCAGAGGGGTGTTTTTCTCCCACCACAGACGTGCTCCAGTGCAGTCCTTCAAAAGGCCAACTGCACATCGCTGGACACGGATGATCTAAGCCATAGGTGTCAAACTCTGGCCCGCGGGCCAAATTTGGCCCGCAGCCTAATTACATTTGGCCCGCGAAGCCATACCAAATTACTATCAGAGCTGGCCTACTGGTATTATACAGCTAATATATATATTGTTTAGTATTAAGCTTTGCTTGTTCCATATTCAGTTTTTCAGCAAAACGTGTTTGAGTCCATAAGAAAAGATTCATTCTTATATCTGGAGGAATAAATATATTTCAATAAATATTAACGTTGGCCCGCGACTTTGTTCCAGTTTTGAATTTTGGCCCACACTGTATTTGAGTTTGACACCCCTGATCTAAGCATTTGCTCATTAAATGTAAGTGGACCAATTTCACATTATACACCAACACTAACAGCACTCTGTGTTTGAGCACCTAGAAACTCCATCATTGTTTCCCTCCAACATAAACAGTAGATATGCAGGGAAGATAAATGATGGTAGATATCCATACTTACATAAAACTGAGGAATTTGTAATGGTTATGGTTGCAAGACAGAAAGCATCAACTTTGGAGCTGAGATTAACAAAAGTAGGACGATTTGCCACAAAATTTTAGCAGTTTAAGCAGTGGCGGAGCAGGGGGGGGGTGGTGGCTTACTGGGCTTAAGCCCGGGTTGTTTTTTCAGAAGCCCGGGGTCTTTTGGAGTGTAATTTTTTCATAGTTAGATGCCTGGCTGACAACTGTATAAAACAAAAATTACACACAATATTCGAAGCACATAGTGCACACTGTGGGAATTTACAACTGTGCGTAAATCCCCCCTAATTGGTATGATCTGAGCTCAGGCACTAAGCAGGGCGGGGCAGCTGCTGTCTAACGGTGTGTTCACACCGAACGCGATGGACGCGAATAAAACGCCCCAAACGCCCCTAATTTGACGCGTGCACATTCGCGTCTCAACGCGTGTCCAAGAAAAATCCATCGCGCATATTTTGACGCGCGTCAACCGGAAATGTGGGAGGAATGTGGGAGGAAGTTGTGCCAGACATCTTTGCAAGATGGCAGCTGTCGAGCTAGCGCTTGAAGAGAGACTCTCCCTTCTCTATGTACTGTGGAGAGCAGAGCAGCAGCGTAAAAGACGTCCTCGCCGTACCTGGGTCCATCAGGTCCTCCAGAGGCATGAGCAGTTTGGTGAGTTTCACCATTTGCTCCAGGAGCTGCGCCTGGATGACGGCCGATTCCAGCGCTATCACCGTCGGCCAGTTTGAGGACCTGCTTTCCCTCGTCGGTCCCAGCATCGCCCGCCTAGACACCAACTACAGGCGCTCAATCCCACCTGCAGAGCACCTGTCCGTCTGCCTGAGGTTAGTAAAAGTGTTTAATACGGTAGTCCTTTATTGATATCTGTGCTAATATGCTAAACCATCCAGTTATACACTGCTAACATGGATGTGCTATGCTAACAGTGAATGCTGTCGGTGTTTACTGAAAGAAAACTGTGGTATGGAGACTGTTTATAATATTTCTAGTGATACTCAGAAGGTCTCATCAAGTCCCGATTTAATTCGATTTATGCTGTTATCAGTGTTTGCATGATAGCATGGCTGTGGTGTCACATCAATGTATGCGCTCGGTGTTTGCTGATATCAAACTGTAGCATTAGGACCACTGAGTTAACCTTTGTAGTGATACTCACTCCTTTTTATTTAGACCTGGTTTAATTCTGGGATAGTTGAATATTTGTATATAATCCCTGCAGCTGTCAGACTATAACAGGGGTCACCAGCCTTTATTAAAACAGAGTTAGATAAAACTGTGAACAGTTTGATTCATCTCTAGTTACATGGTTCTATCTTGATAAGCTGTCTTATCACAGATTAATTTTTCAAAAATATTAATGATTTAAGCAAGGAAAGGGCTACATGTCAACATACAACTCTTTATTTCTATTAATGTCTTACTTCATTCCTACCTGATTGACATGTTTAGGAATTATGAGTGATTGGCTCACTGTAGTGGCAAAAGTTGCTACCAATCAAATTATGATATGTTAAAGTTAAAACAAAACACAACTGTTTTAGATATTATCTAATATACATTTTGTAATTATCCTTATAATTACAAAATGTTTTATGTAAGATTTAAGTTTTGTGATTTAAATCTGACATCACAAAAGTATTTTGGAATTTGAATAATGTATTTTGTAACTGCAGTACACATAATACTGATTTTGAACAATTGTGTCCAGGTTCCTTGTCACCGCGGACTCCTTCAGCACCAAGCGTTCAGTTACAGAGTCGGTGTGTCCACGGTGAGCCAGATCATCCCCCAGGTAGCGACGGCCAACTGGGACTGTCTAGTGGACGATTTCATGGCTGTGCCTTCACCTGGAGACTGGCGGTCCATCACAGAGGGATTCCAGGAGCGCTGGAACTTTCCTCTGTGCTGTGGAGCTCTGGATGGGAAGCACGTCCAGACAAAGGCACCCCATATATCATATAGGAGACACACACATTGATATACACTAAATATTTATTTCATTTCTTTTTTGTGGTGCCCAAATTTATGCACCTGCTTGATTTTGTTTAAACAATTATTGCACACTTTCTGTAAATCCAGTAAACTTCTTTTCACTTCTCAAATATCACTGTGTGTCTACTGTATGATATTTAACTGACCTTTTTTATTGTAACAACCAACGATTTATACAGGAAAATAATGTCTATTAACAAGGTTGCCCAAACCTTTGCATCCCACTGTATTCGTATATTTTGTCATTAGTATAATATGAAATAAATTCTACATGTGTCAAGTCGTGTGCCAACATTTGCTGTGTAGTAGAACTGAGACATTAGTCATTATAAAAATTTATTTGAAATAATATTAAAATTCTCAAACAGAAAAACATTAAACATAAATATATAAAATATAAGAATTTACAGAGAGACAGGAATAAAAAGGACCAGCTGCTCTCCAGAGCAGGAACAAGGCTGAGGAGGAAATGCTCCATTGGAGACTGGTGTGAACTCTTCAGGGATACCAGAATGGCCAGCTCCACCGCCGATGGACCGTCCTGGGACCCGTCCCTCATCTGCCTCGGAGCCGTCCTCCCCTGTGGGCCTGTAAAACAGCACAAAACACAAAGAAATGAGAAGGCTGCTACTAGATTTTAATTTCAACATTGAAAAAAAACAGGATATAATCAGATTGGTTTTAGATATTTAGTAAACGTGATCACAAGGCAATCCCACCGACTAAAAAGGTATCAGTGCTTGCTGTACATATCTGTGGGTGCAGCAGCAGGAGCTCAGGGACTGGGGATGCTCTGCTTCAGAATCAGTTGGTTCTATCAATACAGTATTAAATGTTAACAGGTTGAATATAATAATCGTAGAGTAGACAGTGGTCCCTCATTTATTGCAGCAGGGGTTCTCAGAATAACTAGCCCCTGGTCACGCACTTTATACACTGTTTTCCACACACACACATGAACATTGGTCACAGTTCTCACAATTGATTCTCAAAGTGCAAACCTTTGTAGATTGCAAAACGTAAAAGTATTATTATGCCGCCGTTTGTCTTCATCTGCCCACCACTTTCGTGCACCTTTTTCCCTCACGGTGCAGGTGTTTATTTCCGAATGAGGCTCATAGTTATGGGTGTTTTTGTGCTGTTTTTTCTATTGAACGTGATGGTTATCAAAACCAAACATGATAAATTTGGCAAGCGCAGGAGACACGACACAGAGCAGATTTGTCAATCAGGCTGCAGAATGCAATGCTGTACGGTGCAATAAAAAAATCAGCGAAAAAGCGAAGCAGTGACGGATGAGCGGGACCACTGTGTGCTGTTTATTAATAAAAAATATATATTCCTATATGACAACATGCATAAAAGCAGAACGGTATTTGTACGTCAGTGGGAAAATAGCGGTGGCTTGCTAGCTTTTGTGCGGCTTCCCCGGGTCAGTGAAAACTTTCAAAAGAGAAATGAATGAACTTACCAGGTTGCCCGATCTCTTCACATATCTTCCTCCAAGCTCGGTCCTTTATATTCCTGTCTCGGTACAGAAAGCAGCTGGTGTTGTACAGCTCCAAGAAATACAGATAGTTTCTCTCTTTACTCTTAAAGTTAACAAATATGTTTTTTATATTTATCAATCTAAAAAAATAAACATTTAGTCTGATTTGATGTTACAATTAAAAAAGTGTTTGTGTTTTGATCTGAAGAGTTTATAAATATCTGGTTTCAACTGTATATTTGATGATTGTCAGCACAAAGAGGGAGAGAGAGGAACAGAGAGGGAGAGAGAGAGAATGAGGACAGAACAGAGATGAACAAGAGCAGGTGAGACACACATGTTAGTCAAATGGTCGTTTACCAAAAGTATCACTGTATCATAGGTACTCACGTATCTCGTACCTAGTGTTTCTTTTTAGGTTTGTTATTTTTCAAATTCTACATTTACTAAGTTATGCAGGCTTGTTTGCACAACAAGGCTAACAGTGTGCAATACACATACACTTATTCTTCTTTTTTATACTAAGTTAATATACTGTGTTGTGTTGTTTGTTACGTTGTGATGTGTCATATCGTGTCGTGTTGTGTTATATGTAGTGTTATATGTAGTGCCGACGTAGGACAGTTTTTCCAATTTCATTGTACTACTGTACTATGTATGACTGTGCAATGACAATAAAGAGTTATCTTATCTTATCTTAAATAATTATATAAACTTTTCTCAGTCTAAATAGTGGACTTTGGTAGAATTAAAACAATAAGTGTAGTGCAGGTCTATGATGATTTTTAGTGCTACTATCATCTAGTTCTGACTCTGGTTCTGTCTTGGTTAAGTCCTCAGTAATCCTGCTTTTGAACTGTTGTAGTCCTGTTTTAATTCCGGATCAGTTCTGGGTCTGGTTGAATTGGGGTTTAGTCCTCGTGTCTTGATACAGCCCCGATTTTGTTCTGCCTTGCTGCTTAATTAAAAAACTAGTTTAAGGTGTCCTGCACATGTGATATATATTTTTCCCTATATGAAGTCATTCTTTTTTGAACTAGGTTGGTTTGGCAGTTAATTTTACCGGTCAGAGAATTTTTCTAGGTAATATTCACAAAGGTAGGACAATTTGCCACTGAAATTTGTGTTGCGCGCAAGCGCAGAAACAACAGGTCGGATGGATTCCCAGGACACCGGTGCTACTGCCAGTGTAGCTACCGCCCCTCCCCCCTGACCCAGCGCAAAGCACAAGCCTCGCATGCGGAGTGAAGCGGAAAAAAAAGTGTGAGACAGAGGGTGAGAGAAAGAAAAACAAACACAAAACACGGCTGCCAATAAGGAGACGGGGCTTGCGTCATTCACTTTCGTTCGAGACTGACACATCACTACTGGCTTTCCAGGAAGCAGCTGAACAATGAGGAAGTAAGTGGAGCTTGTTGTTGGTGTGTTTGAAGAAACTGTAAGTGTGCTTTGTTTCCTCCTTTAACAGTTTGTCTTTAGGAACTTTACTGTTTCTTCAGCTCATGTCTGATTTATTCACACAACTAACTCTGTGTGTTTTTATTTCCGGTCTCTCCTTTAAAGTCGGTGTGTAATGTTTTTCTGGCTAACATCAGCTGTGCAGGGCTGGACTGGCCATCGGGCATACCGGGCCACTTGTGATTTTTCGATTTTATGGGCAGATGGGGTTTTATTTCTTTTCTTTTTTTTAACGGTATAAATGAATGGTGGTGGATTGGCCATCGACTCGGGACTGGACCAATTACAGCCGGGAAGGTTGAACTTTAAAGTTGAGGTGAAAAGGAACGTGATTTCTCCCTATCACTACTTAAGGTAGAAAGTTGCTAATTCAATCATGAAACTGATCAATGATCAGCTGATCGGCTTTTCTCTCTGCGCCAGAAAGAGGAAACCAGTGGATGTCACGCTAAACAAGAACAACACGTTTAAGCTTGATCAGCTGTTGTTAGCATTTATTTAATATTACTTTCTAGTATCAGCTGATGTTTGCTGGAGCCACAGCTGTAAAGCTGCTGGTGTTCCAGATCTACTGGCGTTTAGATCAACTGGCGTTGGTCGAACAGATGTATGGCAGACTTGCGTTTCAGTAGCTGCTACCGACAAACCAGCAAAAAAAAAAAAACAAAAAAAAAAAAACGCCAAATGTGTCATCTGTGACACTTGTGAGGTTATCTCAAACACACTCCGTCAGTGTTGATGCTGTTGAACAACAAAATGTTTAAAAATGTGGCAAGTTTACCTGGTGATATCCTCATGCGCGACACGATCCCGAAAACAGCAAAAAATTAACACCACGCCGATGTTGTTCACAGGACAGCAAGAGTAAACGATCGGGAGACTCTTGTCGTCGTTATCGTTCCTCTCGCACGTTTTATTACTAAAGCGTGCAGTTTACTTTGTGCACTAACATGGACTCGAGTGAACCAAGTGCCACAGCCTACAGCCAGATCAACTTGTGACACACATCTGCAGCACGTTTGAATTCGTTTCATGCACAATACATTTGTACCTTTCAATTGTGTCTGTTTATGCGTCATGCAAATAAACCTTTGAAATGAATGAAATGATATCATGTATGTATTATCAGCCTACATTTGTACAAAATAGCAAATTATATACACAAAGTCATAAGAATCACCACCCTTGTTCATCATGATATCAATACTTTTGCCCATAAGAAAAATGTCGTGAACAAATATATGACACTAATATTTCACCGGTGTTGTAACATCACATGTCGTTAGCATAGTCTGCGTGTGTCTTTTCTCTGCAAATGAACATTTTAGCGTTAGTTGTTATATACAATCTGTATAAGTGTGGTCAATCTAATAATGATCCACAGTTACACAGTGATCAGTAATAAACAGTCTCCAAAACTTGCATATAATCCTCAATTTGGAACCCATCTACTGACTACCACATACAAGCTGGACCAGTCTCCAATGCAGGTCAGTCCACTGCTGCCACCTGTGGCCAAGTACCATAGCCTACTACTAGATTAACTTGTGACACACATCTGCACCTGCTGCTATGATCACATCGAGTAAAGGCTGAGTGGCTGCACTTACACCTGGTACATCCAAATCTACCCACAAACATGTTGAAAGATGCAGTGCCTGCAATGTGGATTGTTAACACTAAAAACAGTAAGTAAGCAAAGACAACACTGATCAATTTCTTGCATTTATTTAGGTAGGACGTTCAAATGGCCAAATCACACTACGCTGCCCTCACGACACGTGACCATGTGAAGCTAGACAGCTAGCGAACAAAATAGAGGAGATCTTCCACACAAGGCTTGCTTTTCTTGCTTTTAATGAAGATCCTTTAAAGCCTTTCCTCTCTCAAGGTTTCTCCTTGCTATTTCTTATTTGTAACTGAAATATACAGAAAATGAAAATAAATTGCTAGCTAATACACATCTTAATGACAAACTTAGCCTAGCTTAACACGTGCGTTACATTAGCATCGCAGTTCACTCCAGGTAAACACATATAAAAGTTATCTCTGAACATATTAATACTCACAAAGACGAACGTTTCCCAAGGTACAAGCGTGTAGGGCACTCTTAGCGTGCACATGAACTCGTTCACTCTTTTAATACTGCCGAAGCACTTTTCACGGCATTAACGGAGAAAATACGTCAAAGATATGTTAATGATCAGAGCGCTCCCTCGCTCCCGTTTCCTCACATATAATACAAGATCACTTGTGATAACGATGATTCACTCTGAGCAAATTTCGAACCCAGACATTTTAACTGTTTTTAGCATGAATCACTTATAATATTTCTTAACTTTGAACTTATTTATCACTTTGCTTATGTAACTTAATCAGACTATGCATTAACTATTGACTTCTGACCAAAAGGCATAACACACACTATCAAAACATGCTTCCTGCTTGCATTTATTTAGGTAGGATGTTCTGATGGCTAAATAACACTATGAAAACATGCTTCCTGCTTGTATTTATTTAGGTATATATATATATATATATATATATATATATATATATAACAGCTTCTGTTATCAAGTGAAAATAGCAAAGATTTCAGGGCTGGGCTAACATCCTAGTAACAGCTCACACAATCACAACTCATCAAAGCTTCTCATTATCATTAGGACACATTTAGGTCAATATCACTTCACATTTCTGTGTCATCATCCATCAAATGTTGACACATAGTGGGTTTGTCATTCTCTCAGCTGACACTGAGATGAAGCAGGAAAGAAGGAGTTGATATTTGGACAGCACACATGATGGAAAAGAGGATTTCAGTTCATGTGCACATGAATGATTTGTGTTTTCTCTGCAGGTGAAGGTAGAAAGTGTTTGTGAGCTGATGTGGATGTAAATTGAGCAGCATGGATCAGTGTGAGGACAGAGAGGAGGGAGTCCCTCCCTCTAAAACCATTCTGTGTGGGGAACGTGAGAGCCAGACCAAATCTCAGAGGTGAGATGACCATCTCTAACTGTCCATGACTATTCTCCATGTCACAGCTCAGCACTCGCATCACTGCTCCATCATTATTCACAGGAACCAGCCTGGACCTCCATCCAGCTTTGTGTCCTTAAGGAGTGACACGTCTAAAGGTGGTCTCGTTGATTTTAAAGTGTCTGCTGCAGAGAGGTGAGCTGTCAGTAACATGAACTGATGTCAGTTTGTCTGATTTAAATGATTTTGATGTTTACTGGTTTCTAAAATGCATCTCTGTAGGAGAGTAGTGTCTCAAAGGACACACAGGCACAGGTGTAACTGTCATTTTATCTGCTTTTAACACATATTTGGACACAATTGGCTGTTTTTAGCTATTTATTTTAATCACAGGTGCAAATTTAGAGCTCACACATCTGGATCCTAAACTATGATGGAAACAGCTGCTAGCAGTGGGTAGTTTGACTTTAGCCTAGTGGCTAAGCTAACACAAACAAGCATGCCAGCTGTGCTCTGTGAGGATGATACACTGCTCTAGAAAGCAAACTAAGGTTTGCAGACCTTAAAGAGGACATTGCTCTGATCAGTGGAAGTTGTTTGTGCGTGCCACGTGATGCTGTAGGATTTGAGGATTTGTTAACATCTCCATGATGGTACATCTCCTCGTATAACTGCAAACACATGAACGCTCCTAACGGCAGCTATCACAGCCACAGAGGCAGACTGTTTCTCACTGTTGCATTCAGGGACATTTGTTTTCCTGTAAAAAGCTGTACTCTAATCTAAGAGGACTGTTACTGACAGGAAACAGCTGCATTATCTGCAGTCTGTGTGATCAGAGCTGCTTCAATGACTTTCATCAGATAATTTATCGTTGAATAAAACATGTTTGTGCCTGCAGCAGTCAGAGGTCACAGTCTGCAGGATCCAGCTGTCTGTCTGTGAGGAGTGACCTGTCCAAAGATGAACCTCCATACTTCAGTGATGAACCTGGACCAACGAGGTCAGAGAACTGTGATGAGCTCCTTTAGATGTTTGCGTTTTCCTGGATAAATACGAGCTGAAAAATCCTCAGATTTTTACAAAGAAAACGATGAAACAAAAAGATAAAAATGTCAGACTGTTTCAGGACAGATATGCTCATATCTGTGGGGAAAGTGTGTACTGAGTGGGTTCATGTTTGTCTTTAAAGAACAGAGCTGCTCTCTCTCTGATCTGTCATTGTGTCTGATCTGTTAAACAGTCTGAGAGGTCACAAAGAGACCCAGGGTAACGTCTAAGCAGCTAAAGCCCGGATCATACTGGGTGGTGTTAATGAGACCTCCACCAGGAGAACACTGAACAACAGTAGTGTGGATGTAGTGGATAAATCCCAGGATACTGATGCTCAGACTTAATCACAGGGAACAAAAACTGATTTGATCTTCAGATTGTGACCTTTATACTAGACGTTACATTTGTTTAGTGATTTCAATAGAGATTAAATGTGTGGGGGGTTGCCCTGAAAAACGCATCTACTTTCCTGAACTTATGAATCGATGACTAAGGAACCAAATTGCAATTGTATTATTAGTATGACGGTAAAACTTTCACAAATTCATTCAATATACAAAGTTTGTTTTAGAAAAAACTCAGAGGTGTCAGATGATTTGTGACAAAATGACACAACAGGTATTTCTCACATGTCCTACACTAATCTACCCAGTTTGTAAAGCTGTTGTTATAGTGGTGGAGGGCAGACCTGGGATAATGTTCTGGTCTTTGAGCAATGAACTGCTTGTAGAGGTGGTTGATGGTTTATCAGTTTTACCTCCCACTGAGTTAATTTGTTCAATTTAATGAAGTCTGAGCTTCTGCAACATCATCCATCAGCAATGAAAGAGAGTCCATGAAACAGACTGAAAATGCCTGATATTTTCACAATCTGAGTTTAAAACATGACAAACTTGATTCAGATGAAGTTACCTGAGCAGAAACTACTGGATCTTTATCTTGTGCTTGAACTGATTCTTCATGGTTCCTCCACAGAGTGGACCAGGAGAGCTCAGAGGTTCCCAGTGGTCAGTCTGCCCAGCAGCATCAAACACACCTGGACTCCATATTTATGGTCTGTACATGTACAACAACTACTTTTACATCTATTGTGTTCACAGTCCTCTCCATGCTGCTCTTTGTAGACCGGTGGATTGTAAGTGTGTCCAACATGGATCTGATGTTTGGCTCCATGATTTCAGTCTGATTGGCTCATTCATAAAGTATTCTGTTCCAGCTGCTGGAGGACAACATCATCACTTTTGTGAAGAACGAGCTGAAGAAGATCCAGAAGGTTCTGAGTGCAGATTACCCAGAGTGCTTAGCAAGTCGAAAGAGCAGCAGCAGAAAGGCATTTGTGAAGATCACACTGAAGTTCCTGAGGAAAATGAAGCAGGAGGAGCTGGCTGACCGTCTGCAGAGCAGTAAGAGGATTTCTCTAAAGATTTAAGCTGCTGGATAAATGAAACATTTACTAATGTCTTAAGAGAAAGACCAACGTGTTTTAAAGATTCATTGTTTTTGGAATTAAGTGTATATTTTCATTTTCAAATGATATTCTACATATTTCTTCTCATTCAGAACTTCAAGCTGTAGTTTGTCATCGTAACCTTAAATCTGCTCTGAAGGAGAAGTTCCAGTGTGTGTTTGAGGGGATCGCTAAAGCAGGAAACCCAACCCTTCTGAATCAGATCTACACAGAGCTCTACATCACAGAGGGAGGGACTGCAGAGGTCAATGATGAACATGAGGTCAGACAGATTGAAATAGCATCCAGGAAACCAGACAGACCAGAAAAAACAATCCGACGAGAAGACATCTTTAAAGCCTCACCTGGAAGAGATGAACCAATCAGAACAGTGCTGACAAAGGGAGTGGCTGGCATTGGGAAAACTGTATTAACACAGAAATACACCCTCGACTGGGCTGAAGACAAAGCCAACCAGGACATCCAGTTCATATTTCCATTCACTTTCAGAGAGCTGAATGTGCTGAGAGAGGAAAAGTTCAGCTTGGTGGAACTTGTTCATTACTTCTTTACTGAAACCAAAAAAGCAGGAATCTGCAGCTTTGAAGACTTCCAGGTTGTGTTCATCTTTGATGGTCTGGATGAGTGTCGACTTCCTCTGGACTTCCACAAAACTGCAATCCTAACTGACCCTAGAAAGTCCACCTCAGTAGATGTGCTGCTGGTAAACCTCATCAGGGGGAAACTGCTTCCCTCTGCTCACCTCTGGATAACCACACGACCTGCAGCAGCTAATATGATCCCTCCTAGGTGTGTTGAAATGGTCACAGAGGTCAGAGGGTTCACTGACCCACAGAAGAAGAAGTACTTCAAGAAGAGATTCAGAGATAAGGAGCAGGCCAGCTGGATCATCTCCCACATCAAGACATCACGAAGTCTCCACATCATGTGCCACATCCCAGTCTTTTGCTGGATTACTGCTACAGTTCTGGAGGATGTGCTGAATACCAAAGAGGGAGTACAGCTGCCCAAGACCCTGACTGAGATGTACATCCACTTCCTCGTGGTTCAGGCCAAAGTGAAGAAGGTCAAGTATGATGGAGGAGCTGAGACAGATCCACACTGGAGTCCAGAGAGCAGGAACATGATGGAGTCTCTAGGAAAACTGGCCTTTGATCAGCTGATGAAAGGAAACGTGATCTTCTATGAATCAGACCTGACAGAGTGTGGCATTGATATCATAGCAGCCTCAGTGTACTCAGGAGTGTTCACACAGCTCTTTAAAGAGGAGAGAGGACTGTACCAGGACAAGGTGTTCTGCTTCATCCATCTGAGTGTTCAGGAGTTTCTGGCTGCTCTTCATGTCTATCTGACCTTCATCAACTCTGGACTCAATCTGATGGAAGACCAACAAACAACCTCCAAGAAATCTGAAACAGGAGAATCTTCAGAGAAATACTTCTACCAGAGTGCTGTGGACAAGGCCTTACAGAGTCCAAATGGACACCTGGACTTGTTCCTGCGCTTCCTCCTGGGTCTTTCACTGCAGACCAATCAGACTCTCCTACAAGGCCTGCTGACACAGACAGGAAGTAGCTCACAGACCAATCAACAAACAGTCCAGTACATCAATAAGAAGCTCAGTAAGAATCGGAATCTGTCTGCAGAGAAAAGCATCAATCTGTTCCACTGTCTGAATGAACTGAATGATTGTTTTCTAGTGGAGGAGATCCAACAGTCCCTGAGATCAGGAAGTCTCTCCGAAGATGAACTGTCTCCTGCTCAGTGGTCAGCTCTGGTCTTCATCTTACTGTCATCAGAAAAAGATCTGGATGTGTTTGACTTGAAGAAATACTCTGCTTCGGAGGAGGCTCTTCTGAGGCTGCTGCCAGTGTTCAAAACCTCCAACAAAGCTCTGTAAGTACATTTGTACTCATGTTTTACTTCAAACATCCAACTGTGTCAGTAATTTATTTCACCAGGCTTTCTGTCTTTGTATGAATTTGTATCCTAAAGTTTGGGATTACTCCTATACAGCTGTAACCTCTTTGATGGCTCAAGAACTCTGTGTACTCGAAACGCTGAGTCTACCATAAACTATGATCATCAGTGCTGCTGTTGTGTTATCAGTCTTTGTTTAAAAACTGCCAAATGTTGTAATACCTTATATTCACATGCATGCTTTTAGATACATTTCTACTGCAGGTCTATTTTTGGTCACAAATATTGGTGAAACACTCACTTTTACATGCATGGTGGCTCATGCATTAAACAAAGCATTTGCATTTGAATTACTCAGTGAATCATTGTAGCCACAGAAACGTCTTTAGTTGCACTTTTAAGCTTAGGTTTCTGGGCTCTTCCCAGGATGTAATGAGCATTACTTCTTCACCCACCTCTCTCCACTTTCATGTGTTCATGCACCACTGTTGAATTGAGTTAATTACTAAACTCTGCCTCGGTCTTCCACAGTGTGTTTTTTGTTTCTTTGTTGTTTTTGGCCTGCTCTCTCCCCTCACTCCCAAACTGGTTGGAGCAGATGGTTGTCCCTCCCTGAACCTGCTCTTCTTATAATAAGTTGTTTGTTTTTTCCCCTGACTTATAGCTATTCTCATCATTGTCTTCAAATTAACTCACACACTGACTGCTGCTATAGCTTACCTGGCTGAGCAGGTGGCCGATGTACTGAAGGTTAGAGTTGTGACTCCAGGGCCTGGGTTTAAATCTTCTTTTCATCATCCTTCACAACTCATCCACCAGGTGTCACAAACTACAGCACGACTGCAAATACAAAGCATGTCTTACTGGATGGCTGCAACAACCAGAGTTTTACCTACCTTTGGTCTTTCTTGACAGCATGAGTGTAATATTTATTGAACAGAGTCGTCTTCTGTGATCTTTGCTGCTTTGAATGTCCGTGCTGTCCACAGATATATTTCAGTATCAGGCTCTAAACTATGCAAATGGTTCAGAGAAGATTACATTTCCAAACATGACTCAGAAATGATGTTTATACTAGATTTACAGTTTATGTTAATGTCCTCTGAATTACGAGGTGGAGGAGGTGAAGCTTACAAGGAGTAAGTGCTGATAGAAGGACAGCTGTGTTTTAATGAAGCTATTTAGTCAACCAGTAATTGTATTGCATGGTGGCATTTTAAAAATTCATTTGACTGATTTAATTAATTTGTTTTTTTTACAGACTAAGTGGCTGTAACCTCTCAGAGAGAAGCTGTGATGCTCTGTCCTCAGTTCTCAGCTCCAAGTCCTCTTTTCTGAAAGAGCTGGACCTGACTAACAATGACCTGCAAGATTCAGGCGTGAAGTTTCTGTCTGCTGCGCTACAGAGTCCACATTGTACACTGGAAACTCTCAGGTCAGAATCCAAACGTTCCCACTGCTTATCATTTAAGGTCTGAATGATATTAAACAATAAACAACCAAGCTTTGTAGAATTGGCGAATGACCTTTGACCGGGGTGGCTGTAGCTCAGGTGGTAGAGCAGGTCAGCTACTATCCAGAATGTTGCTCTCCGATGCAGTGTGAATGTGCATGAAGCACTAAAACAGCTTAGATAATGTTCTTTTGTGAATGGGTGTGATTGGGTGAATGAACGAGTTGTATAAAGTGCTTTGAGTGCTCAGATGGAGTATAAAAGAGCTATATAAGAACCAGTCCTTTCACCTTTTATTTATCTTTGGAGGGCTTATGAGGTTCTTAATTACTGTCTGAGGAGTTTTTACAGTCACATATTTTGTAAAAGAGAAGTATTGTTTGGTTCATGTTTTCTGTGGCATGTTTTGTTTGACACACCAATGAGCAGGCTATTTGTTCCATCCATCCATCTTCTTCCGCTTAGCCGGGGCTGGGTCACGCGGGCAGCAGCCTAAGCAGAGAAGCCCAGTCCTCCCTCTCCCCAGCCTCCTCCTCTAGCTTGTCTGGGGGAACGCCAGTAAACGCCAGGGGAACGCGGTAAACCAGCAAAAAACTAGAGCAGCCGGGCTACGTAAAAAGTGTAAGGGGGCGTGTTTGCGGTCACGTCTAGCGGGTGTGTGGGCGGGAGTGTTACACAGTCGCTCCACCTCAAGTCACTACTGCGCAGACTCTGGCTCCAAAAATGCAAGATGGCAGCCTCCACAAGTGGGATATTTTGGCTTTATTTTTGCACAATGGGAGGAGGTGGTGTCGCGTTGTCCATCTTTTATACAGTCATTGGTTCTGTCTTTTAAAAATTAAGATGGATTATATGGTTTTGTAAACTGCCCTCTCTCTAGTGGCTGCTTTGTAATATTTTTTTGGTTACTTTAGAAAAAAGAAAAATCCAAGATGGCTCACCGTGATGCTGAAGTATTATTGTTTTAAGCTCATATGAACCTTAAAATGTTGTAGCTTTGGACGACATTTGTCCGTCAGTATGAATGATGATAAAATCATAATTTTATTTTGTTTTGCTTAATGATCATTTTTATGATTAAGATGAACGTTTTATCTTGTTAGCTTGCAATAAGCGTGTAACAAGCTAGTTTGCAATGTTGGTTAGCTAACACAATATTTCGTATGCTTTCAGTTTTACGATGGTCAAAGAGAGAGCCACGGTGAGAGGCCGGTCTTTAATAAATGAGCACAGAAAGGAAAATAAGTCTGGATATTGAATCATCGTTATCTCACTGTCTAGCTGGTGAAAACGTGGAAACTCAGGGCAAGGACAGTAAACTGTCAGTCTGGACTTTTCTTTATTTCCATTAGCTGTAAGTGAGATTTCAGAGCAATCAGAGACTGTGGGTCTGTGTATGAAGTATAATTCATGTGCATTTGTTGAAATTGTAGAATGAGAAATAGCAGTTTTGGGCTATTTCCTGCTTGTGCTGATGAAAATGTTTATTGACGTGTGAATTCATTCTTCAACGCTTGAAAACTTTGCTTTTCTTATTTTTGTGTAACACAATTTAATGCACTGAAGAACAATGAAAACAGGAAACAGAGAAAGCTGGCCTTCAAATTAAAAGCTGCTCCTCCTGAAACGTGTTGGTGGTAAAATTTAAGAAGAGCTGAAGCACATAAATAATCTACGTGCCTAAATATTAAACACAGTTGAGGCCAGTGTTGTTAGTCCAGGTCAGAAGATGACTTGTTGGAATGAAAATGAGCTTGTAGTTTGTCTGCTTTAATAATGTGACTGAAAAAGGTGATGGCCTTCAAATATGTCCATTTCTTTCCAACTTCACCTTTAAAAGACATGGGGATCCTGGAATGAAAAAACATGACTTTTTTATGTTTTTTATGATAAATGTACAACTTTAATGTGAAAAATTCAGAGATTTTTTCTCTTGTGTTTTTTTGAAGCTGCTTCCTGTTGGTTTCAGCTGTTTGGAGTTTCCATTTTCTAAACTTCTACATTCTGAACCTTCTTCAGCTCTGAAAAGATTATGAAACACTGACTGATTTCAAGCACACACTTTGTCTAATAAACTTACATCTTTCATTCTTTATACAGATTGGGGAGCTGTGGTTTGTCAGAGATCAGCTGTGATTATCTGGTAGCAGCACTGAAGTCCAACCCCTCCCACCTGAGAGAGCTGGACCTGAACTCCAACAACCTGCAGGATTCAGGAGTGAAACAGCTGTGTGGCTTTCTGGAGAGTTCAGGATGTGGACTCAAAACTCTGAGGTCAGTCACCATGTTTTAGTTGTGCTGAGATGAATATGATGTGAAAGTTGTGCTGACACTAAACTGCAGACACAAGGCTGATATTATACTGATCCACACTGAGGATCTTCATTGTAAAGTCTGTTTACTTCTTCTCTGGTTTAGTCCATTGATTGTAGCAGAACAATGTTCACATTTCAAACAGTGATACTCAACGTGGCCCACACGCGGCCTGCCAACCTTTCCTAATTCAGATAGAGGGTACCCCGATTAACTGTGTACCATTCTTCCTCACAGTTCTAAGTATCAGACACAACAATGAATAATCCACAGCTGACTCTCTTAAGAAAGGTCAAAGGTCATGACATCTCCAAAATCCACCTGTGACACACGTTTCCATCAGTGTGATTGATTCTAGTCAAATAATGATTGATAACTGATCAGTGTGCGACACAGTAAATGTTTGCAGTGCCAGAAACTTCCAATCTAACAGCAACACTGTCCACAGTGTCAGAGTTACAAAGATGGAGATCATAGATTTTATTCTGGTAAATCTGTGATGTCACTGCCGTCCCCATCCTGATATATTGATCACTGAGAAAAGCTGTAAAAGCTTCATGTTTAGCAAAAAAATGTTTAACTGGGAATTCTGCTTTTGTGACAAGTTAAACTTGTGCAGATGAACACTCTCCTCTGAGTTTGCATTCAGGAGACTGACACCCTCTCTACTTTTAAGATCAGCTTCAAACTTTCCTTTTTGATAAAGCTTATTGTTAGAGGTGGATCAGGTGATCCTGAGTTATGCTGCTATAGGCCCAGGCTGTTGCAAGACTTCCCATGATACTCTTCTTTCTTCTCCACCCACCTCTTTTCACTACTGATGTTTTTATATGTCACTACTGCATGCTCTTAACTTTTGTCTTCTCTCTTGTTAGTTTGTGATTTGTTCTTGTCTCTCTGAGCTCATCTCTTCTCTTCCCCCTCACCCTGCAGCCAGTCATTGTAGATGGTTCTCCTGTAGCCTGTTTTCACTGGTAGGATCTTTCTATCAAAGGGAGTTCTTCCTTCCCACCATTACCAAGCACTGCTCACAGTCGATTGCCTGATGGTTGGGACTTTCTAATATTGTAGGGAGTTACCTTAAACTGTTAAATCAAATCAAATCAAATCAAATCAAATCACTTTTATTGTCACATCACATGTGCAGGTAAACTGGTACAGTACATGTGAGTGAAATTCTTGTGTGCGAGCTTCACAATACAATACCATAAGAACAAGCTAAATATAAGAATGGCTAAATCTGAGAATTATATGACTAAATATATGTACAATATATGAGTGTATGCATATTACTGAATTTGTATACTAAATATGTGTGTGTGTGTGTGTGTGTATATACATACATATTTTACAAATTAATAGATATTAATAAAATAGAGTAAACAATAAAATAAAGTATATAAAATATACAGAGGTTGGTAGTCGGACATGTGCTGGTCTCCATGAGTGTTGAAATGGATGTGTTGGTGGAGTTTTGGTGAAACTTTCTTCAGGTTTCCTTTGTTAAAGTCCCCGGTCATGATAAACGCCTCTGGGTGTGCAGTTTCCTCACTGCTGATCGCACTGTACAGTTCCCTGAGTGCTCGGTCAGTGTCGGCTTGTGGGGGAATGTAAACAGCCGTAATAATCACTGCTGTGAATTCCCTCGGTAGCCAGAATGGCCGGCACTTAATCATCAGGTATTCCAGGTCCGGTGAGCAGAAGGATTTGACCGGGTGCACGTTCGCATAATCACACCAGCTGTTGTTGATCATGAAACACACACCACCGCCTCTGCTTTTACCAGTAAGATCCTGTGACCTGTCTGCACGGTGCACAGAGAACCCCGGTAGTTGTATTGCGGAGTCCGGTACCTTATCCGGAAACAGTCACTTATAAATAAAGTTAAATTAAACTGAATGGACGTAAATGGATAATGTTATTGTATCTGACAAACAGAAAGTCATTGTTCACAGATGGATTCATGTTTTGTGTGTCTGCAGTCTGTCAGGCTGTCTGATCACAGAGGAAGGCTGTACTTCTCTGGTCTCAGCTCTGAACTCCAACCCCTCCCATCTGAGAGAGCTGGACCTTAGCTACAATCATCCAGGAGACTCAGGAATGAAACTGCTGTCGGCTGGATTGAAGGATCCACTGGACACTCTCAGGTATGAAGAGAATGTCTGATAGAGGAGGAAGAGTTGAAAACATTTCCTGTGTCCTTCACTCACTTCCTGTTTGTGTCCTGCAGATGAGACATGAACAATCACACATGGAGGAGTATTTTTAGGGACAGACACACTAGTCTAGTTGGATAGTACATGGATCTTTATGTAGGGGGTCTCCAACGAGTCTGTTTGCAGAAACATTAATGATAACTGATAACACATATTGAGATTTTAATTAAAAGTAGACATACAGTTAGGTCCATAAATATTTGGACAGAGACAACATTTTGTAATTTTGGTTACCACAGTGAATTTTAAAGGAAAAAACTCAAATGCAGTTGAAGTTCAAACTTTCAGCTTTAATTCAGTGGGTTGAACAAAAAGATTGTATAAAAATGTGAGGAACTAAAACATTTTCTTAACAAAATCCTTCATTTAAGAGCCTCTAAAGTAACTGGATGAATTAAATAAGTGAAAATAAATTGTTGGATTTCTCTGGATTTTGTTAGACACCTCTTTCCATGACTCCTCTCTCCTCGTGTCCTTTCCTTGGCTCCTCTGCTCACGTCTCTGGTGGGAGGGGCTAAGATATGAGGAGAGCAGTGGAGGATGTACAAACTGAGAAATGAGAAAGGGGCACAGTCTAAGAAGCTTGATGACCTTTAGGTAGGTCTGTGCGACAGACAGTAAATTTGTCATGTTTGAACTAAGTGAGTGAGATGAAGAGTGATGGTGGAGATGGACTACATACACAGGAGCCTGACCCTGAAATGCTCTGTATGAAAGGTAAAATAATACTGAGGACAGGTGAAAGATGCAAAGGCAGGTGAGGAAGTGACAAAAGGAGCCTTTAGTGGCCAAAAGACACAAGTCCATCAAACCGAAATCCAAAGCAGCACAGGAAGCATGAAAAAAACAATAAGAGCTGCTTGAATTCTCCAAATACTGAGGAAAGGTGCTTCATTGCTTCCTTTATTTTTGTCGTGGCTGACCGAACGGACTCACGTGCAGACCGCTGACAGTATATTTACAAATTTTATTCTTTACACAAACACCAGGTGAATATTTACACGGTGAAGGGAAAAACCAGAGCTCCAGGGATTCACGGGGCTTGGGGAAAACAGGCACAGACACTCCGCTCTCACTCAGAGATTCACTTGGACTCTACAGAACATTCCACAGGCAGTAATCCACAAAACGCTTCAGTAATCCACACACGCTCCACTGAGACGAACACACGGGGAAAAATCCAAGGGACATGAGGGCAGGCTTCGGGGAAATCTATTTACAAGAGAAAAAAAGTTAGCGAAGGAAAAAAAATCATGGGAGAAAGCTGGATTCTACTGACAGTAACTAACTGCAGTCTACAATGGTCCAGCGAGGAATAACACCAAACTGCTGTCATAAATAGTCCAGGGCAGGTCATCAGGGAGATCACTCTCAGGTGTGAAGTGGCAGGTGCGTGGGCCAAGGGCGGGAGCCCATAATGAGCTCCGCCCAGGCATAGTGGAAAACAAAGGGAGAACAGAGAGGGGGAGGAGCGAGAGCAAGAGAGAGCAGAGGCAAAAACAAAAACACACATGTAGCCACACAGGGAGCGCCAGGCAGACACGGTACCATGACAATTACCTCCTTTAGAAGAGGAGATACTACTGGAGCATCCTTTATGAAAGCAGAGGACATAGATACTAGGGGTGCAACGATACACAAAATTCACGGTTCAGTTCGATACTTTGGTGTCACGGTTCGATATTTTTTCGATACAAAAAAATGTTCATTCCTTTTTAATTTGTCATTTATTAAAATTATAAATATATATTTTAACTCAAAAGTACAGTTTTTAAATTTAATGTTGCTGAAACAAAATAATAAAATAAATCTATCTGATCGAGAAATCACTCATCTTTGGAAAAGAGAGTTTATTACAGAGAAATGTCTCTTTCCAAAACAAAAGCTATACTATACGCTTCTTCTGGGCAATATTCTCAGCAGCATATTACACATATCAGGTCCTCATAAGGAGAATCATGTGCTAACGGCTGTCTAAACGATTCGGGTAAAGTTTGTAGCATGCATGCTTGTTGTTTTTGTCTGCTTCCACTTGTCTTTGCACTAGGATGATGTCGGAGTAAATGTGCAGTCATATTTGTTGTGTGCTGTCAGTGTTAATCTTGTTAAAATGACTTTAACGTGTCACATCTGCAATGATTCATCACCTGGCACGTTTTTGCACATGTTTTGGGACTGTCCTGTGGTATCCAATTTTTGGGTCTTTGTGAACTCTGTGTTATCTGAGGTACTGGAAGTTTTTTATGTTCCCAATCCTGGTCTTTGTCTCCTTAATGATACCTCTGAAATCTCCTTAAAACAAATGCAATGCAAAATGTTGTTCGCTGGATTCACATCCGCAAAGAAGACTATTACAAAGCAGTGGTTCTGTCCTGACATTTGTATGGAATCATTCTGGAGACGATGTCTTATCCGTGTTATTGGTTTTGAACATACCACAGCAAAATTAAATAAAGCTCGACCCACGACTGTTGACGCTTGGAAAATCTTCTCATCCAGAGTTATCTCCTGGAAGAGGCAATAATTGGTTTTAACTTTGTGTTTTTGTGTCTTTTCTTTGCTGTCCCTATGCCTTGTTTGCTAATGTTTGCTTTGCTACTGCAGTTTACAGTTGTGCTGTATATGTCTGTACCCCCCCCTCCCCCCCCAACCCCGTTTTAAATCAATAAAATGTTGATCACAAAAAAAAATGACTTTAACGCCGTAACACGGCAAATCTCCGTTAACGAGTTACCGCGGATCGCCCCGTGCGTGGGGCTGGACGGCATCAACACGTTAACAAGCTAATTGCGCTAACGCACTAGTTCCCACCAATTGAGCATTGCGTGGCACATCGACATACTGTTTTACTTTTGTCCATGACGCGCTTACCATCAGGGTCATACTTCACATGAAAACCAAGATAGTTCCAAATGCCGGTGTTCTGACAAACCATCCTACTTTGGCAAAACGTCCTACCGTAAGTAGTTTATGCACATTTCTGCTGTCACAGAGTAATTCCAGCACCAATTTAAGTAGGTATGACAGTTTGCCACTTAACTTTGCCCATTAGAGTATACTTGTAGCTCATATGCATACAGTCAGGATGGTTTGCCACTTCATTTTACCCGTTAAAGTATGCTTGTAGGTAACATTCACAAAGGTAGCATGGTTTGGCACTTAATTTTACCCGTCAGAGTATGTGTGTAGCTGTTATTAACAAAGGTAGGATGATTTGCCACTGAATTTTAGCTGTTAAAGTACGCTTCTAGCTCATATTCAGAAAGGTAGGATGGTTCGCCACTGAAATGTAGCTATTAAAGTATGCTTCTAGCTCAGATTAACAAAAGTAGGACGATTTGCCACAAAATTTTAGCAGTTTAAGTATGCTTGTAGGTGACATTCACAAAGGTAGGTTGTTTTGGCAGTTAATATTACCGGTCAGAGCATTTTTCTAGCTAATATTCACAAAGGTAGGACAATTTGCCACTGAATTTCGTGTTGTGCGCATGCGCAGAAACAACAGGTAGGATGATTTGCCAGGTAGGATGGATTCCCAGAACACCAGATCTGAATGAGGGTGGGGGAGGTTCAATTTCAGGTAGCGTTGAGGCAGTTTCCATGTTGCAACAAGCTTAGCTTCTGTCTTGCTAGCTTGCGCTGCGCTCAGTGGATCTGCACTCGACAGTGCAGCCTAGGCGGAGTAGTTGAACGCAGATCCACTGAGCGCTCAACACAGACAGCATCGTCAGAAGAAAAGTTGATAAAATAAATAAAAAATTTTGTATTGTTCAATACATATGCGTACCGAACCGAAAGCACTGTATCGAACGGTTCAATATTGATACGAGTATTGTTGCACCCCTAATAGATACAATAGATACAGTTCCATAATTCATAGCTAGCAGGAAGTGTGGATTTGTTGTGGTGTGGAGGAAGAGGTTTGTGTATATATATATATATATATATATATATATATATATATATATATATATATATATATATATATATATATATAAGACAAGACATAAAGACAAGAAAGCTCCTTACCATGCATGGAGGGTTTCACCCCAAGTCAAGCACCCTGAGGCTGTACGCTAAGCGGAAGGAAGGGGGCCGGGGACTGGTGAGTGTCAGCACCACAGTCCAGGATGAGACAACGAACATCCAAGAATACAACTGACCGAGTGCTCAGTGAATACCTCAGGCAGCAGAAACCCAAGAAAGAGGAGGGAGATGAGGAACCATCATGGAAGGACAGGCCCCTGCACGGTATGTACCACCGGCAGATAGAGGAGGTGGCTGATATCCAGAAATCCTACCAGTGGCTGGACAAAGCTGGACTGAAAGACAGCACAGAGGCACTAATCATGGCAGCACAAGAACAAGCTCTGAGTACAAGATCCATAGAGGCTGGGGTCTATCACACCAGGCAAGACCCCAGGTGCAGGCTGTGTAAAGATGCCCCAGAGACAATCCAGCACATAACAGCAGGGTGCAAGATGCTAGCAGGCAAGGCATACATGGAACGCCATAACCAAGTGGCCGGCATAGTGTACAGGAACATCTGTGCCGAGTATAACCTGGAAGTCCCGAGGTCAAAATGGGAGATGCCCCCAAGGGTGGTGGAGAATGACCGAGCTAAGATCCTGTGGGACTTCCAGATACAGACGGACAAAATGGTGGTGGCTAACCAACCGGACATAGTGGTGGTAGACAAACAGAAGAAGACGGCAGTAGTGATCGATGTAGCGGTTCCGAATGACAGCAATATCAGGAAGAAGGAACACGAGAAGCTGGAGAAATACCAAGGGCTCAGAGAAGAGCTCGAGAGGATGTGGAGGGTGAAGGTAAAGGTGGTCCCCGTGGTAATCGGAGCACTAGGTGCGGTGACTCCCAAGCTAGGCGAGTGGCTCCAGCAGATCCCGGGAATAACATCGGAGATCTCTGTCCAGAAGAGCGCAGTCCTGGGAACAGCTAAGATACTGCGCAGGACCCTCAAGCTCCCAGGCCTCTGGTAGAGGACCCGAGCTTGAAGGATAAACCGCCCGCAGGGGCGTGCTGGGTGTTATATATATATATATATATATATATGTATATATATGTGTATATATATGTGTATATGTATATATATGTGTATATATATATATATATATATATATATGTATATGTATATGTATATATATGTGTGTATATATATATATATATATATATATATATATATATATATATATACAGGGATTGCAGAATTATTAGGCAAGTTGTATTTTTGAGGAATAATTTTATTATTGAACAACAACCATGTTCTCAATGAACCCAAAAAACTCATTAATATCAAAGCTGAATGTTTTTTGAAGTAGTTTTTAGTTTGTTTTTAGTTTTAGCTATTTTAGGGGGATATCTGTGTGTGCAGGTGACTATTACTGTGCATAATTATTAGGCAACTTAACAAAAAACAAATATATACCCATTTCAATTATTTATTTTTACCAGTGAAACCAATATAACATCTCCACATTCACAAATATACATTTCTGACATTCAAAAACAAAACAAAAACAAATCAGCGACCAATATAGCCACCTTTCTTTGCAAGGACACTCAAAAGCCTGCCATCCATGGATTCTGTCAGTGTTTTGATCTGTTCACCATCAACATTGCGTGCAGCAGCAACCACAGCCTCCCAGACACTGTTCAGAGAGGTGTACTGTTTTCCCTCCTTGTAAATCTCACATTTGATGATGGACCACAGGTTCTCAATGGGGTTCAGATCAGGTGAACAAGGTGGCCATGTCATTAGTTTTTCTTCTTTTATACCCTTTCTTGCCAGCCATGCTGTGGAGTACTTGGGCGCGTGTGATGGAGCATTGTCCTGCATGAAAATCATGTTTTTCTTGAAGGATGCAGACTTCTTCCTGTACCACTGCTTGAAGAAGGTGTCTTCCAGAAACTGGCAGTAGGACTGGGAGTTGAGCTTGACTCCATCCTCAACCCGAAAAGGCCCCACAAGCTCATCTTTGATGATACCAGCCCAAACCAGTACTCCACCTCCACCTTGCTGGCGTCTGAGTCGGACTGGAGCTCTCTGCCCTTTACCAATCCAGCCACGGGCCCATCCATCTGGCCCATCAAGACTCACTCTCATTTCATCAGTCCATAAAACCTTAGAAAAACCAGTCTTGAGATATTTCTTGGCCCAGTCTTGACGTTTCAGCTTGTGTGTCTTGTTCAGTGGTGGTCGTCTTTCAGCCTTTCTTACCTTGGCCATGTCTCTGAGTATTGCACACCTTGTGCTTTTGGGCACTCCAGTGATGTTGCAGCTCTGAAATATGGCCAAACTGGTGGCAAGTGGCATCTTGGCAGCTGCACACTTGACTTTTCTCAGTTCATGGGCAGTTATTTTGCGCCTTGGTTTTTCCACACGCTTCTTGGGACCCTGTTGACTATTTTGAATGAAACGCTTGATTGTTCGATGATCACGCTTCAGAAGCTTTGCAATTTTGAGACTGCTGCATCCCTCTGCAAGATATCTCACTATTTTTGACTTTTCTGAGCCTGTCAAGTCCTTCTTTTGACCCATTTTGCCAAAGGAAAGGAAGTTGCCTAATAATTATGCACACCTGATATAGGGTGTTGATGTCATTAGACCACACCCCTTCTCATTACAGAGTTGCACATCACCTAATATGCTTAATTGGTAGTAGGCTTTCGAGCCTATACAGCTTGGAGTAAGACAACATGCATGAAGAGGATGATGTGGACAAAATACTCATTTGCCTAATAATTCTGCACTCCCTGTATATATAATATAATATATATATAATATAATATATAGATAGATAATATCACACAAGTATTTACAGCTGTGGCTCTGTAATTTGTTGAAGCAACATTGGCAGCAATTATAGCCTCAAGTCTGTTTGAGACAAAGAATCCATGTTTCTGTTTTTGCCTCTTTTTGAACTTTATTTTTGAAAAATCCAGCATACAGAGTAGAGTAGGACATCCCATGAACATGGAAAGTTACTTAAAGACAAAAACCTGCCAAAACAGAGGTGGTAAAGAAAATCTGAGAGGTTTAAATGTGGCTGCATAAAGCCAGGATTAACACATTTGGGCAGAGGAAAAAGAGAGAATTAAAATAATAAATGAGAGAAAAACAACAATAAGTTATTATCATTACCAGTGTTGGGATCATTACACAAAAGAGTCATGGATTACACAGTAATTGTCCTTTTTCTGAAAATCATTACTTAATTACTTGCCAAATAAATGAATTAACTGAACCACTTCACTGTAAAATCCAATTAGTTCCCCAAACTTAAAAAAATGATTCAAACTCGTTCCCTAAAAAAGAAACAAAGTAAAGCTTACTTAAGATATCTGTGTTAGGACAACTTATTCATTACAAGTATACAGTACTAAGAATAACATGATGTTTCTGAGGGCACAATACTAATTGTTTACTCACTGATAAAAATTTCAAGTTCTACTAAATTTAAAAAAAAAAAAAGGTTTCTGGTAACTTCCTCTTTTTCTAACACATAAATCTGTCCTAATGATAGTTTTTGTGTATGGACACAAAAGCAACAACACAAAGCAGCACAAAGACTTCACAGTGATTCTACTGCAGAAAAGTGAGCAGGTAGAAATGGATTCTCCAAGCCTGACTGCTCATCACTGCCTTTGTTGTCTGTTTAAAAATCAGCCTTGGGTTTCTGGACTCTAGTCAGCATCTACACAGCTATAACATTGCTCTGGATTCTGGCTTTGTCACTTTGTGTTAGCATGCCATCTGTGCACAGGGTTGCAAAGAGCCAAAGTTGTGTTAGCAGCATAATGCAGTTGTTTGTGTCCTGGATGTGGTGTGTATTTCATCATCAGACTTTTGTGCATTAAAAATCAAATGTATATCTCCACTATAAACCACTGCAGCATTTTCCTCCTGAGGGACACGAACTAAAAAAAACTGATTGTAGCTCAGTGTGGAGGAAGGAAAGTGCCTGTTTTTGATTTTTCTTTTCTATCCACGCTGCGTCAAGACAACTGTAATGTAATTACAGCATTGAGTACAGTTACATGTTACATTACTGATTCCCAATGTGTGCTATATATTTGTCCAGTTTGGTGTTTATGCCTGCGGTCTACTATTTATATTTGATTCCTGCACGCTTGGAGTGAGCTCACCCATCATTTAGTTTTACATGTACAATCTCAGTAAAGAGCTTTTCTAATTGATCCTATTCTAATGTCGCAGGGAGGTGTCCTTTCCAGCTAAACAGAAGAGGAATATAAAGATAATGAAGGTCACAGTTTGAATCAATCAATTTCATTCAATACAGTGGTGTACTGACAGATCCAGGATCAGTCCAAATCATCAGCAGTTTGATCCACGTATGGATTGAAGTGTATTTGTGAAACTCTTGGACTGTTCCTTTATCAATGTAAAACAGTATGTGTAAGAGAGCCATGCAATGTCCATGTGTGCATGCTGAAAGAGACTGTGCTGGTTTGACCCCCCCTCCTCCTTTCAGGGTGGAGCCTGCTGGAGAACAATGGTTGACACCAGGTCTGAGGAAGTGTAAGTTTGTTTTTAATATGATTCATGAAAACAAAGCAGCACACATTCAACCATCTTCAAACTGTCACATCACTCATTCACATCTCTGATGTCAGGTGTCATCATCAAAGTGTCAATCAATGAACAGATGATGGATCAATAACTGCAACTGGATTGTGTTTGTTCTCTCCATCAGATTCCTGTAAACTTACAATCGACACAAACACAGTAAACAAAAGACTCAAACTGTCTGACAACAACATGAAGGTGATGCGTGTGGAGAAGGTTCGGTCATATCCTGATCATCCAGACAGATTTGATGTCCGTCCTCAGCTGCTGTGTAAAAATGGTCTGACTGGTCGCTGTTACTGGGAGGTCGAGTGGAAAGGAAATGTTTATATATCAGTGAGTTACAGAAGAATCAGAAGGAAAGGAGACAGTGATGACTGTGTGTTTGGATACAATGATCAGTCCTGGAGTCTGTGGTGCTCTAATGTTCTTGGTTACTCTGTCTGGCACAATAACAGAAAAACATCCATCTCCTCTTCCGTCTCTAACAGAGTAGCAGTGTATGTGGACTGTCCTGCTGGCACTCTGTCCTTCTACAGTGTCTCCTCTGACACTCTGATCCACCTCCACACCTTCAACACCACTTTCACTCAAACTCTTTATCCTGGGTTTAGTTTCTGGTCTCCTGTTTCCTCGGTGTGTCTGTGCTGAGTTGAGTGTAAAGAGTGTCCTCCTGTTAGAGAAACACTCTGACTGTTGAACAGATAGTTCAGTCTGTACATGTCTGTCTCTTTCACTCAGAAACACGTTTTCAGATTCACGGATTCAATCAGTTGATGTTTTAAACTGATTGAATGCTCTTCAGATGGGTCATAATGCATGTGGCTTATCTAATAAACAGCAGTTGCTGCATTGATTATTTGAAACTAGTCTTGTCTTAATCGTGCACCTTTTGTGTTTCATGTTAGAAAAATTGCTTTGAATCTTCAAAGACAAAAAATATAAAAGGTCAAGACAATCCCTAATTTCAAATAAAGAAAGACCAGCACCAGCTTTGGTTGAGTCACCTCCAAAAAACCTCTTCAATGGCATCTACTGTCTGGAAATGTTTGTAAACTTCCCTTGCCATCTATCCCCAAAGGTTCTCAATTAGATTTAAAGCAGGGGAACATGCAGGTTGGTCCAAAAGAGTGATGTTATTCTCCTGGAAGAAGTCCCTTGTCATGCAGGCATTGTGTACTTTAGCGCTGTCCTGTTGAAAAACCCAGTCGTTACCACACAGATGAGGGCTCTCAGTCATGAGGGATGCTCTGCAATGTCTGGACATAGCCAGCAGCTGTTTGATGCCCCTGCACCTCCTGAAGCTCCGTTGTTCCACTGAAGGAAAAAGCACCCAAACCATTATAGTGCCCCCTTTACTGCGAAAAATTGAAAATTAAATTGTTTTATGAAAATTAAGTAAAGGTCACATTAAAATGTGAAAATTGATCTGTTAAATTAACTTTTTTTGTTTTTTGCTTTAGAAACCTGGAATTACAGCTACTTTGCTAATTTTTTAAGTGAAAATGTGCTACATTTGACATTTATTACATTTATTTGGTGCATATTGTTGAAAAATGTCAGTTTCTTATTCACTGGCTAGTGACTGGCTATGTAGTGATGGGTTTTATGTAGGAGTACCACTGCTTTCTATGTCCAACCTTTCATTCGATACATCTTTAAATGCTATTCCATGTAATCAAGTTTGGGGGTTTTTATTAGCTGCCTTTTTTGGTAAACAACTTCTTTATTTTAATTTTGTGCTATCTATTGATAAGGGTTTTTCTGTGTTACTGGAAGGTCTTTACCTTAAATTATCAAGTGCCTTGAGGTGACTGCAATTTTGCACGACAGAAAATAAAAGTTGAACATGTACCTTACTGCCTGAAGACACGGTCACATCTGGGTAAGAGTGAAGATAACTCAAATTTATCATTTATGGTTTTTGTAATTGTCAGTTGAGTTCAGTATGAAAGCGTATAAATTGTTATATGCTTTCATATAACAGTTGCATGTGTTGAGGTGGATGCAGCTGGCAGGTAGACCCTCATTGTTTTTAATACATACAAAGTTCAGTGTCCAATTTGTAATTGTATGAGTACAATTGCATAAGAAAAGTGTCATGGATGCTACAAAATTGTATTTGCAGAAAATTAAAATTCGCAAAGGAATTAAAAATGGTTCCCAAAATGTGTGCATTTATAAATCTTTTGTTAAAATGTGTTGTATTAAATATAAACTGAATCAAGTATGAGGAAAACGTTTGTTTTTCTAAGTAATACTAAAGTAGTTTCCTTTGGATGTTTCCATGATTTTAAAAAAAAGTAATCTTTTGATATTCTATAACTTACTCAGACTAAAAATCTCATTTCCAAGAGAGACCTGGACCTGAAATAAGATTAAATGAATCACATTAAGAAACTCCCCTTCTAAACAAACTTTAACCATTTTTCAAACACAAACACTCAATGAGTCCTTCTCCAATCCTGGTTTTTGGACTGTATTTACCATTATGTTCATGACTTGTCCTCTGCTGCTAGGGGTCCTTCACTGTGCACTAATTCCTATTCACCCACGTGTCAGATCCTAGTTAGTGAAGTGGAACTCATGTCACATGGAAGACCGGGTTCCCTGAGGGGGAGTGAGAAGTGTCCCTTGCTTTTTTTGCGGCTCAGAAAGTAGAGCAGGAAGGTTTTAATTGGAAGGTTCGTGGCTCAATCCCGATCTGTCAAATATCGTTGGGCAAGATACAAATCGCACGTTGTTCTCTGAATTCATGAGTTATAGTATGAATGTATGTGAACGTTAGATAAAAAGCACTTGCGGAGAAGAAGCATACAAAAAGTGCTTGTATGAATGAGACACGTTGTGTAGAGTGCTCAAAGTAGAAAAGCACTATAAAAGAACCAGTCCACTGACCATTTAACTTTAACTGTCATGATACAGGAAACATTGCAGGTGCATCATGTGCTGCTTGGCTTTAAGTAATGAAATCACTAGAAATAATGTCATGTCAACCTAACTCCCACACCATTTCCTGTTTATAAATGACTTACTTTGTACTGAAATATTTATACACCATCATCAAGTGATTTTTTTCTGTTTTTGCTTGTTTCCTTTCTTTGAATCCATATATATTCAATGTCAAACTGAATGCAACTTTATATCTGCCTTTGAGATAATGCTGCAATATTTACTGCTGCACAGCAGGGGGAAGGAAGCGCTGGTGAAATCAATTGGAGTCAAAAGCCAAATTTCTTCATACATACAATGATTTTATTTATTTTTTTTTTTTTTTACTGACAGTGATAATAGTGATTTTTTTCAACCGGCCAAATCTTTTCTCTGAACTTGGTCTTAAACTTCTAGAATGAACACATATTTTTACAACTTGTAGTGAAAGCCCAAATCAGTACATCCCTCCTGAAAACTATGCTTAAAAGCAAAGTTTGTTCCAGAAACTAACCAGTTTAAAGGGTTCTGCTAAAAGAGTGGTTAAGTATCCAGCCAGAATTATGCCACCAGCATGTAGTCCCTTTCGACCCTGTGTGGCTTAGAGAAAATCCAAAATCATTTCAAACTTTTGCACCAAGTCTGGCAGGCACTGGGCTTGCTGTTTCACCAGGTTGCTCATTGAGTCTATCAGGTTATGCTGAATCTGTTTATTTGTTCCTGTCCACTGCTTGGATGTGGACTAAGAAAGAATGTCTTATCTTGTCATGACTTGTCTTATCTTATATCATATATCAAGTAAGTAATTAAAAATTTTATTTCTAAAGCACCTTTCAAGACAAATTTACAAAGTGCTTCAGGACAAACCAGTGCAAAATACCAGGGGAAAAAAAGAAGAATTAACTAAATGCAAGTCTGAAAAGATGAGTTTTTAGTTGTTTCTTGAAAGAGTCCACTGACCTCAAGCTTGGAGGAAGAGAGGTCCAGAGTCTGGTGGCCACGAGGGCTGCCACAAACAATTATTTTGATAGTCAACTGGTCACCGATTATTTTTGCGATTAGTCGACTAATCAGATCATGCATCCATTGGACGTAAAACGTACAGCTTACTGCACCAGCAGCATCTGCTCTTATATAACTATCATTAGCTTACAGCTTGAAGTGTTTAAGGTATGTGCTAACTAAAAATAAAGACAAGATGATAGTTTATTAAATTTAAATGAAATTTGCAGATTGTCTCGGTGGAGTTTAATTATCTCAGCCGTCTGATCTCAAATATAACAGGACACAGGAGTAAATTCTCAACCATCTCACACTTCTGTTTAATCAGTTTTCTGTTAAATGTTTATTCAGCTGTGTCAAAACTATAACTTTAATCTAAGTCAAACCGATTTACTCAGGAACAAATAAAACACTGAAAAAAGCCAAACAATAACATTTTTAAGTTATCTAAGTGACTTATATATCATGTTAAACCTGAGTAGCGAAAGACCGCGGAGGGTTTGTAAACGATGTGCCAATTTTGATAGGAAATTGCTTAATTTTAGAAATGTTTTTGCTCTTTTTTTTCTCTATAAAATAGTTGTTGTTGTTTTTTGTTTTTTTTAATCATTCATGTTAGCAGGGGGATTTACATGAAAAGGGAAACAAATTAAGTTTGAGTGAAAATGTAAAATTTTTGCACTCTGATCAACTGACTCAGTGAATCAAATGACTCAAAGCAACCGATTCACTTTGGTGAGTGACTCATTAACACTCGATTCAGTAAAAAGAATCAAATTTACCAACACTATTAGACAGTAAACGTGACGAAACTATTAAGGAAAAAACTCCATGTATATATTGTTTATCATGACTCTGGTTTTGCGTGGCCTATCAACACAGTTTAAAAACTGGTATATATCACTTTGTTGCTTTGTCTTTAAGTGGTCATGTGATTGGCATTACATGAGATGAATTGCAGAATGGCAGATAGTCAGATTAACAGTATTTTGTCTCTATCTTGAGGTTTTACACGCTTACACATAAACACGCAGTTACTCTCCCTCTATTTACAAAGGCAGTGGCGTCAATTACAGTTTTTTCTGATTGCTTAAGCACATTTTCTGTAACTATTGGCTAATTTTGCAAAACTCTTCACACAAATAAGAAAACCTGTCTCCCAATCATCAAAACATTGTAGTTCTCTTGCAAAAGCAAACACAGCTAGATTAACTCTTCACACCTTCGTAAAAATGGTGTTTCCGTATCAAACAGTACACACAAGCCATCATCTACTAAGCACACAATGCGCCAACTGCACACTGATGGTATGAATACAAAACACATCTGGCTTTTGCTTTCTCTGTGCACAAGGTAGGCTATGTCAGTTTGAGCTCATACTTCTGTCATAGATCCATAAGCATAGAGGGATCCAAACTTCAAGTACTGGTGTTTACAGTTTTTACCGAATGCCTAAACACTAACTGTGATTCCTGTAGCACAATTTCTAAAACTATTCAGACTTATAGCAAAACCACTCACTGAGTGTGCAAAACTAAAAGCACAAAAACTGCTTTGCACTCAGTTTGCAATTTTGTAACACACACTTTGCAAGACTGTAGGCACAATTCACTGCACAACACTCAATTACCAAATTTCCAACACACTCCTAGCAAAAGTATACACATGTATGGCTATCATTAACACTAATTTGCCAACTGTCTGGCACACTTTCACATGTGAAAACTTTCTTAGATAATTCGTTCACTTTGCAATCAGCCTAAGCACTATAAACAGGTAAGCTGTGTGTGCGGAGTACAATGGAGGGAGCAGAAAGAGTGAGAAGTAGAGGAGGCCGAGGAAGAGGACGTGGAGGTGAAGAAGTAGGATGAAGAGGACGACAAGGACAAGGAGGAGCAAGAGGAAGACGAGGAGGGGGCAGAGGAAGCATGTTCACTGCAGACCACGTAACCCATATAGTCATTATTGCGATTGCAAATAATCCTATACTTGGAAATAAACACTTGTGTTTGTTTTGATGTGTTTGAATAAACACCAGTACTTGAAGTTTGGATCCCTCCATGCTTATGGATCTATGACAGAAGTATGAGCTCAAACTGACATAGCCTACCTTGTGCACAGGGAAGGCAAACGCCAGATGTGTTTTGTATTCATACCATCAGTGTGCAGTTGGCGCATTGTGTGCTTAGTAGATGATGGCTTGTGTGTACTGTTTGATACGGAAACACCATTTTTACGAAGGTGTGAGGAGTTAATCTAGCTGTGTTTGCTTTTGCAAGAGAACTAAAATGTTTTGATTATTGGGTGACAGGTTTTCTTATTTGTGTGTAGAGTTTTGCTAAATTAGCCAATAGTTACATAACATGTGCTTAAGCAATCAGAAAAAACTGTATTCAAACACATCAAAACAAACACAAGTGTTTATTTCCAAGTATAGGATTATTTGCAATCGCCATAATGACTATATGGGTTACTTGGTCTGCAGTGAACATGCTTCCTCTGCCCCAGCATCTGGTCATCTAGCAATTCTGTAAAGTAACAACTTCAGTATTTTTACATCAATGGTATTGGTGTGTTTCTCATTGGCATATGGCAGTGCTACAACTCTTTGTGCAAAGTGACTGTACTAACCGATTCCCATTTCAAAATGTCCTTATGATGCTTGCTACAGTGTAGCGGCTCGAGTTAGGCTGGACCCGTTGGCCAGCTTCCCTCAGGGTCATTCCACGGTTGATGACATGGTCCACTATTGTAGCTCTGATGTCATCAGCAATTCTATTTCTTACTCTTCTTACCCTTCCTCTCCCCCTCCTCATCTTCCTCTCCCCCCTCCTCGTCTTCCTCTTGCTCCTCCTTGTCCTTGTCGTCCTCTTCATCCTACTTCTTCACCTCCACGTCCTCTTCCTCGGCCTCCTCTACTTCTCACTCTTTCTGCTCCCTCCATTGTACTCCGCACACACAGCTTACCTGTATTATAGTGCTTAGGCTGATTGCAAAGTGAACTAATTATCTAAAAAAGTTTTCACATGTGAAAGTGTGCCAGACAGTTGGCAAATTAGTGTTAATGATAGCCATACATGTGTATACTTTTGCTAGGAGTGTGTTGGACATTTGGTAATTGAGTGTTGTGCAGTAAATTGTGCCTACAGTTTTGCAAAGTGTGTGTTACAAAATTGCAAACTGAGTGCAAAGCAGTTTTTGTGCTTTTAGTTTTGCAAACTCTGTGAGTGGTTTTGCTATAAGTCTGAATGGTTTTAGAAATTGTGCTACAGGAATCACAGTTAGGGTTTAAGCATTCAGAAAAAACTGTAACTCCTCACACCTTTGTAAAAATGGTGTTTCCGTATCAAACAGTACACACAAGCCATCATCTACTAAGCACACAATGCGCCAACTGCACACTGATGGTATGAATACAAAACACATCTGGCTTTTGCTTTCTCTGTGTACAGATGTCAATTTGAGGTCACACTTTTGTCGTAGTGTCATGTAAACATACAAGGATCCAAACGTCAAGTATTGGTGTTTATTCACACTCATCAAAACCAAGACAAAGTCAGAACACAAAATAGGAATACCACAAATAAAAGGGAAAAAAAAGACAATCAGCCTACATCATGTCGTCTTTCTGGGTCCGGCCACAAAATTCCGTCCACATCGCATGCGACATCCTCCAGTCCAAGGCACCGGGGAAAATATCTCCTTGAATGCCGTATCCAGGCCTGACATGATGCCTGGTCAATATCTCCACATGCCTCCTCCATTGCCTGTAAAAGGGCTACCTGTTGATGAGGATGACGGTCATACACTTTCCAGCGCCAGGCAGAGAAGAACTCCTCGATGGGATTCAAGAATGGAGAGTATGGAGGGAGGTTGAGTGCCATGAAGGATGGATGGTCTGTAAACCAGTTGCGGACCAAAGCAGCCCTATGGAAACTAACATTGTCCCATATGATGACATATCGGGTCTGCTCTGGTCTCTGAACAGTGAGCATGTCATGCAAGGTGTCCAGGAATGCAATAATGTGTGCAGTGTTGTATGGGCCTATGGTTGCATGATGGTGAACAACACCATTTTGGCTTATAGCTGCACACATGGTTATGTTACCACCACGTTGTCCTGGGACATTGATGATGGCACGGTGTCCAATAATGTTCCTGCCACGTCTCCTGGTTTTACTGAGGTTAAAACCGGCCTCATCTACAAAAAGTAGCTCATGTCCCATTGCATCTGCTTCTAGTTCCATCACTCTCTGGACAAGACAAAACAAATGCAACACATCAGGCCCGTGCACAGCACTACAGTATGCACTTCCAAATTCAGAACCAATGACACTAGCTTACCTGCACATAGTCATATCGCAGTTGCTTTACACGTTCTGTGTTTCTCTCGAAAGGAACTCTGTAAATTTGCTTCATTCTTATTCTGTGGCGCGCAAGTACACGACTTAGTGTAGAAATGCTTGCACTGTGTATATTTTGAAAGATGGTGTCATCATCCATTATGCGCTGCTGTATTTCACGTAGTCTTATTGCATTATTGGCAATCACCATGTTCACTATATGGGTCTCTTGCTCTGGAGTGAACATTCTGCCTCTGCCCCCAACATCTGGACGTCTAGCAATTCTGTAAAGTAACAATTTCAATATATTTGCATGTATGGTACTGTTGTGTTTCTCATTAGAGTATGGCAGTGCTACAAAGTACTTACCGATTCTCATTTCGAAATGTCCTAATGATGCTTGCCACAGTGTAGCGGCTCAGTTTAGGCTGAACACGTTGGCCAGCTTCCCTCAGGGTCATCCCATGGTTGATGACATGGTCCACTATTGTAGCTCTGGTGTCATCAGTTATTCTGTTTCTTACTCTTCTTACCCTTCCTCTTTCCCCTCCTCGTCCTCTTCTTGCTCCTCCACGTCCTCTTCCTCCAACTTCTTCACCTCCACGTCCTCTCCCTCGGCCTCCTCTGATTCTCACTCTTCTCGCTCTTACTGCTCCCTCCATTGTACTCCACATAGACAGCTTACCTGTGGCCTGTTTATAGTGCTTAGGCTGATTGCAAAGTGGACTATTTATCTAAAACAGTTTCCACATGTGAAAGTGTGCCAGACAGTTGGCAAATTAGTGTTAATGATAGCCATACATGTGTATACTTTTGCTAGGAGTGTGTTGGAAATTTGGTAATTGAGTGTTGTGCAGTGAATTGTGCCTACAGTTTTGCAAAGTGTGTGTTACAAAATTGCAAACTGAGTGCAAAGCAGTTTTTGTGCTTTTGGTTTTGCAAACTCTGTGAGTGGTTTTGCTATATGTCTGAATGGTTTTAGAAATTGTGCTACAGGAATCACAGTTAGGGTTTAGGCATTCGGTAAAAACTGTAAGAACATAAACAGCTGTGGGATCCTGTTTGTCTGTGATGTGAACAGCCCAGCGCGTGCTCCCAACTAAAGGGAAAACCAATTCTGCACTTGTGCAGGTGAAACCAAAGGGCAGATTTGCTTCACCCTATTTCCTAGTCTTTGGCTTAGAATGAAGTTGGTTTGGAAACATGTTCAGCGATGCTTCATCTCCTGCTTTGCGTTTGTGTGGGCGTCCTGAGCTAGCAGTGTCCAAACGTTGTTTTTTTTCTCCCTTTTCATACAGCCCTCCCCCCCTGCAATGGCTCTGCGCTCTCCCTAGGGGGCGGGCCCCACACTTTGGGAAGCTCTGTGCTAGATAGTGATCATGATTACCGTCCGCGGGAGCGCGCGCAGCTGCTTAAAGCTGTAGCGTCCAGATTACTTACAGCTACTTCCGTGCAACTGATATAAGACGCGGTAAACTGAACACAGCTTCAACCATCTGTTTGTTGAAAAATAGTAACGGACTGCATTTCCCTGTTAGTAACGTTGTAACAAAAGAAATAGTAATTAGTTAGATTACTCGTTATTGAAAAAAGCAATGCTGTTATTCCCATCACTGATCACACATGCTGCCCCAGAGGTGCCTAATGCAGACACTGCGGTCGAGCAAATGTAGCCTAGATGGATCATGAGAACCTCTCCTCTTCCTCCTCCTCTTCAGCACATCTGCCAGCAGCTGCGTCTCCTGCACAATGCCAGCTTTTATGAACGTGCTTTAGTGTTTAGTGTGCATTTTAATAATGTCGATGTTTTCATAGTCACAAATGATAACAATGACCATTCACATATGATTTTAGATTAAAACTTCATTTGATCTGTTTCATTGCGTCTATGCCTATATTTGTATATATATTTGTATATATATTTTCTAAATAAACTGTCTACTTCCTGTCTGAGTGAGGACGTTTGATGTTTTCAAAAAAGTGCCTCCAGTCCACATACAGACCTCCTGTTTGATTTGCTGATTGTAGTGTTATATTTTATGAATCCTTTATTTATCCAGGTAAAAATCTCATTGAGATTCAAATCTCAGTTTCAACAGAGACCATCTGTACTATCATGGGCTTCAGTTTATGTTAAAGGTTCATCTTTTCAAACAGAAGCTTTAAAAAAAAAGACAACAGATTTAACTTACACATCATAGATAGATAGCCCTTTCTTTGTCATGTGCAGTGACAAATATGCAGTGAAATTGGACCCCCTTCCGTTCGTACATTCATTTCACAGACATCATATTAGGGCAGGTCGGAGAGAGGTAGGATGGAAACAATGAAATATGTAATTCATGAGGGAAGACAGGGAGAGAAAAAACGAACTCCAGCCAGACTGAGCTTCTAGAGGAGAACAGTTTGAGAACAAAAAAGGAGCAAAGACACTCTACTTCTTTATATTTTGCTACAAAAAGCTTCATTCTCAGGAAGTCAGCCAAAAACCACTAGCAAATGTTTGCTCATTTTCACTGTTCAATGTGGGGAACACATTTTAGCGCATCCATGCTTGTTCTGACTCAGCGTGTCGTTAAACAGGAAACCTCAAAACCAAAGGAGTCAAACACTTTTTCACACCACTGAACAGTAAGACTGACAAAGAAGCAGCTTCAGTAATCGGAATTCTGATCTCTGCATCAGTCTGAGTCTTCCCGTTGTTACTAACCTCTCTTAACTGTTCCTAATAACATCAGCTAGAAATAAAATCTTTATTTGGAATTGCATTCTGCTGTTTTAAATCTGCTAGATGTGCAGTTAGTGTTGCATCTCTTACAAACTCACATCCAACTCCACATGTTTGACTTGGCAGATTTTTGCCAAATCCAAAGGGAAATAATGTCTCCTCCCAGGATCAAACTGAGGATCTTTTGCTCGTTAGGTGACTGTGAAAACCACTACACTTTCCTCTTATCCACACAGATCAAATGTATACATACACTTAAATCTTTTAGTCGGTGCTGTTGAAGGTTCTACAGTGTCTCTTAACTTGCCAAAGCTAAGACCTCCTTAGTGATCAGGATTGACTAGTAAAGTGAAAATTGTTAGATCTCCAAAGTCAGTTCAGCCTATGAGGCTATCAGGTGTCTACAGACATTTTATTAAAAATTCAAATCTTTAAACACAGTGATGTTGATAAACTCCAGCCTAAACTTAACTGACTACACAGTCAGTGCAGATACAAAGTTGTGTTAACCAAATGTTTTCAACCATAAAGCCACTATTAACATCATCAAACCAGACTAAATCAAATCAAAATCAAATCAAATCACTTTTATTGTCACATCGCATGTGCAGGCACACTGGCACAGCACATGCGAGTGAAATTCTTGTGTGCGAGCCCCACAAGCAACAGAGATGTGCAAACACAACAACACAAACCAGCAAATACAAGAATGGCTACATCTGAAACTAATAAATATATGTACAATATATAATAGTGTATGCATTTCTGGATGTGTATACTAAATATTATCCTGTGTGTGTGTGTGTGTGTGTGTGTGTGTGTGTGTGTGTGTGTGTGTGTGTGTGTGTGTGTTTGTGTATACACATTTTACAAATTAAATAGTAAAAAAAATAAATAAATAATAATAATAATAAATAAAATATATAAAAATATACAGAGTTGAATATGTGCAAAACAAGTGGCATTTATATACAGTGTGGAGTGCATAATGTTGAAGTTCCAGTAGTGAAGCTGAGGTGTCTATGACGTGTTCAGCAGTCTGATGGCCTGATGGATAAAGCTGTCTCTCAGTCTGCTGGTACGGGACCGGATGCTGCAGAACCTCCTTCCTGATGGAAGCAGTCTGAACAGTTTATGGCTGGGGTGACTGGAGTCCTTGATGATCCTCCCCGCTTTCCTCAGGCACCGCTTCCTGTAGATGTCTTGGAGGGAGGGAAGCTCACCTCCAATTATCCGTTCAGAGCACCGCACTACTCTCTGGAGAGCTTTGCAGTTGTAGGCGGTGCTGTTGCCATACCAGGTGGTGATGCATCCAGTGAGGATGCTCTCAATGGCACAGCGATAGAAGGTCCTGAGGATGCGGGGGCTCATGCCGAATCTTTTCAGTCTCCTGAGAAAGAAGAGGCGCTGCTGCGCCTTCTTCACTGTTTTGTTTGTGTGTACTGACCACGTAAGATCCTCAGCCAGATGTACTCCAAGGAACCGGAAGCTGCTCACTCTCTCCACAGCAGCGCCGTTGATGGTGATGGGGGTGTGTACTTCTCTGCACCTCCGGAAGTCCACTATCAACTCCTTTGTCTTTGCGACGTTGAGGGTGAGATGGTTGTCTTGACACCAGTGGGTCAGGGCGCTGACCTCCTCCCTGTAAGCCGTCTCATCACCGTTGGTGATAAGACCCACCACTGTAGTGTCGTCCGCAAACTTCACAATGATGTTGGAGTTGTTAGTGGCCGTGCAGTCGTAGGTGTAGAGTGAGTATAGGAGAGGGCTCAGTACACACCCCTGTGGAGCACCAGTGTTCAGTGTGACGGGGGATGAGGTGATGCTGCCCAGTCTGACCACTTGGCGTCTGTCAGACAGGAAGCTAAGGATCCAGCTGCAGAGGGAGCTGCTCAGTCCTAGATCCTGCAGTTTCCTGTCCAGCTTCGAGGGAACGATGGTATTGAATGCTGAGCTGTAATCTACAAACAGCATTCTCACATACGTGTCTCTCTTCTCCAGGTGTGACAGGGCAGTGTGTAGTGTCAGGGCTATGGCATCATCAGTGGACCTGTTGTGGCGGTATGCGAACTGTAGAGGGTCCAGTGAGTCGGGTAGTGCAGAGCGGATGAAGTCCCTGACCAGCTTCTCGAAGCATTTGCTCACGATGGGGGTCAGGGCTACAGGTCGCCAGTCGTTCTGTGCCAGACTATTTGTAGTTTCAAGAAAAAGTAATGATACTTTTACTTTTTCAGATTTTATTTTCTTACAAAAGAAAGATATGTCAGGTCTGACACAGTTACGTTAAAAACTGGATTTATTTAAACAAACAAAACTGAAGCTAAGATATTTTTTGTGATTGATTATGAAAGCAATGCCACTCACAACTCATAAAGATGATGTCAATCTACAGAGAATCAGCTAGTCAGCCACTGATGTCACTGTCAGTCGCACAGATGTGGGAGGTTTTACACACAGTTTGAGTCGCTACGCTTTGAACAGGAAGCATCGAAACTCTTTCTGTTTCGTGACCATTTACAGACAGGTCGTTTCCATTGAAGTAAACAAGAACAAAAAATGAAATTAAAAGAAGTTAAGCTTCATAGCATGTGAGTACGTGTGGTGAAGAGACAACTTACAAACAGCACAACTGTGTCTTAGTCATTGCCAGTAAGCTCTCTCTGCTTCACATGAACACGTGATACCAGGGAGAGCACACTGGTGCTGGCCAAAGAGACACTGCAGCAGATGAACAGTTTCAAGTTCTTAATAAAGAGTCCCCTCATGACTATTAATCCATCTTATTTCTGATTTTGTAAACTGTAAAACATGTCTTGAAGCGATGTTTATTTTACTGACACAGTTATAGTCACACACAAACATCCATTTTTTTACGCAGAGCCATATAGGTTTGGATTAATAATAATTGTAATAATAAACTACTGATGCTATCTTTGTCTAATATTTAAATTTAGTGATCTGAAACAAGTGACAAACATTTTTTTTAAAAATCTCAAAGGAGTCAAACACTTTTTCGCACAACTGAACAGTAAGACTGACAAAGAAGCAGCTTCAGTAACCAGAAGAACTGAACGGATCAGAGTTCAGATCTCTGCATCAGTCTGAGTCTTCCAGATGTTACTAACCTCTCTTAACTGTTCCTATATACTGTGAAATAAAGGAGGTCAGGGTTCAGAGTGAAGCTCCTAAAGCAAAAAAACGTGTAAAAGTAAAGTGTTTTATGGCTTCTTAACCTCCTAACACCCAAACTCCTCCACAGCATGCATTTTTAATTTCTCTTTGATATTTGGGCTGATTGGGACCTGATGAATGTAAAAACAAAGAATCACCAGATTTTTTTTTTTTTTACCTGATTTTTGTTTCTAAGAAAAATGAGAGCCACATATGAGGATATTCATTTAAAATTTTGATAAAACAGAGGCACTATAATGTCCTCGTAAGCAGATATCAGGCACTTTATCAGGCACAACTCAAAATGTGATGTCCACATATGTGGGCAGGAGGGCCTCGGAGGTTAAGGAAGTGTTCTTGGTTTTTGTTAAGTTACTAACACTGACCAATCATTCAGGTAGCTAATTCCTGCATGGGCAGTGAAATGGTTTAAAACTGTTTCACTGGGTACTTTGTTAGCAGCAGCCTGTCAAAAAAACACTAATTGTTCCAAACAGGTGACTGGCAAGAAACCAAACTAGAAACAGGAGGTACAGACTGTGGTGTGCCAAAATTATATAGCAGCCTCATTTCAGCATGACAAGGATCCCAAACACACAGTCAGTGCAGTAAAACCATACCTGGATAGAAAAACACACACACTATCAGTCATGGATTGGCCTCCCCAGATCCTGTAACTCAACATGTGGGATCATCTAAAGGCAGAAACAAAGACTTTGAATGTCCATCAAGAAGCGTGGAGAAGTATTACAAGAAATCTTGTCAAAGAGAGTTCAGACTGTGAAGATTTATAAAGGTGGTTGTGGCGGGACGTGGTCTGTGAGGCGGCTGCAAGGGAGGCGGACGCACCTGAGCGCCATCCGCTATCATGCCTCGCCGGCTTAAAAGTCTGTGCTGGGTACCAATCTCACCTCATACACCAACACTAACAGGCCCTTTGAGCACTCACCCACTCTGTGGTTTCCTGTGGTTTCTCTGAGGGCGGTGCATTGGTTGGCACAAGCAGTCATAACCAGACGCCTCGGCAGATAAATAGAGTCAGCTGCTGTGCGGCTCACTTTGCTGCCACACTGACAAGATGACACGTTTTTCGGTCTCTACGCTCATTCCTCTTCTTTTTATCAGCGGCGTTTCTGGGAAACTGATTCAAGCCGCTGCAGGAGACGATGTAACATTTCCCCTCACAGAGGAGTGCATGAAAGGAAGAGGCACGCTGAAACGTCGCCTGCAGGACAACAGCCTCCATTCGGTCGGGGATCTCGACGGCAGCTGGAAGCCGGCTCCAGGTTATATTAGCAGGTTTTTCCAAAGCAGCGACTCTGTGATACTGACAAGTGCAGATATCAGTGATGAAGGCTATTACGAGTTTGACTGCAACAACAAGAAAGAAGAGACTGCACAGCTGCAGGTATTCATACCTTCTGATGTTTTTGTACACGAGGGCGAGGATGCCATCCTCCCGTGCCGCTCCATCACAGCAGGTCAGTGGGTGAAGTCTGTGCGCTGGAGGAGAGATGGAGAGGTGGTGCTGGAGCTGGATGTCGGGTCGGGGAAAACCACATATGGAAAAAGCTTTGATGAAAGCCGGGTCTCAATACCATCAGACTGGGACCAACGAGCAAACCTGTCCCTCATCATAAAGCGAGCCGAGGCGAGAGAAAGAGGAGTTTATTACTGTGACATCGACAAAGTGGAGAAACACCGCTCCGCTGTCCGCCTGCACGTCTCCACACCACCAACACCACCGAGCACCACATCACAGCCTACAACCACAGAGAGGGTAAGAACACAGACTGCATTAGTTTTAGACTTCACTGTGAACATTAAAGGTCTACTGAGGTATTCTTCCACACAACCACACAGATAACAGAGCCCAGCTCAACAAGAAATGTATTCTGATGATCGGGGGAGGCCTTTATGGCAGTCATGGGCTTTGATAACTCGGTGGAAGCAGCTCTTTCAGAGCCTCATAGTCAGTGTCATAATGGTCGCAGAAGCTCCATAAAAACCAGAAGCCCCTGTTTTTCCTGTTTGACCGAAATTCTACAATTTTCTGCAATTTTAATGTCCCCACATCTGCTGTCCAACCTTCAGTCTCACCACTTGTCGCACCACATAAAGATCTCATCCTTACGTTAAGCTTTACGGTGTAAAATGTTTTATTTTAACTTTAACTGAAAGCATTAAAAGTCAGTTAAAACTGCTCACTAACATTTCTGCTCTGTCTTCTTGTCCTCTGCAGCCATCAGAGTGCTCCAACTGGTCGTGGAGAACATTCTTCATAACGGCAGCTGTATTTGTGATCGTTGCCCTGCTGGTTTGGCTCTGCTGGTTTCTGAGGGACAGGAAATTCAATGTGCACACTCAAGGTTTCAGTGGAGGATCCTCAGAGCAGGAAGAAATAAACTTGAAAAATGTTAGCATCAACAACGGTGATGGACACCTCTGCAACGGCAAAGAGGAGGAGGAGGGGCTGAAGAGAGCAGAGAATCAGACTGACCAACAACACATGCTAAAGTCAAACGGAAACCCTGACTTTATAAATGAAACGAAAAACAACTCAACCCTTAAAGTGGAGAAGAAGAGGTGAACGTCCAGTCGCTTTCTTTCAAAGCTCCTCAGACAACTTTACAAAATTCTTCATTCTTCAGAACTGTTTTATTGTTTATTCTGCTTACTTATTTAGTCCCCTTTTATATTAAAATTATTCATTTACAGCGAGAACTTGTCCTGTTTGTTTATAGAGATTTACAGTCTTCACTCTGTTTACTTTGCTCTTTATAAAAATCTCAGGGAAGCTGCTGTTTGCCAATAAAGTTGAGATAATAACAAACTGACACTCTAACCTGATGAAGATTACAGTCATTATGAGATTTTATTCATTTATTGCACATAGCGAGACATTTTTAAACAACAGCTGCAGGTATTTGTGTAAAATAAAGACAACAAGGAAAAAAAAAAAGTTCATACCAAAAACATTTGAGTAAATAACAAGTGGGGAGAAAACAATGAAAATCAAAGATACAAAACATCAGCAATATAAAGCTTGTAACAGAGCAAACAGGGTCTTTGTTCTACACGAGGATCTTCATTTATTTTACTGCCTCCACCTTGAGAAAGGCAGGACCTCACTGACGTAGTAGACGATGCCCAGGGAGAGGAGGAAGCTCAGGTCCTCCACAAACTCCTGCCAGGTGTTTGTGAAGTTTATATCTGACTGAGGTTTTGTGAGCCAGCTAATGCAAAGAAAGCTAAGCTATGCTGGACTTGGTTTGTAGTTCAGCATTCGGGGTAGTGGAACCAACTCTACATGTGGAGTGAAGATACTCTGTGAACATGAGAAAATAAGAAATTAAAAGCTGTGCTGATATAATCAGGATCTGCCTGCATGAATCACTCAAGAACAGAATCTCTCACAGTTTCATTTCTCTTTGTTTGCTGGTTACACTGATGTCCTGGATGCTTTACCTTATATGGCCATCTGTTAGATAGGTGTGTGTGCACACTAGAGCAGTGTGTGGCAGCAAGCAGTGTCAGATTCAACTGACTCAGCACATAATGCACTGAGAGATCAATACAGACTCCGTCTATTCTCAGAGTCGTCACAGCGGGACAGAAGTTTCACCTGACCAGAGACATTTTGCTTCCAAAGAGTTTTTATGTTTTTCTTTCTTTGCTTTTCTTTTTTTAACTCTGGGTTCATTTACATGAGCATTTTAAGCTTTTTGATTTAACAAATGCCAAGAAATAAAAGGTAAATCCACAGATTTCAGTTAAATAAAGTAACACACAATCACCACCTTTAATTTATCCTGACCAACTGCGTTCACATGTCATCAAAGTTCCATTTTAATCCTGGTCAGTGTTTGTTATCAGACAGCGGACAGAAAATGTCTGTTAGCTTTGATCATATCACAGTGATTCATGCAAACTCTGTGGCATTCATGAAGCTCCATCCTGATATTCAGATCCACGCATACAAGAAAACCTGAAGAGCAGACTGCAGCTCTCCGTTTCTCAGAGAAAGTCTCAGATTTGGAAGGTGTTGGCATTTTTTGAACAATTATTAAATAAGCAAAAACTCCACGTAAACCTTCTCTGATCCCACACACGCCACAGACATCATTCACATGACGGTGTGAACGTTTGAGCAGCACAAGCCAACTAAAAATGACCACTAGCTAAAAAGCTGCCCTGTAATTGCTGTGATTGAGACCAGGCTTTTACTGCAGCTGACTCATTCACTGAGAGGCAGTAAATATTTGAGCATTATTGATGTGAACTGAGACGTGATGCACTGACCAGAGCAGCAGTAAAGACGGTGGCTTAATTTAGCAGAATTACAAATGAAGGGCTATGAAGGGTTTGCACTGTGCAAAGCAGCCGATGAGCCACATTTAACCCCACATCCACGGCCAGCTCAGGATCACCAAGTCATGCAACATGAATGAGTTTCATGCAGGGAGAAAATGCAAAGTCACAACAGGAAAGCTTATGAAAACACTTCAACGCCAGCCACCAAGCTGAGTGTTTCACAGACATCTATAGACATTTAATTTAATCTTAATCAACTAATTATTCTCCTTCAATCACTCGCTTATGCTCTGTCACACCTACAACAACAATCCTCCCACCACTCCCATCAGCTTCAACATCATCCACATCATTTGTGTCTGCGGCTGAAGCTCAGAGGACTCGTTCAGTGCAGCAGAGACAGAGCTGCTTATCTTCTACTACCTCAGCTTATCAGCAAACCCACTCAGACAGTCCACTACATTAAATTCAACACATTACACAGTCATTACCCTGCATTTAGTAAGATATAAGCACAGAAATGGAAACTGACCTTCCTCTCTTGCGTGTCAGTAGTAAGTAGTGCTAAAATGAATATCATTGTTACACAGAGCGTCCACATGTCCACACACAGGCCTGTGATAGTCAAAGTGTCAGTGTGCTGGCAGGTACAGGAGAATCTGTAGGTGCCACAAATCCTCTGAGGTAAAAGTTTTAGAACAGCTGATCAGCTCTGAAACAGCTGAATCACCAGAGCGAACACAATCTATTCCACCTTAAACGCATGAACGCTCTCAGTCACTGTCTATTCTTACCTGCACGCATGACTGAACAGTGATTTTACTTCATCGCCTGTTATTTGTGGAAGCTCTACTGAAACACATCAAACTGAGTTCACAAGCTTTTCAGAACACTTGACCTTTGACCTTGACTTTAAGGTTGTGGTCTGTGATATCAATTTAAAAATCCTGGGATACGATGTTCTCGAGAACGTCAGTGAGGCCCAGCAGTGATAGTCTGGTCATAAAGTCTGACCCACAGCAGGTTAAAGGCTGTTACACACCAGACGTGCTAATGCATCCACACCATCCTCCAGCCTCCACCTCTGCTGCTGCTCCACCCACACAGCTGAAGACGAGCAGCATCATCGTCTCAGCTGAATACAGCACCTGCAGAGAGGGAGCAGCAGAGTTCTGATGAGTCTTAACAAGCCTCCTGACAGCCTTCATATTAACCAAGAGGTTGACCGTCATCATCATCATCATCATCTGGAGTTAGAGCTGGATCCAGTGCACTGAGCTCAAGGAGGACTTTAACTTGGACCGTGTGGTCAGCTGACCTGAGGTTTCTTTCTGATACACCCTGTACAACATATCAGACAGTAAAAGGATAACACTGGTGTTTTTTTACACAACACTTTCATTTAGACGGGGAGACTAGAAAGTGATCTGCTCTGTAACCTCCTCAGCCACCAACACATTAGCACATGTAACAGGAGCTGCTTTAGTTTTGTAACTGCTTTCACACACAAACAGTTCCAGTGTGGATTATGTGCAGTTGTTGACCAGTAATACTGAAGAGAATCACCCTGTGAATTTAAACATAAAGCAGTTTGCTCCAAATTAGCTCCACAGCAGCACTTGTTTACTCAGCGCTCCCACACAGCCTTCAATAAATGTTAAGACTTGAATCATTTTGATTTCCACTCCTGAGGGGAAGTGAATGGCTGTGGTTTGAATGGCTGTGGTTTACACTGCTGTGAAGTAACGTGCTCTGCTTTGTGCTGAGACTATACTGTTGCTTCTACAAGCCACACAGTCTGAGAGCAGTGAGCATGAACCAACAGATGGGGCCCAGCAGGAGAACAATGAGCTCAAATTAAATTAATCTGAATCACAGTTTTACAAACTCTGTGTTTTAAATCTAAATGCAATGATTTGGAAATCTCATAAAGTCACAACACAGAGACGGACTCATCTTGGACTCTCTGCTCCCGTGCAGTAAGTACAGTTAATAAATGTCAGCAGTCTGTCTGCCTGCTGAGTCAATATGATATCAGTCTGTGATTGACTGGGATCAGTTTGCAATCTATTTCTGATAATCCAGCAATGAACGCTGATAAACTGTCAAAGCCAGTGAGACTGAGCCATTAGCTTACCTTAAAGTTGTTGTAAGATAAGATAAGATAAGATAACCTTTATTAGTCCCACACGTGGGAAATTTGTTTTGTCACAGCAGGAAGTGGACAGTGCAAAAGTTATGAGGCAAAAATTAGAATACAATAAGAATAAATACAGTACACAACTGTACAGAATAGAATAAAATAAAATACTATATACAGTAGAATAAAATAAAATAAATATACAATAAGATAAAAATAGAATACAAATACAAATACTATATACAACTGAGTAAAAATACAACGATGACAGAAGGATTATTGCACTTAGTATTATTGCATATGTATGGATGTGTGTGCTTGATCAGTTAAAGTCTTTATTATGGAGTCTGACAGCAGTGGGGAGGAAAGACCTGCGAAATCTCTCCGTCCCACACCGTGGGTGCCGCAGTCTCCCACTGAAGGAGCTGCTCAGTGCTGTCACAGTAGGTCTTTACCCTGCAATATAAAGTGCTTTGCCTACCATCAATGTATTTCCCCCAAACCTATTGGCAATAACTCTAATTTTAAACAAAGACATAGCGGGTGTACCATTTCTGTGACCTTTGAACTTGATATGTGTGTGTGGAGTGACTGTATAAAATATCTTACAGTCACTGGGCTACAAGGATCCACTGGAATCATCATCATATGAGAGAAAACAGGAGCATATATATTTCTGACCGTCAGATTATTAAATGTGAGCATACTGTGACTGCTTTTTATGTGTTTTATTAAGTTTTGTTTGTTTGTTGGTGTGCATTTGTGCTGAACTGTGCTGTTACACAGAGAGAAGTGCAACCACAAAAAATTTGTTCTTTAGTAAATCCTTTAGTCATCAGTGTTGCCACAAAGTAACGATAGCATGACTGAAAGTACGTCGCCTGATCCTGCTGCTGCTGCTGCTGCTGCTGCTTGTCAGAGGGGGAAAAAATCTTTGGCAGGAAGTCATTTTTTTCCTGTTACTGTATGTGGCTGATGAAAAAACACCACAGTAAGGATAGGATTTTGCTGTAGTTAAACATTTCACACTGACAGAGAGGGAAGTTGCAGTGATACAACTTTTGTTTTTTCAATAGGAAGAGGGCCATGTGACACATCACACTTATTGGTAATGTCACAAGAAAAACAATGGTGTGCTTGATTTCAACGTAACTTTATTCTTTCATGAGTTATTTACAAGTTTCTGACCACTTATAAAATGTGTTCAATGTGCTGCCCGTTGTGTTGGATTGTCAATGCAACCCTCTTCTCCCACTCTTCACACACTGATAGCAACACCGCAGGAGAAATGCCAGCACAGGCATCCAGCATCCATAGTTTCAGGTGCTGCACATCTCGTATCTTCACACCATAGACAATTGCCTTCAGATGACCCCAAAGATAAAAGTCTAAGGGGGTCAGATCGGGAGACTTTGAGGGCCATTCAACTGGCCCACGATGACCAATCCACTTTCCAGGAAACTGTTCATCTAGGAATGCTCGGACCTGGCACCCATAATGTGGTGGTGCACCATCTTGCTGGAAAAACTCAGGGAACCTGCCAGCTTCAGTGCATAAAGAGGAAACACATCATCATGTAGCAAATTCAAATAACCAGTGGCCTTGAGGTTTCCATTGATAAAGAATGGACCCACTATTGTTGTACCCCATATACCACACCAAACCATCACTTTTGTTGTTCCAACAGTCTTGGAGGGATCCATCCAATGTGGGTCAGTGTCAGACCAATAGCTGTGGTTTTGTTTGTTAACTTCACCATTCACATAAAAGTTTGCCTCATCACTGAACAAAATCTTCTGCGTGAACTGAGGGTCCTGTTCCAATTTTTGTTTTGCCCATTCTGCAAATTCTGTGTGCCGATCTGGGTCATCCTCGTTGAGATGCTGCAGTAGCTGGAGTTTGTAAGGGTGCCATTTGTGAGTAGCTAATATCCGCCGAAGGGATGTTCGACTAATGCCATTCTCCAGTGACATGCGGCGAGTGCTACGCTGTGGCCCCTGCTGAATGAAGCTAGGACAGCCACTGATGTCTCTTCATTAGTGACAGTTTTCTGCGTCCACATTTTGGCAAATCCAACACTGAACCAGTTTCACAAAACTTAGCAAGCAGTTTGCTAACTGTAGCATGGGAGATGGGTGGTCTCGTAGGGTGTCTTGCATTGAAATCTGCTGCAATGACCCGGTTACTGTGTTCACCAGATATCAACACAATTTTGATCCAATTGGTTTGTCTCCATGTGTTAGCCCTGTGACAGACTGGCGACCTGTGCAGGGTCTATCTTTACTCTTACCCTAAGACAGCTGGGGTAGGGTCCAGGCTCCTACTTCTATATCTTTTTTTTTTTTTAATAAATTCAGTATTTATTTTCAAATCTGCACACACCAGCTGAGTGTCTCTTTATTTAGACTCAACTGGTGGTGAAGCTGCTCCCTCAGGTGTGGATGCAACCTCAACCTCCTGAAGATCTTCTATGACTCTGTGGTGGCCTTAGCCATCTTTTACAATGTGGTGTGCAGGAGTGGCAGCATCCCTGCAGAGGACAGGAAGAGTCTGAACAGGCTGATCCAGAGGGCCAGCTCTGTTCTAGGCCCTCTGGACCCAGTGGAGCTGATGAGTGACAGGAGAATGGTGGCTAATCTGTCATCCCGGCTGGACAACATCTCCCACCCCATGCAGGAGACTATGACAGCACTGAGCAGCTCCTTCAGGGGAAGGCTGGGGCTCCCACGATGCAGGATGGAGAGATTTTGCAGGTCTTTCCTCCCCACTGCTGTCAGACTGTACAACAAAGACTTCCCAGCTGACCAAACATCCACACATGTTTTTTTACAACGTTGTATTTTACTCGGTTGTATTTTTATTCTATTGTATATAGTATTTTATTCTATTCTATTTTATCCTATTGTGTACAGTATCTTATTCTTATTATCTTATCATATTCCAGTGGGGTTTTCTTTCTAATTTTTGCCATGTGACTTTGCACTGTCCACTTTCTCCTGTAACAAAACAAATTTCCCACTTGTGGGACTAATAAAGGTTATCTTAAAATCATATCAGGGAAATTTACAATACTGATATTTGTGCTGACGTGTAAAGAAAATGCTCTACATAACTCCTAACAGATCCCAGCAGCTACATTATAAATAATCCAATTTTCACATATATGGGCAAACACACGGTTCATAGAACAAATCAAACTCTTGCAAAGGCAGTGGATCAAATGTTTGTGAAATACGAAACCGTCTAAGGATTTTTTTTGTATTAGAAATGATGTGTTAACCTCTGTTAGAGTGTGTAAAAAGAATGCAGTCAACCATACTCGCTGATGTTGGCAGGGAGGTGGCTGCCGACACACGACTTGTGTAGGCGGAGCTTGTCCCATCTGACCATTCAGATTGATCGGAAAGTCAAAATGATAATAACAGAGCTATTTAAATCTGTCTTCTTCTTTTTTGAAAATAAAAAACCCTTTCTGTCAGTGTCATTCATTACTAAAAGTATTCCCCTAAACAATGAAATGAATGCTAGACATGTGCGATACACACATTAAAAACTAAAGCATACACTTTCCACTTTTACTGCAGCACAAAAAACATTAAAAATACTCAAATGAACTGTTTGGAGTTAATGGCCTGAAAGGCCTCGGGTTGAGCCAAGTAAAATGATTTGTACAGGTCAAGGGTCAAGGTCAAGGTCAGATTTATTTATATAGCACATTTCCAACAGCCGATGCTGCACAAAGTGCTTAACAATAACAATAAAATTAAAAACTACAGTGTAATACAATAGAAACAATAGAATAGAAGAATTGAAACAATACTAACTAATTCAGTACAATAATAACAATAGAAACAATAAAATAGAAGAGGCCAGCGAGAGGTGCTGTTGTGCTGTTGTGATTAAACGGGGAGCGTTTCTCCAGCTGCTGACGTGTTTTTAATCTCAAATCCTCTTCCTCACTATAAAATCACGGTGTTAGCATCACATTCTTTTTTAATTTTTTTGGTCAAAATTTTTTTTTTTTCTTTTTTTTTTTCTTTTTTTTTGGGGGGGGGGGGGGGGGGGGCACATGACTTTCTGAATTTATAGTGTATTTTCACTTTAATAGTTTTCCCCATGTTAAGTAATAGATAAACAAATTAACACTTCAAGCAAAGAAAAGTTTTTTTTTTTAAATGCTATATTCTGATTTCTTATTTTTTGACGCTGGAAAAAAAAAGAAACCTAAAATAAAAAGACGTTTTGGGTGAAATAACATGAGTTACTCTCTTGTAATTGTAATCACTACTATAACTTTTTAATTGTTTATACATTAGTACAGACATGTTCTTTCATTACTGCTGCAGTATTCCTCCATCATGTAACTACAGGAGCTGTACTGCGCACACTGACACTTACTAACCCCCCCCCCCCCCCTTTAGTAAGTCTGAATGTCGTTGGGCAATTCATGGTTCATTGAAACCATTATGTGGACTATATGACTTCAGTTGATATTGATGTCCTATTGCAGGGCTGTGTGCTATATTCACAGTGAAAACCAAACCACTTCCCCTTTAGTGTGACAGAAACTAGCAGTGACATACTTATGTGCTGATCTTAGTCCAAAGTTAAAACCACTTCGCAACCTGGTTTTAACGCAAGAGTCTTAGCCTTAATTTGACAAGACATTCCTATTATAGTCTCTTTTCTAACAGGGCACATCCAGTGAAAGGTCTACATATCTAAATGTCACTAAAAAACAAGACATTGTCTTCAAGAAATAACCAGCTATGGGCGAGTAGTCACACGATTGTGACATACTGCATCTTTCTTCCTAAGCAAAACTGTTATTGTTCCCGTGTCTCAAAGCTCTTTAGCAATAGCAGGTACGGGTTAATTCAAGTTTGCAAATTATGTTTGCAAATGAGTGTGACCAAAAAGGTGGGTACAAATGACTGTACCAACATCACTTAACGAAAGTACAGCTTATACCTCAAAAAGCTTCCAGTAAGGCTTGATTTGCGGTCTTCCAACAATTTACGGTACAAACAAGAATCTCAAGTGTTTGTTTTTCTTTGTAACATCTTTCTTACCGTCACCCAGATTCATTAAAATGCTGAATCATCAAAGATCAGTAACAGCTGAAGGTTTTCCCCCATTGGTGAGAGCAAGTTCTGTATGTTCTGTATGTCATATCCGCTCTGTTTGTAAAGACTAACAGTCTTCACTCTATTTTCTTTGCGCTTTGTAAAAAGCTCAGGTTAGCTGCTGTGTGCCAATAGTTTTGAGTTGGTAACAAAGTGACGCTCTAACCTGATGCAGATTACAGTCATGATTTTATTCATTTTGCACATTAAATGACTTCAAATGTTTGATGGAATAAACACTGAAAACCTTTAACAAAAGCACATTAAGATAAAATGAATATACAACAAAGTAAGAAGCATTAATCTGCTGCCATAATCCCAGTTAAACCTGAAGCTTCATCTAAACTCAGTCCAGGTGTTTCTCTGCAGTCGGCTCTGTTATCCTGACAAAACTGTTTCCAGCCAGAAAGGCTGCAGGTATTTGTGTGAAAGAAAGACAGCGAGGGAAAAATTCACACCAAAGACATTTGAATAATGTTACACCCCGGCCTAGGCAACCGGAGTGCAACACGAAAAAAGTTAAAAAAAAAAAAAAAAAAAAAAGTTAAAAACAAAAAAAAAAAAAAGCACCCCTCGACAGCCAAACCCATCTGTTCTCTGATTGGATTGTTACATTTGTGATTGACATGACATTGACCAATCAGATGAAAGGAAGAAAAATAGGGTCAAAAATCCATACTTGTAACTTGCAGGGGTTTTTTTTCTAAGTCCACACACAAATCTTTTTTACGCACACACAAATCTTTTTTACGCACACACAAATCTTTTTTACGCACACACACAAATCTTTTTTACGCACACACACAAATCTTTTTTACACATACAAATCTTTTTTACAAGTACAAAATATTTATGACCACATTTTGAGCCCATAGATGTCAAACAAGTCCTTATGAGCTTTTATCAACGTGTGTCACGCTCCTGGAATTCAGCTAATTATCTTATGTTCCCTGTACTCTGACACAGAAACTCCAGCCGAACATCGACAAGAAACGCGAGTAGCTGCCAGCAGAGGAGGAATTTGGACTGCCAGCCTGGAGAAGTTTTGATTCCCGTCAGTCCTGTGGAGGAGAAGATTTGAAGTGTCGGCCTTGTGCTGGATGCTGGTGAACCACCCAGCGCAGATGCGTTACCTTCCTGCCCCTGCGCTCATCAGTTGCTGCCACCGGTTAAATATATTACTGCTAGCTGCATATTTTCAGCGTCTAAAAGCATACCCTCTGAATGTGTTTGAGGATGCAGGAAAGGGAATTCATATTAATATGTATTTTATTCCATTCATTTAATCTTCAAGTTTGCATTTTTTGAAACATTCCGTTAATAAGCCTTTTGTTTATGTAACATTTTATCCAACTGCATGTATATTTATACAGACTGTCACTAAATAAACTATTCAATGAATGTCTGAGTAATGAATAATTTAAGTTTTTAAAATCACAAACGTAATGCGAATTATTTGTTTTCTGGGACACACTTGAGTTAATATTATTATCCAGAGTGTCAACGATTATGGTGAACATTACTGTCACTGAATAAATGTTTTAGGTACAAGTTGTTATGTTTGTGTTGCCGATGATTTTAGGTTACATTTGAATATAAAAAATAATTTTCTACGATGCAGAATAACTGCAGCTTCTTGTTTGAGGCCTGCGTGTGGCCCACGGGAGAAACCTCGGCCTCCTTTCCTCTCTGCAGGAAATCCAATCACTGCTGCAGCTTGAAATAAGTTCATGTAATGCAAAATTCTACCCTTATGCATTTATACTGTAGGGGAGAGTGAGGTACGATGAGCCAGTGGGTAAGTTGAACCACCCCTTGTATCTAGGTAACTGTGTACATGTTTTGTCATGTGACCATAAATCCAGGAAGCACTCATCATTTCCATCCTGCTATATTAAAGAGGAGCACATTGGAGAAAGGGCAAGTCTGTATTACACAAAAAAATGTTTTTTGCTTGTCAAAGTAAAATTTCTGCATATCAGGTAAATTGACTGTAATATTAAAACAAATGTATCTGTGTCTAAAATGATATATTATACATGTTGGGGGGTTTCTAAAATATAATATCATCTGAAGAAGTTTTCTAAAGATTAGCCTAAATTGCTAAGCTAGCCCGTTTTTTTCAAAATGGTGGCTATGGGGCAAAGTGAGCCAAAGGCTATGGGGTAAATTGATCCAATGGTTCAACCTACCCCACCATAAGGCACTGAAATTTATTTAAGGCTCTGACTTATTAAATAGTATTTTAGTTCAGTATACTGAACCCTTTTGTTGTATTTGTCATATGTTAACTATTATAGAAAAGATATCATGCCAAGGACCTACAGACGGAAGACCAGCTGGGGCTCAACACCCCTGGAGGAGATTGAAAGGGCAGCGAGTGAAGTCAAGGGAGGAAAGTCCATAAGATCAGTGGCTAAAGAAAGACAAATTGACAGGTCAACCCTCAGGAGATATATTAAAAAGAGGGACACACAGGAGGTCAAATCGGTTGGCTATAGTGGAACAGCTTCAGCAAAGAGAGTCTTCTCTGAGAAGGTGGAGAAGGAGCTAGCAGAGCATATCAAGAAGCTTGCAGAGCAGTTCCATGGCATTTCCCCAAAGAAATGCCGTCAACTGGCATTAGAATTGGCAGGCAGAAACAACATTCCTACTCCCAGCAACTGGACAGAGAAAGGTTTAGCCGGTAGGAAGTGCAAGAAACAACATTTCAGTAGGTTGGCACAGACTAATGTATTTTGTGTAGTTTATTACTTTACCATTACATTTTTTAGGTAAAGAATGGTTCAAGAATTTTTTGGCACGCCACCATCTCTCTTGCCATATGCCTGAGGCAACATCTTTGGGAAGAGCTACAGCCTTCAATAAGACTACAGTTGAGTTCTTTGACAATCTGGCTAAAGTGATCGACAGGTAACAGAAGTTATCTAATTGAAAACATTAATAACTATTTATGACAACTACAAACAACAGTTAAGTGAATAAATATGCGTACTCTCAGCTAACATTTTTTGCATTACTTAAAAATGTAACTAATCATCATTGCTCTTTTTTTGTTTGACAGGTATAAATTCCCCCCAAACATGATTTTTAATGTTGACGAAACAGGTGTAACAACAGTACAGACACCAAAGCAGGTAGTGGCAGAAAAAGGAAAAAAACAAGTGGGCTCCATCACATCTGCTGAAAGAGGCGAACTGGTGACTGTAGTCTGTGCTGTCAATGCGACTGGTAACGCAGTCCCTCCGATGTTTATCTTCCCAAGGGTTAGATACAAAGACCACTTCATTGCAGGAGCACCTCCGGGATCAATTGGTACCACTACAAGATCAGGCTGGATCAGTGAAGATGTCTTTGTTGTGTTCCTTGAACATCTGGTTCAGCAGACCAAGTGCTCCCCTGACCTGCCACTGCTGCTAATCATGGATAACCATGAAGCCCACATTTCACTGAAGGCTTTGGACATAGCAAAAACAAGTGGTATTGTAATGCTCACAATTCCACCCCACACTTCCCATCGCCTTCAGCCTCTGGATAAGTGTGTGTATGGTCCATTTAAAACCTATTACAACAGAGCTCTTGATGGCTGGATGAGGTCCAACCCAGGCAAAACTGCCAGCATATACCAAATTGCTGGTTGTGTGAATGATGCTTTCATGTCAGCAATGACACCACGAAATATCTCCTCGGGATTTAGAGCCACTGGGATTTTCCCTTACAACAGAGATATCTTCTCTGATGCAGAGTTTGAGCCATCCATGGTGTCAGACAGGCCCAACCTGGAGCAGCAGCCTGCCGCTGAAGGTGTTGCACCTGTGGTTTCAGCCTCTCTTTCTGCTGAACTACCTTCACCAGACCCTGTACATGCATGTGGTTCACGAAGTGACCCCAACCATGCTCGATATGTGTCTCCCACTGATATTCTACCCTTACCCAAAACTCAGCAGCCCAGGAAACAAACAAATCGAAAGCGTGTGAAGACACGAATCCTGACTGATACACCTGAAAAGCAGGCAATTGAGAGAGCCCATGAAGAAAGGACAAATAAACTGAAAGGCAAAAAAGAAATAATCCACAAAAAGCAAGGAATGTGGAAGAGGAAACAAACCCAGACAAAAATTGCAGTGGAAAGCAGCTCTGAGGAGAGTGATGTTCCCATCCCATTTGAAGACACTTCTGAGTATGAGAGTTCCAGCGATGAAAGAAGTGAACCAGATGTCTCAGACCTGGTAGTTGGTGACTTTGTCATCGTAAGATTTGCATCCAAATCCAGGAGCCACCATTACATTGGCCTGGTTGACAGCTTTGCAGACAACGAAGTGAGTGCCAGATTTCTCAGAAGAATCTGAGGGATCACTAGCAGTAAGAAACCCACGTTTGTGTTCAAGGAAAATGATGAGGCATCTTTCCCACGCAAGGATGTGCTGAAGAAGCTACCTCAACCTCAACAGGCTGGAGGAACTGCAAGGAGGGAGCAACAGTTCATATTCCCCTGCAACCTTGATCATTGGAATATTGAATAGTTCTTTTGAATAAATGGTTTTGAACTGGCGGTTTGTTTAGAAACCACCAGTTTCCAGGTTTGTTCTCACAGGTTTACAACTGTTAAAATGGTTTGTTTTCACAATATGATCAGTTTTACATTTTAAAAACTACATGGTCAGTTTGCCCCAAGATGGCTCAGTTTACCCACTGACTAGGTTCAATTTACCCCTAATCTGGGGCAAGTTGAGCCAAAGGAGCATTTTTTTTAATAGGTCATTATTTTGGGCAGCGTCATCAGACATAGATTCTGATCATTACATTTGAAAGGAGACATCCTGAAATAAAGGAATATGTTATCATTCTATTTCTGTGTCATTTTTTTCTCACATCCAGGGCAACATGAGTAAAAAGTGGCTCATCTTACCTCACTCTCCCCTACTTCAGTTTAAATTTCAGGTATACGTAATTTACTTCTACTTGCTATATTTTAACACAAGTATCTGTATTTTCTACTCCTGACATTTTCAAAACAGGCTCTTTTAGGTTCAACACATTTGACGGGAAGTTATTATTTCACGTCACTGCGCGCATTCAAACATTAGTACAGGGCTCGGCAACCTGCGGCTCCGGAGCCTTAGTGCGGCTCTGCGTGGTTTGGGAAAATAAATTAGAAGTATTTAGCTGAAGTGTATTTTATTTAATTATTATTTTATTTATTTAACTTGTAGTTCTCAATTTGAAGATTATTGTAATATTGAAATGTAAAAACAAAATTATATTCTATTATTTTTTCATCGCTCAAAATAAGCGTCACACTCGCGGAAGCCGGTGTACCCGCCGAAACGCCGTGCATTTATCGAGACTTTCAACCCCAGGTAAGCCAATTATGGATCTTCAGATCCACATTATGTCAGCAGCTGTTCTCCACCGTGAACTATGTTAAAAACCGCTCACGCCTCAAAGATGACAGCTTACAGTCCTGCGTAAACATGAAAGTGACTTTGTAAAGCCCCGATTTGCAGACGCTGTGCCAGAGGTTCGGGAGCAGAAGTTCCATTGAAAACATACCACGGCAGTGTGTGAATGTGTGTGTGAATGGGTGGATGACTGGATATGTAAAGCGCTTTGGGGTCCTTAGGGACTAGTAATGCGCTATATAAATACAGGCCATTTACCATTTACGGCATATAGGGCTGCTCGATTATGGCAAAAATGTTAGCAAATTATGGCAAAAAAATTGAAAATCGTTTTTGTTTTGGTTTTTTTTACATATATTTCTACTTGGAGAAAGGTTTATCCCTCAAAACTTTAAATAGAAAAAAGTTGCAAAAAATAGTTTACAACAACAGGAAATTTATTTTTAGTATCTTCATAGTTTTATTTTGGAGATACAGCAATTTTTATATACTGCAGGAAAAACAAAAAAACAATCCTATGATGCAAATTTGCAAAGAAAACAGCATGTGCATCAAAATAAACTATTGCCAGCAGTGCAATTTGAGTTCTAAGCATATCAATCATAAAGTTTGACACCCTCCCCCTAAACAGTTATTGGTTTGTTGCTTCAAGGTAACATTGTGCGACAAGGGTAGTCAAAACCAAGTTATTCTATAATACGTTTTATTAGTACAACAAGGATGAACCAATAATCAAACAACAAATAAACAATGTAAACATTTCACAGAACAATAAACCACCAAAATACATCCGACATTTGACCCTAACCCCATGCACGTGTGTGTGCACACACACACACACACACACACACACACACACACAATTACTTTACCAACTGACCCCTGAGCTCCTATCCCTCAAACCTGATTCAGGGATCCACTCCTCCACTTCCCTGTCACTCCCTGAAAGCTCACTGTCCTCACTTTCTGAGGGAATGTCCCTAACTGCACATTCCCTTGGTTTCCTTGCATAAAAGGTTTGTACGTCCATGTCCTGTAATTATCAGTAGATTGTAAAGTAAAAAACATTGACTATGATCCTATAAATGCACACAAACACATCTCTACATACATATGCATTATTTTGCCTGAAAAAAATTAGGCTAACTGCACAGTGTTGCCTTGAGGCAACGAATGAAAATTAACAGTTTTACTGTATAAATAAATTTTAAAAAGTAGAACAAACAATCAAATATACTTCTTAAATTATTCATGCACATACAAGTGTTTTTTATATACATTTATTTCACTAAAGCGCTATATAAATGCAATCCATTAGACGCTGCTCATGGTCAGTGATGAGGCTTAAATCAATTCAACCTTTATACAGACTGAAGTTTCTGGTATACAGACGGTGTGAACAGTATACAGTCAGTGCAGGGAGTGGATATTAGCACCTGCAAAATCTCACTTTAACCCTTCACTTTACTCACTTTACTGTTTGTGGAGGCAAAGTGCACCTTTCAAGTATTTCAACCTTTATTTCGATTTAACAATGTCTGTCATGAGGTGTAATGGACAGACAACGTAAATGCAGGGCACTGCAGGTCAAATGAGCTGTTCGTTCTTTTAAAAAGGCACAAACTGAACAAAGTCCAAACAGACAGGAATCCTATGAAGCACAGAAGTCACACGGTGCTTGAACGAATCACCTGCCAAGGACAGAGAGACAGACAGACTGTACAGGAGAAGAAAAAGTGGCCCCAACAACCCAGAACAGACCTTAATGAATGAATCTGATGCTTTAATAAATTGTTGTCAACAGCATTTTCCATTTTTCATGTTTCCACATTTCTGCTGCCCAGAATGATCTTCCCCTCTGTTATAACAAGTTTACAACAATCAGCCAACAACAGAACAAAGTCTGATAATGAAAATGAGAATAATGCAGGTGCCGAAACATTACTCTGTCCATATTACTGATAAATAATATTAAAAATAGTAATAATGATGACACATTTTGGGCTGTTTGGTTCAATAGTATGTATGTGATGATCCACACTCATTTGGACTCAATTTGGTAAATAATAAATTCAAATTAAGACTCTTTAATATTTTTCTATGAACTAAAGATGACATCACCCACAGTTTCCTTTGTCCTGTGCTGTTTACTTCTGTGACGATCATGCATGAAAAAAATGTCTCAGCACAGGCAGGACTTCCAGCTTCCAGCTTTTATTATAAGGAGAACAATCATATTTTCAGCACAGCTGCCTGATTCACAGTCATGACAAAGAGAAAAGCAGAAACAAAGAAGACGTAGCAGCCAGTGCAGAGGGAGAAGACAGTAATGACATCTATCAGCAGGAGCAGCTGCAAGAAGCTGAAGTCCTCCATGAACTCTTACCAGGAGGTCCTGAAGCTGGACGTCCTCACTGCTCTGCAGGTTTATTAAGGAGGAGCTCTCCATCACCCTGAGGCACACACAGAAACTAATTAGTCACATTTTTTATTTTTTTATATACTCTCTCCACTTCTGTATATCTATATATAGGTATACAGAGGTATACAGAGTATACTTTTGTCACTCACTTGTCAAATAATCAAGTACCCGTCCTTTATGTTAATAATAAGAGGATCATCCTCAGCTGATGTCAGGCTGCTGAGAAACTCTCATCAGTTCATGAGGCAGGCAGCATCAGATAAAAACTCAAATGGGGTTTTGTGTTTACTTGTGCATGAATGAACTGATGCTCCTCAGCAGTTTATGCAAATAAAACCACATTTTAACTGTGTGTGAATGCACAGTATGTGCCAGACCACAACAAAGAGGTAATGAAGCCTTCATGCATAAATAGACTGAAGTGAACTGTACAGCTCTTAGAGAACGTCCAAAATGTCACTAAATTTTACCAATTTTATGTTAATGTAATGTAATGTCCAAACTGTGTGATTCATATCTATAGACTGCATTGACAGTGCATTGATAGAATTGTGCCAATCAACCTGTTTCATGTTTCAACTGCACATTTTTTGGTTAAAAGTGAAACAAAGAAATTTTGAAATAAAGAAAAAAAATTCTCAAAGAAATTCCTGAGAAAGTTAAAGCTGTTGCACTGTTTGAAATTCTGCAGTAAAATTGCAGCTTTCTAAGCCTAAAATGATGTTGTCAATTTTCTGAGATGAAAACTAAAGATTCAAGTAGCTGATTGGATTTCTCTAATTAACAACATCAGACACACTAACAAGAGCTTTCCAGTCTTTATAGACTGACTGTGTGGGATTTACTACAGAACTGGTGAACATGAAACAAAGTATATGAACGATGCATGAGTGTAAAATGAGTGGAGTAACTGGTTAAATATATTTGATGGTGTCAGTCACGTGCACTGGCTCACACTCCTTGTCTTCGAGGCAGGCTGGAACCTGAAGCATGGTTTAGACTATTTTGATTACAGGGATGTGGTTACGTGGTGACAGAGCAAAGTGAATGCTGTCACTGACTGTCACTGACTGATGATAACACTTCCTTCACACATGAATAGTCTGAGTAAGAGATTGCACACACCACTGAACTTCTGCAGCACTCCTCAATGACACTTAACTCCCTTATCAGCATCAGTGCGGTTTTTGCTTTTGTATTTTTTAATATTCTTTACTGACCTCTATCATTGTCTCTGACTGAAGCAGTCGTAAAAGGAAGGTGTCAAATCACTTTCAGTGTGATAGCAAACAGAGACTGAAGCAGAAAACCTGACTCAAAGAAGCAAGTGGAAAATTTACAGACACTAGAGGTGGGTTTCAATAATCGATTTTTAAATATAAATGTATTTTGCCACAAACAGCAGAATCCCAGGCTAAAGCTCACAAAACTATTTCAACAACCACCAAACAGCTAATGAGAGCAGATACACGGATTCCACACAAAGACGTAAACACAATCAGTGAGATGTCTCCTTTCTCATTTGATGGCGCGTACACAGACACTCTGTTGGTGCTGAAAGCCGACAGCTCACTGATTCTGATGTGTCGGCGGGTCAGCGCTTTGTGTTTACGTCTTTTTTGCCCTCGATTGCCCAGTCCCTCTCCAACCAAACTGGACTGAACCAGCAGCAAAAGAAGATCCAAACTACGCTTCACATTAACATTGTCATAATTTCCTTCTTACTGTTGCTGTTTTGCTTCAATACACGATAAAAACCACACTTCATGCAGAGCTCGCTGTCTCTCTCCTTGTACTTCAAGAAACTCAAATCTCTGTGTAACGTTTGTCCTGTAAAGCATCCACAGGACACAGGTGTGAGGACAGCCATACTTTTATTAATACTGTGGTTTTCAGTTCACTGGGACACAGTCACTCCGCTCTCTGCTGTCACGTCCGCTCTTCCGCCTCCGACTGTCACTGCGAACATATAAAGAGTGACAATCACTTTCACTTCTCAGCACACCTGTTCACCCCACCCCTGCGCCGCCCCGGGAGCTCACTGCGTCACCCCTCCTCTGCAGCCGGCCAGCGACCACACCCAGGCCACACTCTGTTTTCTGCATTATTCGCTTGCTTATCACGCACCAGTCTACCGTTGTTTACAGTCCGCAACTGTTTTTTTATGACTTCTGACAAGATAGCCTCTTTCCTGCTGTTCAATACAATTGTAAAGTTTTAAATGATGCCAAAATGCAAAACGCTTGGCTGTGTCTCTAGTTAAACCTCTGTAACTTTGCTCTGCTTCACTTCAGCAGCATCAGGTAATGTTCATGTGTTGATTAATGGTTTTCTTCAGTTTTTGTTCTACTACAGAATATTGTTAAGGTTATCTGCTATAAAAAGCCAGGCCAGGAAAATCTCCTTCATCTTTTTCTGTGTTTTCTCTGATGAAGTCTCACAAGTGTCAGTACTGATGAATGATCAGAATGATAATATTTCTGACTGTCTGAGGCAAAATTTCCCTGATTCAAATCGTGGATCGAATCGATTCTAGAAACCAGTGACGATACAGAGCCCTAATCAAGACCTCGCAGAGGTTTCAGGTTTGTTCAGCCAGCTAGTGCAAAGAAGTGACACACACTTAAGAACTGAATCTCTTTAACAGTTAGATTACACTTTTGTCCTGGACGATGATATTACCTTACATGGCCATAGATAGAGATGTTTGTGCAATAGATGCAGGCAGAGCCACTCTGTGGCTGCAGAAACTGGCAGGGCAAACTGAGTCAGATTGAATGCACTGAGAGCTCAATCTATTCTTAGACTACAGAGTGAACTGAGTTTTCCTGCACATTTACATCAGCATATTAACCTTTTTGCTTTAACCTCTGCTGTTCCCTCTCTCTCACTTTTTCTGAACTCGAAAATCTGCCTGCCGGATCTACTTTCCAGAGGAGGTGCACAGTGATATCAGGGATATGCACACTGTACTTTGGGGCGTGTCATAGCCCCGATCCCCTCTCTTCCACTCACCAGTTAAGAAAATTAACCAATCAGGGTTCAGAAAAAAACAAAAAAAACAAAAAACAAAAAGGCACCGCCCATATGTTTCCTCCTGCTTCAGAGCAAAGAAACGCTCTACTCCTTCATTCTCAGGATGAATCCTTGGAGCTATTTCCCCGTTTTTATTGGTATAAGCCAAGTATTTGGAAAGTTGATCCAAGCTCCTAAATCTGGGATTTCCTTTAAAGTAACTGTGGAAGTTACTTTAAAGGCCTGAATAGGGCTGGGCTATATCATACCGTTCACGGTAATACCGGTGTAATTTTGGGCAACGATAGGAAAATGAAATATCGCCATAGAATATGGGTAAAACGCGCATGCGCAGTGCCTTTGTTTTCATACGCACATAGCGAAAAAAGCGTGCCAGCGACGGAGAATGAGAAGAGTGAAAGCGGATCGTTGAATGAAACAGAATTGGTTTGTAAAAATGCAACTTCACTGGTGTGGAACTGGTTTAGCTTTCGTCCGTCAGACACACAACAAAGCACTATTTTTGGTTGAGCATGCTAGCGGGCCGTCGTTATTACTGTCTTTTTTGGAAAATACGGCACACTTAAAATCAATCCTTTGATTTTTCTGAAAATCGACAGTGCCCCTTATAATCCCGTGTGCCTTATGTATGAACTCTGGTTGTGTTTACTGACCTCGAAACGATTTTATGTCGTACACGGCGCTCGACAATCTGTCAAATGTTTTAGTACGACTTTGCTAAGCTACGAACCCACACCGCTTGATGGATTGCTGGCGCATTACCGCTATATTAGGCAGGCACCTCGCGGAGTGATACGTACTGTGCTTCAACATAATATTACCGTATTGTGTGTGTATAACCTTTTTTAAGTTTTGTGGATATTATACATGGTTATGCTGAGGATATGTCGGCCAATTTCCACTGGAAATGCCTTTTGGTTAAACGGTCAGCAAGGAATTTGCACTGTTACGTTTTTATATAGGGCAGCACGGTGGCACGGTGGTTAGCACTGTTGCCGCACAGCAAGAAGGTCCTGAGTTCAATTCCACCATCAGGCCGGGGTCTTTCTGTGTGGAGTTTGCATGTTCTCCCCGGGTTTGCGTGGGTTCTCTCCGGGTACTCCGGCTTCCTCCCACCGTCCAAAGACATGCAGCTTGTGGGGATAGGTTAATTGGATAATCCAAATTGCCACTAGGTGTGAATGTGCGAGTGAATGTGAGTGTGAATGGTTGTCTGTCCCTATGTGTTAGCCCTGCGACAGACTGGCGACCTGTCCAGGGTGTACCCCGCCTTTCGCCCTAGGCGCTGGAGCTGGGATAGGCTCCAGCGCCCCCCGCGACCCTGATAAGCGGAAGTGAATGGATGGATGGACGTTTTTATATAACTTTAATGCACATAAAAAACAGCTGCTTGTTTAAGTGAAAATACATTGATGGGGTTTTTTGCACTAATAAAGTTGTGGAGTTGTAAAGTATTTTGTCTGGTGTCAATTATATCGTCAGTTATATCGTTATTGCAAATTTTCAAATGTATATCGTGATAAATATTTTTGGTCATATCACCCTGCTCTAGGCCTGAATATCTGATCTGATCTGATCAGTGCAAGATAAATATCAGGCCGTCTGCCAGCTGAAGCTCAGTGGACTCATTCAGTGGCTCAATGACACTAAACCAAAGTTAATATACTATTGAATGACTTCAAACACTCAAAGCTACTTCAGTTGCACAAATTAGTGTGGCTCCGCTACCCGCTTGTTTATTTTCCACATAAACCTTTCACAATAAAGGAGAAGATCCTGTTGAGATTTTTTCAAAATAAGCTGAAATGATGACAAACAGATAAAGCAGTCAAAACAAATCCAGGACCTTATTTCTAAACGAGGCATGTAGCATGAACATGGTTTGGTTATGAAAAGTCTGCCACGGATCAGAAAACTGTTCTATGCAAATTATGCAGGAAACCAGTCGCCGCCTCAGACTCAAACCTCGTCACCCACCTAAGCAAGAATCACATGAAAGAGTATGCAGAGTGTTTAAGGATGAGAAGCAAAAAAGAGCTGTCAGGTGCTTAATAAAGTAAACCTTAGACTCGAACGTTAAAACAGGCTTTTCCCCGCAACACGCCGTGTAATAAATGCTCACAAAGAAAATGGCGCCCGTTACAACTTATATCTAAAAATGTATAGTTTAATCCATCGGTCAAAACACTCAACCCCCAACTGAAAGCACTTCACACACGTCGAGTTGCCCGAGATTCACAAAATTTACAGGAAATGTAAAACGTTTTGTGATATATATCATTGTCGAGACGATAAATGTCTTATATCGGGATATGGGATGTTAGTCATAACGCACAGCCCTACCTTGAACCTTGTGAACCCTGTGATTAGTAGACAACCTGCTTGACCTCCCGAGCAATAGGCACACTAGCAGCTGTAACATGAGCTAACTTACTGTCATATCTGCCTTCCAAGTCCTAGTATAACCCTGAATCTTGGCAGGTAATAATAAAGGCAGTCATGATAACAAAAATAAAAAAAGTCAGTCTGGGCACAACAACTGACCTTACACTTTACCATAAGAGTGCATTTGCTGTCACTGCACTGGTTCACACACATTATTCCCACAGATCCTTCAGTTACATAAAAACCATTGACATGCAAAGGCGCTGCATCTATTACTGCAGTTCCAACTTCCTCTTGAGTCACTGACATGGATCGCCCTAGAAATCAAACTACAGGTCAGGCTGGCAACAAATATTCACAGAACTCAGACACGCACAGACTGTTTTCCTTTGTGGTGATGAAGGAAAACGCTGGCACATGAAAGGGCCTTTACCCTTCCAGGACCTGAAGCTCAGTAAAGCACCTCTTCTATGGCCAAAACCCGTCTGTTATCTGATTGGATTGTTAAATTTGTGATTGATATGACATTGACCAATCAGCTGAAAGAAATAAAAATTGGGTTCAAAATTCACAAGTTAAAAGTCACACACAGCTCAGAGTTTTAAAGTTTGTTTGTTTGGTTTTTGTTCTTTTGCTTTGTATCTGTAAGCAGACCCTAACAAAAAAGAATTTGTAACTTGTGTAAAAAAATTTTTTACAAACAAATCTTATTTACACACACACACACACACACACACACACACACACACATCTTTTTCACATCTTTTGGTTTACACGGTTACAAAACTCAGTTCACAACTATGCACAGACAAAGGGGGTTTCCTAACGCAGTCAGCTGCACATTGACAGCTTACAAAGCGCCTCAGGCAGAACAGAGATGGACTGGATGTCAAACAAGTCCATATGTGTGAGCAGGCAGACGAGCGAATACTTTTGGCAGTATCGCGCATCTGCCTTTTTCGGTTCCGTGTTGTAGGTCTTTATAACTCATTACTATAATGTTATACAAACACTCTTCGTGATTGTCATTGGTCAAAATAAACTTAACTTGGTCGCACTGAGAACAAAACAATGGCAAATAGACCACGGTTACACTAATAGCTTGCGCAGCCTAGCATGCTAGCAAGGCTAAAATGCTAAGCTACTATAAGCCTAGTCCTTCCATTGGTTACGTTAATACAGTTGCATTGTTTCCCATTAGTTAAACCTTGTCTAAGAAATTACAAAACTAGTGGGACGTGTCAACAGTTTAATATTTTCTGGATGTTCATGAGAAACCGTGAACGTTGTTGCTACCGTCAGCGAAGCTAACGAGCAGCTAGCTGAGGTACAACGATTACCTGAAGTCCGGCTGGAGTCCTCTATAATCCCGAGTGAAGAGAAAACTCCTTACTAACGTTCCCATTTCTTTAACTAGTTTAATGCTCAAATCTTTTTTCTATTTGTATTTAACTTTTATTCAGCTTACTTCTCTTACTTTGTTCCCAACTCACCCTGACAAGGAAAGAAAGGCAGGAAATAGACGACGGTCAGGAAGCCGTGTATTTCTTTCACGTTAAAGAAAATTAATTGCTCTGTAATAATAACCAGCCGGTCGCGTCTCTTATAGCAGATAAAGTTACACAGAGTAAATTATACTTTAATCCACTGATAAACTGCATGAAGTCAGTGTGTAATGTGGATGTGGTCACAGCAGGCAAATTACAGTCAAGGGGACGTCCCCTTGACTGTAATTTGTGTGTAAAATTCCCTTAAAATGTTATCTAAAATGCAACTCTTATTAATTCAACCCTGTTGCCCACATTATGAGAGGAAGACAAAATGGTATATTCCTATTCCGTTATTTATAGAACTACATTTGTCTTTGATTTTTGTAGTCCACAACAACTCCTTGTTTTTCCAGAGAAAACACACAAAACACTGATTTTCAACCCTGTTCCATGAAAGACAGCCATTACAAACATGTTAAAACCATGTAAAATATTGTTAAACAGCATTTCTGTGCTTCACAGAGCACCTAATCTACAATTAAAACAAATATATCCTTTCAGTGCAGTATGGTGGAGCAGTCCTGAGTTCAATTCCACCATCAGGCCAGTGTCTTGGCCATTTTTAAAAAAGAAAATAATGTCAGTATTTATTTTCAAATCTGCACAGTAGCTGAGTGTCTCTTTATTTATTGCAGGTCCAACTGGTGGTGAAGCTGCTCCCTCAGGTGTCGATGCAACATCAAAATCATATTAGGGAAATTTACAATACTGATATTTATGCTGATATGTAAAGACTAAAAAATACTCTAATTCAAAGTGTGAAACAACTGAAACAAGATCCCAGCAGCTACATTATAAAACAATAGTAGCGAGTTTTCCCTGGAAATATATATCATGACAGCTTCACGCTTTAGTTTGACAATAAACACAAGAACGTAACCTTGTAGCTGCAGAATAACTGACAAATATATCTGGGATTGCGATCATTTTGACTAACTGTGAAACCGCATCAGTAAATTACAGTTCAAATGAGGCGAAGCTATGAGGCTTTGACTCATTTGTTTACTCTTGAATCAGCTCGTATTTCTCCTCGCGTGCTTTAATAGTCTGATAAGACTGCAGGGCAAACTTTGTTGTGTCCAGTTGTCCTATATATTTGCATTAATGTTTGCATGCACTGTGCTTTACTGGAGATTGTTGAGGTCATTATCACTGGAGCCCCACACTCTGAGACATGTCTCAACTTGTCTCACTGTTCTGTGTGCACTAGTGAACGTAAATACATGTCGCTATATCACAGATAATGGGATATGATACTTGATATTGTGCAAAGATGTGTATCCGTATTATAAATCCGTTATGGAACATGTCATACTACATCACTAATGACACATATTTAGCCTGCCCCAGGAAGAGATTCACTATTGAGACACCATAAAAAGAGCAAGTGTGAGGTTGGGGTCACGGGTTGTGTCACTAGTCAACCAAACTTCATTCCTCTCTGGTGTATTTTTTTCAGTCTTCGCTGACTAGATTGAGTTTGTCACTCTAACCAGTGCGATCCGATTTTCACATATTTGCGCAAACACGTGTATGCATCGTATGAATAAGACCGTGCTGATATGCAGACGAGACGAATGACAAATGAACGGGGTGTGGCCACAGAACTGAACCTTCCCCGTGCAGGGATTGCATGCGCTGTTCTGTTCCGCTCCGCTGTTTTCAAAATAAAAGATACCGAGTTAAATAAAGACTCCGCTTTTCACCGCTCCCAGTTTAACGTTGTGTTTTAAAGGCAGCAAAACTGCACCGGAGATGCAAAGCTACAGAGGTACGGTCAGCGTGTTCTCAGGGTGAAGCTAGCTGGATTTAGACAAGCACTTAATTTGGAATAGACAGATCGTGGAGTGAAAACATTGCGGGCTTGACCTATACAGCGTCTCAGCCGAATACCGGCCGCGAAATTTTCTCAACGTAGGAACCTTCGGCATGGAGCTGCTTCAGCTGCTCTTATCTGCGCTCTTCTTTGGGGGAGTTTTTAGTGAGGGTAGTATACCATATGTGAAAGTGATTTTAGGAGACTCGTTTACTCTTCCTCGAAACTGTCCGACTGATGTAGAGGGAAAACTTCGCCAAACAGAGCCTCAGTCCCGGCATGTCGCCTCGCACCGACACGGAGTTTGGACACCAGAGGAAAGTTTCAGAGATCGCATCAGTCCCAATTCCTCTGTTGTTTTTAACCGCTCAGTTTACACGGACAGTGGAGGTTATGTGTTTATGTGCGGCGGTCGGGATGTGTCTGCTGTCCATGTGGAGGTTGTCGTGGTCTCCGAATCATCCGTCACAGAGGGAGACGAGGTCAGCCTGCCCTGCTACCATGCAACTACAGCTGGCACCTGCTGGTTTGTGCGCTGGGTTAAAGACGGGAAGGATGTGTTAAGGAGAGACTCGTGCGGTGGTAACAGTAACGGGACTGCTGATGATCGACTGTCGCTGTCAGCTGATTGGTTCTCACACGGAGACCTGTCCTTAAACCTGCAGCGGGCTCGGAGGGAAGATCAGGGGGATTATTTCTGTTACATCCAAAAAGAACTACCTTCTTTTGAACAGAGAGGGACACCAGCTGCTGTGAGGCTGAAGGTCAGTGAGAGCAGCCCGGATCCGACCACCAGCACTCCTCCTCCTACATCGGTGTCTGTGAGTATTTAGACAGAAACGCGTCTGGAAATATTAAATATTTAGGTATTAATGTCTCTCCTAAGCTTTCATAATTAACTAAATTAAACCACATCCCACTTTTAAAGACAGTAGAAGGCGACCTGGCTAGATGGAAATCTTTACCCATATCACTCATGGGAAGGGTCGCCGCTATAAAAATGATGGTCTTGCCAAAAATAAACTATTTATTTTCAATGATCCCAAATAAGCCATCACAAGATTGGTTCAGATCTCTAGACTCGTATATTTCTAAATTCCTTTGGAAAGATAAACCCCCACGTATCAGCTTAAAAACACTACAAAAGACCAAGGATAGAGGAGGATTAGATCTGCCTAACTTTAATCACTATTTTTTAGCCAACAGGCTTCAGTTAATCTCTAGATGGTTTAAACACACCCTCTTAGATGAACCTTGGATAGATGTAGAACAGGCACTATGTAATAATCTAGAAATTTCAGATCTACCATTTATCAGCTCAAACATCAAACGACATGAATGTGTTAAAAGCATTAACATCAGCTCTTCTCTGACAGCATGGTGGGAGTTTCTAAAAATGACAGTCTTCATTAATCCCATGCAAACGTAGATCCAAACGGGACCAAAAAAAGACAGAAACGCGTTAATCAAACCTGAAACAGCTTCATATAAAGTTCCATGAATCTGATCACATTTCTGCTCTTGTATCCTCTGCAGCCAACACAGACGACTTTAGAAGTAAGCGGACTGGGAACTTCGGTCGCTGTCTGCATCACAGCTGTGGTCTTTTTGGTTTGCGGCCTTGTGTGTGGATGGCTGATGAAATCTCACTGCTCCACGTACTTGTCACGTCTTCTCCGACGCTTTGGACCCGGAGATGAACGACATGATGTAAATGGGGCGTCGGAGCCTCTGAGCCATCGTCCTCCTCAGATGAATGGCCACCATCCATCAAATACGTCCCAGGCAGACGTCTGAAGACTTTTAGGATCAATAAGTGACTTTTAACTTATTAATGTGCTTCAGCTTATTTATGTGTGCAGCTTATACTAATAATTATGCATTTTACACCGATCAAAGCTTCCATTTACTGTCTTAATTTCCTTTTTTTGTAATATCTTGCTTCAGCTGTGTGTGATTAAATAAACAGTGTGCTTACACCACTGCCTGAGCGAGGCGATACATGTTCGTCTTCAGTGCCTTCAGGCCTCACAGGCCTCCTGTATGTTCACGGTGAAGTCCGGACATTTTCACGGACACTTCGTGGTTCGCCTGCTCCATCACGGAGGCCTCGGCTTAGGTTAAGAGTTCCTCCTTCCAGACGGAAACACGTGGTTTGACAAATGAAAATAAATTATGTAAAGCCAGGCTCACCTTCTTTCTATTAGAAACTGTTTTATAAACGTCAAACGCATGATTCTGACATTCAGCAATTCACATGAATACATTTTAGACCACAGTGCTTCTTGGATTAATTTTAATATTTGTAGACTTATATTTACATTTATCTTCGTTAAATAAGAATCGGAAATGCGTCCACTCACCTCTCAGAATAAATAACTAATAAAACAAACCCTTTCACTGTCCACACAAACATTTTCTAATGCGGATACAAAGAAGACAAATTGTTCGGCAAGTGTTACGTCAGCATGTATATATTTATTACTATTTAACACAAATCACTGCATATTTTTTCTCTTTGTATTTTCCGAGAGAATTTCGTATAAATGATGTAATGATCGCTCACATCCACCAAAGTGTTTAAGGTCAAATTAATGATTCATTGGTTGAAAACTGACAAAACGCGGTATGACTCTTACATGTGGTATTGTCAACACATAGAAAAGACTACATCAGTAAGACAGCGAAAAAAGGAAGATGTTTGGACAGCATGTTCTAGGGCAGGAGTGTCAAACCTAAGGCCCGGGGGCCACATTTGGCCCAGCAGACACTCTAATCTGCCCCGCTGCACAACTTTAGAATAAGTGATGGAGGACACGAGTTTCTGAATTTATAGTGTATTTTCTCTTTAACAGTTTTTTTTTTGTTTTTTGCTATATATTCAGATCTTCAATTTTTTGAAATAACATGAGTTATGACTCTCTTTTTGTTGTAATCAGTACCATAACCTTTTAATTGTTTTTACACTTGAGCAAACATGTAACTCCCTCCAAGTTGAAAAACGGACACAAGGCCTTCTTGATTTTTACTGGCATTTATTGCACACAGGTGCCACCAAGGATGCCGTGAGAACTGTACAAACAACATAAAATAATCAATTTCCACAGTAAATTGTTCTCATAGAGAATAAACAACAAAGCACATTATTAAACAACATAAAACACTCACAATTTGACCTTTACAAAATGTTAACAAATTACACGTGACAACCATAAAGTCGCCAGTTCTGTCACAAACAACATCTTATTTTTCTACCACAACATATAAAATACAAATTGAATACCTCATTGGCCGCATTAACTCGCAGGGGTTAATGAAAACGCATCTTGCAGTGTCACTCCTTCCCGCAGCTGGAAAACTTCGTTGCATGCTCTACATAGCTCTACCACCAAGTGAGAGAGGAAAGCATGCTGCCCCCTACCGAGTGTGGCATGTAACTGAAAATATTGTCAACCCCAAACAACAGACTGAACATTGGTTCCACCCTGGAAATATTCTGTAAACCCTTTAAATGTTTATTTTCAAACCAACAATGTATAGATTAAATCTGATATATTAAAATAAAGTATTTTTAACTTGTTTATTGTAACTTAAACCATGAAATTATCTTAAACTGCATAACTGCTGCTGACGGCAGCCACAAGACATGTTCTTTCATTACTGCAGCAGTATTTCTACATCATGCAGTAAAACTGCACGAGTCGTACTGTTCACACTGACACAAAGGGGAGTTTATTCTGGTTCTGCACCCTTGAGATCAAAGTGGGCCGTACGAGAGCCTTTACAATGAGTCTGACAATTAAGGTGATGTGCCATGGCTGATTTTTCTCATCAGATGACTGAACATGATGACGACTTACATGCAAAGGCCTGGTGAAGCTTATTAAAACTGAATATCCTCTTAGGTGTGACACTGCAAGGCAAAGCATTCAAAGAGCAAAGTGTAAATGTAGAGTAACCTTATGTAGGTTTATCTTAAGCTTTGCCTTGTTTTGGTTTAGCAAGTCTGAATGTGTTTGGGCAGTGCATGGTTCACTGAAACCATTATGTGGACTAAACATGACTTCAGTTAATATGGATGTCATATTGCAGGGCTGTGAATAGCACACAGTCAAAAACCAGAACCAAAACAAAACCACTTCTGTTTAAATCATTTTTTCCAAACATGTAGCCTACAGCACTTTACCACATTATGTAACGGAAAAAAGCGGTGACACATTTATGTACTGACATTAGTTGAAGTCAAACACATCAGTCTGGTTTTAACAGTCTTAGCCTTAGTTTGACAGGATATTCTCTTTTCTAACAGGGCACATCCAGGAGAAGGTCTAAATGTCAAACAAGAATCTCAAGTGTTTGATTTTCTTTGTAACATCTTTCTTACCGTCACCCAGATCACTAAAATGCTGAATCATCAAAGATCAGTAACAGCTGAAGGTTTTCCCCCCATTGGTGAGAGCAAGTTCTGTATGTATATTCATTTACAGCGAGTACTAATCCTGCCTGTTTCTACAGATTTGCAGTCTTTCCTGTTTTCTTTGCGCTTTGTAAAAAGCTCAGGTTAGCTGCTGTGTGCCAATAAAGTTTTGAGTTGGTAACAAAGTGACGCTCTAACCTGATGCAGATTACAGTCATGATTTTATTCATTTTGCACATTAAATGACTTCAAATGTTTGATGGAATAAACACTGAAAACCTTTAACAAAGAACATCAAGATATCCTGACAAAACTGTTTCCAGCCAGAAAGGCTGCAGGTATTTGTGTGAAACAAAGACAGCGAGGGAAAAATTCACACCAAAGACATTTGAATAAATAACAAGTGAGAGAAAACAATGAAAAGATACAAAACATCAGCAATATACAGCTTGTAACAGAGCAAACAGGGATGTAAAGGTGACTTTATCAATGAGTGCTTGTAAAGGTGTTAGGCCACACATGAAGCTGTCGGTGTCTCTGAGTCACCGTCCTCTCTTCTTCGTGCTGACAGCATCACATGATGTTGTTCAGATTCCAATAAAATGATCAGATTTGCACAAGAAATAAACACCAGAGTTTTTGTTCTACATAGAGATCTTTGTTTATTTTCCTGCCTCCTCTCCACCCTGAGAAAGGCAGGACTCTGCTGACGTAGTAGGCGAGGCCCAGGGAGAGGAGGGTGATGACCACCATCAGCAGCAGCAGCAGCAGGACCCTCCAGAAGCCATCGTCCTCCATAAACTCCTGCCAGTTGGTCCTGATGCTGGACAGGACGCCCTCAGTGCTCTGCAGGGTCAAGTTCAGTAAGGAGCAGCTCTGCATCACACACACACACACACACACACACACACACACACACACACACACACACACACACACACACACACCATTAACATTAAGACTCAGTTAAACAAGCTGAAAAGATAAATCAGCACTAAGATCATCAAACAAACAACAACAGAGATTATTTCAGTCCTAACTTCCTGAAAACTGCTCAAGAGTCTGAAGTTGTTTGCAGCTGTCATTCCCAGTACAAATCTAAGCACCCGTGCAGTAAGTACAGTTAATAAATGTCAGGGAGTCTGTCTGCCTGCTGAGGCTCAGTGCCCTCCTGCAGAATTGAGCTCCTGAGACCGAGGTCAGTCCACATCTCTCCAAGTGTCACTCAGCCTGTCAACAAGGTGCAGCCAGTCCACAGCTCAGCTCTCAGTGGGAAACGCTGTGCTGATGGACGTTAATGTTGCCGATCAGCAAAGATCAAAGTCTAGAGGCAGGAATCACCAGACAGCACACGACGGGATCCTATCACCATACTTCACTCATGATAGTATATTGTTGCATTTTTGAAACATTTTGCGATATTCTGAGTATTGCAAAAACAACAACTGTGATTTATCACTTTGTTTCTGCAAATTATGTCCTCAAAGTTAAACTTTGTCAACATCGGTTTCATCCAGTCAGATCAACTATTTTTGCACCTAAATGAGACGATCAAACACACCAACACTGTCAACAAATCCTGACATAATTGCTGCCACGAGACAGTCAATATGATATCAGTCTGTGATTATTGTAGGTCTTTACTCTGCAAGATAAAGTGCCTTGAAGCAGCTGTTGTTGTGATTTGTTATGAATTAGGAGGCAGGTCTATCAAACTGAGTGCGTCCAGTGCTCCATGGCACTTGTGTTGAGATGATTTAATGTGAGTTTACTCGGCTAACGTGCCTCATGATGCATGAGACGGGCCGTAATATAAAATGATGATACTTTCTTATCATCATGCAAAATATCAAGATACTATCAATTTACTCCCCCCCCCCAACTTATTGGCAATAACTCTGATTTCAAACAAAGACGTATGTGGGCGTGCCACTTCTGTGAGATTTGAACTTAATGTGTTTGTGGATGTTTAATACAATATAATACAATGACTGTATAAAATCTCTTACAGTCACTGGGCTACAAGGATCCACCGGAATCATCATCATATGAGAGAAAACAGGAGGAGCATATATATTTCTGACTGTCAGATTATTCATTGGGAGCATACTGTGACTGTTTTTTGTGTGTTTTATTAAGTTTTGTTTGTTTGTTGGTGTGCATTTGTGCTGAACTGTGCTGTTACACAGAGAGAAGTGTGACCATAATATATCAGCTCTTTGGTAAGAGTAACAATAGCATGACTGAAAGTACATCGCCTGCTGCTGCTGCTGCTGCTGCTGCTGCCTGTCAGATGGGGGGGATCACACTTTGGCAGGAAGTCGTTTTATCCTGTTACTGTATGTGTGCTGAAGAAAAAACAACAGTAATGATAGGATGGTGCTGTAGTTAAACATTTCACACTGACAGAGAGTTGCAGTGATTTAACCCACTTGAGACCAAAGTGGGCTGTTTGTGGCCCTCTCTGCTCTACAGTTTCCCCTCAGCAGGCTTTAACAGACCACTAAATGACTGTGTAAACAGCTGGTGCTGTGGTTAATGTGGTACTTAACCATGAATGAAACTACTTAGAGAAATAAAAACACTACTCAATGGCACCACCCTCCTTTCTCTCTCTCACACACACACTGGAGAATGTGTTTGAGTGGGGTCTCAATTACAGTCAGCTAGAGTTTTGGCAAATGTCACTTTAAACCCCAAAGCGGTGAGCATCACAGGCGCTGTGAAATTGAAACCAGCAGTGGCTTTCTACCTTTTCTAGTTTTTAATCAACCACAATTCGTCCAACTGTAGGTGATGATGTAACATTTCCGCTCTCACAGAAATGCAATCGACACCTGCAAGACAACATCTGGTCACCTGATCGCCTCTCACTGGAAGGCAGGAGCAGATTATCAGGACCAGCTGATTTAATGCAAAGATCAAGGACGTTAAAAGTCTGAGTGTGACAACAAGAAGGAGGAAGAAAGTACACCAGCTGCACTGAAACAGATTCACTCTTCAACATAAACCTTAAAGGTATTCTCCCACATACACAGTACACAATTCAAAGTAAAATCACACAGTCCAAGGAGCCTGTGCACAACTGGAAACTGTCAACCGCACACATTCAACTACACACAATGAAGAAAACAGCCTTGTTCAACAATAAGACAGAAACCCCACAGTGATCACAAATGTGACTAAAACAAGTTAAAGTCTCATTTAATTCATCCAGAGATTATTTCCCTGGGTCTGTGTGGTTGCTGTCAAAGCTCCACCTGCTTTATACTGAATCTGACTGTATCGTCTGTCCTCCACCCAACCACACAGGCCATCATCCTTCCAGCTCTGCTCACCTCCCACTGTCCAGCCCCTTCAGCCCTCTCTGAAGGTGAATCCTGGCTGACCTCACGTCTCTCCACCAGCATCAGAGCATCCATCATGGTTGCTGTAACAGAGAACAAACACAAACCACTTTGTCAAATACAGAGAAACACCTGCAGGCCGACCAGCACAGACAACCACACACATTTAAAGCAGGGTGCTTGGGTCTGAGTAGGACTATGGTAAGTCTCACCACAGTGAAACAGACTGACAACTTTCAAGGAGCTCATTATGAAAACTCAAACCACTAACATACCACAGTCACTTCTATGAAGAGTGAGTGCAGGATCCCTGTGGCTTCCTTGTGACAGCAACATGAGACTGTGGCAGTGAGGCTAACTCTAACGCTCGTGGGAAACCAAAGCTTAGACTGTAAGTGTGCCTTTTGTTTCCTCAGCTCAGACAGCTGGCTGCTGGAGGCTTGTGTTCACCATCAGACATATCTGATTAAAAAGGAGGCTGATAATTAAGTGCTCTTCATTTCAACGTGAGACACGTGGGGCGTAGAAACTTTAGAGCTTCTGAGCTTTCAGCCGAGTGGTGTGCACCACAATATTGAGTCCCTCCCTGTTTAAAGCCAAAAAAAAGCAGAGAAAAAAATGAAGGATGGAAATAATGATGTGGGCAGTTACAGCATTAAAAATGTAAATAGTGTAGACTTCAGAACAGACGAGGGCAAAGCAGTATATAAAGCAATAAATATTAACTACCTCTGCAAATATTAAGGGCCAAATTCAATTAGCCACAAACACCCCCACCCCACTGAAGAAGAGTGTCCACACCAGTCTGTCTGTACATGTGCCGCCCTGTTTTTCAGCAGAGACGTCTAAACTGAAAACTCTCATGTATATACTATGGCCACAAGTTTACATCATGGTGCTGATCCAGAATCCTCCCCTTATTATTGTTACTGCTATAATAATAAACTAATTAAAATGAAAAACAAGGTAATGAATATCACATAATGTATTTGTGATGATTCACTTTGTTTGACTATTCACTCTGTGCAGGCAGAAAGCTTATTCAATGTTTAAACTTTAGAGATACAATCATTTTGCTCTTGCAAAATCAGCATTTTTCCACATTTGAAATAGAAATCTAATATAATCTGTTTTTTTACTATCATAATTAAACAGGACCCGGTGTTCACCGGCGCGTCAGCGCGCTCTGCCCCATCATTCACATGGATGCGAGTGATGAAAGTCAGATCCTTTCATTTAGCAAAATTGTGATTAATACTCAAATGTTATTGTTGACGGGCATAAAACAAAAAAAGAAAGAAAGAAAACTTCAAGAAAATGGCACTTTGGGCACGCGGCTGCTACACAGCCCTCTCCTCTTAAAGTGGGGCAGTCAAATGACTCTAATAGGGAGTGTCAAAGACCGTACGAGGAGCGGTGTAGGTGTGGGGGACTCTTGAAGCATTTGTCTTTTTGCCCGGCGTTCAGTGTGAAGCAGAGATGTTAACCCTGCTGCTCGTCTTCACTGTATCTACCTGTTTGTGTGCAGATGTCCAGCCTGTTTTAGGAAACTCCTTCACGTTTCCACAAAACTGTAAGAACGACGAAGACGGAAAACTGCTCCGGGCTGAGCCCCATGGGGAGGTGGCCGTCCACCAGCGCGGTGTGTGGACACTCGCCCGGGGCTACCGAAACCGGGTCCTTCAAATCTCTTCCTGGATGCGCATATTTTACAATGACAGTGGTTTTGTGCTAAGACGCGGCAGCCGAGAGATGCGCATCCAGGTTACAGTTCAGGTTCCCTTTAATGTCGCAGTGAAAGAGGGAGAAAAAGCGACACTGCCGTGCCGTATTCCCTTGACTACCGCCAACAAGTGTGTCTTGTGTAAAATATTTTTATTATTTACATGTCCAGTAGCGGTTTTTGATACGGGCGACACAGGCGGTTGCCTGGGGTGGCATCACGGGCATCGGCAAAAAAAAAAAAAAAAAAATTGCTCGTACTCATGCTGCCCCGACATCATGCCAGCGCATTTTGGGAATGGCATAGGCACCGATCGGTTTTCTGCCGCCCAGTTGTCAGTAAAGTGGAGAAGATTTGAAGTTAGTTGGCGGTAGTTAAAGGAATATGGCGCGGTGGTTCCACCAGCATCCAGCCCTTTGGCTGCTGGTGGAACCACCCAACGCAGATGCGGGACCTTCCTGCTCCCTCGCTCATCAGTTGCTGCCAGCGGTTAAATATATTTCTGGTATCTGCATATTTTAAGCGTCAAAAATATCTCTGAATGTGTTTGAGGATGCAGGAAAGGAAATTCTTATTAATATGCATTTTATTTCGTTCATTTAATCTTCAAGCATTTCTGAAAAATTCTGTTAATCCTTTTATTTTACATTTCATCCAACTGCATGTGTATTTATACAGAGTTCGTAACTAAATAAAATATTTAATGGGTGTCTGAGTAATGAATAATAATTAATAATTACTTATTAGTTATAATATTTCATGATAAATATTCTTCAGTCTACCTGCAGTCCTTCTGTTAACACTGTTAGTCCCGCAGTGCTCTATCATGGAGCCTCCCTACAAATAAGAATTCAACACGAAAAACGAAATCACATCAAACGTTTTTTAAATTAAAAAAAATAATTTGAATTATTTTTTATCTGGGACACATTTGAGTTAATGTAATTATCCAAAGTTTCAAAGATCACAGTGAGCATTAATATCGCCCAAATCATGTTTTAGGTACAAGTTACGTTCGTGTTGCAGCTTCTTGTTTGAGGCCTGCGTGTGGCCCACGGGAGAAACCTCGGCCTCCTTTCCTCTCTGCAGGAAATCCGATCACTGCTGCAGCTTGAAATAAGTTCATCCATCCATCCATCCGCTTATCCTTTTCAGGGTCGTGGGGGGGCGCTGGAGCCTATCCCAGCTGTCACAGGGCGAGAGGCAGGGTACACCCTGGACAGGTCGCCAGTGTGTCGCAGGGCCAACACACAGAGACAGACAACCATTTGCGCTCACATTCACTCGCACATTCACACCTATGGGCAATTCGGATTAACCAATTAACCTATCCCCACGAAGTGCATGTCTTTGGACAGTGGGAGGAAGCCGGAGTACCCGGAGAGAACCCACGCAAACACGGGGAGAACATGCAAACTCCACACAGAAAGACCCCGGCCTGATGGTGGAATTGAACTCAGGACCTTCTTGCTGTGCGGCAACAGTGCTAACCACCGTAAATAAGTAAATAAGTTCATGTAATACAAAATTCTACCCTTACGCATGTATACTGTACTTCAGTTTAAAGTTCCGGTGTCTATAATTTGATTTTATTTGATTCCCCGCATTTTAACACAAGTATCTGTATTGTGTTTAACAATATGTGTCCTGATACTTCGTGGCATTAAACCGGTATGAGTCTAACAGAGGAAATAAAAACACAGAAAAGACAATCCACAGGGGCTTTTCCAACACATTTCCACGAGTCATGGCCTCGGTACTTTATAGCATTTAGCAGCGCTACAGAAAAGGAGCGAGCATAACGGGAGTAACTCTTTCTAAAGGACAGCTCATTTTAAATGAGAAGTTTCTATCAGCTCAACAAACACCGACAAATTGAGAAAAGAGCGCGAGAGAACTTCACTCAGACTAGACAAGGACAGGAGAACAGAGGTTATTTAGATGAGCACTGCTCAGGAGTATTTGATTAACTAGAAATTTAAAGTTTACCTGGCAAATCCTCATTTTATTTAAATTCAGATACTGGATGATATGATGGGAAGTTGTGTTCTTTCATATCGCCAAACTTTTTCAAAACAAACTGAGGTATGTATACTTTGTTATTCAAATACAAGCAGTTACAGGTTAGTCTGGCAAACTGGTGAATTTACAGTAAAGCACCGTTTTACACTGTTGCACAGTGGAGACGCTGCTCATGGTCAGTGATGAGGCTTAAACCAATTCAACCTTTATACAGACTGAAGTTTCTGGTATAAAGACTGTGTGAACAGTATACAGTCAGTGCAGGGAGTGGATATTAGCACCTGCAAAATCTCACTTTAACCCTTCACTTTACTCACTTTACTGTTTGTGGAGGCAAAGTGCACCTTTCAAGTATTTCAACCTTTATTTCGATTTAACAATGTCTGTCATGAGGTGTAATGGACAGACAACGTAAATGCAGGGCACTGCAGGTCAAATGAGCTGTTCGTTCTTTTAAAAAGGCACAAACTCTGAACAAAGTCCAGACAGACAGGAATCCTATGAAGCACAGAAGTCACACGGTGCTTGAACGAATCACCTGCCAAGGACAGAGAGACAGACAGACTGTACAGGAGAAGAAAAAGTGGCCCCAACAACCCAGAACAGACCTTAATGAATGAATCTGATTCTTTAATAAATTGCTGTCAGTGTTTTTCCATTTTTCATGTTTCCACATTTCTGCTGCCCAGAATGATCTTCCCCTCTGTTATAACAAGTTTACAACAATCAGCCAACAACAGAACAAAGTCTGATAATGAAAATGAGAATAATGCAGGTGCCGAAACATTACTCTGTCCATATTACTGATAAATAATATTAAAAATAGTAATAATGATGACACATTTTGGGCTGTTTGGTTCAATAGTATGTATGTGATGATCCACACTCATTTGGACTCAATTTGGTAAATAATAAATTCAAATTAAGACTCTTTAATATTTTTCTATGAACTAAAGATGACGTCACCCACAGTTTCCTTTGTCCTGTGCTGTTTATTTCTGTGAAGATCATGCATGAAAAAAATGTCTCAGCACAGGCAGGACTTCCAGCTTCCAGCTTTTATTATAAGGAGAACAATCATATTTTCAGCACAGCTGCCTGATTCAGTCATGACAAAGAGAAAAGCAGAAACAAAGAAGACGTAGCAGCCAGTGCAGAGGGAGAAGACAGTAATGACATCTATCAGCAGGAGCAGCTGCAAGAAGCTGAAGTCCTCCATGAACTCCTACCAGGAGTTAGGAGAGAAACCGTCGGGAGGATCCACAGAGAAGAAGGTCTGATGCTCTGCAGTTAACAGCCTGATGTTCAGCACTATTAGAGAGACCTTGGCCTGATTCTGCAGCATCAACACAAACACACCATCAGAGGCACAAAGAACCACCTTCAGGAACAAGAACAACAGTCGGTCCTCTTTTGGTTTCTTTTACAATCCCTGGCTTTCTATGCATAGATAACTTTTCTACCCCCCTAATTGCAGACTGCCAGGAATGATAAAGGGTAGAGGAATTTAACTTGACGCCTTTGATGCTCCACTTTCTGAAGCACAGGAAACTTTTTCCGGCCTTGTAGATTATGATTAAGAAGAGTCCTGCAAGAGCTTCCCGGTGCAGGACACTGGGTCATGATGCACTGACACGCTGTGTGAGAGGCGGCATAAATGCAGCACTGATGTTTATCTTCCCCGCTTCATTAAGTTATATTCTTTTACACACAGTTTACTCATAATGGCAGGTATCACAGCGTAGATAAGCCGGGTGTATTATCAGTCTGTATACCGTGTTTGTTTTACAAGTGTACCACAGGAAAGGAGGATGTGAACATTTTGATTAAGATGCCTCCTCTAATGGGCTCAACAGAGCTTCTTGAAATATTCATCATTCGCTGCAATAACATTGGCAGCTTCATCTGAGGCGTTGCATTCACAAAAAGCTTCTTCCCCTGTGCGCTCTGAACTTATTCCAGTGGTGGCATCCTGCTATAACACTACACTTGAATTCAGTGAGCTGAGCCATTTTTCACAAGGTTTGTAACTGCATGACTGGATGCCTGATTTTATAGACCTGTGGAAATGCATTCAAAGATTATGAGGGTCCTGATCTCTGCTTCATCGACTTCAGTCTGAGACTCCAAGAGGAGAGACTCGTTTAACCCACATCCTGGGATGATTTAACGTAACCAGCCTATTTCATTCCACACTTCAATATAGGGCTGCTCAATTAATCGAATTTTAATCTCGATTACGATCTGGGCTTTCAACGATCATTAAAGACGACTGAGCCAATTATTAGCCCCTCCCTCGTGCTTTACTCTTGCGCTGCTCCGTGTGGCAAATCAAGCGCACCTCTCTGCATTTCGAACACCTGTCACAACAATTAAGAGCAGCGGTCCCCAACCTTTTTTGCACCATGGACCGACAATATTTTCATGACCTGCCTTTAACCCTTTAACACCTACCATAGAACCAAGTCCGCCAGAGCTTACTTTATATTTTTACATGCTGTAGAGCCTTTTTTGGGAGCATTTCAAGCTGATATACATCAATACAATCATTATTATTTTAATAATATGTATGCATTAAGTGCATAGTAATTACATAAATTGCAAAAAAGTGCAATAAACTACAAAAAAAATTGAAAATCGTTTTTGTTTTTTTAACATATATTTCTAGTTAGAGAAATTTAAGAGGCTTATCCCTCAAAACTGTAAATACAAAAAAGTTGCACAAAATAGTTTCTCACCACAGGAAATTTATTTTGAGTGTCTTCATAGTTTTATTTTTCAAATACACCAATTTTTATACACTGCAGGAAAAACGAAAATAAATATTATACTGCAAATTTGCAAAAAAGCAGCATTAAAGTTTTGAGGGATAAATTTCTTAAATTTCTCTAAGTAGAAAAATGATTTTCAATTTTTTTGTAGTTTATTGCACTTTTTTGCAATTTATGTAATTACTATGGACTTACCGTAATTGTCGGGCTATAAGCCGCTACTTTTTGCACAAGCTTTGAACCCTGCGGCTTTTAGTCAGGTGCGGCTTTTCTATGGATTGTCCCTGATTTTTGTCATATCGTGAGACGATTTGTTTTGTTTGTTCCGCTGTTGTACAGCACTACGTTGCCTGGTGGAAGGGCATGTGATCAGACACACAGTATCGGGGTTCAAGAGTGGTATGTTGGTCACATGTCCATCCGCCAGGCAACATAGTGCCGTACAAGTAGCACGAAAAACAAACTTCAAAGTAGCGCTACGCGTTCAGCGGGAGTCGTGGATGACGAGCAGCGATAAACTTGCGAAAAGCAAGTTATGCTCAACTCCACCGGTGGAATCTGACAGCGTGGAAAAGTGTGAAAACATCCATCCATCCACCTGAGCCTAAAAGGTAGTCTGAATCTATTTTTCTGGTGTGCTGTAGGTTATTGTTATGTACTACATTTGTTACTCATTCATGAAGCACAGTACATGTTTCGTACTTGTAATTACCGCTACTTGTACATATACCTAAAAAGTTGTGCAAATATATACCCATAACTTATTTTTCAAAATATTAATAAAAGGGGTGTGTCTCCAAACAGCCATCTCTTTCCTGACAATTCGATTTGTGCATATTCTCTTACATATGATAAGTCAACATTGAATCACCTGCGGCTTTTAGTCAGGTGCGGCTAATGTGTGTACAAAACAGGATTTTCCCCTGATTTTAGCTTGTGCGGCTAATATTCAGGTGCGCTTTGTAGTCCGGGAAATACGGTAATGCATACATATTATTAAAATTTGGGTTATAACAGTTGTATTGATGTATAGCAACTTGAAATGCTCCCAAAAATGGCACTACAGCATGTAAAAATATAAAGTAAGCTCTGGCGGACTTGGTTCTGTGGTAGGTCTTAAAGGGTTAAAGAGGGAAAAGTTCTTCAGTTGGTCTCATCCACCTGATACATTGTAGGAAAAAGACCAATACATGATACCAGATGTAACAGCCTGCTAACTTTTAACAATCCCAACAAAATATAAACATTAACAGTGATGACTGACCTCAGAAAGTCAAATCGGGGACCTCAGTCGTCCAGATGGTTGCCATGATGACCAAGTCATGGAGTCAGAAACCACTGAAGCAGAAGGAGGTCAGGATTCAGAGTGAAGCTCCTGCAGCAAAGACACATGTGAATGTGAAGTGTTTGATGCTTTTCAGGGTGAAGTACAAACAGGACCTGATGCTGTGAAAACTGCACCAATGAAACACACCTGGTCATCCACACAATCCTCAGCCTCCATCACATATACAGCTGGTGATGAAGATGAGCAGCATCATTACGTCACCTGCAGAAAGGGAGAGCGGGAGCACAGACATGTGAACAAGCTTAGAGCCGACCTCAGCTTAAAACAACACATAAACACATAAAACGAGCCGTGAGAACAACAGACCAGCTTTGACTGCATGTCTTTGATTGAAGCGGTAAGTGCATACAAGCTCCACAGATATCAGTGTTAGCATGCTTGTTTTCATCTGCCTGAAGGGGGGAAAATTGTGTTATAGTCACTGAAATCTGTCGTAAGAAGTACAATATCTGTACAATGTTGTTGTCCAATATCTACAGATATTGTAGTCCCCATATAAGTTATTTTACAGCATTGTTGTACAGATAGCAGAAATGGAATGGAAATGTATCTGTACATACCCATATGGAAAAGATATATATAAATCTTATAAAGTTTGTATCTGTCTTGTGTGAAACTTGTATGAAAAGCATATAAGAGTGAAAACAGATATAAGATCCCTTGAAAAATTATATAATGAAACTTGTATGTTTTGGATACTTACTAAAACAATGTATGAAAGTAATGCGAAAGTGGCCACTTTCATGAGTAAATCATATAAGGCTTACTCATGGAAGTGGCCACTTTCATGAGTAATCATGAACCATGAAGGTTTGGATTTTTTCCCACTATAATAAATTACTCACGTTATCTTTGTCTGATATTTAAATTAGAAAGAGCTCAGTCAGAGCAGAGAGTAACAAACACTTTTATTCTCAAGTGTCTAAAATGTTTTATGTGGCTTTGATTTGAAATGAAATTTAAATAAAAGCAGCTCAGAGCCGGTTCTGTTGACATATACTAAACGTTACCTCAAGAGCAGGAAATATTATTCAGGGCTGAACTTTAACCAGCTGCTCTCTTTTTTGGTAGACTTCACTAAATTTACATACGGTACATTAAGATCCATATAATGCAGCAAAGTAAAAATTTACACTCTTACTATAAACATTACAGTAAGTACAAAGGGCTTTCTTGAAATTTGATTTTTAATTTTAGTATTTTTGAGCCCTCATAACTTCATTAGTAGGGATGGGTACCGGTATCCGGTGCCATGATGGCACCGGTTCTGACATAAACGGTAGTAACCAGACCGAAAAGCAGTGCACATTTCGGTGCTTTATTTCGGTGCTTTTTTTCCCCCCGAGCTGTGATACACTTTAGCCAATCATTTTACCTTTGCAAGCGTAGTAGGCGGGGCCAGGTACGTATGTTCTTTTAGAGCAGAGCTACAGATTAAAAACGCCCAGGGCGAAGTGGTCAAAAGTCTGGCTGTACTTCACAGCAAAAGATGCAAACTCAGCAGCAACAAGTGCTTTAAGCTGATACTGTGATACTGTCAAAGGAGGTAACTCCTCAAATCCAATGAAACACCTGGCGACGCATAGCGTTCTTTTTAAAAGCCAAGAAATGCGCCGTATTTGATAGCTTGCTGCGAGACCTCACACCGAGCACATCTACTGCGGGTGGGTTGCCTGTTATCGGACCCGGAGTTTGCAACATCCCCCAAAAACACGAAGAGGAGAGTCCTGGCCTCTAGCCCTGCCAGTGTGGCAGAAATGATGAGGATGATGATGGCAGCAGCAGCCGCCGTTCTTCTCTGCGTGAGTAGCTTAATGTTGTTCGTGTGTAATTTACGTTGAGTAGGCTAACCACTTATTACATTAATGCATGTAAGGTTAACTAGCAAACACCGTCGTAGTTACATGCGGCTGTCTTCTTGTTTGATGGCAGATGCTCCCTTCACCCTGGCCAAAAAGGCTAAAATGACCAAAGAAAAAGTGGAAAACAGTTAAACGAGAGTTTTTTTCCATTGTTTAAGCACTGCTTCCAGCCAAGAGTGATACCATATATGCCCTATAGCTGCAGAAAAGGCTAACATTGTTATCTTTTTACAAAAAGACAGCTGAACATGAGAGGTTTTTGGACCAATTTTGTGTTCTCCGTTCTTTAAGCACCGGTTTGAGCACCGTTTAAGCACCGGCACCGTTTCAAAAGTACCGGTTTGGCACCGGTATCGGATAAAACCTAAACGATACCCATCCCTATTCATTACTGTGGGACCGACCAACACATGAAACTAATTAGAGTTTCATGTAATAGATAATAGATAAATTTTATTTTTATAATACCATTAAAAAAAACTTTCAAAGTTGATTAAAAAAAAAACAAGTTTGGATGAACATTAAAGGCTCAGATCATTATGCAGGCAGCTGGCTGGTCAAACCCACCCAGCAAACATGGGATTTGTCCATGCATAACTGGTTTATCTGCTATTTGCCAGACTGCTGCTGATTAGCCTGCTCCACTCTCTGTGTGAGGATGTCACATGACAGAAAAAAAACAAAAAAAACAAACAACAAAAAAAAAACGTGCCACACACTTCTGGACAGCTCCTTCAACCTGCTCAACAGTGTTTGCGTGACCCAGCATTTGAACTCCTTGACCTCATTAGCTGTCCCCGTGCCTCCTCTCGCTCTCTGATCTCCACTTCCACTTTCTTGAAAAGAAAACAGGGGACAACTTGACTCGGGGAAAAAAGACATTATTTTGTCAGATGAAAATGTAGAGTGGCTATTATTTCTATCATGGACCAAAAATCTGTTCTATGCTAATTATGTTGCAAACCGATCCCCACCACAGACTCAAACACAGCAAAACTCGTTCCCACCTACACAAGAATCACTTCAAAGAGTATGGAGAGAGTTTATGGATGAAAAGCAAAAAAAAAAAGAGCTGTCAAGTTTCATGTAACTCCAGGTACACGACGGCCAGCTGAAAACACGTCATGCACGTCGAGTTTGGATGAGTTTTATTTTAGTCATATCGCACAGCCCTAAGCTGGAGCTCAGCGGACTTATTCAGTGGAGGAGTGACACTAAATCAAAGTAAATGTGAAAGAGGATGACTTCAAACACTGAAAGCCACACCTCTGTGTGACTTATTAAATGTCACACAGTAACAGCCTTATCCTGTATAAATCCAAATAAATTCATACTACACTGGGAATGTTTCTTGGAGTCATTCCTAAAAAACTGCATATCCAAAGATCATCAGTTCAAACAACTGTACAACAAAGGCTCAACCTCACTATATACTTTATAAAGATCCTTATAAAGACGCCACACCCTAAAGGAAAAAAGGACACGGGAGGTGGCGTTTAGTTTCATGGTTTGTATCGCTAAAACTCTAGTTACACTTGCCTTTTGTGGTGTCGGGGTCAGACAAAAAGATGTAACTGGAAGTAAATTAAACACATTTCTACTGTCAGAAAGCGTGTGGCAGAAAAGAAGCCAGCAGACGGTTTAGAAATGCCGACGAGGCCCGTGTATGCTAAGCTTGTTAGCCTTGCTAATATGCGGGACAATAGTCCTTCTAGTCTGGTCAAAGTAGCACAGTTAGCACGTGTCTCATTGGCTCAAAATTATCTTGACGGTTATAATAACCAAGTGGATGAGCCAAAAAACTCAACATTTCCTGGATATATCTCACAAACCCTGAAGGTTTCAGTCAGCGCGAGCAAAGCTAACGACCGACGAAAATGGCTGATAGCTCAGAAAGCTCACCTAGAGTCTGAAGACCTCTCAAATCCCAAACTGTAAGTGAGAAACTGACCAGGATCTTTTCCATGTCTTTAAATGGTTTTCCTGAAAAGACTGAGGTTAGAATCCGTTTATTTGACTTGCTTCTTCCGCTGCCCGACACCAGCCGACAAGAATAAATACATGGCTTCAGCAGTGGCGTCTACTTCCGGTACTTTTATCTTAAAAGTACTCTGTAACAATGAAAAACTATAAATGTGCAGTAAAATGCAGTTGATACACATGTGTATCTAATATTACTCTACTTAGTGTTAATATAATATAATATAATATAATATAATATAATATAATATAACTGTCTAAATTCTTTCATCTTGAATAAAATAGTCAGCGTTGCCCTTTATCAGGTATAACAATTAAGTCTAACATCCAGGCATCCATGAAAACAGAATTATTAACTTCAACGGAGTTAGAAGTTAACAGGAAGTTTGCTCGCTAGTTTACACCTAAATATGATATGCCATGTTCTGACTGAGGGAATTCTGAAAAAATTAAAACCTACAGGTCTGCTATCACTTCCATCATAAATGATGGGCCAGAGATTCAGCGCAAGATTCATCACGTCGTCATTACAGAATGACACCGGGTCATTTGCATACTAACAGGTGATTGGATGTTGGACGTCCCTCTAGAGTCCCGCCTGCCCCCGGGCGGCATCTGAACATTTGCGCGTCAAGCCAATCTTTCTATCTTTCGTCCAGCACTCTGTAAGAATGAGGCTTTTTCAGCTGTTCGTATTTGTGTCCTTCATCTTTGCCTTTTGCAGTCAGGGACGGATACCACATGTGAGAGTTATTTTAGGAGACCCGTTTACGCTTCCAGAAAACTGTCAGACCAATGAAGAGGGTGATCTGTACCGGCCTTATCTTTACGAGACCCCCGAGGTGAAGGTGGCTGCTCACACGCAAGGCGTGTGGACACCGACCGAGGTTTACAAAGAGCGCATCGGTAAAAACTCGTCGGTCGTGTTTAATCACGCAGTTTATACCGATACCGGGGTTTATGAGCTTCGATGCGGCGCTCGGAGGGTGGGTGTTCAGATCAAAGTTGTCATGTCCTCTGAAAGATGCGTTAGCGAGGGAGAAGCGGTGAGCCTGCCCTGCTACTTTTCAACTACAGGGAAAGCGCGTTGGTCTGTGCGGTGGGAGAAAAACGGAGAAGACGTGTTTAAGCGGAATTCCTGGGAAGACACCGGGGCTGCTGAGGGCAGACTGTCGCTGTCAGCGGACTGGGTCACACACGGAAACTTTTCTTTAACCTTGAAGCAAGCTCAGAAAGACGATCAGGGCGATTACTTCTGCTACATCCAAGATGAAGTCGTGATTGCTGTGAGGCTGACGGTCACCAGCCAGAGGAGTCCGGATCAGAGCAACAGCACCCGTCCTCCGTTTTTGCCTGTGAGTATTCAGGGATGTCACATGTGTCACATGTGACACATGTGACACATGTGACATCCCTGAATACTCACACACACATACATATATATATATATATATATATATATATATATATATATAAATAAATAAATGTGACTTATGCAAGCCAGATCCTTTTATTCAGCAAAATTGTGATTAATAGCTACTGTTGAGGGGCACAGGCGGGACGCCACACGCACACACATAAAAAAAGAGGGAAAAAACTTCAATAAACGGTACTTGCCTGCTACACCGGCCTCTCCTCTCCACGCCTGCCCTTAAGTGGGGGAAACGTGTGTAACCGGTTTCTGCTTCATCCCGCTGGAACAGTTCGGCCCAGGGGCGATTTTAGCCCAGTAATTAAGGTTAGGATATGTATTTTTTTTATTCCAATCCATTCTTCTTTTGCAGCATTTAAATAACCTTGATCAGATTTGATGGTTTTGTTACAGACTTTTCAAAACAAGTGTTTTGCTTTTCTTTCACAAATGTGGGGGTTAAGTTGTGTTAAAATGTACAAAACAGTGATGTCATGTTTTGAGACGAGGACCCAGACACAGGGAGACTTGATGAATTTAAGAATCTTATGATTTAATAAAGAAATTTGCAGACTTACACAGAGATGGTAAAATGATGATGACTGATAACAGAGACGAAGACAACAGACGATGAGGACAGGGAGGAACAGGGGTTTAATTGCACCAAAGTGACAGAGAGAACTCGGGACAACATTTAAGGATGCAGGGACTGACAGAGACAGCTTTATCTCTCCTGGCTGGGCAGCTCTCTGGCTGCTCAGCACCCCCAAAGCTCTGATTCTAGAATCGCCCCTGGTTCGGCCCAAACAGACTCCTCGACTCTGCGATGTGTTGTGTTTTTAAGAAGACAAGGAGTCTCTGATCGTTCGTTGCCACTTTATTTCCTGAATGGAAACAACGGTGTTTTATCAATGCACAGGCTCGCCACACACCACTCCACAGCACACTACGGCAGAACATCTCATTAGCATACAGTTTTACACAATAATAAACAAATGAAAAGTACATAAAACTGGTGTTGGACATGTGTCCACTAGCACTTATTACACTCGGTGCCCATCAGCTTATCAAACATGTTTTATGTCTGTACTACTTAGCTATATCGTGTGCGGAATAATACACCGAGAGGGGGCGGGAGGGTGGACGTAGTCTCCCCAATACACGGACATTTGTGGCAAGTGGAATAATACCACGTAAACACTGTTAATGTGCTAACTAGGTGGTGCTGGTGGGGGACTCTTGAAGCACTTAACTTTCTGACCGGTGTTCAGTGTGACACAGATATGTTAGCCTTGCTGCTCTTCGTCGCTGCTTTTACCCGTTGGTGTGCAGATGGCCAGCCTGTTTTAGGAAGCTCCTTCACGTTTCCACAAAACTGTAAGAACGACGAAGAAGGAAAACTGCTCCGGGATGAGCCCCACCCGGAGGTGGAGGTGGCTGTTCACCAGCGCGGTGTGTGGACACCCGCCCGGGGCTACCGAGGCCGGATCTTTCGAAACTCGTCCATTTTGTTCAGTCGCATATTTTACAATGACAGTGGCGTTTATTTATTAAGATGCGACAGCCGGGAGATGCGCATCCAGGTTACAGTTCTGGTTCCCTTCAATGTCACCGTGAAAGAGGGAGAAAAAGCGTCGCTGCCGTGTTACTTTTCAACTGCCGACAACAAGTGTGTCTCTGCACGGTGGGAGATGAATCAGCAAGTTGTGTTTGAGTGGAATTCCTGCAAAGACGAAGATAACGGGACTGCTGATGGAAGACTCTCTGGAGACTTTTCCTTAAATCTGCCACAGGCGAGGGAGGAAGATCGCGGGTATTATTTCTGCTATAAACAAAATGAAGACGGAGAGAAAGAGAGGGATCCATCTGTCGTGAGGCTGGAAGTCAAGAAGAGATGATAACACCCAGAAGCGGTAAGTAGCCTATCCGGGGTTTTTTTTCCCCATAGCCGGGTTCGACATTAGATCAGTATGACGGAGTATTAGGGCCACATAAAAAAGTGTCTCTTTCGATCGCGAATAAACGCAAATTTTTTGGGGGGAAAAAGATGAAATCATTTTATTATTTAAACGTGGTTGTAATACGCACAAACGCGCGTTTTAACCCTTTAAACCCTGACCTAATTTAGCCTTTTAACCAGGGGTAGGCAACTCCAGGCCTCAAGGGCCGGTGTCCTGTACACAGCAAATCCAGCATGTCCAAATTAACACTGTCAGATTTGATTTCAACACTATTAAAGTGTCTATATGGGTCCACACCAGAGAGTGTTAATTTAACTCTTTTTGGAGAGTTGGTACGTTAACTCTGATTTAGTGTTAAACACCAAATCTGTCTGGAGTTGATAATTTAACACTTGGTGTTAAGAGTTTATATATTAACTCTCAAAGAGTATTTTAGTTTAACTACGTAAGAGTTATCTTCTAATTCATTCTAAAAAGCGGGAATTTTACTGTTCTGAACTTCTAGAAATTTCTTTTGGAAATAAACATTTGCTAAAAAGATGCAATGGTTTTTGAAAAACATTTATTCTGAACTGTGCACCACAATTTCAAAACATTTTCTGAAAGATGTAACAGCATACATGTTCTCACTTTCATTAGAATTTTGTTTATCAAAAGGTCTGACATGGTAAATGCAAATAACAGCATCTCAACACTTATTTCTTCAATACAATATGCATGTCCTTCATTCATCCCTTTGTGGAACTTCAACGCACTTCTGCTCTCCCTCATATTCCATCTTCACAAGCATATCCTGTGCAGAGATTGAATAAAAATTAGTTGACACTAATTAATGGCACAAATAATCCAGTAAACAATTGCAGCACAGTAAAAAAAAAAAAAGGAATCCTCTTTGAGCCATTACTTGTGTAAAGTATTTTCCCAAAAGACAAGGACACAGGCAACAGGTAATACTGAACTAAATGTAAAACCTCAACCTTTTTCATTTTTACCTAAACCGTGTGCACAAAACTCTGGAGGGATCTATGCTAACGTAGAATCCAGTCAGGACGTCTGCTACTGCTGTTTGCTCGTTTTTTTTATGGGCGATCGTTTTCAGGCTTCAAGTAGCACCATTATACCAACATTTCACATTCTAGACATTGTTTTAGGTGTATTTGACCAAAAGTTTGACTGAAAATTGACATGCAAGCTTTTTTCAAGGCTGTGGTATTTGCCCGCAAACAATACCTTTCAGCTAGCTAAAACAGAATATTATGCTATCACCGAGCAACATGGCTAATGCCTTTCACACAGCTTTGTCTCAACTCCAAAGAGCCACAGAAGTAAAAGCTCATAATAATAATTGAAACAATCTTTGAAAAAATGACTTACCAAGCATGGCAAACAACTCAAATATGTAGAGCAAAATGTTCTGAAACGGCTTCACTTCAGCTTCGATTGGAGCCGTGCTGGGGGCGGAGTCTGTGAATTTACTCTGTTGGTGTCATAGCCCCTCTAGGAGTTCAGAGTTAAGAGGTCAAGAGTTAATGTTTCCATTGTAACACCTCCAGATTTGACATAGAAACACTCATTTTTAACACTCGATTTTAACTACTATCATTTTACACCTCAGAGTTACATTAAAAAAATGTGACTCTGCTTAGAGTAAAATTAACTCTACTTTTGCAAGAAGACTATTAACACCAAAACATTTAACACTTTTGAATTTGCTGTGTAGGTTTTAGATGTGTCCTTGATCCAACACAGCTGATTTAAATGGCTAAATTACCTCCCCAACATGTCTTGAAGTTCTCCAGAGGCCTGGTAATGAACCAATCATTTGATTCAGGTGTGTTGACCCAAGGTGAGATCTAGAATCTGCAGGACACCGGCCCTCGAGTTGCCTACCCTTGCTAAAAATGCTAAACGTATCCGGTGACGGGTTTAAAGTGTTAAGCACGATCGTGATTCGTCACAAAAATCGGAAAATCGAGCTTGATACTAAAAAAAAAAAAAGAATAAATGTTTGGTCCTGGGAAATTATATGAAATATTTTTAATATTCTCAGGAATAATAGGCTCTGGTGTGTAAAGGCCTTTAGACTGCAGAGGCAAAGAAAAAGACGAACAGGAGGCCAATTAACTGTGAGCCCACAATACCCTAGATCAGGGGTGCCCAATCCCGGTGATTGTCTGCCAAAAACTGATTTCCGGTATTTGCCAAAAACTGATTGCTCCTATAAGTAACTTGTTGGCCTATAATATGTGAAACATATGTCAAATGCATCCCTCATGGATGACACAAAGCCACAAACAACATTCGTGTAACAAGGTTGAAGCCGCAATCAGTTTTTGGCAGTGACTTTTATATAACCTTTATTTATGCAGTTAAAAAAAAACTCATTAACATTAAAAATGTCTTTTGTAAGAGTAAGACAGCAGAAATGGCAGCAAATATTACAATAGTTCTGTAAAAATATTTTAAGTGGGGAAAAAGGACCGGATTGGTTATAATGTGAGTACAATAACACAGAGTTATAAAGATACTTGAAAAAACAGATAATCTTTTAATTCTATATATAACCCCTTTGTAAACGCTGTTCACCGAAGTCTATTTACCAACATACGTAAAGATATTACACATAAGAAATACACGGAAACATTGGAAATCACTTTTTGGCACAGCACCCGGTCCTCGAGAGCTACCGTCCTGCAGCTTTTAGATGCATCCTTGTTCCCACACACCTGAATCAAATGAATGGCTTGTTATCAGGCCTTTGCCAAACACGATGGCATGCTGAAGAGATCAAACCATTTGATTCAGCTGTGTTGGAGTAGGGATGCATCTAAAAGCTGCAGGACGGTAGCTCTCGAGGACCGGGATTGGGCACCCCTGCCCTAGATCAGCGGCCCCCAACCCCCGGTCCTCGGCCTGGTACCGGTCCGTGAGTCGTTTGGTACTGGGCCGCGAGAGTTGAGACTCAGGTGTGAAATGTATAGTTTTCAGGGTTTTTATCAGTTTTCAGCATTATTTTGTTATCGTTTTTATCATTAACTCAGTTTTCCTGGGTCTTTTCACGTGTGTTATGAATAAATCTTCTTTTTTTTTCGGTACCTACTAGTTTTATTTTGTTGTATTTATCCGCAACACCTTAAAGGCCGGTCCGTGAAAATATTGTCGGGCATAAACCAGTCCATGGCGCAAAAAAGGTTGGAGACCGCTGCACTAGATAGGTCTCCATTTCATGTGCTGGTTATCATCATAATCGTAATGGCTGCTAAACTGTGACTTACACTGAGCTCGTATTACAGTAACTTTTCCTCAGTGTGATTGTTTATGGACTAGTGTAACTTCTAGATGAAGCACATCAGTATATTTTGGATGAGAGGGCAGAGTGACTTTGACCGAGGCCTCGTGACTTCATAGGTGTAGCACGATCACGAGAAGAGCAGCGTGAAATTCCGGGTGTGCTTTGGTGTCATATACGGACAGAGAACCGAAAGGAGCGCGTATAAAGGCGTGGACCCGCTCATGGTATTCAGATGATTATCTCCATTTATTTTGAAGGTGGTCAGAGGGCCCGGTGGCACCAGTGTCCGGCAGCCTCGCCTCTGTCAGTGCGCCCCAGGGTGGCTGTGGCTACAATGTAGCTGCCATCACCAGTGTGTGAATGTGTGAGAATGGGTGGATGACTGAGTGTGTAAAGCGCTTTGGGGTCCTTAGGGACTAGTAAAGCGCTATACAAATGCAGGCAATTTACCATTTACCATTCCCTTTTCTCTGCAGCCGACAAAGAAAACAGGACAAACGACAAGAAACCTGAGTAGCTGTCAGCAGAGGAGGAACTTTGGTGTGCCAGCCTGGAGAAGTTCACTTTCCAGTCAGTCCTGTGGAGGACATTTGGATTCTCGGCCTTATGCACTCAGAAAAATAAAGGTGCCAACTGGAACCAAAAGTGGTTCTTTAGACTGATGCCATAGAAGAACCTTTTTTGGTGCCACAAAGAACCATTTCTTTCAGTGGTTCATTAAAGAACCATTTCTTTCAGTGGTTCATTAAAGAACCATTAAAGGTTCCCCAAAGAACCATCAAGAAATGGTTCTTTGGGGCACCTTTAATGGTTTTTCAAAGAACCTTTTAAAAAATGGTTCTTTAAAGAACCATTTTTAAAAAGGTCCTTCAAATGGTTCTTTAAAAGAACCATTTTAAAGAACCTTTTTTCAGTGGTTCTTTAAAAAACCATTTTAAATCTTTCAAAATAAAATGCATCATAAATTGAATTTGAGTAGGGTAAAATAAATACGAGCACAGCATAGACATATATTAATGGTTTATTGTCATTTTGTAGTTGACAAAAAGGCATTTTAACACTCAGCACAACATCACTACTAATACATGTCACATATTAGTGTTTTAAACAGTAATAAATATATTTGCTATACTATAAATAAATATATATAAATACTATAGCTACAGATAACACAACAAATAATACATGTATTGTTTAATTAATAAAACATCAGAAAGTGATAAAAACACATTAGAAATAGCAATAGCTTCATAACAGACCAATAAATCAACACATTTTCATCAGCAGATGTTTGCATGTTCAGTAAAAATATTTCAACAACAAGTTTATGATTAAAATGATCAATGAACTTCAGCCTTACGCTATGTAATGTACGTTTCATGTTGTACTCATGGTCCTTGGTTAGTCCAGTTTAGGACAATGTCTCTGACGTATGTATCATATCAAATATATGTTATATCAAAACAAGGCCACACCTGCAGTTGTTTCAGTTTTTCACTGGTGTTTCCTGTCAGCTGGTCAACCTCACTCAGGCAGACATCCATATCAGCCAACCAAATGACAAGTTCCTCCCTTTGTGCTTCAAATCCCTCCCACTCTGAGACAAGGAGCTGAAAGAGAGAGAAAAGAGTCAATTATAAAGAAGAGAGAAAAGTGAAACCCTCCTCAGAAGGTCTGACTCGCATACCTGCAATTGACCTGTGATGGACTCCAGTTTGGCGTTCACGTCATCCCTTGCTGTTGCCAGTAGCCGAGTCTGCAGGGTGCCCTGGAAGAGCTGAGTTAATGTTCGACTCCTCCTGGTCAGGCTCTCCAGCTGGATGAGCTGAGGTCTCCCCTCTCACCGCTGCCTCTGAACACAGAAACACAAATTGCATCTGAAGCAGGAGGTGCAGATTTTTTTTGCTATTCTTTTCTAAATCCAGGCTTGATCACGTGGAGGTAATTTGGAAAACTTTTTTGGCCAGTGGACGACTGTTGTCTTGCAGAAAGTCAAATCAATCAAACATATGCGATACACAATCAATTCACAAGAACACATTGTAAAAAATAAGTCCAGTTCTTGCCTGATTTCAAGTGAAATCTGCATCAAAACAGGGTGACAGAAGTAAAACGAGTGCACAAAGCCTCACTTTGTACAAGCCTGCTATTACAGTTCTCCTCTATGCAGACGACTTTCCTGTTTTGAAGGCACAACTTGGATCTGCTGTACGAATCTTATGGATACACACTAAATGAAACAATAGTGTGCATGACTCCAGATTCTGATCCCTCATCCTAATATGGTCCCAACATAGCAACAGCAATAAAGCAAATGTTGAGGCTTCAAAATACAAAGTCCATAAACCAATGGCTGACATGGGTTTTATCATAAGGGTGATAAATATACAGATTTCCGTCTGTCTTAGAGATTTGATGTTCATTTACCTGCAGATGCACTATACGTACCTGCTCTGTGGTTTTTCACAACATTTTGCACATCACTATTTAATACAGGAAGTAGGTGAACTAAAACAAGGCATCTTTCTTTGTGAGAGGACCATATTAATGAAACAAACCTCAATGACATCATAGGGAGCCCTAAAGATGCTCCTGCTGCTTCTCTTCCTCCTCATCCAAAGCTTCCTTCTCCTTGTCCTCGCCTTCCATCCAATTGTAATTCAACCTAATTGTGTTTCTCCCCCTTCTCTTCCTCATTTTGTTGGAGCTGTGAACACAATTAATGTGAATCTGGATTAATTTGTGCAAACAAGAAAAATCTACAGCTTTTTGGTCAGAGGTGCTCTTGTGATTTAAGCCGGGTAGAGTAGATTTATGTGTTGATGCTGCCTGCTTCAGCTGAGTGATATTTACACCCTGGCTGGATTACAAACTTTAACCATGTGCTGAACTTTGGCCCAGCGTTATAATAATGTATAATGTGTATAATGTGTATGTGTTAGTCCCCATAGGGAAATAGTTCCTCTGCATTTAACCCATTCACCCAGTGAAGCAGTGGGCAGCCATCAATGCAGCGCCCGGGGAGCAGTGTGTAGGGACGGTACCTTGCTCAGGGGTACCTCAGGGTAGCCGTTCAGTGGAGTTGAACCCCCGACCTTCCGATCATGGGGCCACCACTCTACCTACTGAGCTATCCCTGCCCGTTAATACCTCTTGTTAGTATAACGACCTCTTCTTAGCTTGCATGTATGATGTATGATGGTGGGTAAATGAAATATACAAAAAAATTAACTATATTACAAAAGAACATCTATCTTGGAAACATCAAATGACCGGAGCATAACTTGTCAACTAGTCCGAAAATAAGTTATACAGGAACAGTCAAAGACACACCTTCTCATGTCACATTTCTATTCATTTCTATATAATTTGATTAGACAATAAAGAGTTATCTAATCTAATTATTCATTCAAAACTCTTATGCATAGCTGTATTTTATAAAGCTCATACAGAATTCAAAGTACAGGTTCATGTGAGTATTTAATGTACGGCTCAGATCTACAGAATTTCAAGAGTTTCTAGAGCAGACACAGAGCTCACGCCACAACAGGCTTCAGGCGCCATTTTAGTGACTTTAACAATATATTAAATTTTAATTTCGGTCTAGCTGACATTAGGTTATGTACGCAGCACGCAATTGAACCACATATTTTAGAAGCCAAAGGTTCAAATTAGCTGGGAGCAGCTTCACTTCATTATAACAGTGGTTTTGTTAAGAAAACAGTTGGATACTAAATTGCGCTGACGTCAACGGCTAACGTATCTAGCTAAACGCTACTGTTAGCGCAACATTAACAGCAAGCTACAATGACGAGTAACAAAAACAAAACAGTAATAAGGTTTTCATGAAAATGTTTTACCTCTTCCAACAGTCCCAGAATCCACAGCTTCAAAGTCCAGAAGGTACTGAAGACTGTTATCCGTTTCGCTGTCACCGTCCGTGAGTTTTTTCCCCCGAAGGTCAAGGCCCTCCGCTCGCACACTGTCTGCGCATGCGCATCCCAACGACTGACCCCGTCCGCTCCCGGGAGATTATAGTATGACGTGTTCTGACGTCACTCTCTCTCCCTGTCATTTATTTGGCTCGAAACACATATCAACAAATTGATCAGTGATGAACAACTACTCAGATCATTTACCTAAGCTGTGCTTTGTCAAAACGAAGTGTGTTCATTACACTGACATTCTGTTCTGCAATTGTTATTTACTTGTATTTTATAATTTGACTTTACATACTGCTGGGTGGTTTGTAAAGTTTACAATAACTAGTATTATCATTATGCTATATTTTCAAAAATATATAATAATCTCAAAAGTAATGCCTTGGAGTAGAAAATAGTAATGCTTTATTAAAATTTAAAACTAAAGTACAGTATTTGAATGTGTGTATTGTGTCTACTGCTTGTTAACTCACCATATTCATAATGTGTTTGTGGGGTTAGGGGTGTGTGTCTGTGTGTGTGTGTGTGTGTGGGGGGGGGGGGGGGGGGGGGGGGGGTTAGGGTCTTTAGGCTTTGGCCCCCACCCCTGCCACCAGTATATTTTTAAGCAAATATTTCTAACTTTTATTTGAATATTCAGTTTCCTACCATCTTCTCTTAAAGGGTAATTGCCAGGTAACCCGCCCTCTCCCTTCGCACACACATGCACACAAAGAAAACACACAGTATAATTCACAGCCTCATTATAGTGAATAAATATTTATGCCATTTACACCATCAAACTTAGATTGCTAAGGATGAAGAACCTTTTGTTCTTTAAAGAACCATTTGTAATAGCTGAAGAACCATCCACAAAATAAAAAGGTTCTTTGACGTATGATGGTTCTTTAAAGAACCATGAAGCCATCTGAAGAACCATTTAAGAACCATAATTTTTCTGAGTGTGGGCTGGATCAGGGGCGATTAGGATCAGAGCTTTGGGGGTGCTGAGCACCAGGAGAGCTGCTCAGCCAGACAAGACAAACTTTACTTGTCACAATGAGACTTCTTCCCCATCTCTGTCAGTCCCTGCATCCTTAAATGTCTCCAGTTGTCCCGAGTTCTCTATAACTGTCTCCTTGGTGCATTTAAACCCCTGTTCCTCCCTGTCCTTGTTGTCTGTTGTCCTCATCTCTGTTATCAGTCATCATCATTTTACCATCTCTGTGCAAGTCTGTAAACTTCTTTATTAAATCATAAGATTCTTAAATTCATCAAGTCTCCCTGTGTCTGGGTCCTCGTCTCAAAACATGACATCACTGTTTTGTACATTTTAACACAACTTAACCCCCATATTTGTGAAAGAAAAGCAAAACACTTGTTTTGAAAAGTCTGTAACAAAACCATCAAATCTGATCAAGGTTATTTAAATGCTGCAAAAGAAGAATGGATTGGAATAAAAAAAACAAACATATTTAACCTTAATTACTGGGGGAGAATAATGAATGATGCTCATAGTGAGTAAGAAGTAAACTGAGTGCAATTTATGGACAGAGATTCACTTTTAATGTGTAATATACTACAGAAACAAAAAATGATCCCAAAACAGAATAATTACAAATAAATTATTACAAAATATTAATAAAAAACTATAAAAATTGAGGCAACTTTGCCTGTGTATCTTTACTGCAGACACTAATTTTACTAATTCAATAATACTAATTTTGTGTTGTAAGATTTATGAGTTTCATGCTTTCATAGTGGTACTTGAGAGCTTGGCATTTTCTCACACTGTAAAAAGTTTAAGAAACACTGATAAGTTAAGTGTATGTGTGCTTTTAGAAAACATTTAAACCTGCTGTACAGAATCTTTGAAACCAGTTTAAAACATTTTTAGAATATAAACAGAGCATCTGCTTCTCTTTACAGCTCCTCGCTCCACCAGGGCTGTTTGGTGGAGTGAGTAAATCATATAAGGCTTACTCATGAAAGTGGCCACTTCCATGAGTAAATCATAATATGGTTTACTCATGAAAGTGGCCACTTCCATGAGTAAATCATAATATGGTTTACTCATGAAAGTGGCCACTTCCATGAGTAAATCATAATATGGTTTACTCATGAAAGTGGCCACTTCCATGAGTAAATCATAATATGGTTTACTCATGAAAGTGGCCACTTTCATGAGTAAATCATATAAGGCTTACTCATGAAAGTGGCCACTTCCATGAGTAAATCATAATATGGTTTACTCATGAAAGTGGCCACTTCCATGAGTAAATCATAATATGGTTTACTCATGAAAGTGGCCACTTCCATGAGTAAATCATAATATGGTTTACTCATGTAAATTGACCTTCGTGTAAATGCTTGGAGCAGACTAACCTGTGAGCTGGAGGGTTCTGGGACGTTATATTTGATCTTTGAATGGCTGCAATCCAGTCGCCTCTTTGTTACTTCGGAAACATGGCTCGAACAATTTCTCTTCAACGACGTAATCCGATAACAACGGATCTCTTTACCCGTCGGCTTCCCGTGGCTGTCATGCGACCGGCTATTGCAGTTAATAATACAACAGCTTCTTGACATTTTTGTGTTTCTTTTTATCGCTGTATAACTGATTTTAATTGAAAGCCTGCGTGCGCTAGTACCGCTTGCCACGAGTTCCCAGAATCCTTTGCGGTTCTACCCGTGAATGACGTCACATTTTCAATCTCTATATAATATGCATGTTAAATTTTATATTTGGGGTAAAATATCAAGTCTTTTCAAGTAAACCGGTTCAAGTCCAATTCAAGTCCCAAGTCATTGGTGTAAAAGTCCAAGTCAAGTCACAAGTCTTAGAACATTTTTTCAAGTCAAGTCTAAAGTCATAAAATTAATGACTCGAGTCTGACTCGAGTCCAAGTCATGTGACTCGAGTCCACACCTCTGGTAGTTCAGCCCTCAGGGTAGTGGAACCAACTCTACATGTGGAGTCGAGACACTCTGTGAACATCAGGAAATAAGAAATCCCAAGCCATGCTGATATAATCAGGATCTGCCTGCATGAAACACTCAAGAACAGAATCTCTCTCGCTGATTTATTTCTCTTTGTTTGCTGTTAGATAGGTGTGTGTACACACTACAGCAGTGTGTGGCAGCAAACATTGTCAGATTCAACTGACTCAGCACATAATGCACTGAGAGATTAATGCAGTGTATTCTATAAGAGTTGTCACAGTGGGACAGAAGTTTCACCTGAACAGAGACATTTTACTTCCAAAGAGGTTTTGCTTGGATCCTCAGATCTGATCCCAACTCTGCTAACAAAAGCTCCACCGGCTCCACTGACATCCTGAAACATGTACGAAAGCTTCAACTCTCGGATCAAACCATGAAATTCTGTCTGCTGCTGAGAATCAGATGAACCCAGAATCTCAGTTTCCTCCTTTTCATGTTTAGAAACATCAGCTCATCATCACTGGATGTCGACTACATTTTTTTCACAGTGGGTTTTTTATGAGGACATATAGTCTTTATAGTCGTGGCTGGAGGTCGGGGCTGTGTGAAGGCTGATCTAACATCATCAGTTATTTTGTATTTTACCAGGTCATGAACACAACACTCTACTTTGTTTTTTAAATGGAGTAAATAAAGTTTGTTACACACAGTGGCTAACAGTGATGACTGACCTCAGAAAGTGAGAGGAAGGACTCCAATCATCCAGCTGGTCACCATGGTGACCAAAATTATGGAGGCACAGAAGCACAAGGAGGAGGTCAGGACTCAGAGTGAAGCTCCTGCAGCAAACAAACATGTGAATGTAAAGTGTTTGATGGTTTTCAGAGTGAAACACAAACAGGACCTGAAGCTGTGAAAACTACACCAATCAAACAAGTCTGTTGACCGTTGTTGTCATCATCATCATCATCTTCATCCATCTGGCGTTTGAGCTGGATTCAGTGAAGTGAATTTGGACCATGTGATCAGTTGACCTGAGGTTTCTTTGTTTTTGTTGATTTAACAAACTGCATTAAAATTTACCACACGCTACTTTGTCCATTAATGTAGAAAAATATAGCCTTTTAAATTCAGATGAACATATCATACAATACAACAACATGAACCTCAATACCACCAGGACAAAAGAGCTGAAAGTCTACTTCAAAAGGAGGAAGTCTGTTCTACAAGTGCTACAACCAAAAGAAGAATGGATTGGAATAAAAAAAAAAAAACATATTTAACCTTAATTACTGGGGGAGAATAATGAATGATGCTCATAGTGAGTAAGAAGTAAACTGAGTGCAATTTATGGACAGAGATTCACTTTTAATGTGTAATATACTACAGAAACAAAAAATGATCCCAAAACAGAATAATTACAAATAAATTATTACAAAATATTAATAAAAAACTATAAAAATTGAGGCAACTTTGCCTGTGTATCTTTACTGCAGACACTAATTTTACTAATTCAATAATACTAATTTTGTGTTGTAAGATTTATGAGTTTCATGCTTTCATAGTGGTACTTGAGAGCTTGGCATTTTCTCACACTGTAAAAAGTTTAAGAAACACTGATAAGTTAAGTGTATGTGTGCTTTTAGAAAACATTTAAACCTGCTGTACAGAATCTTTGAAACCAGTTTAAAACATTTTTAGAATAGACAGAGCATCTGCTTCTCTTTACAGCTCCTCGCTCCACCAGGGCTGTTTGGTGGAGTGAGTAAACCATATTATGATTTACTCATGAAAGTGGCCACTTCCATGAGTAAATCATAATATGGTTTACTCATGAAAGTGGCCACTTCCATGAGTAAATCATATAAGGCTTACTCATGCACTGGGGTGGGCCTATGGTTTTTTTTTTTTTTTTTTTACCAGAGCAGGAAGTAACAAAAATGGATCTTGTTATTGCTTGCCAAAGTGGATAAATAAACCATAAAAACGCAACTTCCTCGTTTGGACAGTGGACTTCTTTTGCCTGCGAACGAAATAGTATCTCGGTGCAGCAGTGGCTTGTGGACTTTTAATTGTGGGATGTTTGGTTTGTCAAGCAAAAGGAAATGCCACTACAAGATCTTTAAAGTACTCCCTCCTCCTCTTCAGCACATCTGCCACCACAGCTGCGTCTCCTGCACAATGCCAGCTTTTATGAACGCGCTTTAGTGTTTAGTGTGCACTTTAATGATGTCGACGTTTTTATAGAAACAAATGATAACAATGACTATTCACATGTGATTTTATATTAAAACTCCCATTTGATCTGTTTTATTTAATCTATGCTATCCTGTATTTTTAGATATTTGTATATATATTTTCTCAATAAACTGTCCAGTTCCTGTCTGAGTGAGGACATTCGAAAAGGCCTCCTGTTAGATTATCAGGAAAGTCTGGACATTTGCTGATTGCACTGTTTTGTTTTTTTTGTTTTTTTTAACGAATCCTTTATGTATCCGAGTAATTGAGATTCAAATTTCATTTTCAACAGAGACCTGTCCTATTATGGATTTCAGTTTATGTTAAAGGTTCATCTTTCCAAACAAAAGCTTTTAAAAAAGAAAGACAACAGATCTAACTTACACATCATTTACACTCCAAAAGGGAGCTGAAACACTTCTTTATATTTTACTACAAAATCTTCAGTCTCAGGATGTTGGCCAAAACACTGGCAAACGTTTGCCCATAAATGTGTTACACTCATTTCCCTGCTTTCAGCTTTTCAGATTTAACACTGCAGTCAGCAGCTCGATCTTCAATATGAGTCATGCAACTTAGCAGGTCTCACAAACAAAGCCAACAAGCCTGAGCTCTCCACTCATGAACTTGTGAGATACAACGAAAATGACATTTGTTCACCACACCTCAGTAAAGCCACAGCCATGTAAGAATAAATGGTCAGAGTTTAGTTTTATTGATATAAAAGCATCCAGTCTCTGGGACCGCCACAGAAGTTCTCTCTCTGAGCTATTAGACCTCCACTGTTAGACATAAACAGTGGAGGTCCATTAAAGATAAGTGATGTCACATATCCATACATAAATTAAACCGAGGAACGTGTAATGTCAATCAGGCTGTTTTCCAGCATTATTTTAATAAGAAACCTGACACGCCAACAGAGATTTACCCTCAGCCTTCGTTTTTTGTGTTCATTCCTCTTCTTTTTATCAGCGGCGTTTCTGGGAAACTGATTCAAGCCGCTGCAGGAGACGATGTAACGTTTCCCCTCACAGAGGAGTGCATGAAAGGAAGAGGCACGCTGAAACGTGGCCTGCAGGACAACAGCCTCCATTCAGTCGGGGATCTCGACGGCAGCTGGAAGCCGGCTCCAGGTTATATTAACAGGCTTTTCCAAAGCAGCGACTCTGTGATACTGACCAGTGCAGATATCAGTGATGAAGGCTATTACGAGTTTGACTGCAACAACAAGAAAGAAGAGAGTGCACAGCTGCAGGTATTCATACCTTCTGATGTTTTTGTACGCGAGGGCGAGGATGCCATCCTCCCGTGCCGCTCCATCACAGCAGGTCAGTGGGTGAAGTCTGTGCGCTGGAGGAGAGATGGAGAGGTGGTGCTGGAGCTGGATGTCGGGTCGGGGAAAACCACATATGGAAAAAGCTTTGATGAAAGCCGGGTCTCAATACCATCAGACTGGGACCAACGAGCAAACCTGTCCCTCATCATAAACACCGCTACGCTGTCCGCCTGCACGTCTCCACACCACCAACACCACCGAGCACCACATCCCAGCCTACAACCACAGAGAGGGTAAGAACACAGACTGCATTCGTTTTAGACTTCACTGTGAACATTAAAGGTCTACTGAGGTATTCTTCCACACAACCACACATTCAGCCACACACAGTGCAGATAACAGATCAACAAGATATGTTGTATATGGGGAAGGGAGTGGGGGTTGGGGGGGGATTAGGCGTTTAGGGCAGTCATGGGCTCTGATAACATAGTCTGTGTCGTAATAAAATTCAGAAGCCCACGTTTTTCCTGTTTTGTCGACATTCTACAATTTTCTGCAAATTTAATGTCACCATATCTGCTGTCCAAGTTTCAGACTCATCACTTAACTGATGCATATAAATATCTCATCTTTATGTTGAGCTTTACGTTGTTTTATTTTCACTTTAACTGAAAGCATTTAAAGTCAGTTAAAACTGCTCACTAACATTTCTGCTCTGTCTTCTTGTCCTCTGCAGCCATCAGAGTGCTCCGACTGGTCGTGGAGAACATTCTTCATAACGGCAGCTGTATTTGTGATCGTTGCCCTGCTTGTTTGGCTCTGCTGGTTTCTGAGGGACAGGATATTCAATGTGTGCACTTGAGATTTTGGTGGAGGATCCTCAGAGCAGGAAGAAATAAACTTGGAAAATGTTACCATTAGTAATGGTGACGGACACCTCTGCAACGGCACAGAGGAGGGAGGAGGAGGAGGGCCTGAAGAGGGCAGAGAATCAGACTGTGACCAACAAAACATAATCAAGTCAAACCCTGACTTTATAAATGATGAGTCAAAAACAAAAAACAACTCAACCCTTAAATTGTAGAAGAAGCTTCTGGGATGAGAGGTGAAGGTCCACTCACTTTCTTTCCAAGCTCTTCGGATCACTTTGCTAAATCGTTCACTCTTCATAACTTTTTTACTTCACTTTTATTTATTCAACTTACTTATTTACAGAGATGGGCAGTAACGCGTTACTTGTAATCTGATTACTTTTTTCAAGTAACGAGTAAAGTAAGGGATTACTATTGCAAAAACGGTAATTAGATTACCGTTACTTTCCCATAGGAACGCTGCGTTACTGCGTTACTAAAACCGTGATTTTTTTGCGAGAATGTCTCATGGCAGTGACGTAAGCGAGTGCGCCGTTCGTGACAACAGCTGTGTGCAGATCAACAATGGATCACATATCGATTGTGAGAGAGTATGAGCGTGCAGCGTTTAAAGCGTGGACGTACTGACCTTACTTTAAGTTTGATTCCATAAAAAGTGACAAAAACATTAGCGTCCATCGTGCGTGGGAAGAAAACTTCTTTTTACAGCGAAAAAACCCCTAAACTTCCAAGCAAGCACCGAGTGCGCAACAACGTAATGGGAAATTCACAGAGAAACTCGCGGATTCTTCCACTGACCGCTGCACACCTGCACCAGGGTAAACCTCCGCCTACCCTGCTCCTGCTTTACAGGTGAAAATAGAGCAACAGGACCGCTGAGTCTTTGACTTTATTTATTTTCTGCTGTGTTTTACTTGCATCTATTTGAAAGAGTGAGTGTGAACACAAAAAACATTTTATTTTATGTGCTGGAATGTGTAGAAAATAGCTTTAAATGTTAAACAAATTACTTCCAGTCAGAGAATGTTGCATATAATTAAATTTTTGCCAGATGCATGAAGTTAAAAGATTAAAACTGATAAAACAAGTTAAAAAAAGAGACTTTTCCATTTGATTACATTTTGTATGATGGATTATGCAGAAAAAGTAGAATTGGGCTGAAAGATCTATCGCTTTATCACCTCTTCAGGTTGTAAATCGTGTTTTTAAAAAGTAACTAAAGTAACTAAGTAATTAATTACTTTTGAAAATAAGTAATCAGTAAAGTAACGGGATTTCTTTTTTGGGGAAGTAATCAGTAATTAGCTACTGATTACTTTTTTCAAGTAACTTGAACACTACTTATTTACTCTTTTTATATTAAAACTATTCATTTACAGTGAGCCCATGTCTTGTTTGTTTGTACAGATTTACAGTCGTTACTCTTTTTACTTTGCTCTTTATAAAAAGCTCAGGGAAGCTGCTATGTGCCAATAAGGTTGAGTTGATAACAAAGTGACACTCCCCTGATGAAGATTACAGTCATTCAGACATTTTGTTCATATTGCACATTGTACATATTGAGACGTTTTTTAAATGATTGCTGGAGGTATTTGTGTGAAATAAATACAGCAAGGAAAAAGTTCATTCCAAAGATATTTGAGGAAATAACAAGTGAGGCGGAAACGATGAAAATCAAAGATACAAAACATCAGCAATATCAGCAATATCAGCTTGTAAAAGAGCAAACAGGGTCTTTGTTCTACACAAAGACCTTCATTTACTTTACTGCATCCTCTCCACCCTGAGAGCAGGACAACAAGCTCAAACACTGACAGTGTATTTATTTGGTATGAACCTGATAAGATCATTAAACAAATAACAGTAGAGATGAGTTCAGTTCTAACTTCCTGACAACTGCTCAAGGGTCTGAAGTGTCTCTGAAGTGTTGCTGATCTGTGCATGTAAAGCTAAAAGTAGACTTCAGATTTTCATTAACCATTTAAACGTACAAGGAGGTAGTGTTTTCTTTTCTGTTTATGGGTTTGTGGCCTCTGTCAGTAACTGTTCTCAGTCTTTACACATCAATTTGTCAGCTATTGCCATGCAAAACAAGGTGTGTGCACACACAAGGCATCAGATGAAAGTACAACAATGATTCAATGACTTTGTTGTTAACTTTCTCGCAGTGCTTACATACTGATCGTCTGCAGCACTGCTTACTCTCCTTACTCACTTATCAGCACCACTGCTGTTCGTTTGTTGTATTTGCTAATCTCTATTGATCTCTATCAACAGTTCTTCTAATATTGTTTTGGACTGAAGTAGGTGTGAAAGGAGGCGTGAAATCACTTTCAGTGTGAGAGCAAACAGAGACTGAAGCATGTCTGTTATATCTGACTGAGGTTTTATGAGCCAGCTAATGCAAAGAAAGCTAAGCTATGCTGGACTTGCTTTGTAGTTCACAGAGGTGGGACCAAGTCATTGTTTTGCAAGTCTCAAGTAAGTCTCAAGTCTTTATCCTCAAGTCTCAAGTCAAGTCTCAAGTAATGTCAGGCAAGTCAGAGTCGAGTCTCAAGTCACTGGTGTAAAAGTCCGAGTCAAGTCTCAAGTCTGAAACTTTGAATTTCAAGTCCTTTCGAGTCTTTAAAAAAAACAAACGAAAAAATAATGTTGCAGTTATGCTAAATGTAAATATTAGACCATGTAATTTTTAAATCTGTGTTTTTCTCAACACATGACAAAATAGTGAACTTAGAAAATATACACAAATTGTGAAATTGCACCTCTTTAAAATGCAGCTCAATTAAACCTAGCTCCAAGAATAATTTTCACCGACAGTTCTGAGATAAGCTGCATGTTATTCTTGGATGCGGTTGTAGGACCGGCTTTAAAATCGCATGACAAAAATATCATACATATTAAAAAAAACTGCATCACCAACGTAGCCTGGACAACATTTGCTAGTTAGATGAAGTCAGCTATCTCATTGTAGCATATTTATATGCATATTTATAATCATACGGTTCTTGGAGTGAGTGCATACACTCATGAAGTTTAGTAACTTCAGGTCACTGCAACAAGCCCATGTACAGTTTACCGACGGATGGGTGCAGGACCTTGAAATGCACCGTGTAGAACGAAAGACCATCGTACGTATCATAAGTTTACCAGTCTCACAAATCGTCTTCATAAATACACATTCCTTAACCGTTTATTAATAGGACCTTTGAGCTCAACGGTAATTAATTAGTAGTGGAAATAATTTCTGGTAGCATCACAGAAATGTAGCAGTGACAATAATACTGTATGCTGTAATCGCACTGGGCAATTAGTGATACAAAAAACCTGTTTTATCCTGTGAATAAAAGTATATGTTTTTGTCAATGTACCATAATAACAGAAGCGAAACGCAATATTGTGTCAGGACAATTCACTATTTATGCACAATAAATAAAGGAGCATAGCGCGACAATTTCTGTTCTTGCTTATAACCTATATCACCAATTATGTTATGTAAATGACGTATTAACTACTAATAAACACTGACCTTCGTGTAAATGCTTGGAGCAGACTAACCTGTGAGCTGGAGGGTTCTGGGACGTTATATTTGATCTTTGAATGGCTGCAATCCAGGCCATCCGTCGTGTCTTTGTTACTTCGGAAACATGAACAATTTCTCTTCAACGACGTAATCCGATAACAACCGATCTCTTTACCCGTCGGCTTCCCGTGGCTGTCATGCGACCGGCTATTGTAGTTAATAATACAACAGCTTCTTGACATTTTTGTGTTTCTTTTTATCGCTGTGTGACTGATTTTAATTGAAAGCCTGCATGCGCTAGTACCGCTTGCCACGAGTTCCCAGAATCCTTTGCGGTTCTACCCGTGAATGACGTCACATTTTCAATCTCTATATAATATGTTAAATTTTATATTTGGGGTAAAATATCAAGTCTTTTCAAGTAAACCGGTTCAAGTCCAATTCAAGTCCCAAGTCATTGGTGTAAAAGTCCAAGTCAAGTCACAAGTCTTAGAACATTTTTTCAAGTCAAGTCTAAAGTCATAAAATTAATGACTCGAGTCTGACTCGAGTCCAAGTCATGTGACTCGAGTCCACACCTCTGGTAGTTCAGCCCTCAGGGTAGTGGAACCAACTCTACATGTGGAGTCGAGACACTCTGTGAACATCAGGAAATAAGAAATCCCAAGCCATGCTGATATAATCAGGATCTGCCTGCATGAAACACTCAAGAACAGAATCTCTCTCGCTGATTTATTTCTCTTTGTTTGCTGTTAGATAGGTGTGTGTACACACTACAGCAGTGTGTGGCAGCAAACATTGTCAGATTCAACTGACTCAGCACATAATGCACTGAGAGATTAATGCAGTGTATTCTATAAGAGTTGTCACAGTGGGACAGAAGTTTCACCTGAACAGAGACATTTTACTTCCAAAGAGGTTTTGCTTGGATCCTCAGATCTGATCCCAACTCTGCTAACAAAAGCTCCACCGGCTCCACTGACATCCTGAAACATGTACGAAAGCTTCAACTCTCGGATCAAACCATGAAATTCTGTCTGCTGCTGAGAATCAGATGAACCCAGAATCTCAGTTTCCTCCTTTTCATGTTTAGAAACATCAGCTCATCATCACTGGATGTCGACTACATTTTTTTCACAGTGGGTTTTTTATGAGGACATATAGTCTTTATAGTCGTGGCTGGAGGTCGGGGCTGTGTGAAGGCTGATCTAACATCATCAGTTATTTTGTATTTTACCAGGTCATGAACACAACACTCTACTTTGTTTTTTAAATGGAGTAAATAAAGTTTGTTACACACAGTGGCTAACAGTGATGACTGACCTCAGAAAGTGAGAGGAAGGACTCCAATCATCCAGCTGGTCACCATGGTGACCAAAATTATGGAGGCACAGAAGCACAAGGAGGAGGTCAGGACTCAGAGTGAAGCTCCTGCAGCAAACAAACATGTGAATGTAAAGTGTTTGATGGTTTTCAGAGTGAAACACAAACAGGACCTGAAGCTGTGAAAACGACACCAATCAAACAAGTCTGTTGACCGTTGTTGTCATCATCATCATCTTCATCCATCTGGCGTTTGAGCTGGATTCAGTGAAGTGAATTTGGACCATGTGATCAGTTGACCTGAGGTTTCTTTGTTTTTGTTGATTTAACAAACTGCATTAAAATTTACCACACGCTACTTTGTCCATTAATGTAGAAAAATATAGCCTTTTAAATTCAGATGAACATATCATACAATACAACAACATGAACCTCAATACCACCAGGACAAAAGAGCTGAAAGTCTACTTCAAAAGGAGGAAGTCTGTGCTACAAGTGCTACAACCCAATCAGCATCAACAGGGAGTTAGTTGAAAGGGTGTCAAGATTCAAGTTCCTGGATGTGCACATAGACACAGACCTCCAATGGAGCTCAAACACCTCAGTGTAGAAGAAGGCCTAACGGCGTCTCCATTTTCTGAGAATCCTCAGAAAAATGGACCTGAAGAAGGAGCTGCTGATCGCCTTCTACGGTTGCTCCATTGAAGGTGTGCTGACATACTGCACCACAGCATGGTCAAAAAAAGCACTTCAGAGGGTCATTAAAATGGCCCAAAAAATCGTTGGACATCCTCTTTCCTCCCTGAACGATCTGCACAGCATTCGCTGTCTCATGAGGGCACGCAGCATCCTACGGGATTGCACACACCCAGGACACCGGGTGTTTAAGCTGCTGCTGTCTGCCAGGAGAGTCAGGCTGCTGAGGTCACAGACAAACAGACTCAAGGAAAACTTATACAATAGTCCTAATCAATGCTAACAGCTGACCTGATTGGCTACCTCCCTGGACTTTAACAATAACAACAATAATAATATTAATAACAACAACGTGCAATAAACATTCACTCTTATTTATTTATTTATTAAGTCATTTATTTTTATTTTATTTTGCTCATACTCATTCGGGGCCTTGGGTCCTGGTTTGTGTGTTGCCGGGGTTGTGGGCGGGTGGGTGCATGGGGGCCCATCCCTGGCGCAGGGTGCCGCCGGTGCGTCGAGCCGCCTGTGGGGCTCTTCAACCGGTGGGGGAGATTGTCACACCTTGCAGGAGCTTTCCTCCCCTCAGGAACTCTCTGCAGGAGGGGGAGATACAGGAGAGGTGGAGGAAGATCTCAGCCTGGGCGTCTATTGTCTCATGTAGTCTGGAAGACGAGTGGATGGTGGGGTGGGTGCAGTTTTCTCTGTGGTGGGGTTGGGTTGACTGTCCCGGGCTCTGTGGGGCCGGGGGGCGCTGCTGCGCTGGGCCCCGGTCTGGATGGGCCTGGGCCTCCTTTCCCTGGTGGGTCGCGGAGTATGGGAGTGCCTACTGGGGTCAGCGGGGGAGCTGGCCCCAGGGAGGGGGTCACCTGCCCCTCCCTTCCTTCCCTCCCCATCTCCAGCTGCCTCCCCCTTCCCGCTCCACCACAACCACCCACACATGCAGGGCCTTGGAGTAGGGGTATGTCACCAGGGTGCAGAGGAGGCTACCCCCCCCCCTGTCCCCTTCTGGCTGCCTCTGCCTCAATTTTATCCCACAACTTAGACATTCACATTATTCACACTCTCATTACACATACATATAGGATCTTGGGGGTGGGCACAATACACGGAGTCCAAGTTACCATCAGGGTGTACACCTCACCCCTGGCATCGTTGCCCACCTCTCAATTTTAAATACATGTAGACATTGAGGGCTAGCAGGAGGGACCATGTGCTTACCTGCTGCTCTCTGGCAGGTAGCTCCATGCCCTCCTGGGTTTTAATTGCACCTTAGAACACACATGCATCAATATTACAATGAGCGGGTGGAGGGAGGTTTGGAGTCTTCTCTCACCCCCATTCTCTGCGGCCTGCTGGAGCGGGGGGGCTAGGAGGAGTTGGCCGTCCGGCTGTGGTCTGGGGTGTGGGGCCTTCCTGCTGCTGCGGAGTCGGGGCGGTCTGCCTCTCCCCACCGCAGGGAAAAGGGTAACACCACCTGGGTCTGGGTGCAGTTCCCCCCTCCAGGGGCAAGGGTACCTAGACCCGGTTTGTAGAGTACGCTTGGGGAGTGTGATCGTGTGTACAGCGTCTCTTTATGTCTGTCTCCACGTCGGTTGAGTGTGGAGTAAGTGCACATGAGAGCATGAGGGTGGGAATGGATGTTTGTATCTGTGTGTGCCTGTATGTCTGTGTCTATATGTCAGGTTGGGTATCAGACGCCACCTCTCTGGGGACATCTCAGGCCCTCCAAGGTTTGGAGGCCTATCTCCACCCACCACCACTTCCCCTGCCGGTGGCGGACTCCCTCAGGTGTCGGTGCGTTGGTGGTTCTTTGTATCTGGGGGTGGGCGTCCGGGTACACACCGGCTCACTCCTTGGCGGCCGCTTATTGGGGCTCGCTCGGGCCATTTCGGAGGTGGGGTGCCCCCGGCCTCTCGGCCTGGGGCTCGGTCACTCAGGCACAGCTGGCTGCCGGCGGAGCTCACGGGCGCGTCACTGCAACTCCCCCTGGCTTCTGCTCCGCGGCTGCTGAATGAGCCCTCATCTGGGACTCTCCTCAGCTCTTACTAGAACAGTGGCGCGGCTGCCCCTCTGTGGTTCTTCCTTGGTCTCTTGTGCTCTGGGGGCCTCTGGATGTCTGGAGTTTTGATCTCCTCCATACCTGCTTGATACCATAAAGGACAGGGCTGTGGCTCCCCACACTCCCTAGCAGATCGTTACATGGAGAAACCTTTGGAATGCAAGCATGCTGATCCACACAGGTATGCACACAGGTGTACACACGGGTATTCACAGACGTGGACTGCAGCTTTCTTGGCTGCTGCCTCAAAGCACATTGTGCGCTGTCTATCTTGCGTGCTGCACAATATCGTTTATTATGTAGTAATTATTGATATCTATTGCTAGCTAGTTTATTGTGATGGTGCTTTTTTTTTTCTTATTATGTTGCTCTGTTGTTTGCTTTCTCTTCTGTTTTTTTTTCTCTCCATACAGGTGATCCAGGTGTTGTTTTTTTTTTTTGTTTGTTTGTTTGTTTTTTCTCTCTTCCCCCCCTTCTCACTGTCTCTTCTCCCCTTTGGTTTTCTTTCTCTCCCTCTCTTTCATTCTTTCCCCCTGTCCTATCCCACAGTCATGTCTGTCCCGTTCACACTGAACACTGGTGCTCCACAGGGGTGTGTACTGAGCCCTCTCCTGTACTCACTCTACACCTACGACTGCACAGCCACTAACAACTCCAACATCATTGTGAAGTTTGCGGACGACACTACAGTGGTGGGTCTTATCACCAACGGTGATGAGACGGCTTACAGGGAGGAGGTCAGCACCCTGACCCACTGGTGTCAAGACAACCATCTCACCCTCAACGTCGCAAAGACAAAGGAGTTGATAGTGGACTTCCGGAGGTGCAGAGAAGTACACACCCCCATCACCATCAACGGCGCTGCTGTGGAGAGAGTGAGCAGCTTCCGGTTCCTTGGCGTACATCTGGCTGAGGATCTTACGTGGTCAGTACACACAAACAAAACAGTGAAGAAGGCGCAGCAGCGCCTCTTCTTTCTCAGGAGACTGAAAAGATTCGGCATGAGCCCCCGCATCCTCAGGACCTTCTATCGCTGTGCCATTGAGAGCATCCTCACTGGATGCATCACCACCTGGTATGGCAACAGCACCGCCTACAACTGCAAAGCTCTCCAGAGAGTAGTGCGGTGCTCTGAACGGATAATTGGAGGTGAGCTTCCCTCCCTCCAAGACATCTACAGGAAGCGGTGCCTGAGGAAAGCAGGGAGGATCATCAAGGACTCCAGTCACCCCAGCCATAAACTGTTCAGACTGCTTCCATCAGGAAGGAGGTTCTGCAGCATCCGGTCCCGTACCAGCAGACTGAGAGACAGCTTTTTCCATCAGGCCATCAGACTGCTGAACACGTCATAGACACCTCAGCTTCACTACTGGAACTTCAACATTATGCACTCCATACTGTACAGTAATGCCACTGTTTTGCACATGTCTCAACTCTGTATATTTTTATATATTTTATTTTATTATTTTTTACTATTTAATTTGTAAAAATGTGTACACACACACACACACACACACACACACACACACACACACACACACACAGAAAAATATTTAGTATACACATCCAGAAATGCATACACTATTATATATTGTACATATATTTATTAGTTTCAGATGTAGCCATTCTTGTATTTTGCTCGTTTGTGTTGTTGTGTTTTGCACATCTCTGTTGCTTGTGGGGCTCGCACACAAGAATTTCACTCACATGTACTGTACCAATGTACCTGCACATGTGATGTGACAATAAAAGTGATTTGATTTGATTTGATTTAAGAACTGGTTGTTTTGTATCCTGAGTTTAATGGGAAGTTGTGTAAATCATGTTTGGTTTTTTTAAACTAATTTTCCACGCCTAATAACAATAACAACATTATAAATGATTACAGTGAATAAGGCTAATAGGACCAGAGCAGAAAGATTCACTGCTCTAGAAGCCTCGAGAAAAATCTTCAAGCCCCACAGGAGACGAGTCAGCATCACACACAAAGATCTCAGCGAGATCAGACACGAACCTGGCCACAAGTTCCTGAAGGAGGACGAGGGCCTGACTGCTGAGAGTAATTTATGCAGAGAGGGGTGTTCACCCACTACCCACTGGACACAGAAGACTGTTGGATGCTGATTGGTTGGGAGTTCATACAGAGTTCACCAGGAACAGAACTACAAACTGCATATGTGACCCACAGCTGTGATATGAGTGTTAAGATGCCTGCTGCATCCTGACCCACAGCAAATGTGACAGGAACTATTTTCCACAACACAACCCACCACAACCAACACTTTATAATAAACCTCCCTGAACAACAGACAGCCCTTCTTTACACAGTGTTGCCTTCATAGTTTTTTTTTTCATATTTTTATTGAGAGACAAGTGTACATTAGTTTTTCTTACATGAACAGATACAATAACACACCCAAAACCTAAGAAGAAACCCAAAACCTAAGAAGAAACCCAAAACAAACACTAACCACACACCCAAAACCTAAGAAGACACCCAAAACCTAAGAAGACACCCCACACCCACACACCCACACCCCCACACACCCACAGACACGCTTAAATAAAATTGAAAAAACAAACAAACAAACAAAACAAAACCTAAGAAGAAACCCAAAACAAACACTAACAACAAACCCCAAAACACACACACAAAAAAAAGGGGGGGGGGGGGGGGGGGGGGGGGAGAGAGATGATATTAATCAGCTGGTAGAGCGTTTAATGACTTGCAATAGTTTACGAAGGGGTCCCAGATACAATAAAATTCTCTGTATTTGCCCTTCGCCACAAGGCCTATCTTTTGCAATTTAAGAAATGACATCACATCTCTAAACCTAAAAGAAACTGAAGGTGGCTTTGAAGATTTCCAAAGGAGTAAGATGCAACGTCTAGCCAAAAGTGATGTAAAGGCTAATATTTTGAAGTGTGTAGGGTCGGTTAGTACGGTGTTGACTGGAAGCCCAAAAACAGCTAGAAAAGGGTCCATGCAGATTTGGGTCCCAAGAGCCTTCTCCTAATTTTAACAACTGAATGGACATTTAAATCCATAAGTTGTTTATATATTAAAGATATAATTGACTTCTTATTGGGTTTAAGGGATAAGAATTCCTCCCACGGTTGGACATTTGGAAGAAGAGGGTAGGAGGGGAAGAGAGCAGAAGTGCAATGCCGTGCCTGAAAATAACGGAATAGATCGGTAGCCGGAAGATTTGTTTCTGAACACAGGTCTAAAAAAGTTAAGAAAGTGCCATCTTTATAGAGATCCTTAAACGTATTAATACCATGACGCTTCCACTGTACATAGGCACCATCAATGAGACCAGGACTAAACAGATGGTTCTGTGTGATGGGCATGTGTACTGATGCAGAGATGTACTTAAAATGACTCCTGAATTGTTACCAGACCCTTAGACTAGACTGTACCACGGGATTTTTGGTGAAATGAGAAGGCTTAAGTGGTAGTGGAGAGAACAATAAAGCTTCTAAGGATGAGGAAGTGCAAGACAGGCGCTCCAGTTTGCACCACAGCAGTTCTTGAGATTCAAGCCAATGGGTCAATTTGTGAATATGAGAGGACCAATAATAAAATAAAAAGTTAGGCAAAGCAAGACCACCATCAAACGTCAGTCTCTGTAATAATGATTTCCTCACCTTGGGATGTTTCCCTCCCCACAAAAACGATGTAACTAGCTGGTCTAACTTTTTGAAAAAAGCTTTAGGTAAAAATATAGGAATACTCTGAAACAGAAATAACAATCGAGGCAAAATGTTCATCTTTACAGCATTGATCCGACCAATTAGGGACAAAGGTAGCGATTTCCATCTCTGAAAATCTGATTGAATTTGAATGATTAAAGGGGAGAAATTGGAAGAGTATAAAGAAGACAAAGTACGAGTCACGTTAACTCCCAAATATTTAAAGCCGGTAGGGCTAAGTCTAAAAGGAATGTCAGATTGTTTAAGTGTAAAACTTAAAGAATTTATGGGGAAACATTCACTTTTAATAAGATTTATTTTGTAACCTGACAGAGAGCTGAACTTGTTTATAGAGACACAATTGATGGCATGCTAGATAAGGGATCAGATTGGTTCTGATCTGGTTTGGGGTGTCTTGTACAACAGTCGAATCCATGAAATGAATCTGTCCTTGAAACCAAATCTTTGTAAGACCGCAAAGAGAAAGCTCCACTCTACACGACTGAAAGCTTTCTCAGCGTCAAGTGAGATAACTACTTCTGGATTAGTGGTTGAGTGTTGGGAAAGAATGACATTCAAAAGCGTGCGAACATTAAAGAACAGCTGGCGGCCTTTAATAAAGCCATTCTGTTCATCTGAAATAATAGTAGGAAGAACCTTTTCAAGGCGAATTGCTAACATTTTAGCCAAGACTTTAACATCCACATTCAGTAGGCCTATACGAGGTGCAAGACGTAGGATCCTTACCCTTCTTTAAGAGAACAGTAATTAGTACTTGAGACAATCTAGGGGGCAATAGACCACGTTCAAAAGATTCATTATACACTGAAAGAAGTAGTGGGGCTAACTTGTCTATAAATGTTTTTAAAAATTCAACTGAAAACCCGTCAGGTCCTGGTGCCTTAATATTGTGCATGGTCTTGATTGCATGCACAATTTCATCCAACCTAAAAGGGGCATCTAATTGTTCAGCTATAACAGGATCGACAGTGGGAGAAAACATGCCACCTTCATAGTTGAGTGAAGCCAACACTGTGGACTCGTAGAGCCACTCGTCTACAGCATGAGTCAGAACACTAGCTCTCCCTCTCTAGCTTGATCAGTGAGAAAACAAATGTAATCTGCAAACATGTACTTCCACAAAAAGCTATAAATGAACATCTCATGCTGCTGAGCTGTGACTCACAGAAAACTGAAATTAAAAGTAAGTGGGACTATTTCACCTCATACACCAACACTAACAGGCACTTTGAGCGCTCAGTCACTCCATCATTGTTTCTCTTCAATATAAACAATGGAAACGCCGGAAAGATAAATGATGGCAGATTTTACTGCAAGATTCTGCATTTGTCAGAAAGAAACTTGACATGCTGACAGAGTTCTACCTCCAAAACAATAAGAAAGACACAGACTGATCTTATGGGCTGAACACTGCTCTTACTGACACCCTGCTGGCAGACTGCACAGACTGAGTGCCAGATTCATTTTTTTATTAGTTCAAAGTATACAAAGAAGAAAAAGCAAGAAAATTTCTGATCAAACTAACCCACTGATCAGACTTCGATTAAACAGAGTATCCACAGTTCTCAGGGAGAAAATGAGAAACACTACAGATGTTTGTGGTCTAACAAGTTTCATCACAGCTCATGTGTGACTCAGCACAGGACGGCTAAAAATGTTGGCTGACCTGTTGGATGATAATCCTTCTTTGTTAGGTGTGGCTGTGTGCAGACAGAAATAGGACCCAAGGTGCAGACTCCAGAGACAGACTTGAACTCAACAAAGGCTTTAATTCTGAACGCAACATGACATAACTAGAAAAACTCAAAATAAACTAACACAGGACAGGCAAAACACACAGCAAAATAAACGGTAGATCACGACACAGACACTAAGAAACACAGGGCTTAAATACACAGAGGGAGCAATCAGGGAATGAGTAACAGGAGGGAAACACAGCTGGGGCAAATCAGGCCTAACGAGACCAGGGGAAGCAAAACCAGACACGGGTAGGCACTTTAACAAAGGGAACAGAGACACTGACTGGATGTGGGGATACAGCAGAAAGGGGAGACAGCAACATGGAACACAGACAGAAAACCAGAACACTAAAACTCTAACCAAACCCCACCCAGAGAACCTAAACTAAGAATAATCCTAAAACCCATAAAGCAAAGCTAGAATATAATGAAATAACAAAATCAAAGAACCAAAAACACAAAAACACTGGGTCAACGACCCAGGGACCCTAACATTCTTGTGCATTTCTGCCCACTTTTTCCACCACAGCTTTTGACCTTTTTGTGAATAAACAACAATGATCACCTCATTATAACTAAAAATAATCACCACTTCAATATCTGGAGAGAGATTGCTGAAATTCAAATAAAGAAAACTACATGACTCAACTATGTGCTGCACCACATAGTTGAGTCATGTAGACACAAAGAAATCCAGCAATTCTTGATATTTGAATATTGTCACTTTTTTTTGTTATAAGTTATTGAAAGTCACACTAACGGATTCAAACCAGATGTTTGTGGTCTAACAAGTTTCATCCCAGCACATGTGTGACTCAGCAATGGAAAAGACGGCTAAAAATCTTGGCTGACCTGTTCAGTAATGACAATCCTTCCTGTGCATTTCTGCCCACTTTTTCCACCACAGCTTTTGACCTTTTTGTGAATAAATAACAATGATCACCTCATTATAATTAAAAATAATCACCACTTCAATATATCACCAGTGAAATATCTGGAGAGAGATTGCTGAAATTCAAATAAAGAAAACTACATGACTCTATGTGTTGCACCACACATTTATAAACATTTTGCAGCCTTCTGAGTATTGCAATAAAACACACTGTGATTTATCACGTTTTTACTGCAAAATATTTCCTCAAAGTTAAACTTTGTCAATATCTGTTTCATCCAGTCAGATCAGCTATTTTTTTGCACTAAAATGAGACGATCAAACACACCAACGCTGTCAACAAAATCTGCCATAAATGTTGCCATGAGACAGTCAATCATCATCATCAAACGTCATTAAAATATCTAGATACTATGCTCTATCAATTTATTTCCCCCCAAACCTAACGGCAATAACTCTAATTTCAAACAAAGTCATGACTGGGCGTGAAGTTGGTGTGTGTGTGTGTGTGTGTGTGTGTGTGTGTGTGTGTGTGTGTGTGTGTATTTTTGTCCTAGATGGCCTGACGCAGCAGTTAGGGGCAAACTCTATGTCAGAGTTTGTCTTTGCACAAGCAGTGCAGAAATGGCTCCGATACGCCCCAGATCGTTTGGGTGGTGCAGGACGCACATCATGCATCCCCATCCCAGAGTAAAAAATTACAAACTTCTGTGAAACATATAAATGTAAATAGGAAACTGTCTTTTAATAAAGTATTTAGCAAACGAAACATGCCTATTGACCTTTTTTTGTTTATTTTTTTTCTGTTACATCACATGCAATGCTTTCTTATTTTAGGATATTAATATTGACATGATACATTGTGAGACATTTGGGGTTTTTTTTTATAAAGGGTGTCCAATTTGAGGAATAAGTACAATTATGTGTTTAGGTGGTTTAAGTATTGATGGAAACATGCAGTAGTTTAGTATTGGTTAAAATACCTATAAAGAAAGGTAGATTTCCAGTCATGATTTAACTGTTGTTTTAATAAAAAGCAACTGTGCGAAAGAGGTGGAAAATCAACACCATAGCTCAACAGTGTTTCAATATCAGAATCTGACATTGTTTCAATGTCAGCAGTATTAGAAAACATAACGTTGAATCAATGTCAGGTTTCAACATTGATTCAACATCAAAACCTGACGTTTCAACGTTAAAAAAGGGTGCAAGAGTGACGTTAGGTCAACGTCACATTTCAACGTTGGTTCAATGACACAGCCTGATATTGACTCAACAGTGTTTCAATGTTTCCTTGCTATCTGGGAACGATGAGCTAAAATGATAATAATAATAAAAACAACAAAACAGTTTACCTGAAGTTATGCAGGAGTATCCGGGATGAATAAAAGACTACTGAGTAACGTCCTCATGTCTGTAGCCGGTTTAACGCACATACTGTGCGGACATTTTAACATTTTCCGCTCTTTGCGGCTCCTATTTTATGCTCCTACACTGTTTTACTATTTCACTCATTCAAATGTTGTAATCGGGGCAGGGTAAGCAGCAGCTGCCAGAAGCACACAGATGTCAGAAGCATAGGGCAGACCGGGGATAGTTGTAACGTGGGTCAGTTGTAACACTTCCAGTTTCTCCAATCAGGGCTAAGTTTCAAATGATGTGATTCATCCTGTGCATGCCCAATTCAGTTCTGCTATCACATGTGAAAGATTTGCACATTTTGTCAAACACAGACAATTTAACACGAAAAAAAGTAATTTGTATGCCAAAAAGTAAGTGTTTTTTTAAAATTATTTAAACTTCTAATAGCATTATCTGCTTTTCAGTTAAACTCATCAAACTTAAATTATGTTATTTGTATGTCTGTGGGGATATATTCTGTGTAGGTCTTTAGTGCTAATGTTTTAGCCGTTGGCTTAATGCAGATGTTACAACTTACCACACTATTACTTTAACTTATATTAAACAAGTTGGGGCAACGACATCAGCAGAGAGACGTTCACTGCACCTTTGTATATGTGGTTAATGCCATTGGCAACACAATTCCTCCACTGTTTGTGTTCCCACACATACATTATGCAGACCTCTGTGTCAGAGATGGACCAGTAGGAAGTACTGGTAGTGGAAATAAATCAGGATGGGTGCAAGAAACAGATTTCCTCATCTTTCTGAAGCACTTTGCAAACCACACCAAGGTAAGCCATGATAAAAAGTAATGGAATTGCGATGCTGGTGAACAACTACATTTTTCCAGCTTCATTGTTATGTTCAAAATTGGTGCAAGAGTTGTAGGTTATAATGCCCACTGAGCCAATGAGGCCAAACTCAAGGAAGACCAACCAAAATGAATGAAATATTCAGTTGCAGAAAATTCCAGAATTTGTCTTTTTTGGGGGGTTGGAATATGTTCAAAAGCTAGATTTCTGCATTCTGTCACACACACACACACACACACACACACACACACACACACACACACACACACACACACACACACACACACACACACACACACACACAGCTACATTAATGGCTCTAAGTGCATTCATGTGTTGAATAAACAAAGATTACATGTTAATGTTTTGTTAGTACCCTTATTTCATTGTGTTACATTTCACCCCAGAATATGTTACAACTAACCCAGACTATGGGGTTAATTGTAACATTTCACTCTTTGTGTTTGACACCATACCATGCAATGGGTAATTGTGCTGCAGAGAAAATAGCTGCACTATTTAATAGCCGAGACATGTAAATACTTTGCATTACATTTTGAATCCACTACCTTAAAAGAGCTCCAATTTACAGACAGAAATGTCAAAAATGTTAAGACTATCCCCGGTCTCCCCTACAGGATGGAAGTGTGCGAAAAAAAACCAATCATTGCTCTGGACTACAAACATTCCATGTCTGCAAAATAGTCCCCACCCCTCTCTTCCACTCACCAGTTAAGAAAAGTAACCAATCAGTGTTCAAAAAAAAAAACAGGCACCGCCCATCATATGTTTCCTCCTACTTCGCATCAAAGAAACGCTCTAGTCCTTCTCAAGATGAATCCTTGGAGCTATTTCCCCGTTTTATTTGGTATCAGCCAAGTATTTGGAAAGTCGACCAAAGCTCCTAAATCTGGGATTTCCTTTAACGTAACTGTGGAAGAAGGACAATCTGCATTACTACCGTGTTACTTTCTAATAACCAATAAATCTGTGTCTGCAAGGTGGGAGAAAAAAACGCATGTTGTAGTTGAGCGCAATTCCTACGAAGACCAAAGAAACAGAATTGATGGCCGATTTTCTGTGTCATCTGGCTGGGAGGAAGATGGAAGATTTTTTTTAACACTACAACAGACAGAGAAAGCAGATAAAGGGGTTTATTACTGTTCCAGACAAGTGGAAAGCGGAGAAAAAGTGAGGGGATATCCCTCTGTTGTGGTCCTGAAGGTCAAGAAGAGAGCATCGGTAAGTAGCCATATCTTGAGCCGAAACAAGGAGTGTGTGTGTGTGTGTGTGTGTGTGTGTGTGTGTGTGTGTGTGTGTGTGTGTGTGTGTCGAAAAAATCTCCGAATCGGTTTTATGAAGTTTAGTATAAGGAATTCATATTGATTTGCATTTGCATACTAACAGTGATTGACTGTGTAGCTGGGGGGTGGAGGGGGGAAAGAGAGGCCTCGTGACCAGATAGGTGTGGCACGAAAACGAAGAGAGCAGCGTGGAATTCTGAGTATGTCCTCCTTATGAGCTTTTATTAACCCGTGTCTCGCTCCTGGAATTCAGCTAATTATCTTATGTTCCCTGTACTCTGACACAGAAACTCCAGCCGAACATCGACAAGTAGCTGCCAGCAGTAGAGGAATTTGGACTGCCAGCCTGGAGAAGTTTTGATTCCCGTCAGTCCTGTGGAGGAGAAGATTTGAAGTGTCGGCCTTGTGCTGGATGCTGGTGAACCACCCAGCGCAGATGCGTTACCTCCCTGCCCCTGCGCTCATCAGTTGCTGCAACCGGTTAAATATATTACTGCTAGCTGCATATTTTCAGCGTGTAAAAGCATACCCTCTGAATGTGTTTGAGGATGCAGGAAAGGGAATTCATATTAATATGTATTTTATTCCGTTCATTTAATCTTCAAGTTTGCATTTTTTGAAACATTCCGTTAATAAGCCTTTTGTTTATGTAACATTTTATCCAACTGCATGTATATTTATACAGACTGTCACTAAATAAACTATTCAATGAATGTCTGAGTAATGAATAATTTAAGTTTTTAAAATCACAAAAATAATGCGAATTATTTGTTTTCTGGGACACACTTGAGTTAATATTATTATCCAGAGTGTCAACGATTATGGTGAACATTACTGTCACTGAATAAATGTTTTAGGTACAAGTTATGTTTGTGTTGCCGATGATTTTAGGTTACATTTGAATATAAAAAATAATTTTCTACGATGCAGAAAAACTGCAGCTTCTTTTTTGAGGCCTGCGTGTGGCCCACGGGAGAAACCTCGGCCTCCTTTCCTCTCTGCAGGAAATCCGATTACTGCTGCAGCTTGAAATAAGTTCATGTAATACAAAATTCTACCCTTATGCATTTATACTGTAGGCCTACTTCAGTTTAAATTTCAGGTATACGTAATTTACTTCTACTTGCTATATTTTAACACAAGTATCTGTATTTTCTACTCATGACATTTTCAAAACAGGCTCTTTTAGGTTTAACACATTTGACGGGAAGTTATTATTTCACGTCACTGCGCGCATTCAAACATTAGTACAGGGCTCGGCAACCTGCGGCTCCGGAGCCTTAGTGCGGCTCTGCGTGGTTTGGGAAAATAAATTAGAAGTATTTAGCTGAAGTGTATTTTATTTAATTATTATTTTATTTATTTAACTTGTAGTTCTCAATTTGAAGATTACTGTAATATTGAAATGTAAAAACAAAATTATATTCTATTATTTTTTCATCGCTCAAAATAAGCGTCACACTCGCGGAAGCCGGTGTACCCGCCGAAACACCGTGCATTTATCGAGACTTTCAACCCCAGGTAAGCCAATTATGGATCTTCGGATCTACATTTTGTCAGCAGCTGGTCTCCACCGTGAACTATGTTAAAAACAAACACCGCTCACGCCTCAAAGATGACAGCTTACAGTCCTGCGTAAACATGAAAGTGACTTTGTAAAGCCCCGATTTGCAGACGCTGTGCCAGAGGTTCGGGAGCAGAAGTTCCATTGAAAACATACCACGGCAGTGTGTGAATGTGTGTGTGAATGGGTGGATGACTGGATATGTAAAGCGCTTTGGGGTCCTTAGGGACTAGTAATGCGCTATATAAATACAGGCCATTTACCATTTACGGCATATAGGGCTGCTCGATTATGGCAAAAATGTTGGCAAATTATGGCAAAAAAATTGAAAATCGTTTTTGTTTTGTTTTTTTTACATATATTTCTACTTGGAGAAAGGTTTATCCCTCAAAACTTTAAATACAAAAAAGTTGCAAAAAATAGTTTACAACAACAGGAAATTTATTTTTAGTATCTTCATAGTTTTATTTTGGAGATACAGCAATTTTTATATACTGCAGGAAAAACAAAAAAACAATCCTATGATGCAAATTTGCAAAGAAAACAGCATGTGCATCAAAATAAACTATTGCCAGCAGTGCAATTTGAGTTCTAAGCATATCAATCATAAAGTTTGACACCCTCCCCCTAAACAGTTATTGGTTTGTTGCTTCAAGGTAACATTGTGCGACAAGGGTAGTCAAAACCAAGTTATTCTATAATACGTTTTATTAGTACAACAAGGATGAACCAATAATCAAACAACAAATAAACAATGTAAACATTTCACAGAACAATAAACCACCAAAATACATCCGACATTTGACCCTAACCCCATGCACGTGTGTGCGCGCGCACACACACACACACACACACACACACACACACACACACACATACTCGCTTAAGTCCCGTTTGGGGTCGCATATCTTAACTCCCACCCTTTGGGGACACCACTTTCTGTATGGTTTAGAAGCAAGCTGGCAACTCAGTTTTACTCCTCCAAGACCACAGAAATAAAAAATCACTTGAGATTTTCATTTTAAGCAACATTTGTCCAGACAGTATTTTTACCTTCACATTGGGGACTGGGAATGTTTAATGTCCTCTTTGGGGTCTTCAGCGATACACAGATAAACAAACTATTTTATGCTACTTTTGGGGACCTTACTTCCATTTGGGGTCTTCAGCGACACACACATACACAAACTATTTTATGCTACTTTTGGGGACCTTACTTCCATTTGGGGTCTTCAGCAATACACACATACACAAGTTATTTTATGTCAGTTTTGGGGACCATACTTCCATTTGGGGTCTTCAGCAATACACACATACACAAACTATGTTATACCACTTTTGGGGACGTTACTCCCCTTGGGGTCTTCAGCAATACACACATACACAAATTATGTTATGCCACTTTTGGGGTCGTTACTTCCATTTGGGGTCTTCAGCAATACACACATAACTTCAGTTTTGGGGATATTACTTCATCAAAGTAAGTACAAGGTAATGTTATGATTTAACCATCTAGAAATGTTTTAGGATGCTGCTGCTGCTCAGTGTCACAATGTTAAAAGCCATCTTTTTCTACCCAACCTAACAATATTCATTGCAATTAGGTCTGCTAACTTGACAGAATCCAATGGATTTGCCAGAACTTCAAAGTCAGGTCATTACTTATTATGAAAGAAATCACAACTTATTGTGCCACAGAAACATTTAAATATTCTGCTTCTTTTATTTCTACCGTGTTGTTTTTAGCACTTTACATGCACTTCATGTATACACAGGAACTTGCAGCAACAAAGAAACAACAAAATATCTGCACAATTCATTAAGTGCTTCTACCTGCAAATGTAAAAAACTTTGATTCCAAATACATCTCATACAGTGCGAAGTGGACACAATGAAAACCATGTTAAGAAAAAAATGTCAACTTGAAAAGATTTGTTTTTTTCCTCTCAGAATGACAAAAGGTTTTAGGAAACAAACTTACACCTGCTTACTGAACCTGAAATTTTTGGAGTGCAACATCTTCAAAACATCTTCAGAACCATTTTACCAGAGAAACAGGAAATTTTAACTCACTGAAATCACAAACAGCCCTCAGTCCTTTGCACAAGCTTTTCTTTTTAAGGCAGTAATGCGATTTCTAACATAATTTTTTACCCCAGTCCAGTTTCTGTCTTTCAGTGCATAGGGTTCTGCATTGATGCATTGAGTGCAGTCCAGCTTCTGAGGCAACTTGCATGTGTTGATGAAACGCATCATGTGTTTTTCAACTGCACGTACCTCATGATCTTCCCACTTACATTTGGCGTTACTTCGGTTGCCTTTGAAGAAAAGAAAACAGACATCAATACACTGCTTAAAACTTTTTCAATATCAAATGTTTTCCTCCTCTACTCAATGAATAATGTCATGTATTTAATATATATATATATTATTAGTGCTTATTTGCTGATTATATTCTTTTACGTATAAGAGATGGCCAGCGTTGAGTGTAAACTAGGTCGCAGGCTGATAGGAAACTGCATGCTTTTGCAAAGAATATGAGCTGCAGGCAGAAAGTGAAACTAAGTAGAGTGTTTGATCGAAACTTAAAAGTGTGCGTGACGTCTAGAGGAAGTATATAAATAACCAGACTGCCTGCTGCTGCTTCAGACTTGAGCTGATGTCTGTGTGCTCAGTCTCCATTTTCCGGAAAATGTAAAATTAAAGATCATTTTTTGAGTTAGACCACTTTGAGCCGTGTCTTTCTTCGCTGTTAAAAGAATACAAAGAAATGAATTTAATAATTGGTGCCATGACCTGGATTCTTTTGCGGCTGAGAGGTCTAATTTGGACCTTAAGGTACGATCTGATATGAGGCGGACAACAGACCGGTCTAAAAAGATTTAAAGGTAGGCACAAGCCTGTTCAAAGTAAAAGCAAAATTGTGCATATTGGATGAATTCTGAATTATTTGTTCGCCGAGTTGATGATCGTGACCGTCATTTATTTATCACCTTTTCACTTCATTAATTCACTGAACCATATTTATTTTTCTGTGCCAATGTATAAAGTTTATGTTTATGCCAAAACAAATTGGTCAGTACCCTTTTTCAAGGGAGGACTGAAAGAAGTCCTTGGAGATGAAGACGTCCCTGGAGATGAAGAAGTCCATGGCCCTCTGTCTCCATCCTGATCCGTTGTCTCATTCTCTGGTGTTTTTATTGCCTCCAGAGCCGATTGAAGAGGCTCACTCTCATCGCTTGAGTTATCTGAATTTTCCAGATCAACTTTTTCTAAAGGTTTCCAGAGCATTTAATAATTAAAAAAAAATCAATTATTATATTTTAGAGCATCCTAATAAAATTTACACTCTTACCTTCGGGGTCAATTTCAATATCATCAAGTGTTTGGCCTTTATAATGTGAAACAGTTCCGTTCTCCAGTGCCAAAAGTAATTTGCTCATCTTAGCAAGCTGAAGTGTTCCTTGAGGCAAGCGGTAATACTGCCTGTGCACACGTATGTCATGACCCAGAAAGTCTGCTAGTTGATCTGCTTCATTTTCTTGAAGATTAAGCACCTGCGACATTGTTGCGATATGTTTTCGGAGCCTTGTTGATGTTAAGATTTCAGGGTGTTTTGCTCCACTCTCCTTTGCCAACATTTGGATACAGTCTCTTCCTCGATAGGCAGATAAAGCTCCTGGTCTAGCAAACATGTAAATGTTCTCTTTGGGGACGCCACAAGATTCACGAGTTTCCACAAGGAGCTCCATTGCAGAGACCATTGATGGTTTTAGGAGAATAGGAACTCCTCTCCCTCGTTTTCCACGGATTTCTACTCTGGTGAAGAAATCACACATTTTTTTCTCAAGTGAGGTCAGACAAGCAGCCATGTCCATATTGATTTCTGACTTTTTTCTGTCTTTAAAGGTGGACACCTCCATTCTTGATACCTCTCCTTCTCTTCTTCTGTTAAAAATGATCACTTGAGCTAGTGTCACTTTGGCAAGCATTGCATAGCTGTATGGAGTTGGAGTCAACCTCAGCATTCTTTCAGCACCGCTTTTAACAGTCTCCATATGGCGATCCAAGCATTTGACATCAGCTGTTAAAGGTAAAATCTGTGGTGCATTCCACTTAGACTCCTTCATGGTTGTTGTTGCACCTCTGGTGATCAGTCCCTTCCATCTAAAATTTTTGATAGCCTTAAATTCTCTGGCAAATTGCACAAGGCTTGAGTCTCCGTCTTCTGAGGACAAATTGTCAGTCTCTACAAGCTCACAGATAATTCCCAGATTGTTGCCAATTTTTAGAGCTAAGGTAGGTTTCTGGAACGTATTTCTTTCAGGATCGTACCCAGCCACCTCTTTCACTGCAGATATCAAATGGTTGAAGTTTGCAGGATAAATCAGTTCCTCTGCCTTTTGAATGGGGGTATTCTTCTGAGCTATAAGCAGCAGTCGCCCAAGTTCCCTAAGCCTTTGCCTTATGTAGTCATGTCTGTTCTTTCTTGAACCATTTAGATCATAAAGGTGCTGTCCAAACTGAAGAAGAAGTTGGTCATTTTGGATTAATTGAGTTACCTCGTCATATTTCATGCAGGAAATCACAGTTTTCAAGCCCTCTCCAATGTCACGAACAACAGCAGTTTTCAGTGCACATTTGGATCGAACCCGCTGCTTCCCACTCTGGGAGTCTTCTTCACTTTCTTTCTTTGCTGGGCATATTCTCATGTGCTTCCACAGTGTTTTCTTAGAATAGAGTCCCTGGCAGTGATAACAATGAATGTAATCAATGCCCTCTGTGGATTTCTTTGGTCTATAGCAGGCCTGTAGCTCACCAGCCCCCCTCTTCACAACACTGGCATTATGGGCAAAATTTCCGCGTCTTCTAAGGATGTTCAACCTATTGCGCCTCTCTCTTGAATTTTTGGGATATTGAAATGCACGAGCAACCTCTTCCTTATTTTTATGTACAGTCTCCAGGTGTCGTGCAATTTTTGATGTAGGCTGGAGACAAAACAAACAATAGTTTCTCTTATCATATACACGGCGACTTCCAGACTTTGAAGGTGGTAACACTTTGATCGAGTCCAAAATCTGTTGAGTTCTGCTTTTCTTCGGTGTACTTTCATTACTATTTGTTGCACTGTGGGACGAGAGCTTTCTCTTTCTTGGAGTTTTTGAGATCCTCTTCTTAAAAGTTGTGGCACCATTGCCTTTATTTAAAATTTCTGAATAATTATCTAGTTTTTGTGGAGATAAATCGGGGTATTGCAGAGAAGGCAGAGACTTCTGTGCAGTTGGATAAAGAGGTTCATCTTCATCTAGCTGAGAGGAACTTCCTTCAGTGTCTGGAACATAATTAGCATCACTATAGTCTGTGTGATCGGATTCATCAGAAGATGTTTCTGTATATGTCGAGACCTTGGGGAAAAAATAACATCTCTTTAAGATTTAAGACATGATAGAAGTATTTTTTGTGACAGATTAAAAGTTAGAGCTATTTAAAGATAAATAAAACATGTATATTAAACATTTTCCACCTGTTTTTGTCTTGAGGACCTCTTTTTTGAGTATTCAACGAAGCAATTATCAGATGCTGGTTGAAGTAATGATGTTGTGGCAACTATAGGAGGAACTGCAGCCTTAAAGGATGGACAAAAAACAAAAACTGAGTTTCTAAAAGTATCATATTATTACAACATATTTTTGATATCTATAAAACCAAATAAGGAAATATTAAACTGTAAAAGTAATACTAGTTATAGCATAAAATTCAACACTGGAATCACTGGTTTGAGGATATACATTTGAAAAAAAATAATATGTCATTTAGAAAACAAGGTTGCATAGGGTATTTTTAAAGAGGGATATGAAAATTAATATTAAAACAAACCTAAACTGCACAGCAGTGTACTTGTGAAATTCATTATATAGCAGACATATTTAACAATAATAAACAATCTTTGTGTTTTCAATTACACAGTACTTGTATGGACAGAACTTTGTTGAATTAGTTGGGTAATAAATGTATTGCATGTATAAGAAAAAGCATCATGCGAACAAATGACAGCCTAACAGTAACTGTTATGCTTATTGTAGCTATTAGCTAAAACCAATAATTTAGCTTAGTTTGCCCTGGGCTCAGCTTTGACAAATATCATCAACTGTTATTATTATTAGGCCTCACACTTATAACTTTTGGGGACGTTTCTAACACAAATACACTCTGCTTTAACCTAAGCCTCCCCTAAATTGACCGTGTTCTTCGTGTTGTGCGTGCCCGCGTCTGTGCATCTCATGGCGTCTGTGTAGAAATGACTAGTAAGACAAGGCTGCAAACTATTCTCACAGAACTCAAATGTGAACTTGAATCCAATAAGAAGGAGAAGGATTTTGGGCAAAATACATTTATATATATAAAAAAAAAAAAAAAAAAAAAAAAACGATTCTGGATTTTAATGAATCGATATCACGTTATCCAAGCCAGAATCGATTTTAATCAATGAATCGATTATTAAAACCCACCCATACTAACAACAGCAAAAACATCACCAACTACAGTCATCATTAGACCTCACACTTATAACTTTTGGGGACGGTTCTAACACAAATACACTCTGCTTTAACCTAAGTGAGGACAGTAAATGGCAAACTGAACTAAGGCCACTCATTAGATACTGATGAGAACATAACACTTACCTGAATGCAGAGTTCAAGATCACCGGTTTGGTTGCTGATCTCATAGGTAGACTTATCCTAAAAACAGAGACATGACTTCACTTACAACTACAAAAACATCACCAACTACAGTCATCATTAGGTCTCACACTTGTAACTTTTGGGGACGTTTCTAACACAAATACACTCTGCTTTAACCTAAGCCTCCCCTAAATTGACCGTGTGCTTCGTGTTGTGCGTGCCCGCGTCTGTGCATTTCATGGCGTCTGTGTAGAAATGACTAGTAAGACAAGGCTGCAAACTGTTCTCACAGAACTCAAATGTGCACTTGAATCCAATAAGAAGGATCTCTCTCTCTCTCCCTCCAGCTCTGTTGATGTGCCACTGGGAGTGTAACGACTGCCCCTCCCCCTCACTGCTCAGAGCAAACACAAGCCTCATGTCCAGAGTGAAGCAAAAAAAAAAAAAAAAAAAACATTTAGAGATTTAGAGAAAGGAAAAAAAAACGGGGCAGGCTGCCGTTGTTCACTTCAAGGAGGCGGCTCTACGGGCCGTTTTGTTTGCCACCGACACACACACACACACACACACACACACACACACACACACAGTATATATATATATATATATATATATATATATTCTCAATCACATTCACACCACTCTCTTATATCAGTTCCACTACATCAAGACTATTTTATGGTGATTAGCCGTTTTGTTACCATGTATTTTGCAAGGTAAGATAACCATGTCCTGCATTAAAAACCACTGAGTGTCTATGGTGGTGCTGTGCCTAATATTGTGCTCATTTGATCCAAAACCTATTTTTCCTTTATTTTGAAGGCAGAGGCTTAGATCCATTAGGTATCCACGAGAAAAGCCTTATCACATGTCAGGATTACAGTATATGGAAAATATGTGATTATAATGGAAGTCAATGGGGCCCAAAATGGTACAAGGGTAACTGGAGGTAGTACACATGTGAATCTCCTTTACTATACACCACACCATAGAGGGGATCAAATACACTCTGCTTTAACCTAAGTGAGGACAGTAAATGGCAAACTGAACTAAGGCCACTCATTAGATACTCATTAGATACTGATGAGAACATAACACTTACCTGAATGCAGAGTTCAAGATCACCGGTTTGGTTGCTGATCTCTAGAGTAGACTTATCCTGAAAACAGAGACATGACTGCACTTACAACTACAAAAACATCACCAACAACAGTCATCATTAGGTCTCACACTTGTAACTTTTGGGGACGGTTCTAACACAAATACACTCTGCTTTAACCTAAGTGAGGACAGTAAATGGCAAACTGAACTAAGGCCACTCATTAGATACTCATTAGATACTGATGAGAACATAACACTTACCTGAATGCAGAGTTCAAGATCACCGGTTTGGTTGCTGATCTCTAGAGTAGACTTATCCTAAAAACAGAGACATGACTTCACTTACAACTACAAAAACATCACCAACAACAGTCATCATTAGGTCTCACACTTGTAACTTTTGGGGACGTTTCTAACACAAATACACTCTGCTTTAACCTAAGCCTCCCCTAAATTGACCATGTGCTTCGTGTTGTGCGTGCCCGCGTCTGTGCATTTCATGGCGTCTGTGTAGAAATGACTAGTAAGACAAGGCTGCAAACTGTTCTCACAGAACTCAAATGTGCACTTGAATCCAATAAGAAGGAGAAGGATTTTGGGCAAAATACATTTATATAAAAAAAGAAAAATCGATTCCGGATTTTAATGAATCGATATCACATTATCCAAACCTGAATCGATTTTAATCAATGAATCGATTATTAAAACCCACCTATACTAACAACTACAAAAACATCACCAACTACAGTCATCATTAGGCCTCACACTTATAACTTTTGGGGACGGTTCTAACACAAATACACTCTGCTTTAACCTAAGTGAGGACAGTAAATGGCAAACTGAACTAAGCCCACTCATTAGATACTCATTAGATACTGATGAGAACATAACACTTACCTGAATGCAGAGTTCAAGATCACCGGTTTGGTTGCTGATCTCTAGAGTAGACTTATCCTAAAAACAGAGACATGACTTCACTTACAACTACAAAAACATCACCAACTACGGTCATCATTAGGTCTCACACTTGTAACTTTTGGGGACGTTTCTAACACAAATACACTCTGCTTTAACCTAAGCCTCCCCTAAATTGACCATGTGCTTCGTGTTGTGCGTGCCCGCGTCTGTGCATTTCATGGCGTCTGTGTAGAAATGACTAGTAAGACAAGGCTGCAAACTGTTCTCACAGAACTCAAATGTGCACTTGAATCCAATAAGAAGGAGAAGGATTTTGGGCAAAATACATTTATATAAAAAAAAATAATAATAATCGATTCCGGATTTTAATGAATCGATATCACATTATCCAAACCTGAATCGATTTTAATCAATGAATCGATTATTAAAACCCACCTATACTAACAACAACAACAACAAAAACATCACCAACTACAGTCATCATTAGGCCTCACACTTATAACTTTTGGGGACGTTTCTAACACAAATACACTCTGCTTTAACCTAAGTGAGGACAGTAAATGGCAAACTGAACTAAGGCCACTCATTAGATACTCATTAGATACTGATGAGAACATAACACTTACCTGAATGCAGAGTTCAAGATCACCGGTTTGGTTGCTGATCTCATAGGTAGACTTATCCTGAAAACAGAGACATGACTTCACTTACAACTACAAAAACATCACCAACTACGGTCATCATTAGGTCTCACACTTGTAACTTTTGGGGACGGTTCTAACACAAATACACTCTGCTTTAACCTAAGTGAGGACAGTAAATGGCAAACTGAACTAAGGCCACTCATTAGATACTGATGAGAACATAACACTTACCTGAATGCAGTTTTCAAGATCACCGGTTTGGTTGCTGATCTCTAGAGTAGACTTATCCTAAAAACAGAGACATGACTTAGCTTACAACTACAAAAACATCACCAACTACAGTCATCATTAGGTCTCACACTTGTAACTTTTGGGGACGTTTCTAACACAAATACACTCTGCTTTAACCTAAGCCTCCCCTAAATTGACCATGTGCTTCGTGTTGTGCGTGCCCGCGTCTGTGCATTTCATGGCGTCTGTGTAGAAATGACTAGTAAGACAAGGCTGCAAACTATTCTCACAGAACTCAAATGTGCACTTGAATCCAATAAGAAGGATCTCTCTCTCTCTCCCTCCAGCTCTGTTGATGTGCCACTGGGAGTGTAACGACTGCCCCTCCCCCTCACTGCTCAGAGCAAACACAAGCCTCATGTCCAGAGTGAAGCAAAAAAAAAAAAAAAAACATTTAGAGAGATTTAGAGAAAGGAAAAAAAAAAACACGGGGCAGGCTGCCGTTGTTCACTTCAAGGAGGCGGCTCTACGGGCCGTTTTGTTTGCCACCGACACACACACACACAGTATATATATATATATATATATATATATATATATATATATATATATGTATATATATATATATATATATATATATATATATATATATATATATATATTCTCAATCACATTCACACCACTCTCTTATATCAGTTCCACTACATCAAGACTATTTTATGGTGATTAGCCGTTTTGTTACCATGTATTTTGCAAGGTAAGATAACCATGTCCTGCATTCAAAACCACTGAGTGTCTATGGTGGTGCTGTGCCTAATATTGTGCTCATTTGATCCAAAACCTATTTTTCCTTTATTTTGAAGGCAGAGGCTTAGATCCATTAGGTATCCACGAGAAAAGCCTTATCACATGTCAGGATTACAGTATATGGAAAATATGTGATTATAATGGAAGTCAATGGGGCCCAAAATGGTACAAGGGTAACTGGAGGTAGTACACATGTGAATCTCCTTTACTATACACCACACCATAGAGGGGATCAAATACACTCTGCTTTAACCTAAGTGAGGACAGTAAATGGCAAACTGAACTAAGGCCACTCATTAGATACTCATTAGATACTGATGAGAACATAACACTTACCTGAATGCAGAGTTCAAGATCACCGGTTTGGTTGCTGATCTCTAGAGTAGACTTATCCTAAAAACAGAGACATGACTTCACTTACAACTACAAAAACATCACCAACAACAGTCATCATTAGGTCTCACACTTGTAACTTTTGGGGACGTTTCTAACACAAATACACTCTGCTTTAACCTAAGCCTCCCCTAAATTGACCATGTGCTTCGTGTTGTGCGTGCCCGCGTCTGTGCATTTCATGGCGTCTGTGTAGAAATGACTAGTAAGACAAGGCTGCAAACTGTTCTCACAGAACTCAAATGTGCACTTGAATCCAATAAGAAGGAGAAGGATTTTGGGCAAAATACATTTATATAAAAAATAATAATAATAATCGATTCCGGATTTTAATGAATCGATATCACATTATCCAAACCTGAATCGATTTTAATCAATGAATCGATTATTAAAACCCACCTATACTAACAACAACAACAACAAAAACATCACCAACTACAGTCATCATTAGGCCTCACACTTATAACTTTTGGGGACGGTTCTAACACAAATACACTCTGCTTTAACCTAAGTGAGGACAGTAAATGGCAAACTGAACTAAGGCCACTCATTAGATACTCATTAGATACTGATGAGAACATAACACTTACCTGAATGCAGTGTTCAAGATCACCGGTTTGGTTGCTGATCTCATAGGTAGACTTATCCTGAAAACAGAGACATGACTTCACTTACAACTACAAAAACATCACCAACTACGGTCATCATTAGGTCTCACACTTGTAACTTTTGGGGACGGTTCTAACACAAATACACTCTGCTTTAACCTAAGTGAGGACAGTAAATGGCAAACTGAACTAAGGCCACTCATTAGATACTGATGAGAACATAACACTTACCTGAATGCAGTTTTCAAGATCACCGGTTTGGTTGCTGATCTCTAGAGTAGACTTATCCTAAAAACAGAGACATGACTTAGCTTACAACTACAAAAACATCACCAACTACAGTCATCATTAGGTCTCACACTTGTAACTTTTGGGGACGTTTCTAACACAAATACACTCTGCTTTAACCTAAGCCTCCCCTAAATTGACCATGTGCTTCGTGTTGTGCGTGCCCGCGTCTGTGCATTTCATGGCGTCTGTGTAGAAATGACTAGTAAGACAAGGCTGCAAACTATTCTCACAGAACTCAAATGTGCACTTGAATCCAATAAGAAGGATCTCTCTCTCTCTCCCTCCAGCTCTGTTGATGTGCCACTGGGAGTGTAACGACTGCCCCTCCCCCTCACTGCTCAGAGCAAACACAAGCCTCATGTCCAGAGTGAAGCAAAAAAAAAAAAAAAACATTTAGAGATTTAGAGAAAGGAAAAAAAAAAAAACACGGGGCAGGCTGCCGTTGTTCACTTCAAGGAGGCGGCTCTACGGGCCGTTTTGTTTGCCACCGACACACACACACACACACACACATATATATATATATATATATATATATATATATTCTCAATCACATTCACACCACTCTCTTATATCAGTTCCACTACATCAAGACTATTTTATGGTGATTAGCCGTTTTGTTACCATGTATTTTGCAAGGTAAGATAACCATGTCCTGCATTCAAAACCACTGAGTGTCTATGGTGGTGCTGTGCCTAATATTGTGCTCATTTGATCCAAAACCTATTTTTCCTTTATTTTGAAGGCAGAGGCTTAGATCCATTAGGTATCCACGAGAAAAGCCTTATCACATGTCAGGATTACAGTATATGGAAAATATGTGATTATAATGGAAGTCAATGGGGCCCAAAATGGTACAAGGGTAACTGGAGGTAGTACACATGTGAATCTCCTTTACTATACACCACACCATAGAGGGGATCAAATACACTCTGCTTTAACCTAAGTGAGGACAGTAAATGGCAAACTGAACTAAGGCCACTCATTAGATACTCATTAGATACTGATGAGAACATAACACTTACCTGAATGCAGAGTTCAAGATCACCGGTTTGGTTGCTGATCTCTAGAGTAGACTTATCCTAAAAACAGAGACATGACTTCACTTACAACTACAAAAACATCACCAACAACAGTCATCATTAGGTCTCACACTTGTAACTTTTGGGGACGTTTCTAACACAAATACACTCTGCTTTAACCTAAGCCTCCCCTAAATTGACCATGTGCTTCGTGTTGTGCGTGCCCGCGTCTGTGCATTTCATGGCGTCTGTGTAGAAATGACTAGTAAGACAAGGCTGCAAACTGTTCTCACAGAACTCAAATGTGCACTTGAATCCAATAAGAAGGAGAAGGATTTTGGGCAAAATACATTTATATAAAAAAAGAAAAATCGATTCCGGATTTTAATGAATCGATATCACATTATCCAAACCTGAATCGATTTTAATCAATGAATCGATTATTAAAACCCACCTATACTAACAACAACAACAACAAAAACATCACCAACTACAGTCATCATTAGGCCTCACACTTATAACTTTTGGGGACGGTTCTAACACAAATACACTCTGCTTTAACCTAAGTGAGGACAGTAAATGGCAAACTGAACTAAGGCCACTCATTAGATACTGATGAGAACATAACACTTACCTGAATGCAGAGTTCAAGATCACCGGTTTGGTTGCTGATCTCTAGAGTAGACTTATCCTAAAAACAGAGACATGACTTCACTTACAACTACAAAAACATCACCAACAACAGTCATCATTAGGTCTCACACTTGTAACTTTTGGGGACGTTTCTAACACAAATACACTCTGCTTTAACCTAAGCCTCCCCTAAATTGACCATGTGCTTCGTGTTGTGCGTGCCCGCGTCTGTGCATTTCATGGCGTCTGTGTAGAAATGACTAGTAAGACAAGGCTGCAAACTATTCTCACAGAACTCAAATGTGCACTTGAATCCAATAAGAAGGATCTCTCTCTCTCTCCCTCCAGCTCTGTTGATGTGCCACTGGGAGTGTAACGACTGCCCCTCCCCCTCACTGCTCAGAGCAAACACAAGCCTCATGTCCAGAGTGAAGCAAAAAAAAAAAAAAAAAACATTTAGAGAGATTTAGAGAAAGGAAAAAAAAACACGGGGCAGGCTGCCGTTGTTCACTTCAAGGAGGCGGCTCTACGGGCCGTTTTGTTTGCCACCGACACATACACACACAGTATATATATATATATATATTCTCAATCACATTCACACCACTCTCTTATATCAGTTCCACTACATCAAGACTATTTTATGGTGATTAGCCGTTTTGTTACCATGTATTTTGCAAGGTAAGATAACCATGTCCTGCATTCAAAACCACTGAGTGTCTATGGTGGTGCTGTGCCTAATATTGTGCTCATTTGATCCAAAACCTATTTTTCCTTTATTTTGAAGGCAGAGGCTTAGATCCATTAGGTATCCACGAGAAAAGCCTTATCACATGTCAGGATTACAGTATATGGAAAATATGTGATTATAATGGAAGTCAATGGGGCCCAAAATGGTACAAGGGTAACTGGAGGTAGTACACATGTGAATCTCCTTTACTATACACCACACCATAGAGGGGATCAAATACACTCTGCTTTAACCTAAGTGAGGACAGTAAATGGCAAACTGAACTAAGGCCACTCATTAGATACTCATTAGATACTGATGAGAACATAACACTTACCTGAATGCAGTGTTCAAGATCACCGGTTTGGTTGCTGATCTCTAGAGTAGACTTATCCTAAAAACAGAGACATGACTTCACTTACAACTACAAAAACATCACCAACAACAGTCATCATTAGGTCTCACACTTGTAACTTTTGGGGACGTTTCTAACACAAATACACTCTGCTTTAACCTAAGCCTCCCCTAAATTGACCATGTGCTTCGTGTTGTGCGTGCCCGCGTCTGTGCATTTCATGGCGTCTGTGTAGAAATGACTAGTAAGACAAGGCTGCAAACTGTTCTCACAGAACTCAAATGTGCACTTGAATCCAATAAGAAGGAGAAGGATTTTGGGCAAAATACATTTATATAAAAAAAGAAAAATCGATTCCGGATTTTAATGAATCGATATCACATTATCCAAACCTGAATCGATTTTAATCAATGAATCGATTATTAAAACCCACCTATACTAACAACTACAAAAACATCACCAACTACAGTCATCATTAGGCCTCACACTTATAACTTTTGGGGACGGTTCTAACACAAATACACTCTGCTTTAACCTAAGTGAGGACAGTAAATGGCAAACTGAACTAAGCCCACTCATTAGATACTCATTAGATACTGATGAGAACATAACACTTACCTGAATGCAGTGTTCAAGATCACCGGTTTGGTTGCTGATCTCATAGGTAGACTTATCCTGAAAACAGAGACATGACTTCACTTACAACTACAAAAACATCACCAACTACGGTCATCATTAGGTCTCACACTTGTAACTTTTGGGGACGGTTCTAACACAAATACACTCTGCTTTAACCTAAGTGAGGACAGTAAATGGCAAACTGAACTAAGGCCACTCATTAGATACTGATGAGAACATAACACTTACCTGAATGCAGAGTTCAAGATCACCGGTTTGGTTGCTGATCTCTAGAGTAGACTTATCCTAAAAACAGAGACATGACTTCACTTACAACTACAAAAACATCACCAACAACAGTCATCATTAGGTCTCACACTTGTAACTTTTGGGGACGTTTCTAACACAAATACACTCTGCTTTAACCTAAGCCTCCCCTAAATTGACCATGTGCTTCGTGTTGTGCGTGCCCGCGTCTGTGCATTTCATGGCGTCTGTGTAGAAATGACTAGTAAGACAAGGCTGCAAACTATTCTCACAGAACTCAAATGTGCACTTGAATCCAATAAGAAGGATCTCTCTCTCTCTCCCTCCAGCTCTGTTGATGTGCCACTGGGAGTGTAACGACTGCCCCTCCCCCTCACTGCTCAGAGCAAACACAAGCCTCATGTCCAGAGTGAAGCAAAAAAAAAAAAAAAAAACATTTAGAGAGATTTAGAGAAAGGAAAAAAAAAACACGGGGCAGGCTGCCGTTGTTCACTTCAAGGAGGCGGCTCTACGGGCCGTTTTGTTTGCCACCGACACACACACACACAGTATATATATATATATATATATATATATATATATATATATATATATATATATATATATTCTCAATCACATTCACACCACTCTCTTATATCAGTTCCACTACATCAAGACTATTTTATGGTGATTAGCCGTTTTGTTACCATGTATTTTGCAAGGTAAGATAACCATGTCCTGCATTCAAAACCACTGAGTGTCTATGGTGGTGCTGTGCCTAATATTGTGCTCATTTGACCCAAAACCTATTTTTCCTTTATTTTGAAGGCAGAGGCTTAGATCCATTAGGTATCCACGAGAAAAGCCTTATCACATGTCAGGATTACAGTATATGGAAAATATGTGATTATAATGGAAGTCAATGGGGCCCAAAATGGTACAAGGGTAACTGGAGGTAGTACACATGTGAATCTCCTTTACTATACACCACACCATAGAGGGGATCAAATACACTCTGCTTTAACCTAAGTGAGGACAGTAAATGGCAAACTGAACTAAGGCCACTCATTAGATACTCATTAGATACTGATGAGAACATAACACTTACCTGAATGCAGAGTTCAAGATCACCGGTTTGGTTGCTGATCTCTAGAGTAGACTTATCCTAAAAACAGAGACATGACTTCACTTACAACTACAAAAACATCACCAACTACGGTCATCATTAGGTCTCACACTTGTAACTTTTGGGGACGTTTGTAACACAAATACACTCTGCTTTAACCTAAGCCTCCCCTAAATTGACCATGTGCTTCGTGTTGTGCGTGCCCGCGTCTGTGCATTTCATGGCGTCTGTGTAGAAATGACTAGTAAGACAAGGCTGCAAACTGTTCTCACAGAACTCAAATGTGCACTTGAATCCAATAAGAAGGAGAAGGATTTTGGGCAAAATACATTTATATAAAAAAATAATAATAATAATCGATTCCGGATTTTAATGAATCGATATCACATTATCCAAACCTGAATCGATTTTAATCAATGAATCGATTATTAAAACCCACCTATACTAACAACAACAACAACAAAAACATCACCAACTACAGTCATCATTAGGCCTCACACTTATAACTTTTGGGGACGGTTCTAACACAAATACACTCTGCTTTAACCTAAGTGAGGACAGTAAATGGCAAACTGAACTAAGGCCACTCATTAGATACTCATTAGATACTGATGAGAACATAACACTTACCTGAATGCAGTGTTCAAGATCACCGGTTTGGTTGCTGATCTCATAGGTAGACTTATCCTGAAAACAGAGACATGACTTCACTTACAACTACAAAAACATCACCAACTACGGTCATCATTAGGTCTCACACTTGTAACTTTTGGGGACGGTTCTAACACAAATACACTCTGCTTTAACCTAAGTGAGGACAGTAAATGGCAAACTGAACTAAGGCCACTCATTAGATACTGATGAGAACATAACACTTACCTGAATGCAGTTTTCAAGATCACCGGTTTGGTTGCTGATCTCTAGAGTAGACTTATCCTAAAAACAGAGACATGACTTAGCTTACAACTACAAAAACATCACCAACTACAGTCATCATTAGGTCTCACACTTGTAACTTTTGGGGACGTTTCTAACACAAATACACTCTGCTTTAACCTAAGCCTCCCCTAAATTGACCATGTGCTTCGTGTTGTGCGTGCCCGCGTCTGTGCATTTCATGGCGTCTGTGTAGAAATGACTAGTAAGACAAGGCTGCAAACTATTCTCACAGAACTCAAATGTGCACTTGAATCCAATAAGAAGGATCTCTCTCTCTCTCCCTCCAGCTCTGTTGATGTGCCACTGGGAGTGTAACGACTGCCCCTCCCCCTCACTGCTCAGAGCAAACACAAGCCTCATGTCCAGAGTGAAGCAAAAAAAAAAAAAAAAACATTTAGAGAGATTTAGAGAAAGGAAAAAAAAACACGGGGCAGGCTGCCGTTGTTCACTTCAAGGAGGCGGCTCTACGGGCCGTTTTGTTTGCCACCGACACACACACACACAGTATATTATATATATATATATATATATATATATATATATATATATATATATATATTCTCAATCACATTCACACCACTCTCTTATATCAGTTCCACTACATCAAGACTATTTTATGGTGATTAGCCGTTTTGTTACCATGTATTTTGCAAGGTAAGATAACCATGTCCTGCATTCAAAACCACTGAGTGTCTATGGTGGTGCTGTGCCTAATATTGTGCTCATTTGATCCAAAACCTATTTTTCCTTTATTTTGAAGGCAGAGGCTTAGATCCATTAGGTATCCACGAGAAAAGCCTTATCACATGTCAGGATTACAGTATATGGAAAATATGTGATTATAATGGAAGTCAATGGGGCCCAAAATGGTACAAGGGTAACTGGAGGTAGTACACATGTGAATCTCCTTTACTATACACCACACCATAGAGGGGATCAAATACACTCTGCTTTAACCTAAGTGAGGACAGTAAATGGCAAACTGAACTAAGGCCACTCATTAGATACTCATTAGATACTGATGAGAACATAACACTTACCTGAATGCAGAGTTCAAGATCACCGGTTTGGTTGCTGATCTCTAGAGTAGACTTATCCTAAAAACAGAGACATGACTTCACTTACAACTACAAAAACATCACCAACAACAGTCATCATTAGGTCTCACACTTGTAACTTTTGGGGACGTTTCTAACACAAATACACTCTGCTTTAACCTAAGCCTCCCCTAAATTGACCATGTGCTTCGTGTTGTGCGTGCCCGCGTCTGTGCATTTCATGGCGTCTGTGTAGAAATGACTAGTAAGACAAGGCTGCAAACTGTTCTCACAGAACTCAAATGTGCACTTGAATCCAATAAGAAGGAGAAGGATTTTGGGCAAAATACATTTATATAAAAAAAGAAAAATCGATTCCGGATTTTAATGAATCGATATCACATTATCCAAACCTGAATCGATTTTAATCAATGAATCGATTATTAAAACCCACCTATACTAACAACAACAACAACAAAAACATCACCAACTACAGTCATCATTAGGCCTCACACTTATAACTTTTGGGGACGGTTCTAACACAAATACACTCTGCTTTAACCTAAGTGAGGACAGTAAATGGCAAACTGAACTAAGGCCACTCATTAGATACTGATGAGAACATAACACTTACCTGAATGCAGAGTTCAAGATCACCGGTTTGGTTGCTGATCTCATAGGTAGACTTATCCTGAAAACAGAGACATGACTTCACTTACAACTACAAAAACATCACCAACAACAGTCATCATTAGGTCTCACACTTGTAACTTTTGGGGACGTTTCTAACACAAATACACTCTGCTTTAACCTAAGCCTCCCCTAAATTGACCATGTGCTTCGTGTTGTGCGTGCCCGCGTCTGTGCATTTCATGGCGTCTGTGTAGAAATGACTAGTAAGACAAGGCTGCAAACTATTCTCACAGAACTCAAATGTGCACTTGAATCCAATAAGAAGGATCTCTCTCTCTCTCCCTCCAGCTCTGTTGATGTGCCACTGGGAGTGTAACGACTGCCCCTCCCCCTCACTGCTCAGAGCAAACACAAGGCTCATGTCCAGAGTGATGAGAACATATTATGTGCAGGACACTCCTGAAAAGCTGTGTGTGTTGAGACAACAACCAGAAATAAAAAGACCGACAAGGTGGCTAGAGCCCTACTCCCCACCCCTCAACATTTTTATTTCTGGTTGTCGTCTCAATAAACAAACACAGAAGCAGCTCTTCAGTGGTGTCCTGTACAAAATGACAACAACAAGTCAGTAAGGACCCAGTACAGGCTTTAATGCAAGGACAGCGTGATGAGCCAATGCAGCGGCCCCACAGACCACACCCCACCATACCAGTATATTCACTGATATTAAATACTATTATCTTATCGAAATACAAAACATACTTTGTATTTCAACTCAAAAATAACAACACCATGTTCTGAAGAGGTTTAAGAAAAACTTGAAGAGGTTTAAAATCTAAGCTGTTTTAACAGTAGTTTATGTGATATCTTTGGGCCAAAATCAAATATAGTTAGACTTATTTGACATCATGTGCAGCAATAGTGCAATGCAATAGTTTACCATCTTGCGCCAAGGCCAGTCGGCTTTCCCGTAGTCATAAGTTATTTCTTCTCCTGGGTCAATGTCACGTAAGGCAAACAGGCAAAGATGTGGCCTTCCTTCAACTTCAACTGTTTTCATCTTACAGCTAGGCCTTCGGTGGTCATCATTCACAAGCCTTCCTAATGACTTGTCTTCAACAGAAGCATCAATGCTTGAAGAAAAAAAAGTATCAACAGTGGAGTAAATCAACATACTGTGTGGCATGTTACATAAATAATAGATATTTGTAGTAGTGTATTAAGTATAGCATAGATCCAAAATACACTGTAACATGAAATATTGTCTTACCACCAAGAGGTTCCTTTCCATTTGAAATCAAATAAGAATACTTCCACCGTATCATTGAACTTGTTTTTTTCAAGATAAGGATCTGCTTTGCAAAGTTCTCCACGGTACTCAAGAACAAATTCCCCCTGTTTGAAAAACTGCGAGGCAATTACACCACGACCTTTAAAAGAAGAAAATATTGCTCTAGTTTAAAAAAAAATGTTTCCACCAATTGTAAGACATTTTAAAACTTATGAATAAAGTTACTCTTCTTTACACAGCCTATTAAAAAACTATAACATAAACGCTTGATAAATGCAAATGACATGAGCAAGGTTATCAGTACTGAATGTCTAATTTGCATACAGGAGCGAAGTGTTACTGTTTATGCGTGCTGTAATTATCAAAATGCACAAATGACACTATACCTTTGCATGGGCTGATGAATTGCTCTGTTAGACCAGTCTTGTCAGTTTTCAGTTTAATATAGTGTTCTGCATCGTGTTGAGGATTAACTCTTTTTCTTCTTCTACCTGATGTTTCCATCATAATATCAAATGCAAGATTTCTTTTCTGTAAAAAGAGATTTAAATACCTAATTATTCCCTGTGTTCACCAACTCCAAATTAAAATACAGTATGCCTTTTCTTAAATGCTTATAATAAAATATAAATATTTGATAAATTATTTAAAATATTTGTTAATTACTAAAGCACACTATCAACTCTCATGATTACATTAAAGATTACACTGAAATTTAACATTTGTACTTTTTCTTGGCTTTTTTCTGTTTTATTCGATTGACTCAGTAAAGAATGTCAGGAAAGCGGGGCAGAAAGAGAGGGGGGAAGACACTGGGCAAAGGACTCGAACTCAGGCTGGTGTCAAGAAAAAAAAAAAAAAAAAAAAGAACTCAGGCTGGTGTCGAGGCCACCTCGAAAACAGCTAACAAATAAATGTCACCACGGGAATGCTGTTCACAAGACAGCAAAAATCAGCGATCTAGAGAAAATTGTCTTGTTATCATTCCCCCGTACATTTTAGTACGTACTCTGATTTCAATGTTAGCTCATTTGAGTTTTATCAAGGGTACACCTAGCTAGCTAACCAATATCAACATTCATCTTGAAATAACTTTCTTACATTCAGACAGAAAATACTGACATTTCTTTTTGTCGTGTAATTTCCTTTTCAGCAGAAACCTAAAGGCATGGCAATAACAAACTAAATGTCTTAAGCTACTTTTCATACCTTTAAAGCTGCTCCATGCGCTGCTGCTCTCAGATGGCTACCTCCATGACTGCGATCCAAAGCTATTGTGACCCTCCCCCACCCGCCTCTTCTTTCGCGCCTCTCCTTCGCGCCTCTCCCTTTCGCGCGCCTCCCGCCCGCCTACCGGCAGGCCCTGCCCCATCCACATATCTAAAAAAAAAAATCTGAGAAACCAACGTTTTTTGCAAAGCCTAATGGCAAGATTATGATTATGCACTTAAAGATGTTCAATCAGTCGTTTCAGTATTATTGTAATTATTAATTTAATTAATTATTATTTTAATCACTGTTTATCTTATGAAAACTTAAAAAAAAACAATATATTAATCTGCAAAAATTAAATCAATTTCTAAATGAAATTTCTCAGTTTCCTTGCTTTAAAGTATAGAGGAACTAATGTTTGGGGTTTTGTACACAGTGAATAAAATTGTCAAATGAGAAAAATACGAGCTGCCTTACTATTCCACTTTAAAAGGTAAAAGTATCACTTTTACCTTTTAAATGTTCTAGTATTATAATTTTTGTTTTGTTTTGCTGGATTTTATTTCACACTATTTTCTATGTTTAAAAACAGTCTAAAATATGTAAAGACTGAAATTAGGTAATAAACACTTTATCTTAGTCTCTCCAACAAGCTCTAGATCTTCCCCAGAGAGATCCCAGTCAGTGGAATATGCTCAGGGAGGCACCCAGTAGGCATGCTGGTCATTTTGATGTGGTGGAGCAGTGTCTCTCTTTCAAGCACCCCTCAGATGACAGAGCTCTGCACAGTACCATAGACCTAGAGGAGCTAACTCTAATCACAGCTGCTTCACACTCAGCTGCAAACCACTCTAGTACACACTGAAGGTCATGGCCTTAAGAAGCCTGAAGTACCATGTCATTTGCCAAAGATGAGACCCCAAGGTTCACAAACCAGACACCATTTAATCCATGAAAACCACCAACAGAATCAGTGACAAAGGTCAGCCCAGGCAGAGTTTAACCTTCTCTGGGAACAACTTCAGCTTTGTGTCAAGAATGCAAACACAGCTCTCGCTTTGGGAATACAAAACAAATCAGGTTACCAGAGGGCTCATAATTGGTTTATTTCTCTCAATCCAATTGAACGTTTTCTATCCTCTGTGATTGGAATTATTGTCTTGCCTGAAAATCCACACTTGTCTTTTCTTCAGATTCTTTTGAACAACTGTCCAGGTAGACTTCTCCATTCATTTTTCCTACAATTAAATAAAGTCTACCACTACCTTATGGTGTAAGACAGCCCCCTCCATAGTGTCTTAATGTACAAACTTTTCTTTTTGCATAGTGTTTTTGAGGGTGATGTGGAGAACAAATCACTCCAAAAAATGCTGTGTACAATGATATCAAAAGAGTTCACCTTTGAACATGTGCATACAGGTCAATGCAGTAGATTGGTTACTTTTTTTTATGGGAAAAACTGCTATTTGCATGTCTTGATGCATGCTCGATCATCCAGATAAGTAAATCCCAAAAGGTTGATTAAGTTCTTCTGGACGTAGCATTTTCAATGGGAGAAACATTTTATCACTCATATCCTCCCTGGTGAATTTGATGTGTTAATCCACTGAGTTAATGTGATCCATTACTTGTGGTACATCCTGAGATTTGATTTTCAGCTAGGTGTCATCCACATACCTGAACCAATGACTTGGTGGTGTTCCAGGATAGGATAACAAAGATCTCTTTTCCACTTCTTCCATGTACAAGTTATGAACTACCTATTCTTCAGTGACTGGAACCCAAGTGAAGTAAGAGGTGTAACATTGTACAAGACCATTGTTTCATCTGCCTCCATAATGGCATCTCTCACTTTCTCGACAAGTTGTTCTGGATGTGTTCAGAGCTGCCTACCAACGGGTTGAGCATCGAAGCCAGAAAATTTGAGATGGCCATGTTGATCATACAGAAAATTGGTCTTAAATGTACGCCCTGTTCATATAAACAGTAAGCCATAGAATCAAGAATTACTTACCTGGATGTTTGAGCATGCATCAAGACAGTAATCAACGTATTAACATTATCTGTGCAAAGATGAATACTTCTGAAGTAAAACAGTGAAAAATTACAGCACTTTAAAGGAATAGAAAGCCAGGTATTTGGCACATTTTGTTACCTTTTGTGAGTAGAAATTTCTTAGGTATTGAACAGAAATGATTTAACTTTATTTACATACCTAAAAAGGTTTCCCTCTAAATTCAGAGGGGCTGTAACTTCGGCTTCTATTGTCCGATTTGTGTTGATTGACATCTCTTTTTAATTGTTTGAGCTAATAAAATCACAGTAATATGGCCATGTTCACGTCAGTCCCACCAATCAGAAGTTGCAAGGCCAAAGAAAAATGCGTGACCTCGCCCTGGTCCAATCAAATGTCTGTAACTGGGCAGAAAATTATATATTTTTTAAAAATAGTAAACATCTCCAAGGCATTGTGGGAGAAGGAAACATTCTGTAGTCCCATATAGATGTTTAAACATTGGAAACAACAAGCAAAGTCCGATTATAACGTTACTGATTATTGATCGTAAAAATATTGTGGTCTGATTTTGCGGCTGGTTCGTTGATTTTTGGTCAGAGTGTGACGAAGCTTGCAGTTCTGGAATCTGTAAGAGCTTTCTTTTCAAAACCATGTATTGTTTTATTGGTTAGCTGAGGCTCCATGCTGATGAGGCTCCACTGTGTTTGTTTACTGACATTTCATGAAATGGTGTAACTGCTTTTGTGTTTGTGTTTGGTGGTTGTAGAAATGGTAGAAATGGATAATATGAGCGTTTAGCTGAGATTCACAGGTCTCTATGGATACCATGTATGCCAGGACTTAATATTAGTGAGCTTGTCTTGCAGACGATTGAACGGGATCTAACTCCTTTTTGTCCCCAGTACCAGGTACCTTTATGCATGTTGAACTTTTTTAATCCCTGGCTCTAATGCTGCTACTCTATCAGATCATGGCAGAAGAGACGACTCTCTACAATTTACATTGGCTTCTCCTGTGATTAAATGACAGATTAAAACAGATATGTATGGGAACATATGAGTAAATTAGTGTTGTTAAAGAAAGAACAATTCTTATTTTTTTATTTTATATTTCACTTGCTGGCACAACTGCTGTAAGAAGACTCTTCAGAGATGTGCTATCAGGAAGCGGCAGTCTTTATACTTAAAATGGCAGCACAGAAGGATTTGAAAGAGAGGACTTGTAAGTGTGCATCCTTGTAATCTTAACATAGATTAGCATTATAGTGGCTCTTTTTATCAATACAGATATAAAGAGCCACATATTCATCTTGACTCAAGTATTTGTGATCAAGGAAAAAAGATTTCAGAATATGTTAGGAGATATTGGATGGTAATGATTTCTATTGATATACTGATCTTTGTTGAAATTGCAGATTTCCAGTTGCATATGATTGATTTGATTTGTGGATTTGATTGATTCAATTCAATGTTATTTATACAGCAACAATAGGGAAGGCAAGTTTATTTATATAGTACAATTAAACAACAAGGTGATTCAAAGTGCTTTAAAGAGAAATTAAAAAACAAAAACAGCATGATTTAAAATTGGTTAAAAAACAGTAGATAAAATCAGAACAGTAGATAAAATCAGTAGTTAAAATATAAGTTTTGAAATTTAAGCTTAAAAGTGTGGATTTGGTGCTTTATTCAAATGGAGCTGAGAATAGGTGAGTCTTCAACCTGGATTTAAATAAACTGAGTGTTTCAGCTGATCTGAGGCTTTCTGGGAGTTTGTTCCAGATATATGGAGCATAAAAGCTGAATGCAGCTTCTCTGTGTCTGGTTCTGACTCTGGGAACTGATAAAAAAACGGATCCAGATGACCTGAGGCATCTGGAAGGTTCATACATTCAGGTCCAGACCAAAAAGGCTAGGCAGCGCCTGTATCACCTACGACAACTGAGGAAGTTCAGGGTCTCTCCAAAGATCCTCAGGATTTTCTATACAGGCGCTGTGGAGAGCATCCTCACACAGAACATGACATCGTGGTTCGGGAACAGCTGTGTGAAGGACCAAAAAGCTCTCCAGAGAGTGATCCGTACAGCAGAACGCTGCTGCAGGATTGCTCTCCCCCCGCTTCAGGACACCTACACCAGGAGATGCCGGACTAGAGCAGCGCAGATACTGAAGGACCCGTCCCATCCTGGCAACAAACTGTTCCAACTTCTGCAATCTGGTAGAAGGTTCCGCATCATCCGGGCAAGGACAGAGAGACTCAAGAGGAGCTTCTATCCCCAAGCCATCCGTGCCCTAAACACACACACCCGCCCTCTCACATCATCTATAATTGACTGAGACAGGACTCTCTTCCAGACACTCTAAACCAAGGCACAATGTACATTCCAAATTCCTTTAATTTTAAATATATTTATATTGTCTATCCTGTAAAATAGTCAGATGTCTATTCATATTAATGTACAGAATTCACCTGCTTGCTGCTACTACTGCACATTCACCCAGTGTATATACTATATATATATATATATATATATATATATATATATATATATATATATATAATGTTCTTCCTCTACACCCCCCCCCCCCCCCCCCCCCAAATATTTGCACATGTCGAGGAGCGTGTCAGGCTACATTTCACTGTGTGTTATACTTGTATAACTATGCATGTGACAAATAAAGAACCTTGAACCTTGAATACTGGGTCAGGAGGTCAATAGACTAATAGACTCCAATTTGTTCACGTGAATGGAGAGTCGTCTTCACACACTGAGGTTAAATATGGAGTTCCATGGGGTTCAGTGCTAGGACCAATTCTGTTTACATTATACATGCTTCCCTTAGGCAGCATCATCAGAAGACATAGCATACATTTTCACTGCTATGCTGATGAAACCCAACTTTATCTATCCATGAAGCCAGATAACACACACCAATTAGTTAAACTGCAGGAATGTCTTAAAGACATAAAGACCTGGATGGCCGCTAACTTTCTGCTTCTTAATTCAGATCAAACAAAGGTTATTGTACTCGGCCCTGAAAATCTTAGAAATATGGTATCTAAGCAGATTCTTACTCTGGATGGCATTACCTTGGCCTCCAGTAACAGTGTGAGGAACATTGGAGTCATTTTTGACCAGAATATGTCTTTCAACGGACATATTAAACAAATATGTAAGACTGCTTTCTTCCATTTGTGCAACATCTCTAAAATTAGAAATATCCTGTCTCTGTTAGGATGCCTGGGTCGTTGACCCATGGTTTTGAGTTTATTATATTATTTATCATTTCTAGTCTTTGGTTTCTTTGAGTTCTGCCTTATGGTTTACATCTCTGTGTTCTCTAGTTGCTGTCTCCCGTCAGCTGTATTCCCTTGTCAAGTTCGCGTCTCTGTGTTATGTTTCCTGTTTTACTTTGAAAGTCTGTGTCATGTAAATGCGTCTGGTTTTGCTTCCTTTGTCTTGTTAGGCCTGATTTGCCCCAGCTGTGTTTCCCTCCTGTTACCCATTCCCTGATTGCTCCCTCTGTGTATTTAAGCCCTGTATTTCTCTGTGTTGTGATCTACCCTTTTGCCATGCTGTGAGTTGGCCCAGGTAAGTTTGTTTTGATATATCCAGTTATGTTACATTTGAGTTTAGCATTAAAGCTGGTTTGAGTCCAAGTTTTGCCTCAGTGTCTGCACCTTGGGTCCTTTTCCAGCCTGCACAAAGCCATTTCATAACAGTCTCAGAATGACGCTGAAAAACGAGTTCATGCATTTATTACTTCCAGGCTGGATGACTGTAATTCATTATTATCAGGAAGTCCTAAAAACTCCCTGAAAAGCCTTCAGCTAATCCAAAATGCTGCAGCAAGAATACTGACAGGGACTAGAAAGAGAGCAGATTTCTCCTGCTTTGGCTTCCCTTCATGGACTTCCTGTTAAATCCAGAGTTCAAAATCCTGCTCCTCACACACAAGTTCTTAAATAATCAGGCCTTATCTTAATGACCTTATAATACTAGATCACCCCATTAGCGCAATTTGCTCTCACACTGCAGACTTGTTGTTCCTAGAGTATTTAAAAGTAGAATGGGAGGGAGAGCCTTCAGTTTTCAGGCCCCTCTTCTGTGGAACCAGCTTCCAGTTTGGATTCAGGAGACAGACACTATCTCTACTTTCAAGATTAGGCTTCAAACTTTCCTTTTTGCTAAAGCATATAGTTAGGGCTGGATCAGGTGACCCTGAATCCTCTCTTAGTTATGCTGCAATAGACGTAGGGCGCTGGGGGATTCCAATGATGCATTGACTATTTCTTCTTCAGTCACTGTCTTCACTCACTATGTGCTAATAGGTGTGTGAATCATACTTTAATTTCTGGCTCTCTTCCACAACATGTCTTTATCCTGTCTTCCTTCTCTCAATGCATCACAGAAGATGGCCCCACCCCTGGAAAGTGGATGAGCAACTGTCATTTTGCAGTCGGGTCACTTTTTGTGGAGAAATAAATAAAACAATATAATAGGAAAATAAGGATGCTAAGTATATTGATTTCATGACAACTAAACTTTGTGGTGCCCGAATTTATGCACCTGCTTGATTTTTGTTTAAACAATTATTGCACACTTTTTGTAAATCCAGTAAACTTCTTTTCCCTTCTGAAATATCACTGTCTCCTATATGATATACACTCAACAAAAATATAAACGCAACACCTTTGTTACTGCTCCCATTCCCCACGGGATGGACGTAGAGACCTAAAATTCATCCCAGATACACAATATAACCATCCCTCCCAAACAGTGGTCACAAATCAGTCCAAATGTGTGGTAGTGGGCACATCTGCTATATTGAGATAATCCATCCCACCTCACAGGTGTGCCACATCAGGATGCTGATCTGACATCATGAGTAGTGCACAGGTGTACCTCAGACTGCCCACAACAAAAGGCCACCCTGGAATGTGCAGTTTTGTCTCACAGCAAAATGCCACAGATGCCACAAGCAATGAAGGAGCGTGCAATTGGCATGCTGACAGCAGGAATGTCAACCAGATCTGTCGCCCGTGCATTGAATGTTCATTTCTCAACCATAAGCCGTCTCCACAATAAAGCTGACTTTGAATTTAACTTGAGTCAAGCTCTGGACATATCTCTAAGGCCCAGTCAACCATGCTACAGAAGCTAATCTTTCCCGCTTGTATCCAGGATATAATTTTTTTTCTGTCATGATCCATATGTAATGACCATTGTCTTACAGTTTTTGATCAGCTCTTAAAGAGACTTCGGTGAGAATTAAGTTTTATGCCATATGATTGACTTTTTATGCTTTTTAGGCAGTATTTTACATACTGCCTAAAAGGTATTAACATTGAAATTTAGCTCAGCTGTTTCACCAAATTTTGGATCCCTGCACCATTCAACAGAAATTCAAGAAGCATCTTAAATATGTTGCAATACAAGTATCAAGAATTTAGAGTAATTTATGTCAAGCTGCAGTTCAGAAAGCAAATATGAACCTAAAGTGCTCCATTACTTCATGCATCTGCTTCACATCATGCCAAATAATTCTTTAAAAAATATTAAAACTATTTATATCATAATTACGTGAAATATGACTCTTTTGTATTTTCTAGTGTCTTCTTTACCCTTTTGAAAATATAATCTACTAAATAGTCGACTGATTTCTATTATTTAGTCAAGAGAACAAATGTTTGTTTATATAAAACCATTCATACAAAAGAATGTTGAATAAGATTTTCAACAAAGATCAGTATATTAAAAGAAATCTTACACTATAATAATATAAGGGTTAGGGAGAGGTAATACACACACAAAAAAATCCAAGAAATGTCACTTTTGGGGACAGTGGAAATTCTTGCAATTTCACACACTTCCACTAGGGGCAACATAGAGTTATACACAGATTGCGAAAATTTTTGGGGGCAATGTCATACACATACACAAAAAATCTAAAAAATGTCACTTTTGGGGTCAGGTGAGATTTTTGGATTAAAATATGTTTTAGAACATGCTGAACGTTGTTAGAGGTAAATCTAATTGGGGACGGTGGTTTTGGTCCCCAAAGGGAGAGGTGTCCCCAATTGACTGGTGTGTGAGCTGATAGAAGTCCCCAATTTTGACACAAGCAAACTCACACACACACACACACACACACACACACACACACACACACACACACAATTACTTTACCAACTGACCCCTGAGCTCCTATCCCTCAAACCTGATTCAGGGATCCACTCCTCCACTTCCCTGTCACTCCCTGAAAAGCTCACTGTCCTCACTTTCTGAGGGAATGTCCCTAACTGCACATTCCCTTGGTTTCCTTGCATAAAAGGTTTTTACGTCCATGTCCTGTAATTATCAGTAGATTGTAAAGTAAAAAACATTGACTATGATCCTATAAATGCACACAAACACATCTCTACATACATATGCATTATTTTGCCTGAAAAAAATTAGGCTAACTGCACAGTGTTGCCTTGAGGCAACGAATGAAAATTAACAGTTTTACTGTATAAATAAATTTTAAAAAGTAGAACAAACAATCAAATATACTTCTTAAATTATTCATGCACATACAAGTGTTTTTTATATACATTTATTTCACTAAAGCGCTATATAAATGCAATCCATTAGACGCTGCTCATGGTCAGTGATGAGGCTTAAATCAATTCAACCTTTATACAGACTGAAGTTTCTGGTATACAGACGGTGTGAACAGTATACAGTCAGTGCAGGGAGTGGATATTAGCACCTGCAAAATCTCACTTTAACCCTTCACTTTACTCACTTTACTGTTTGTGGAGGCAAAGTGCACCTTTCAAGTATTTCAACCTTTATTTCGATTTAACAATGTCTGTCATGAGGTGTAATGGACAACGTAAATGCAGGGCACTGCAGGTCAAATGAGCTGTTCGTTCTTTTAAAAAGGCACAAACTGAACAAAGTCCAAACAGACAGGAATCCTATGAAGCACAGAAGTCACACGGTGCTTGAACGAATCACCTGCCAAGGACAGAGAGACAGACAGACTGTACAGGAGAAGAAAAAGTGGCCCCAACAACCCAGAACAGACCTTAATGAATGAATCTGATTGTTTAATAAATTGCTGTCAGTGTTTTTCCATTTTTCATGTTTCCACATTTCTGCTGCCCAGAATGATCTTCCCCTCTGTTATAACAAGTTTACAACAATCAGCCAACAACAGAACAAAGTCTGATAATGAAAATGAGAATAACCCTGTTCCTCCCTGTCCTCATCGTCTGTTGTCTTCGTCTCCGTTATCAGTCATCATCATTTTACCATCTCTGTGCAAGTCTGTAAACTTCTTTATTAAATCATAAGATTCTTAAAGTCGTCAAGTCTCCCTGTGTCTGGGTCCTCGTCTCAAAACATGACATCACTGTTTTGTACATTTTAACACAACTTAACCCCCACATTTGTGAAAGAAAAGCAAAACACTTGTTTTGAAAAGTCTGTAACAAAACCATCAAATCTGATCAAGGTTATTTAAATGCTGCAAAAGAAGAATGGATTGGAATAAAAAAAACAAACATATTTAACCTTAATTACTGAGGGAGAATAATGAATGATGCTCATAGTGAGTAAGAAGTAAACTGAGTGCAATTTATGGACAGAGATTCACTTTTAATGTGTAATATACTACAGAAACAAAAAATGATCCCAAAACAGAATAATTACAAATAAATTATTACAAAATATTAATAAAAAACTATAAAAATTGAGGCAACTTTGCCTGTGTATCTTTACTGCAGACACTAATTTTACTAATTCAATAATACTAATTTTGTGTTGTAAGATTTATGAGTTTCATGCTTTCATAGTGGTACTTGAGAGCTTGGCATTTTCTCACACTGTAAAAAGTTTAAGAAACACTGATAAGTTAAGTGTATGTGTGCTTTTAGAAAACATTTAAACCTGCTGTACAGAATCTTTGAAACCAGTTTAAAACATTTTTAGAATAAACAGAGCATCTGCTTCTCTTTACAGCTCCTCGCTCCACCAGGGCTGTTTGGTGGAGTGAGTAAATCATATAAGGCTTACTCATGGAAGTGGCACTTTCATGAGTAAGCCTTATATGATTTACTCATGGAAGTGGCACTTTCATGAGTAAATCATATAAGGCTTACATGATTACTCATGGAAGTGGCCACTTCCATGAGTAATCATGAACCATGAAGGTTTGGATTTTTTCCCACTATAATAAATTACTCACGTTATCTTTGTCTGATATTTAAATTAGAAAGAGCTCAGTCAGAGCAGAGAGTAACAAACACTTTTATTCTCAAGTGTCTAAAATGTTTTATGTGGCTTTGATTTGAAATGAAATTTAAATAAAAGCAGCTCAGAGCCGGTTCTGTTGACATATACTAAACGTTACCTCAAGAGCAGGAAATATTATTCAGGGCTGAACTTTAACCAGCTGCTCTCTTTTTTGGTAGACTTCACTAAATTTACATACGGTACATTAAGATCCATATAATGCAGCAAAGTAAAAATTTACACTCTTACTATAAACATTACAGTAAGTACAAAGGGCTTTCTTGAAATTTGATTTTTAATTTTAGTATTTTTGAGCCCTCATAACTTCATTAGTAGGGATGGGTACCGGTATCCGGTGCCATGATGGCACCGATTCTGACATAAACGGTAGTAACCAGACCGAAAAGCAGCGCACATTTCGGTGCTTTTTTCCCCCTGAGCTGTGATACACTTTAGATTCTAGCCAATCATTTTACCTTTGCAAGCGTAGTAGGCGGGGCCAGGTACGCATGTTCTTTTAGAGCAGAGCTACAGATTAAAAACGCCCAGGGCGAAGTGGTCAAAAGTCTGGCTGTACTTCACAGCAAAATATGCAAACTCAGCAGCCTGCAACAAGTGCTTTAAGCTGATACTGTGATACTGTCAAAGGAGGTAACACCTCAAATCTGATGAAACACCTGGCGACGCATAGCGTTCTTTTTAAAAGCCAAGAAATGCGCCGTATTTGATAGCTTGCTGCGAGACCTCACACCGAGCACATCTACTGCGGGTGGGTTGCCTGTTATGCAACATCCCCCAAAAACCCGAAGAGGAGAGTCCTGGCCCCTAGCCCTGCCAGTGTAGCAGAAATGATGACGGATGATGATGGAGGAGTGACACTAAATCAAAGTAAATGTGAAAGAGGATGACGTCAAACACTGAAAGCCACTTTAGTTACACACCTCTGTGTGACTTATTAAATGTCACACAGTAACAGCCTTATCCTGTATAAATCCAAATAAATTCATACTACACTGGGAATGTTTCTTGGAGTCATTCCTAAAAAACTGCATATCCAAAGATCATCAGTTCAAACAACTGTACAACAAAGGCTCAACCTCACTATATACTTTATAAAGATCCTTATAAAGACGCCACACCCTAAAGGAAAAAAGGACACGGGAGGTAACATATTTTCAGGCGAGAAAGTAGTTGTGTAAACATCAAATATCTGCTCGGTTTATCAAGATATCCCATATTTGCAAAAGTGCTTCGACGTTTTCAGAGGCGTCTGCTACCCACCAGCTCGACAGCTAGCCGGGAGCTCGAGGGTTACTGATGCGGCCGAGAACGGCACAACTCCCGGCACATCATTTTCAGATCACCGCGGAGTTTCGCTGCTCGGGTTAAACGTAATATATAAGTCACTTAGACAACCTAAAAATGTTATTGTTGGGCTTTTTTCAGTGTTTTGTTTGTTCGTGAGTAAATCGGTTTGGCTGAGATTAAAGTTATTAGATTAGATAAAATAAAACTTTATTAATCCCCCGGGTGGGTTCCTCCTTGGTTTTCACACAGCTGACTAAACGTCAAACAGAAAACTGATTAAACAGAAGTATGAGACAGTCGAGAATTTACGCCAGTGTCTGGTTATATTTTAGATAGCAAGAAGCAGACGGCCGAGTTTATTAAACTCCACCGAGACAGCGGTGACGCTAATCAGAACTAGACCGTCCAATTTCACGCCTTTAAACTTTAAAGGCGTGTTTGTGTGTGTGTTTATACAATTGCTATTATGTTTGCACTTTATGTGTAATGTTACTGACTGCAGAGATCAGTAAGATGTGTGTATTTTTTATTTATTAGTTTTATTTATTTAATATTATTTTTTAATTGAATGACTGTCTAGTAGTTCACAGATGTCGAAAAACTGAGTGTGGTAAAGCCACTGATTTTGTTTATGTATATTTCTGCAATCTGCACATTGTACTGACTTTCATTTTAATGTTTACACCAGGGTTCCTTGTCAGCACTTTATGCTCAGATGTTTGTAAGCTAAAAATAAACTATTGTGTATGTTCAAATATACTGTTGTGATTGAAGAAGTTAAATAAAAATGTCAGTCATCAATTCATGCATCACCTCATGTCATCATAACAGAGGTCTGTCTTCCAGGAAAGAACAGTTTAAAATTAATGTAATATAGTATTGGCCATACTATATGATGTATTGCTTGTCTTTGTTTAATAATACAGAAGACAAAGACCTTAAAAAATAATCGCATATCGCATCGCAATCGCAATATTGGGGCAAAAAATCGCAATTAGATTATTTTCCATAATCGTTCAGCCCTAAAATATACATACATGTACATGTTATAATTTGTTTTTGTACAAGAATAACAACATTAATTGCTTTTACAGTTGAGTTTTTTCTTTAGTGAGGTCAGCAGAGGTGATGGCCAGCATGTGGGATAATGTTGGGAAAACAAGGATGGAGGCAGAGAAAGAAATCAGGAAAACACCATCTGTGTTTAAGGCAAATGTCTGTGCACATTTAGGATTTTTTTTTAACAAGGGACGTGAAACTCAAATGTAATACAAACAGTTCAGCCTGTCAGCAACAAAAATGACTGAAGTGACAGAAAGACTGAGGACTTTGTTGTATTATTATTAAAACACTTTGCAGTTGAAAAAAGGTGATAAATCACAATGTTCTGTATCACAAAACATTACAAAAATCACAATATCATATGGTGGGGTGTCCGGTGATTCTCACCTCTTGTAACTTCATAAATGTGGGGGAGATTTACATGCACATTTCATAAGAAACACATGTAAACTGTGCTCAAAACACCTTCTCCAAGTTTCACCATCTTGGTTCTGATTACCTTTATTTAAACAACCTGCTATACACGTTTATTTTAACTAATAATGGAGCTTTGATTAAATATGAAATCCTATCAGCTCCTCTGTAAGTTAAACATTGGTTGAGAGCTCCAAACATGCAGGACGTTCCAGGGACTGTCTGGAAGCTTTAAAGATCAACTGTGCTGAAAATGATAACGATACAAACAATTTCAGCCTGATAACAACTTATCAGGCTAAAACACACCTTCAATCTGACATACAGATATGGATTAGAAATGTAAAGCTCAATGTTGAGGAAATAATCGGCTTAAGCACAGTGTGATAACCATGAGCAGTTTTCAACCTCGCTTTAGAACTGGTAGACCACAGATTTCATGTACTATAGAAAGTACATTGCGGTATGCTATTTTGCACACAATGTTATAATGTACCAAAATTAGGCCAACTTGTGACCTAACTAGAGATGGCACGATGCCACTTTTTTATGTCCGACACCGATACCATAAATTTGGATATCTGCCAATACCGATATGAATCTGATATAGTGTGTTTTTTAATCAATAAAACTGTTTTTTTTAATATCTTGCTGCATTTTGTATAAGTTCATACTCAAGTTCAAATAACAACAACACTAAAGCTATTCTGTTATACCTGTATGTAAAAAAATACACTGCACCCAAAATATTTCATAGTTCAGCAACACTGATCAATCTAATAAACTTAAACCTGCTCCATCCTGCCTATTCTGGTATTTTAAAGACTACTTAGAAGAAATATTAAGCAACCTAACTAATAGGGTTGCAAACTCCCAGCAAAAAAAAAAAAAAAAAAAAATAGGGAACCACCCACCCTCCAACTCATGATGCTCAGTGTTGGGGAGTAACGGAATACATGTACCGCCGTTACGTATTTAGAATACAAAATATGAGTAACTGTATTCCGTTACTGTTAGGTATTTTAGTACCATGGTAGCATTTACTGGATATTGTTTTATAGTGACATTATGCAGGAAAACTCTGTCATTCAATAAGGCCCCTTTGTTTTAGTTATTTTTCTCTTTGACCCAAGAATTGATGTGTGAGAATCACAGGCTGGTACAAGGTTGAAATACCACAGAGATCACTCCCTCAGCTACATTAGTTTCTTAATCTTTTAGGAGACGCCTGTTGAGGCCAAATGGTTTGTTTCAGATTTCACTAATGTAAGAACTCTTCGTTTTGTGCCTTGAAAATATGTCGCTGAGATAATCACAATTGTAGCTGAACTGATACACTACACAAAGGATGCTTCTTCACCCAAGGGCAGGAAGACGCTGCCTTATCTTGGTCTGTACTGGTTTAAACTGATAATCTGCTGTCTCATGAATTTTACCCTCTATATAAACTGTTGTACTTGTGAATAAAGTTGAGTCACTTTGGGAAGACAATCTAAAGCAGTCTCTGTTTTCTTGTTCTCCCAAGCTGCTCCCGAGCTCGTACTAACACGCTGAATGGCATGCTTGAATATTACTTGAGAATATATTTGACTGTGTTACAGACTAAGGGACATTCTCTGCTGATAGGTGAAGGTACATTCTCTGCTGATAGACGTCCACGCCTCGGAGGAAGTCGATCCACGGATTAGGCCCTGGAAACAGTTTCCTTCAATTTTGGTGTCAGAAGTGGGATCCTGACGAAGGTAGGCACTCGTCTTTTATTTTATAAGACTGTGTTATGCCTTTCTCAGTGATCCACATAGAAACGGGATACGCTGACGAGGCCTTCTTCGGTGGCCCACATAGTAACAAGTGGGATACACTGAGGAGCCTTCTTTAGTGGCCCACATAGAAACACAGGAAGTTGCCTGTTGTTTTGTAAATAAAAGCAGAAAGGACACAGGAAGTTGCCTGCTGTCATAAACTAAGAAGTTGCTCACCAGCAGAAAGGACACAGGAAGTTGCCTGGGGTCATAAAACGAGAAGGTTGCTCACTAAAAAGATAAAATTGCTAGCAAAAAATCAAGTAACCTCAGGTGTGCCACAGCAAAAATAAATACTAACCTAAATCCTCCTAGCGTGTAAACCCCTCTGGAAATCACTGAACATGGGTCAGAATTATTCAAAGACCACAGACAGGTCCGATAAAAAATCTAAAGTACCTGTAAAACCAAAAATTAATAAAATACAAAATAAAGTCTCAAATAACGGCTCAGTACAACACCCATTTCCGGTTACGTGTAACCCACGTCCGCGAATCGGTGAAGACGTCCATGATCACGTATCCAGAACGTGTGGAAGTGCTTATGTGACTGACTTTGTTTACAACTTACGGACTGTAAGTTCAATGCATTCTAATTTATTTCCGGAGCCCTATCCCGAACGATTATCGCCAGAAAACAGGTCAGTAAAACTGAAGGCCAGTGCAGATACTACCACGAAAGCTAAAAGTGTTAAGATAAAGTTGAATTTTGATGTAGAAGGCTCAGAGGAAAGTGAGAAACTAATGTATGCAGGATTACCCGCTCCAGCACAGCAAGGAAGTTTCAGAGGACGGAAGGATAAAAGTAGAGATATGTGTTTTTATTGTGGCTCAGTTTTCCAGCAGCCGCAGACACCCAGAGCAAAAATGAATTTGTGTATTTCATTTAACATAAAGGGTGAAATGTTTGCTGGCACTGATAACAGCTTATGTTTTCTCTGCCCTATGTACCGACATGATGGAGAAGGAACATCCTCTGTGTCAGCTGGACCCTCAGCAGAGAATGAACTCAACATCCTTTTTGTCCGGTACTCTATGTCACACACTGTGCCAAAAAAACGTGTACAGACGCCACTACCAGGTAATCCCATGACTGGGAGCCACACTTTTGTTTCTCTAAGGTCAAACAGTGATTTTGTCACATAACTCAGACATAGTTTATGACATAACTACACCATGTCGTCACATAGATCTAACCTACCCTATCGACTGTACTATTTCTGCACTTACCTTGCCAGCTGAATACCAGAATATGACATTGTGGTCTAAAAGTGAGAATGATATAGGATTTATTGACTGTACACTTTATCACGTACACCTATTAAAACACAACAAGCCAGTATATGTCAAGCAACATCCCATTTCCACGGAAAAAGCCGCAGCCCTAGATGTCATGATAGGAGATTTATTGACTACAGGAGTAATAAAGCCCACACTCCTGTCAATCCTGTGCCAAAGCCTAACAAACCTGGCGTATGGCGTTTCATACAAGACTTAAGGCAAATTAATGCAGTCAACATTCCTCTGCCACCTCTCGTTTCAGATGTTCACAGCATATTGACATGCATTGCATACACATTTTACCGTGGTGGATTTATGCTCCGCTCCTTTTTCTCAGTACCTGTGCATGAAGACACACAGCCGTTATTTGCATTCACACATAGAAATAAGCAGTACACTTGGACTCGTCTGCCTCAAGGCATGATAGACAGCCCTGCTGCTTTCTCAATGGTGATCTGTGCTACCCTGGACAGCTTTACTCCTCCAGGGCTGCACCCTGATCCACACGTGGATGACCTCCTCCTCTGTGCTCCGAGTGAAAAACTATGTCAAACTGCTACACACATGCTTCTCCAGCACCTCCAAAAGACTGGCCACAAAGCATCAGCAAAGAAAATGCAGTACTGTCAGACTTCTGTTCAATATTTGGGATTCACACTGTCTCACGGAAAACGTTCCATGACTGCAGACAGGGTCAAAGCTGTGACCTCCGTCCCTCGGCCCACTACACAGAAGGAAATGTTGTCCTTCCTGGGCATGGTGAACTATTGCAGACAGTGGATACCAGACTGTTCTTTTCATGACCACATTCTGCGTGACTGTTGTAAAAAAGACAAGCCTCCTCGAATACTGTGGTCCACAGAAATGACTGCCTCTTTCAATGCATTAAAGGGAGTGCTGACCTCCGCCACTCAAAGGTGCTGCCTGAATTGTTCAGGGAATGCCGGCCTGCCTGAGAGCAGTAGCAGCTTGCTCTATCATGATAAGGGACTGCGAGAAGCTCACACTCTCACATGACACTATTCTACACACCAATCACCAGGTCACGACCATTCTAGCAAACATAACTACACAACACATGACCGCACAACGTCGCTCAGGTTATGAAGCTACACTGACTTCAACAGCAAATCTCACTATAAAAGCAAGCAGCACACCCAATTCGCCAGCACACTTACTTATTCGTATGCTGTGTTCCTCTGACCGACAGGATGGTTCAGACGACCCTGACGATCATGACTGCATGACACGTATACAGGAATCCACAGCACCATGTCCAGATTTAGAGCAAACACCTATCCCAGACTCAGCCACGGTTTATGTGGACGGGTCCTGTTCAAGGCCGAGTGACAACTCATTTCTTTGTGGCTATTCAGTGGTAACAGTACCTGACATCATACTAGAGGCTCACTCATTACCATTTCACTCAGCACAAAAAGCAGAGCTCATGGCTTTAATACGCGCCTGTGAGCTACATTTGGATAAGCATGTGACAATTTACGCAGACAGCCGCTATGCATTTGGCGTTGTGCATGACTTTGGCACATTGTGGAGACAGAGAGGATTTAGATCTGCTGATGGAAAATAAATTGCTAATTCTGATCTTGTGCAAAGACTTTTTCAGGCTATACAGCTACCATCGGCCGTTGCAGTTGTAAAAACGAAAGGACACAGTACAGCTGACACAGACGAAGCAACAGGTAATGCCTTAGCAGACGTGACAGCCAAGGCTGCAGCTCCCACCTCCGCAGGAAGTATTATCTGTGCCCCTACAGCTGCCACTTGTTACACTCCCAGACTATTTAGAAACAAATGTTGATTTAAAATTTATACAAGAGCAAGCCTCTGCATGTGATTACACCTGTTGGGAGAATAATGACTGTACCATAGATGACAGAGATGGCTTATACAAAATCTTAAGGGTTTGATTGCCCTCCCATATTCCCTGATGCCAGTCCTTGCCCGACATTTTCACTGTGTGAGTCATGTCGGACAAAGAGGGGTAATAGGGGCAATAAAATCAAGATTTGTAATTGAGAAAACATCACATGCAGTAAAAGCATATTAGCAACCTGTCTAACATGTGCACGAACTAATGTAGGAAAACCAAAAGCAAAACATCAGCATTTACCACAACCAGATTTTCCATTTCATACATTATGACTCCATCTGCAGTAACCAAATTATTTCCATTTGAAATAAGACTATTTCCAACACCATGGTCAGCTTCCAGAGGGGCACCGCTAGTAGAAGGTGATGTATATTGCATTGTCCACTGATGTTCACAACCTGGTAGAAAAACTGAATAATAACTATCAGAAAGTTTGTCTCTCTCAGCCTTTCCCCTCCACGGTTCCACAAGTGGAGACAAGGAGATGCGTGTTGGAGAAGTCACTAAAACCAAGGACACTCTGGGAGGCCGCGCGTGTTCCAGCCCCAGACTGTACTGGCAGTGACGAAGAACCAGCATCCTCACAGACGGACAACCTCAGTGGATTCATGCCAGCAGGGTTAAGACCAGCCCCACCAAACCACCTAAGGCGTCGGATCAAGTAGATGACGTCTCCGGCGAGCCAGCGCCCGGATTCAATACACCTATAGATGACGACTCAGGCGAGCCAGCGCCCGGATCCAATACACCTACACACACGCAATCACTGATTAACACACAACGTCTGAAAGAACAACAACAAGGTACTCAAACATCCAGCAGGAACAGAAAGCCAAAAGTACCACATGATGTCTAACCTGATAAAGCTAGACTCATTCCATCCTGATAATGGAGAAAATGAAATGCCCATTGTCATCACACGACGCTTATTCTGTGTCTCTCGAACCTGGGACCAGGCCAGGAGACGACTAAAGAACTGTCTTTTTTATATATTTAGGTTATTAATCATATCTACTGCATTAACCTTAGGATTTTTATTTACTATTTCGTATTGTAAAGTGCAACCCTGTTCAAATTTCTGCAAGCCACATTTTCAATGATAACCCATATAGCTACTAGTACAGCTACTTCAATGTATTTGCAATTAGCACAAATTGATCCTGAGGATGTGCCAGATGTTACCAATGATGTTCCTGATGTGTATATTGAACATTAGGTTGTGAACTATTACATTTTATGATTTGCTTTTTATATTATGTTATTACATTTGTGATTTTTCCTTTCTATTTGAGTTATTATTTTTAAAAATAATAAAAGAGGGGAACTGTTAGGTATTTTAGTACCATGGTAGCATTTACTGGATATTGTTTTATAGTGACATTATGCAGGAAAACTCTGTCATTCAATAAGGCCCCTTTGTTTTAGTTATTTTTCTCTTTGACCCAAGAATTGATGTGTGAGAATCACAGGCTGGTACAAGGTTGAAATACCACAGAGATCACTCCCTCAGCTACATTAGTTTCTTAATCTTTTAGGAGACGCCTGTTGAGGCCAAATGGTTTGTTTCAGATTTCACTAATGTAAGAACTCTTCGTTTTGTGCCTTGAAAATATGTCGCTGAGATAATCACAATTGTAGCTGAACTGATACACTACACAAAGGATGCTTCTTCACCCATGGGCAGGAAGACACTGCCTTATCTTGGTCTGTACTGGTTTAAACTGATAATCTGCTGTCTCATGAATTTTACCCTCTATATAAACTGTTGTACTTGTGAATAAAGTTGAGTCACTTTGGGAAGACAATCTAAAGCAGTCTCTGTTTTCTTGTTCTCCCAAGCTGCTCCCGAGCTCGTACTAACACGCTGAATGGCATGCTTGAATATTACTTGAGAATATATTTGACTGTGTTACAGACTAAGGGACATTCTCTGCTGATAGGTGAAGGTACATTCTCTGCTGATAGACGTCCACGCCTCGGAGGAAGTCGATCCACGGATTAGGCCCTGGAAACCGTTTCCTTCAGTTACAGTTACCGTTTAAAAAGGTGGTATTCAGAATACAGTTACTTTGTTGAAATAAATGGATTACACTGCGGTACTTTCCTGTTTCATTTTGTCGCGGGTCAGGACTGTTTGGGTTTTGTTTGACAGCTACGCTCTGTTGTTCCAGGCGGCAGCGTTACGGTTGCCATGGTTACAGGGCGACGCTCTCTCGCTCTCTGCGACTGTGTGTTTCCTGGGTGAGAGAGCGCCTTTTCGTCGTTGTTGTTGTTGTGCTAAGCTAACAGGCAGAATGCTACAAGCATAGCTCTAAAGAATGTAGCATCATGCGCAGTGTAGTCCGTGTTGCAGGGAGAATGGACTGCCATACACGTTATGGGTCTGTGAGCGCGAGGAGGGAGAAAAAGGCGAGTGGAAAGGTACGAGTTGTCATCGAGGAAAAACGGGAGCTGGAAGCATGTAAATATAATAATAACCACTGCAGCCAAGAAGAGTGCCTGACGAGCCCAGTTGTAAGTAAGCTATTAAGACTCGACTGTACACCGTGTTCGTGTTTTCCTCCGAAAACAATAAGTTCCGTTGGAGCAGCCTTTCAACGCCTCTCTCTGTCTGTCGCAAGAAAAGTTGACCCACACAACAAAGTAAAGCTATTTTTCGGCTACGAGCCGACAGGGACCCCGCCGTATTAGTCAGAGGTCCCTTTACTACAGTTCGGAGTCGCAGACCTTCAGTAATAGTAATAAATCACACAGCAATAGTACATTCACGTTGTTGTAAAAAGCACGATAATATATTAAGTAATCCAAAGTATTCAGAATACGTTACTGTCATTGAGTAACGTAACGGAATACGTTACAGAATACATTTTAGGGCATGTATTCTGTAATGGAATACATTTTAAAAGTAACCTTCCCAACACTGATGATGCTTAATCAACATAATCAACTTTAATTTGATGCAGTGTGGGGAAAAAATGCACAGAAATAAATTATTTTTCAAGCATAATTAAATAGATTCAACATCTTTCTTCAACAGAATTGCAGACTGCACAGATGGTACCTTCCCAAAGGAAAAAGTAGTATACAGTGGGGCAAAAAAGTATTTAGTCAGCCACCGATTGTGCAAGTTCCCCCACCTAAAATGATGACAGAGGTCAGTAATTTGCACCAGAGGTACACTTCAACTGTGAGAGACAGAATGTGAAAAAAAAATCCATGAATTCACATGGTAGGATTTGTAAAGAATTTATTCGTAAATCAGGGTGGAAAATAAGTATTTGGTCAATAACAAAAATACAACTCAATACTTTGTAACATAACCTTTGTTGGCAATAACAGAGGTCAAACGTTTACTATAGGTCTTTACCAGGTTTGCACACACAGTAGCTGGTATTTTGGCCCATTCCTCCATGCAGATCTTCTCGAGAGCAGTGATGTTTTGGGGCTGTCGCCGAGCAACACGGACTTTCAACTCCCGCCACAGATTTTCTATGGGGTTGAGGTCTGGAGACTGGCTAGGCCACTCCAGGACTTTCAAATGCTTCTTACGGAGCCACTCCTTTGTTGCCCGGGCGGTGTGTTTTGGATCATTGTCATGTTGGAAGACCCAGCCTGGTTTCATCTTCAAAGTTCTCACTGATGGAAGGAGGTTTTGGCTCAAAATCTCACGATACATGGCCCCATTCATTCTGTCCTTAACACGGATCAGTCGTCCTGTCCCCTTGGCAGAAAAACAGCCCCATAGCATGATGTTTCCACCCCCATGCTTCACAGTAGGTATGGTGTTCTTGGGATGCAACTTGTTATGTATGAACCAAGAATTATTGTGTGCTATGCAAGCCATCGCCAGTAGGGGGCACCACGCCCAGTTATGTGTGTGTGTTACTTCTGTGTGATCCCAATAAAGAAGAAGTCAACTTGTAAACAAACTGTTGTATGTGCAGTCTGACTCGGCATAATCTTTAATAGTGTATTGACACTACAGTGGACATATAACATAAACTGGCGACGAGTTGTGACGTCTGGAAGACTTGGCCGTCTACTGAGCATGAACTGACTGCGTGGCCGAGTTTGGACGGAAAACGGACAATCGCGTGGTGAATTAGCATCGGAGCTAGCTGCTAGCTGATTTTTCGCCGACGAGTCAGAGACGACAGTGTTGGCTGTGGACAGCGGATACATCATGGCTGGAATGATTGGGCAGATGGACCCCTTTGATGATGCTGGTGAGCAATGGGCGACGTATATTGAACGTTTTGAGCATTACATCCTTGCTAATGACATTCAGCCTGAGAAACGGGTCCCAGTGCTGCTGAGTGTGATGGGTCCCAAGACGTACGGTCTGCTGCGTAATCTAGTGGCGCCAAGCAAGCCTGGGAGAATGCAGTATGACAATATTGTGGGTGTTTTGCAAGCTCATTTTGCTCCCAAACCGCTGGTAATAGCTGAAAGGTTCCGGTTCCACAAGAGGAATCAGGGGGAAGAAGAAACGGTCGCACAGTATGTGGCGGTGCTGAAAAGACTGTCAGAACATTGCGAGTTTGGTGCGTATCTGGAAGATGCTCTACGAGACAGATTTGTGTGTGGATTAAAGTGTGAAACTGTGCAGAAGCGTCTTTTGACTGAGAAGGATCTCACGTTTCGCAAAGCAGTTGATTATGCTGTGTCGGCAGAGACAGCAACACGTGAAGTGCAGCAGTTGAGTGGTTCCCTTAAAGTGAATGCAGTGCTGTCACAAAGAGGTGAAAAATGCCGCCGCTGCGGGAAAATGAATCATACTGATGATAACTGCTGGTACAAAGACCGTGACTGTCACCAGTGTGGAAGGAAGGGCCACACGAAACGCATGTGCAAAGGTAGAGCCAGAAGCAGTCAAGATTGGAACAGGAAAGAGAAAGAGGGGAAACATGAGCTGAAAGGCAATGCAGTTAAAAACAGAGCAAAGGACAAAAAGAGGAGAATTCATCATGTTGCCGCAGAGGAGAGTGAAAGTGAAGGAACACTGATAGTGAGTTGGAGCTGTATTCTTTGTCACGAAAAGAGAAATATTCACGTATCTCCCTAATGCCTGTAGTTAACGGGAAGAAAATGGAGATGGAGCTGGATACAGGGGCTGCTGTGTCTTTGATTCCATGGGAACAATATAAAAGTATGCTGAGTCAGTTGCCGCTGCAACCCACTGACATCATGCTGAAAACGTACACTGGGGAGCCGCTGGCACCAGAAGGGGTCATCAAGGTGCAAGTTGAACTGAATAAGCAGCGTGCAACTCTACCCTTGTACGTGGTAAAGGTGGATGCTCCACCACTGTTTGGTAGGGAGTGGCTGAGAGTGATTAAGCTGAACTGGAAAGACTTAAAGATGGTCCATGCCAGAGAGCAAAGCGGAAATGACAATCTGGAGGCTGTGCTAAAGAAACACTCTGCCGTTTTCTCTAAGGAGCTGGGCACAATGAAAGGAATTAAAGCCAGATTGACTCTTAGGCCTGATAGTGTCCCCAAATTCTGTCCACCACGTAACGTGCCTTATGCTCTCCGCCCTCGGGTGGAGGCAGAACTGAAACGCCTGACTGAGCTTGGGGTGATCACACCAGTGGAGCATAGTGATTGGGCTACGCCCGTGGTCCCTGTCAACAAGAAGGATGGCTCAGTGAGACTCTGTGGTGATTTCAAGGTCACTCTTAATTCGCAGCTCTGTGTGGATAAGTACCCACTTCCACGCATTGAGGACCTGTTTGCTTCTCTAGCAGGAGGTCAGCATTTCAGTAAGCTAGACTTAGCAAATGCCTACTTACAGATGGAGGTAGAAGAGGAGTCTAAGAAGCTGCTGACTATTTCGACACAAAAAGGGCTGTTCCGTTTCAATCGCTTGCCTTTTGGAGTGGCGTCTTCACCTGCATTGTTTCAGAAGGCTATGGATCAAGTGCTTCTCGGCCTACCATACACCCATTGTTATCTGGATGACATCCTCGTCAGTGGTCCAGATAAAGAGACACACCTGAGATCCCTTAAGGCAGTTTTGGGCAGGCTGGAGGACTATGGCCTGCGTCTCAAACAGGAGAAGTGCCTGTTTTTCCAAGAATCGGTGGAATACCTGGGCCACATAATTGATGCGGCAGGGTTACACAAATCACCAGAAAAGGTGCGTGCCGTTATGGAAGCTCCAGCACCAGCTGATGTCAGCCAGTTACGTTCTTTTCTGGGAATGCTCAACTATTATGGACGTTTCATACCTGATTTAGCTACAGTCCTGAAACCGCTGAATGAGCTACTCAGTAAAGAGAAGAAATGGCAGTGGACATCAGCCTGCGAGTCAGCTTTCCAGAAAGCTAAAGAACGTCTGGCCTCACCAAAAATACTCACCCACTACAATCCTGAACTGCCTCTCCATTTGGCATGTGACGCTTCACCATATGGCGTTGGAGCCGTGCTCTCACATGTCATGCCTGATGGCCAAGAACGGCCAATTGCTTATGCTTCACGAACCCTCAGCAAAGCAGAACGAAACTATGCTCAGATCGAGAGGGAGGCGTTGGCAATTGTTTTTGGAGTGCGCAAGTTTCACCAGTATCTCCATGGTAACAAGTTCACCTTGCTCACTGATCATCGCCCACTGACCTCAATTCTGAGTCCAGTAAAAGGTACACCATCAATGGCAGCTGCGCGAATGCAGCGTTGGGCGCTCCTTCTGTCAGCACATAATTACACCTTACAGTATCGGAAGGGGGCACATCACGCCAATGCTGACGGTCTGTCACGTTTACCTCTGCCCCTTGCACAGAAAGAGAAACAGGGAGCAGTTGAGGTATTCTACGCATCTCAGCTGGACACATTACCAGTCAGTGTCGCCGAGATCAGACGTGACACTTTGTCTGATGTCACTTTGTCTCGTGTGCTGGAAATGGTAATAACTGGACGTTTTCCAGCAACAAAGGACACAGATCAAGAGCTGTCACCCTATCTGATGCGCAGACATGAACTCACAATACAGCAGGGATGCCTCATGTGGGGCTTGAGGGTGGTTGTGCCACCTAAGCTGCGCTCTCATGTACTGAAAGAGCTCCACACTGCACATCCAGGGATGGTGAGGATGAAGAGCTTAGCTCGCAGCTATGTTTGGTGGCCTGGCATTGATTCTCAAATTGAGCTTCAAGCTAAAGCCTGCCACTCTTGTCAGCGTGTGCAAAAAGAGCCTGGGTTAGCGCCTTTACACCCTTGGCTGTGGCCTTCCTGTCCATGGGAACGGATCCATGTGGATTTTGCGGGTCCATTTGAAAGTCACATGTACCTGGTGGTGGTAGATGCACATTCCAAGTGGCCTGAAGTGCATATTATGGATAGCACCACAGCTGGTAAAACCATACAAGTGCTACGGGGTCTCTTTAGTCGCCATGGCATTCCCCACGTCCTGGTGAGTGATAACGGACCGCAGTTCTGTTCTGAGGAATTCAGGGTGTTCCTGAAAGCTAATGGAGTCAAACACATCCGCTCTGCGCCGTACCATCCTGCCACTAATGGTTTGGCTGAGCGTTTTGTGCAGACATTCAAGCATGCACTGAAAGCCTCCAGGGGTACAGCACCTGTGCAACAACGCCTTGACACGTTCCTCTTGACATATCGCAACACTCCGCATGCAACAACTAGAGAAACGCCAGCTATATTGTTCATTGGACGCAAGCTGCGCTCTCGACTGGATTTTTTGAAGCCCAGTGTGGCCGGAGCTGTGCGTCGGTCACAGGATGCGCAACAACAATGCCGACAGCAACACTCCAGGGACAGACGGTTCACTGTGGGCGAGCCTGTCCTGGTGCGCGATTATAGGAAGGGAGAGGACAAGTGGACGCACGGTGTCGTACTGGAGAAGACTGGGCCAGTGTCATACAAGGTGAATGTGGGAGCCCAAGGGGTGTGGAAACGTCATGTGGATCAGATGCTGACACGACCTGAGTCAGTATCTCAGCAGGTCACAGTGGATCCTCCGACAAGCTCTCAGATGTCACCAGCCCAGAGTGGTAGTGACACCATGCTTTACCCTTGTACAACTCTGCAGGAAGAGACTGTTGAACAAGTTATGGGGACCACCGTACCTCCAGATACACCCCAGTCTCTTAAATCATCACCGACTGACTGTACACAGGTTACAGAGCCTGTAAGACGTTACCCAGTGAGAGTCACCAAGCCACCCGCTCGTTATTGTGATGGGTGAGCGTATTAAGTAGTTCAGTGAGAGTGTTGGCGTTCAGAGACATTATTCTCAACTAAAAAGAAATTCATACAGAAAGCAACATTAGTTCCAGTTTTCATGAATGTTGTAATATAAAAAAAAAAAAAAGGTGCTACTTTGGTTATGGGAAATGTTTCTGCGGGTGGTGCCACGGTCGCATAGCTTAGTGGGGAGGAGATGTTATGTATGAACCAAGAATTATTGTGTGCTATGCAAGCCATCGCCAGTAGGGGGCACCACGCCCAGTTATGTGTGTGTGTTACTTCTGTGTGATCCCAATAAAGAAGAAGTCAACTTGTAAACAAACTGTTGTATGTGCAGTCTGACTCGGCATAATCTTTAATAGTGTATTGACACTACAGTGGACATATAACACAACTCAGTATTCTTCTTCCTCCAAACACGACGAGTTGAGTTTATACCAAAAAGTTCTACTTTGGTTTCATCTGACCACATGACATTCTCCCAATCCTCTGCTGTATCATCCATGTGCTCTCTGGCGAACTTCAGACGGGCCTGGACATGCACTGGCTTCAGCAGCGGAACACGTCTGGCACTGCGGGATTTGATTCCCTGCCGTTGTAGTGTGTTACTGATGGTGACCTTTGTTACTTTGGTCCCAGCTCTCTGCAGGTCATTCACCAGGTCCCCCCGTGTGGTCCTGGGATCTTTGCTCACCGTTCTCATGATCATTTTGACCCCACGGGATGAGATCTTGCGTGGAGCCCCAGATCGTGGGAGATTATCAGTGGTCTTGTATGTCTTCCAGTTTCTGATGATTGCTCCCACAGTTGATTTTTTCACACCAAGCTGCTTGCCTATTGTAGATTCACTCTTCCCAGTCTGGTGCAGGTCTACAATACTTTTCCTGGTGTCCTTCGAAAGCTCTTTGGTCTTGGCCATGGCGGAGTTTGGAGTCTGACTGTTTGAGGCTGTGGACAGGTGTCTTTTATACAGATGATGAGTTCAAACAGGTGCCATTCATACAGGTAACGAGTGGGGGACAGAAAAGCGTCTTACAGAAGACGTTACAGGTCTGTGAGAGCCAGAGATTTTCCTTGTTTGAGGTGACCAAATACTTATTTTCCACCCTGATTTACGAATAAATTCTTTACAAATCCTACCATGTGAATTCATGGATTTTTTTTCACATTCTGTCTCTCACAGTTGAAGTGTACCTCTGGTGCAAATTACTGACCTCTGTCATCATTTTAGGTGGGGGAACTTGCACAATCGGTGGCTAAATACATTTTTGCCCCACTGTAGCTTACTAGGGTATATTAGACTTAACAGTTACTATATACAGTAATTGACTTCTATACATTTTACATCAGATTAAAACTTTGGGTGTAAGATTCAGATAATTATTTATTAAAAGCTAGACATTTTAAATGAGAATAAGAAAGAAAAGTATGTCTTTGTGCCCCCTTTTCCCTGTTAATGCCCTATCGGCCCCCCTGGCTAAACTTTGCTAGATCCGCCCCTGCACAGTTACCAGCCGTCAGCTACGTAGAAAAAGATCCTGGTGTAGAAAGTAATATTAAATAAATTCTAACAACAGCTTATCAAGGTTAAACGTGCTGCTGTTGTTCAGCCGCTGGTTTCCTCTTTCTGGCACGAAGTGGGACAAAAACAAAGAAGAGAGACGGAGTCGCGACAGAAAAGCGGATCAGCTGATCATTGATCAGTTTCATGAGTGAAATAGCAGCAAGAAGAGGCAGCCGCTCCATATATCGGTTGTTAAGCTTAATGCGGGAATGCTTTACAAACATTCAGAGGTGAACTTACACACTTGCTTTACTTCTCTCTGGGATCACTTCCTCGGAGATGAAATGCTGGTTTGGTAGCGAGGCTACAAATACACACAGCCGCTCTATCACGTGAGCACACTGAGCCAATGTGCTAAGGTTATCTGCTCTCTTACACTGTTAACGTTTTCCCATGACTGGTCACTGTATGAAGGTTAAACATAGCCAGTTGTAAGAAATATTATTCATATTTGTTGTCAGTTTGTTTATATTTTGGGGTTTATTTACAAGTTTATTTGTAGGTTAATATTTTGTTTCAATGTTTTGTTTGTTTGATGTTACCTTGTTAGTCAGTAAGAGCTGTAGGGCCGTTTTGTTTGTATAAATAAAGAGACTGGTACAGGACCAGCATGCACTGGGGTGGGCCTATGGTTTTTTTGTTTTTTTTTTTACCAGAGCAGGAAGTAACAAAAATGGATCTTGTTATTGCTTGCCAAAGTGGATAAATAAACCATAAAAACGCAACTTCCTCGTTTGGACAGTGGACTTCTTTTGCCTGCGAACGAAATAGTATCTCGGTGCAGCAGTGGCTTGTGGACTTTTAATTGTGGGATGTTTGGTTTGTCAAACAAAAGGAAATGCCACTACAAGATCTTTAAAGTACTCCCTCCTCCTCTTCAGCACATCTGCCACCACAGCTGCGTCTCCTGCACAATGCCAGCTTTTATGAACGCGCTTTAGTGTTTAGTGTGCACTTTAATGATGTCGACGTTTTTATAGAAACAAATGATAACAATGACTATTCACATGTGATTTTATATTAAAACTCCCATTTGATCTGTTTTATTTAATCTATGCTATCCTGTATTTTTAGATATTTGTATATATATTTTCTCAATAAACTGTCCAGTTCCTGTCTGAGTGAGGACATTCGAAAAGGCCTCCTGTTAGATTATCAGGAAAGTTTGGACATTTGCTGATTGCACTGTTTTGTTTTTTTTGTTTTTTTTTAACGAATCCTTTATGTATCCGAGTAATTGAGATTCAAATTTCATTTTCAACAGAGACCTGTCCTATTATGGATTTCAGTTTATGTTAAAGGTTCATCTTTCCAAACAAAAGCTTTTAAAAAAGAAAGACAACAGATCTAACTTACACATCATTTACACTCCAAAAGGGAGCTGAAACACTTCTTTATATTTTACTACAAAATCTTCAGTCTCAGGATGTTGGCCAAAACACTGGCAAACGTTTGCCCATAAATGTGTTACTCTCATTTCCCTGCTTTCAGCTTTTCAGATTTAACACTGCAGTCAGCAGCTCGATCTTCAATATGAGTCATGCAACTTAGCAGGTCTCACAAACAAAGCCAACAAGCCTGAGCTCTCCACTCATGAACTTGTGAGATACAACGAAAATGACATTTGTTCACCACACCTCAGTAAAGCCACAGCCATGTAAGAATAAATGGTCAGAGTTTAGTTTTATTGATATAAAAGCATCCAGTCTCTGGGACCGCCACAGAAGTTCTCTCTCTGAGCTATTAGACCTCCACTGTTAGACATAAACAGTGGAGGTCCATTAAAGATAAGTGATGTCACATATCCATACATAAATTAAACTGAGGAACGTGTAATGTCAATCAGGCTGTTTTCCAGCATTATTTTAATAAGAAACCTGACACGCCAACAGAGATTTACCCTCAGCCTTCGTTTTTTGTGTTCATTCCTCTTCTTTTTATCAGCGGCGTTTCTGGGAAACTGATTCAAGCCGCTGCAGGAGACGATGTAACGTTTCCCCTCACAGAGGAGTGCATGAAAGGAAGAGGCACGCTGAAACGTCGCCTGCAGGACAACAGCCTCCATTCAGTCGGGGATCTCGACGGCAGCTGGAAGCCGGCTCCAGGTTATATTAACAGGCTTTTCCAAAGCAGCGACTCTGTGATACTGACCAGTGCAGATATCAGTGATGAAGGCTATTACGAGTTTGACTGCAACAACAAGAAAGAAGAGAGTGCACAGCTGCAGGTATTCATACCTTCTGATGTTTTTGTACGCGAGGGCGAGGATGCCATCCTCCCGTGCCGCTCCATCACAGCAGGTCAGTGGGTGAAGTCTGTGCGCTGGAGGAGAGATGGAGAGGTGGTGCTGGAGCTGGATGTCGGGTCGGGGAAAACCACATATGGAAAAAGCTTTGATGAAAGCTGGGTCTCAATACCATCAGACTGGGACCAACGAGCAAACCTGTCCCTCATCATAAACACCGCTACGCTGTCCGCCTGCACGTCTCCACACCACCAACACCACCGAGCACCACATCCCAGCCTACAACCACAGAGAGGGTAAGAACACAGACTGCATTAGTTTTAGACTTCACTGTGAACATTAAAGGTCTACTGAGGTATTCTTCCACACAACCACACATTCAGCCACACACAGTGCAGATAACAGATCAACAAGATATGTTGTATATGGGGAAGGGAGTGGGGGTTGGGGGGGGATTAGGCGTTTAGGGCAGTCATGGGCTCTGATAACATAGTCTGTGTCGTAATAAAATTCAGAAGCCCACGTTTTTCCTGTTTTGTCGACATTCTACAATTTTCTGCAAATTTAATGTCACCATATCTGCTGTCCAAGTTTCAGACTCATCACTTAACTGATGCATATAAATATCTCATCTTTATGTTGAGCTTTACGTTGTTTTATTTTCACTTTAACTGAAAGCATTTAAAGTCAGTTAAAACTGCTCACTAACATTTCTGCTCTGTCTTCTTGTCCTCTGCAGCCATCAGAGTGCTCCGACTGGTCGTGGAGAACATTCTTCATAACGGCAGCTGTATTTGTGATCGTTGCCCTGCTTGTTTGGTTCTGCTGGTTTCTGAGGGACAGGATATTCAATGTGTGCACTTGAGATTTTGGTGGAGGATCCTCAGAGCAGGAAGAAATAAACTTGGAAAATGTTACCATTAGTAATGGTGACGGACACCTCTGCAACGGCACAGAGGAGGGAGGAGGAGGAGGGCCTGAAGAGGGCAGAGAATCAGACTGTGACCAACAAAACATAATCAAGTCAAACCCTGACTTTATAAATGATGAGTCAAAAACAAAAAACAACTCAACCCTTAAATTGTAGAAGAAGCTTCTGGGATGAGAGGTGAAGGTCCACTCACTTTCTTTCCAAGCTCTTCGGATCACTTTGCTAAATCGTTCACTCTTCATAACTTTTTTACTTCACTTTTATTTATTCAACTTACTTATTTACAGAGATGGGCAGTAACGCGTTACTTGTAATCTGATTACTTTTTTCAAGTAACGAGTAAAGTAAGGGATTACTATTGCAAAAACGGTAATTAGATTACCGTTACTTTCCCATAGGAACGCTGCGTTACTGCGTTACTAAAACCGTGATTTTTTTGCGAGAATGTCTCATGGCAGTGACGTAAGCGAGTGCGCCGTTCGTGACAACAGCTGTGTGCAGATCAACAATGGATCACATATCGATTGTGAGAGAGTATGAGCGTGCAGCGTTTAAAGCGTGGAAGTACTGACCTTACTTTGAGTTTGATTCCATAAAAAGTGACAAAAACATTAGTGTCCATCGTGCGTGGGAAGAAAACTTCTTTTTACAGCGACAAAACCCCTAAACTTCCAAGCAAGCACCGAGTGCGCAACAACGTAATGGGAAATTCACAGAGAAACTCGCGGATTCTTCCACTGACCGCTGCACACCTGCACCAGGGTAAACCTCCGCCTACCCTGCTCCTGCTTTACAGGTGAAAATAGAGCAACAGGACCGCTGAGTCTTTGACTTTATTTATTTTCTGCTGTGTTTTACTTGCATCTATTTGAAAGAGTGAGTGTGAACACAAAAAATATTTTATTTCATGTGCTGGAATGTGCAGAAAATAGGTTTAAATGTTAAACAAATTACTTCCAGTCAGAGAATGTTGCATATAATTAAATTTTTGCCAGATGCATGAAGTTAAAAGATTAAAACTGATAAAACAAGTTTTAAAAAGAGACTTTTCCATTTGATTACATTTTGTATGATGGATTATGCAGAAAAAGTAGAATTGGGCTAAAATATCTATCGCTTTATCACCTCTTCAGGTTGTAAATCGTGTTTTTAAAAAGTAACTAAGTAATTAATTACTTTTGAAAATAAGTAATCAGTAAAGTAACGGGATTTCTTTTTTGGGGAAGTAATCAGTAATTAGCTACTGATTACTTTTTTCAAGTAACTTGAACACTACTTATTTACTCTTTTTATATTAAAACTATTCATTTACAGTGAGCCCATGTCTTGTTTGTTTGTACAGATTTACAGTCGTTACTCTTTTTACTTTGCTCTTTATAAAAAGCTCAGGGAAGCTGCTATGTGCCAATAAGGTTGAGTTGATAACAAAGTGACACTCCCCTGATGAAGATTACAGTCATTCAGACATTTTGTTCATATTGCACATTGTACATATTGAGACGTTTTTTAAATGATTGCTGGAGGTATTTGTGTGAAATAAATACAGCAAGGAAAAAGTTCATTCCAAAGATATTTGAGGAAATAACAAGTGAGGCGGAAACGATGAAAATCAAAGATACAAAACATCAGCAATATCAGCAATATCAGCTTGTAAAAGAGCAAACAGGGTCTTTGTTCTACACAAAGACCTTCATTTACTTTACTGCATCCTCTCCACCCTGAGAGCAGGACAACAAGCTCAAACACTGACAGTGTATTTATTTGGTATGAACCTGATAAGATCATTAAACAAATAACAGTAGAGATGAGTTCAGTTCTAACTTCCTGACAACTGCTCAAGGGTCTGAAGTGTCTCTGAAGTGTTGCTGATCTGTGCATGTAAAGCTAAAAGTAGACTTCAGATTTTCATTAACCATTTAAACGTACAAGGAGGTAGTGTTTTCTTTTCTGTTTATGGGTTTGTGGCCTCTGTCAGTAACTGTTCTCAGTCTTTACACATCAATTTGTCAGCTATTGCCATGCAAAACAAGGTGTGTGCACACACAAGGCATCAGATGAAAGTACAACAATGATTCAATGACTTTGTTGTTAACTTTCTCGCAGTGCTTACATACTGATCGTCTGCAGCACTGCTTACTCTCCTTACTCACTTATCAGCACCACTGCTGTTCGTTTGTTGTATTTGCTAATCTCTATTGATCTCTATCAACAGTTCTTCTAATATTGTTTTGGACTGAAGTAGGTGTGAAAGGAGGCGTGAAATCACTTTCAGTGTGAGAGCAAACAGAGACTGAAGCATGTCTGTTATATCTGACTGAGGTTTTATGAGCCAGCTAATGCAAAGAAAGCTAAGCTATGCTGGACTTGCTTTGTAGTTCAGCCCTCAGGGTAGTGGAACCAACTCTACATGTGGAGTCGAGACACTCTGTGAACATCAGGAAATAAGAAATCCCAAGCCATGCTGATATAATCAGGATCTGCCTGCATGAAACACTCAAGAACAGAATCTCTCTCGCTGATTTATTTCTCTTTGTTTGCTGTTAGATAGGTGTGTGTACACACTACAGCAGTGTGTGGCAGCAAACATTGTCAGATTCAACTGACTCAGCACATAATGCACTGAGAGATTAATGCAGTGTATTCTATAAGAGTTGTCACAGTGGGACAGAAGTTTCACCTGAACAGAGACATTTTACTTCCAAAGAGGTTTTGCTTGGATCCTCAGATCTGATCCCAACTCTGCTAACAAAAGCTCCACCGGCTCCACTGACATCCTGAAACATGTACGAAAGCTTCAACTCTCGGATCAAACCATGAAATTCTGTCTGCTGCTGAGAATCAGATGAACCCAGAATCTCAGTTTCCTCCTTTTCATGTTTAGAAACATCAGCTCATCATCACTGGATGTCGACTACATTTTTTTCACAGTGGGTTTTTTATGAGGACATATAGTCTTTATAGTCGTGGCTGGAGGTCGGGGCTGTGTGAAGGCTGATCTAACATCATCAGTTATTTTGTATTTTACCAGGTCATGAACACAACACTCTACTTTGTTTTTTAAATGGAGTAAATAAAGTTTGTTACACACAGTGGCTAACAGTGATGACTGACCTCAGAAAGTGAGAGGAAGGACTCCAATCATCCAGCTGGTCACCATGGTGACCAAAATTATGGAGGCACAGAAGCACAAGGAGGAGGTCAGGACTCAGAGTGAAGCTCCTGCAGCAAACAAACATGTGAATGTAAAGTGTTTGATGGTTTTCAGAGTGAAACACAAACAGGACCTGAAGCTGTGAAAACGACACCAATCAAACAAGTCTGTTGACCGTTGTTGTCATCATCATCATCTTCATCCATCTGGCGTTTGAGCTGGATTCAGTGCAGTGAATTTGGACCATGTGATCAGTTGACCTGAGGTTTCTTTGTTTTTGTTGATTTAACAAACTGCATTAAAATTTACCACACGCTACTTTGTCCATTAATGTAGAAAAATATAGCCTTTTAAATTCAGATGAACATATCATACAATACAACAACATGAACCTCAATACCACCAGGACAAAAGAGCTGAAAGTCTACTTCAAAAGGAGGAAGTCTGTGCTACAAGTGCTACAACCCAATCAGCATCAACAGGGAGTTAGTTGAAAGGGTGTCAAGATTCAAGTTCCTGGGTGTGCACATAGACACAGACCTCCAATGGAGCTCAAACACCTCAGTGTAGAAGAAGGCCTAACGGCGTCTCCATTTTCTGAGAATCCTCAGAAAAATGGACCTGAAGAAGGAGCTGCTGATCGCCTTCTACGGTTGCTCCATTGAAGGTGTGCTGACATACTGCACCACAGCATGGTCAAAAAAAGCACTTCAGAGGGTCATTAAAATGGCCCAAAAAAATCGTTGGACATCCTCTTTCCTCCCTGAACGATCTGCACAGCATTCGCTGTCTCATGAGGGCACGCAGCATCCTACGGGATTGCACACACCCAGGACACCGGGTGTTTAAGCTGCTGCTGTCTGCCAGGAGAGTCAGGCTGCTGAGGTCACAGACAAACAGACTCAAGGAAAACTTATACAATAGTCCTAATCAATGCTAACAGCTGACCTGATTGGCTACCTCCCTGGACTTTAACAATAACAACAATAATAATATTAATAACAACAACGTGCAATAAACATTCACTCTTATTTATTTATTTATTAAGTCATTTATTTTTATTTTATTTTGCTCATACTCATTCGGGGCCTTGGGTCCTGGTTTGTGTGTTGCCGGGGTTGTGGGCGGGTGGGTGCATGGGGGCCCATCCCTGGCGCAGGGTGCCGCCGGTGCGTCGAGCCGCCTGTGGGGCTCTTCAACCGGTGGGGGAGATTGTCACACCTTGCAGGAGCTTTCCTCCCCTCAGGAACTCTCTGCAGGAGGGGGAGATACAGGAGAGGTGGAGGAAGATCTCAGCCTGGGCGTCTATTGTCTCATGTAGTCTGGAAGACGAGTGGATGGTGGGGTGGGTGCAGTTTTCTCTGTGGTGGGGTTGGGTGGACTGTCCCGGGCTCTGTGGGGCCGGGGGGCGCTGCTGCGCTGGGCCCCGGTCTGGATGGGCCTGGGCCTCCTTTCCCTGGCGGGTCGCGGAGTATGGGAGTGCCTACTGGGGTCAGCGGGGGAGCTGGCCCCAGGGAGGGGTCACCTGCCCCTCCCTTCCTTCCCTCCCCATCTCCAGCTGCCTCCCCCTTCCCGCTCCACCACAACCACCCACACATGCAGGGCCTTGGAGTAGGGGTATGTCACCAGGGTGCAGAGGAGGCTACCCCCCCCCTGTCCCCTTCTGGCTGCCTCTGCCTCAATTTTATCCCACAACTTAGACATTCACATTATTCACACTCTCATTACACATACATATAGGATCTTGGGGGTGGGCACAATACACGGAGTCCAAGTTACCATCAGGGTGTACACCTCACCCCTGGCATCGTTGCCCACCTCTCAATTTTAAATACATGTAGACATTGAGGGCTAGCAGGAGGGACCATGTGCTTACCTGCTGCTCTCTGGCAGGTAGCTCCATGCCCTCCTGGGTTTTAATTGCACCTTAGAACACACATGCATCAACACTAGAATGAGCGGGTGGAGGGAGGTTTGGAGTCTTCTCTCACCCCCATTCTCTGCGGCCTGCTGGAGCGGGGGGGCTAGGAGGAGTTGGCCGTCCGGCTGCGGTCTGGGGTGTGGGGCCTTCCTGCTGCTGCGGAGTCGGGGCGGTCTGCCTCTCCCCACCGCAGGGAAAAGGGTAACACCACCTGGGTCTGGGTGCAGTTCCCCCCTCCAGGGGCAAGGGTACCTAGACCCGGTTTGTAGAGTACGCTTGGGGAGTGTGATCGTGTGTACAGCGTCTCTTTATGTCTGTCTCCACGTTGGTTGAGTGTGAAGTGCACATGAGAGCATGAGGGTGGGAATGGATGTTTGTGTCTGTGTGTGCCTGTATGTCTGTGTCTATATGTCAGGTTGGGTATCAGACGCCACCTCTCTGGGGACATCTCAGGCCCTCCAAGGTTTGGAGGCCTATCTCCACCCACCACCACTTCCCCTGCCGGTGGCGGACTCCCTCAGGTGTCGGTGCGTTGGTGGTTCTTTGTATCTGGGGGTGGGCGTCCGGGTACACACCGGCTCACTCCTTGGCGGCCGCTTATTGGGGCTCGCTCGGGCCATTTCGGAGGTGGGGTGCCCCCGGCCTCTCGGCCTGGGGCTCGGTCACTCAGGCACAGCTGGCTGCCGGCGGAGCTCACGGGCGCGTCACTGCAACTCCCCCTGGCTTCTGCTCCGCGGCTGCTGAATGAGCCCTCATCTGGGACTCTCCTCAGCTCTTACTAGAACAGTGGCGCGGCTGCCCCTCTGTGGTTCTTCCTTGGTCTCTTGTGCTCTGGGGGCCTCTGGATGTCTGGAGTTTTGATCTCCTCCATACCTGCTTGATACCATAAAGGACAGGGCTGTGGCTCCCCACACTCCCTAGCAGATCATTACATGGAGAAACCTTTGGAATGCAAGCATGCTGATCCACACAGGTATGCACACAGGTGTACACACGGGTATTCACAGACGTGGACTACAGCTTTCTTGGCTGCTGCCTCAAAGCACATTGTGCGCTGTCTATCTTGCGTGCTGCACAATATCGTTTATTATGTAGTAATTATTGATATCTATTGCTAGCTAGTTTATTGTGATGGTGCTTTTTTTTTTCTTATTATGTTGCTCTTTGTTGTTTGCTTTCTCTTCTGTTTTTTTTTTCTCTCCATACAGGTGATCCAGGTGTTTTTTTTTTTTTGTTTGTTTGTTTGTTTTTTCTCTCTTCCCCCCCTTCTCACTGTCTCTTCTCCCCTTTGGTTTTCTTTCTCTCCCTCTCTTTCATTCTTTCCCCCTGTCCTATCCCACAGTCATGTCTGTCCCGTTCACACTGAACACTGGTGCTCCACAGGGGTGTGTACTGAGCCCTCTCCTGTACTCACTCTACACCTACGACTGCACAGCCACTAACAACTCCAACATCATTGTGAAGTTTGCGGACGACACTACAGTGGTGGGTCTTATCACCAACGGTGATGAGACGGCTTACAGGGAGGAGGTCAGCACCCTGACCCACTGGTGTCAAGACAACCATCTCACCCTCAACATCGCAAAGACAAAGGAGTTGATAGTGGACTTCCGGAGGTGCAGAGAAGTACACACCCCCATCACCATCAACGGCGCTGCTGTGGAGAGAGTGAGCAGCTTCCGGTTCCTTGGGGTACATCTGGCTGAGGATCTCACGTGGTCAGTACACACAAACAAAACAGTGAAGAAGGCGCAGCAGCGCCTCTTCTTTCTCAGGAGACTGAAAAGATTCGGCATGAGCCCCCGCATCCTCAGGACCTTCTATCACTGTGCCATTGAGAGCATCCTCACTGGATGCATCACCACCTGGTATGGCAACAGCACCGCCTACAACTGCAAAGCTCTCCAGCGAGTAGTGCGGTGCTCTGAACGGATAATTGGAGGTGAGCTTCCCTCCCTCCAAGACATCTACAGGAAGCGGTGCCTGAGGAAAGCGGGGAGGATCATCAAGGACTCCAGTCACCCCAGCCATAAACTGTTCAGACTGCTTCCATCAGGAAGGAGGTTCTGCAGCATCCGGTCCCGAACCAGCAGACTGAGAGACAGCTTCTTCCACCAGGCCATCAGACTGCTGAACACGTCATAGACACCTCAGCTTCACTACTGGAACTTCAACATTATGCACTCCATACTGTACAGTAATGCCACTGTTTTGCACATGTCTCAACTCTGTATATTTTTATATATTTTATTTTATTATTTTTTACTATTTAATTTGTAAAAATGTGTACACACACACACACACACACACACACACACACAGAAAAATATTTAGTATACACATCCAGAAATGCATACACTATTATATATTGTACATATATTTATTAGCTTCAGATGTAGCCATTCTTGTATTTTGCTCGTTTGTGTTGTTGTGTTTTGCACATCTCTGTTGCTTGTGGGGCTCGCACACAAGAATTTCACTCACATGTACTGTACCAATGTACCTGCACATGTGATGTGACAATAAAAGTGATTTGATTTGATTTAAGAACTGGTTGTTTTGTATCCTGAGTTTAATGGGAAGTTGTGTAAATCATGTTTGGTTTTTTTAAACTAATTTTCCACGCCTAATAACAATAACGACATTATAAATGATTACAGTGATTAAGGCTAATAGGACCAGAGCAGAAAGATTCACTGCTCTAGAAGCCTCGAGAAAAATCTTCAAGCCCCACAGGAGACGAGTCAGCATCACACACAAAGATCTCAGCGAGATCAGACACGAACCTGGCCACAAGTTCCTGAAGGAGGACGAGGGCCTGACTGCTGAGAGTAATTTATGCAGAGAGGGGTGTTCACCCACTACCCACTGGACACAGAAGACTGTTGGATGCTGATTGGTTGGGAGTTCATACAGAGTTCACCAGGAACAGAACTACAAACTGCATATGTGACCCACAGCTGTGATATGAGTGTTAAGATGCCTGCTGCATCCTGACCCACAGCAAATGTGACAGGAACTATTTTCCACAACACAACCCACCACAACCAACACTTTATAATAAACCTCCCTGAACAACAGACAGCCCTTCTTTACACAGTGTTGCCTTCATAGTTTTTTTTTTTCATATTTTTATTGAGAGACAAGTGTACATTAGTTTTTCTTACATGAACAGATACAATAACACACCCAAAACCTAAGAAGACACCCAAAACCTAAGAAGACACCCCACACCCACACACCCACACCCCCACACACCCACAGACACGCTTAAATAAAATTGAAAAAACAAACAAACAAACAAAACAAAACCTAAGAAGAAACCCAAAACAAACACTAACAACAAACCCCAAAACACACACAAAAAAAAAGGGGGGGGGGGAGAGATGATATTAACCAGCTGGTAGAGCGTTTAATGACTTGCAATAGTTTACGAAGGGGTCCCAGATACAATAAAATTCTCTGTATTTGCCCTTCGCCACAAGGCCTATCTTTTGCAATTTAAGAAATGACATCACATCTCTAAACCTAAAAGAAACTGAAGGTGGCTTTGAAGATTTCCAAAGGAGTAAGATGCAACGTCTAGCCAAAAGTGATGTAAAGGCTAATATTTTGAAGTGTGTAGGGTCGGTTAGTACGGTGTTGACTGGAAGCCCAAAAACAGCTAGAAAAGGGTCCATGCAGATTTGGGTCCCAAGAGCCTTCTCCTAATTTTAACAACTGAATGGACATTTAAATCCATAAGTTGTTTATATATTAAAGATATAATTGACTTCTTATTGGGTTTAAGGGATAAGAATTCCTCCCACGGTTGGACATTTGGAAGAAGAGGGTAGGAGGGGAAGAGAGCAGAAGTGCAATGTCGTGCCTGAAAATAACGGAATAGATCGGTAGCCGGAAGATTTGTTTCTGAACACAGGTCTAAAAAAGTTAAGTGCCATCTTTATAGAGATCCTTAAACGTATTAATACCATGACGCTTCCACTGTACATAGGCACCATCAATGAGACCAGGACTAAACAGATGGTTCTGTGTGATGGGCATGTGTACTGATGCAGAGATGTACTTAAAATGACTCCTGAATTGTGACCAGATCCTTAGACTAGACTGTACCACGGGATTTTTGGTGAAATGAGAAGGCTTAAGTGGTAGTGGAGAGAACAATAAAGCTTCTAAGGATGAGGAAGTGCAAGACAGGCGCTCCAGTTTGCACCACAGCAGTTCTTGAGATTCAAGCCAATGGGTCAATTTGTGAATATGAGAGGACCAATAATAAAATAAAAAGTTAGGCAAAGCAAGACCACCATCAAACGTCAGTCTCTGTAATAATGATTTCCTCACCTTGGGATGTTTCCCTCCCCACAAAAACGATGTAACTAGCTGGTCTAACTTTTTGAAAAAAGCTTTAGGTAAAAATATAGGAATACTCTGAAACAGAAATAACAATCGAGGCAAAATGTTCATCTTTACAGCATTGATCCGACCAATTAGGGACAAAGGTAGCGATTTCCATCTCTGAAAATCTGATTGAATTTGAGTCATTAAAGGGGAGAAATTGGAAGAGTATAAAGAAGACAAAGTACGAGTCACGTTAACTCCCAAATATTTAAAGCCGGTAGGGCTAAGTCTAAAAGGAATGTCAGATTGTTTAAGTGTAAAACTTAAAAAATTTATGGGGAAACATTCACTTTTAATAAGATTTATTTTGTAACCTGACAGAGAGCTGAACTTGTTTATAGAGACACAATTGATGGCATGCTAGATAAGGGATCAGATTGGTTCTGATCTGGTTTGGGGTGTCTTGTACAACAGTCGAATCCATGAAATGAATCTGTCCTTGAAACCAAATCTTTGTAAGACCGCAAAGAGAAAGCTCCACTCTACACGACTGAAAGCTTTCTCAGCGTCAAGTGAGATAACTACTTCTGGATTAGTGGTTGAGTGTTGGGAAAGAATGACATTCAAAAGCGTGCGAACATTAAAGAACAGCTGGCGGCCTTTAATAAAGCCATTCTGTTCATCTGAAATAATAGTAGGAAGAACCTTTTCAAGGCGAATTGCTAACATTTTAGCCAAGACTTTAACATCCACATTCAGTAGGCCTATACGAGGTGCAAGACGTAGGATCCTTACCCTTCTTTAAGAGAACAGTAATTAGTACTTGAGACAATGTAGGGGGCAATAGACCACGTTCAAAAGATTCATTATACACTGAAAGAAGTAGTGGGGCTAACTTGTCTATAAATGTTTTTAAAAATTCAACTGAAAACCCGTCAGGTCCTGGTGCCTTAATATTGTGCATGGTCTTGATTGCATGCACAATTTCATCCAACCTAAAAGGGGCATCTAATTGTTCAGCTATAACAGGATCGACAGTGGGAGAAAACATGCCACCTTCATAGTTGAGTGAAGCCAACACTGTGGACTCGTAGAGCCACTCGTCTACAGCATGAGGCAGAACACTAGCTCTCCCTCTCTAGCTTGATCAGTGAGAAAACAAATGTAATCTGCAAACATGTACTTCCACAAAAAGCTATAAATGAACATCTCATGCTGCTGAGCTGTGACTCACAGAAAACTGAAATTAAAAGTAAGTGGGACTATTTCACCTCATACACCAACACTAACAGGCACTTTGAGCGCTCAGTCACTCCATCATTGTTACTCTTCAATATAAACAATGGAAACGCCGGAAAGATAAATGATGGCAGATTTTACTGCAAGATTCTGCATTTGTCAGAAAGAAACTTGACATGCTGACAGAGTTCTACCTCCAAAACAATAAGAAAGACACAGACTGATCTTATGGGCTGAACACTGCTCTTACTGACACCCTGCTGGCAGACTGCACAGACTGAGTGCCAGATTCATTTTTTCATTAGTTCAAAGTATACAAAGAAGAAAAAGCAAGAAAATTTCTGATCAAACTAACCCACTGATCAGACTTCGATTAAACAGAGTATCCACAGTTCTCAGGGAGAAAATGAGAAACACTACAGATGTTTGTGGTCTAACAAGTTTCATCACAGCTCATGTGTGACTCAGCACAGGACGGCTAAAAATGTTGGCTGACCTGTTGGATGATAATCCTTCTTTGTTAGGTGTGGCTGTGTGCAGACAGGAATAGGACCCAAGGTGCAGACTCCAGAGACAGACTTGAACTCAACAAAGGCTTTAATTCTGAACGCAACATGACATAACTAGAAAAACTCAAAATAAACTAACACCGGTGGACAGGCAAAACACACAGCAAAATAAACGGTAGATCGCGACACAGACACTAAGAAACACAGGGCTTAAATACACAGAGGGAGCAATCAGGGAATGAGTAACAGGAGGGAAACACAGCTGGGGCAAATCAGGCCTAACGAGACCAGGGGAAGCAAAACCAGACACGGGCAGGCACTTTAACAAAGGGAACAGAGACACTGACTGGATGTGGGGATACAGCAGAAAGGGGAGACAGCAACATGGAACACAGACAGAAAACCAGAACACTAAAACTCTAACCAAACCCCACCCAGAGAACCTAAACTAAGAATAATCCTAAAACCCATAAAGCAAAGCTAGAATATAATGAAATAACAAAATCAAAGAACCAAAAACACAAAAACACTGGGTCAACGACCCAGGGACCCTAACATTCTTGTGCATTTCTGCCCACTTTTTCCACCACAGCTTTTGACCTTTTTGTGAATAAACAACAATGATCACCTCATTATAACTAAAAATAATCACCACTTCAATATCTGGAGAGAGATTGCTGAAATTCAAATAAAGAAAACTACATGACTCAACTATGTGCTGCACCACATAGTTGAGTCATGTAGACACAAAGAAATCCAGCAATTCTTGATATTTGAATATTGTCACTTTTTTTTGTTATAAGTTATTGAAAGTCACACTAACGGATTCAAACCAGATGTTTGTGGTCTAACAAGTTTCATCCCAGCACATGTGTGACTCAGCAATGGAAAAGACGGCTAAAAATCTTGGCTGACCTGTTCAGTAATGACAATCCTTCCTGTGCATTTCTGGCCACTTTTTCCACCACAGCTTTTGACCTTTTTGTGAATAAACAACAATGATCACCTCATTATAACTAAAAATAATCACCACTTCAATATCTGGAGAGAGATTGCTGAAATTCAAATAAAGAAAACTACATGACTCAACTATGTGCTGCACCACATAGTTGAGTCATGTAGACACAAAGAAATCCAGCAATTCTTGATATTTGAATATTGTCACTTTTTTTTGTTATAAGTTATTGAAAGTCACACTAACGGATTCAAACCAGATGTTTGTGGTCTAACAAGTTTCATCCCAGCACATGTGTGACTCAGCAATGGAAAAGACGGCTAAAAATCTTGGCTGACCTGTTCAGTAATGACAATCCTTCCTGTGCATTTCTGGCCACTTTTTCCACCACAGCTTTTGACCTTTTTGTGAACAAATAACAATGATCACCTCATTATAATTAAAAATAATCACCACTTCAATATATCACCAGTGAAATATCGGGAGAGAGATTGCTGAAATTCAAATAAAGAAAACTACATGACTCTATGTGTTGCACCACACATTTATAAACATTTTGCAGCCTTCTGAGTATTGCAATAAAACACACTGTGATTTATCACGTTTTTACTGCAAAATATTTCCTCAAAGTTAAACTTTGTCAATATCTGTTTCATCCAGTCAGATCAGCTATTTTTTTGCACTAAAATGAGACGATCAAACACACCAACGCTGTCAACAAAATCTGCCATAAATGTTGCCATGAGACAGTCAATCATCATCATCAAACGTCATTAAAATATCTAGATACTATGCTCTATCAATTTATTTCCCCCCAAACCTAACGGCAATAACTCTAATTTCAAACAAAGTCATGACTGGGCGTGAAGTTGGTGTGTGTGTGTGTGTGTGTGTGTGTGTGTGTGTGTGTGTGTGTGTGTGTGTGTGTGTGTGTGTGTGTGTGTGTGTGTATTTTTGTCCTAGATGGCCTGACGCAGCAGTTAGGGGCAAACTCTATGTCAGAGTTTGTCTTTGCACAAGCAGTGCAGAAATGGCTCCGATACGCCCCAGATCGTTTGGGTGGTGCAGGACGCACATCATGCATCCCCATCCCAGAGTAAAAAATTACAAACTTCTGTGAAACATATAAATGTAAATAGGAAACTGTCTTTTAATAAAGTATTTAGCAAACGAAACATGCCTATTGACCTTTTTTTTTTTTTTTTCTCTGTTACATCACATGCAATGCTTTCTTATTTTAGGATATTAATATTGACATGATACATTGTGAGACATTTGGGGGTTTTTTTTATAAAGGGTGTCCAATTTAAGGAATAAGTACAATTATGTGTTTAGGTGGTTTAAGTATTGATGGAAACATGCAGTAGTTTAGTATTGGTTAAAATACCTATAAAGAAAGGTAGATTTCCAGTCATGATTTAACTGTTGTTTTAATAAAAAGCAACTGTGCGAAAGAGGTGGAAAATCAACACCATAGCTCAACAGTGTTTCAATATCAGAATCTGACATTGTTTCAATGTCAGCAGTATTAGAAAACATAACGTTGAATCAATGTCAGGTTTCAACATTGATTCAACATCAAAACCTGACGTTTCAACGTTAAAAAAGGGTGCAAGAGTGACGTTAGGTCAACGTCACATTTCAACGTTGGTTCAATGACACAGCCTGATATTGACTCAACAGTGTTTCAATGTTTCCTTGCTATCTGGGAACGATGAGCTAAAATGATAATAATAATAAAAACAACAAAACAGTTTACCTGAAGTTATGCAGGAGTATCCGGGATGAATAAAAGACTACTGAGTAACGTCCTCATGTCTGTAGCCGGTTTAACGCACATACTGTGCGGACATTTTAACATTTTCCGCTCTTTGCGGCTCCTATTTTATGCTCCTACACTGTTTTACTATTTCACTCATTCAAATGTTGTAATCGGGGCAGGGTAAGCAGCAGCTGCCAGAAGCACACAGATGTCAGAAGCATAGGGCAGACCGGGGATAGTTGTAACGTGGGTCAGTTGTAACACTTCCAGTTTCTCCAATCAGGGCTAAGTTTCAAATGATGTGATTCATCCTGTGCATGCCCAATTCAGTTCTGCTATCACATGTGAAAGATTTGCACATTTTGTCAAACACAGACAATTTAACACGAAAAAAAGTAATTTGTATGCCAAAAAGTAAGTGTTTTTTTAAAATTATTTAAACTTCTAATAGCATTATCTGCTTTTCAGTTAAACTCATCAAACTTAAATTATGTTATTTGTATGTCTGTGGGGATATATTCTGTGTAGGTCTTTAGTGCTAATGTTTTAGCCGTTGGCTTAATGCAGATGTTACAACTTACCACACTATTACTTTAACTTATATTAAACAAGTTGGGGCAACGACATCAGCAGAGAGACGTTCACTGCACCTTTCTATATGAGGTTAATGCCATTGGCAACACAATTCCTCCACTGTTTGTGTTCCCACACATACATTATGCAGACCTCTGTGTCAGAGATGGACCAGTAGGAAGTACTGGTAGTGGAAATAAATCAGGATGGGTGCAAGAAACAGATTTCCTCATCTTTCTGAAGCACTTTGCAAACCACACCAAGGTAAGCCATGATAAAAAGTAATGGAATTGCGATGCTGGTGAACAACTACATTTTTCCAGCTTCATTGTTATGTTCAAAATTGGTGCAAGAGTTGTAGGTTATAATGCCCACTGAGCCAATGAGGCCAAACTCAAGGAAGACCAACCAAAATGAATGAAATATTCAGTTGCAGAAAATTCCAGAATTTGTCTTTTTTGGGGGGTTGGAATATGTTCAAAAGCTAGATTTCTGCATTCTGTCACACACACACACACACACACACACACACACACACACACACACACACACACACAGCTACATTAATGGCTCTAAGTGCATTCATGTGTTGAATAAACAAAGATTACATGTTAATGTTTTGTTAGTACCCTTATTTCATTGTGTTACATTTCACCCCAGAATATGTTACAACTAACCCAGACTATGGGGTTAATTGTAACATTTCACTCTTTGTGTTTGACACCATACCATGCAATGGGTAATTGTGCTGCAGAGAAAATAGCTGCACTATTTAATAGCCGAGACATGTAAATACTTTGCATTACATTTTGAATCCACTACCTTAAAAGAGCTCCAATTTACAGACAGAAATGTCAAAAATGTTAAGACTATCCCCGGTCTCCCCTACAGGATGGAAGTGTGCGAAAAAAAACCAATCATTGCTCTGGACTACAAACATTCCATGTCTGCAAAATAGTCCCCACCCCTCTCTTCCACTCACCAGTTAAGAAAAGTAACCAATCAGTGTTCAAAAAAAAAAACAGGCACCGCCCATCATATGTTTCCTCCTACTTCGCATCAAAGAAACGCTCTAGTCCTTCTCAAGATGAATCCTTGGAGCTATTTCCCCGTTTTATTTGGTATCAGCCAAGTATTTGGAAAGTCGACCAAAGCTCCTAAATCTGGGATTTCCTTTAACGTAACTGTGGAAGAAGGACAATCTGCATTACTACCGTGTTACTTTCTAATAACCAATAAATCTGTGTCTGCAAGGTGGGAGAAAAAAACGCATGTTGTAGTTGAGCGCAATTCCTACGAAGACCAAAGAAACGGAATTGATGGCCGATTTTCTGTGTCATCTGGCTGGGAGGAAGATGGAAGATTTTTTTTAACACTACAACAGACAGAGAAAGCAGATAAAGGGGTTTATTACTGTTCCAGACAAGTGGAAAGCGGAGAAAAAGTGAGGGGATATCCCTCTGTTGTGGTCCTGAAGGTCAAGAAGAGAGCATCGGTAAGTAGCCATATCTTGAGCCGAAACAAGGAGAGTGTGTGTGTGTGTGTGTGTGTGTGTGTGTGTGTGTGTGTGTGTGTGTGTGTGTGTGTGTGTGTCGAAAAAATCTCCGAATCGGTTTTATGAAGTTTAGTATAAGGAATTCATATTGATTTGCATTTGCATACTAACAGCGATTGACTGTGTAGCTGGGGGGTGGAGGGGGGAAAGAGAGGCCTCGTGACCAGATAGGTGTGGCACGAAAACGAAGAGAGCAGCGTGGAATTCTGAGTATGTCCTCCTTATAAGCTTTTATTAACGTGTGTCTCGCTCCTGGAATTCAGCTAATTATCTTATGTTCCCTGTACTCTGACACAGAAACTCCAGCCGAACATCGACAAGTAGCTGCCAGCAGTAGAGGATTTTGGACTGCCAGCCTGGAGTTTTGATTCCCGTCAGTCCTGTGGAGGAGAAGATTTGAAGTGTCGGCCTTGTGCTGGATGCTGGTGAACCACCCAGCGCAGATGCGTTACCTCCCTGCCCCTGCGCTCATCAGTTGCTGCAACCGGTTAAATATATTACTGCTAGCTGCATATTTTCAGCGTGTAAAAGCATACCCTCTGAATGTGTTTGAGGATGCAGGAAAGGGAATTCATATTAATATGTATTTTATTCCGTTCATTTAATCTTCAAGTTTGCATTTTTTGAAACATTCCGTTAATAAGCCTTTTGTTTATGTAACATTTTATCCAACTGCATGTATATTTATACAGACTGTCACTAAATAAACTATTCAATGAATGTCTGAGTAATGAATAATTTAAGTTTTTAAAATCACAAAAATAATGCGAATTATTTGTTTTCTGGGACACACTTGAGTTAATATTATTATCCAGAGTGTCAACGATTATGGTGAACATTACTGTCACTGAATAAATGTTTTAGGTACAAGTTATGTTTGTGTTGCCGATGATTTTAGGTTACATTTGAATATAAAAAATAATTTTCTACGATGCAGAATAACTGCAGCTTCTTGTTTGAGGCCTGCGTGTGGCCCACGGGAGAAACCTCGGCCTCCTTTCCTCTCTGCAGGAAATCCGATTACTGCTGCAGCTTGAAATAAGTTCATGTAATACAAAATTCTACCCTTATGCATTTATACTGTAGGCCTACTTCAGTTTAAATTTCAGGTATACGTAATTTACTTCTACTTGCTATATTTTAACACAAGTATCTGTATTTTCTACTCATGACATTTTCAAAACAGGCTCTTTTAGGTTTAACACATTTGACGGGAAGTTATTATTTCACGTCACTGCGCGCATTCAAACATTAGTACAGGGCTCGGCAACCTGCGGCTCCGGAGCCTTAGTGCGGCTCTGCGTGGTTTGGGAAAATAAATTAGAAGTATTTAGCTGAAGTGTATTTTATTTAATTATTATTTTATTTATTTAACTTGTAGTTCTCAATTTGAAGATTACTGTAATATTGAAATGTAAAAACAAAATTATATTCTATTATTTTTTCATCGCTCAAAATAAGCGTCACACTCGCGGAAGCCGGTGTACCCGCCGAAACACCGTGCATTTATCGAGACTTTCAACCCCAGGTAAGCCAATTATGGATCTTCGGATCTACATTTTGTCAGCAGCTGGTCTCCACCGTGAACTATGTTAAAAACAAACACCGCTCACGCCTCAAAGATGACAGCTTACAGTCCTGCGTAAACATGAAAGTGACTTTGTAAAGCCCCGATTTGCAGACGCTGTGCCAGAGGTTCGGGAGCAGAAGTTCCATTGAAAACATACCACGGCAGTGTGTGAATGTGTGTGTGAATGGGTGGATGACTGGATATGTAAAGCGCTTTGGGGTCCTTAGGGACTAGTAATGCGCTATATAAATACAGGCCATTTACCATTTACGGCATAGGGCTGCTCGATTATGGCAAAAATGTTGGCAAATTATGGCAAAAAAATTGAAAATCGTTTTTGTTTTGTTTTTTTTACATATATTTCTACTTGGAGAAAGGTTTATCCCTCAAAACTTTAAATACAAAAAAGTTGCAAAAAATAGTTTACAACAACAGGAAATTTATTTTTAGTATCTTCATAGTTTTATTTTGGAGATACAGCAATTTTTATATACTGCAGGAAAAACAAAAAAACAATCCTATGATGCAAATTTGCAAAGAAAACAGCATGTGCATCAAAATAAACTATTTCCAGCAGTGCAATTTGAGTTCTAAGCATATCAATCATAAAGTTTGACACCCTCCCCCTAAACAGTTATTGGTTTGTTGCTTCAAGGTAACATTGTGCGACAAGGGTAGTCAAAACCAAGTTATTCTATAATACGTTTTATTAGTACAACAAGGATGAACCAATAATCAAACAACAAATAAACAATGTAAACATTTCACAGAACAATAAACCACCAAAATACATCCGACATTTGACCCTAACCCCATGCACGTGTGTGCGCGCGCACACACACACACACACACACACACACACACACACACACACACACACACACACACACACACACACAATTACTTTACCAACTGACCCCTGAGCTCCTATCCCTCAAACCTGATTCAGGGATCCACTCCTCCACTTCCCTGTCACTCCCTGAAAGCTCACTGTCCTCACTTTCTGAGGGAATGTCCCTAACTGCACATTCCCTTGGTTTCCTTGCATAAAAGGTTTTTACGTCCATGTCCTGTAATTATCAGTAGATTGTAAAGTAAAAAACATTGACTATGATCCTATAAATGCACACAAACACATCTCTACATACATATGCATTATTTTGCCTGAAAAAAATTAGGCTAACTGCACAGTGTTGCCTTGAGGCAACGAATGAAAATTAACAGTTTTACTGTATAAATAAATTTTAAAAAGTAGAACAAACAATCAAATATACTTCTTAAATTATTCATGCACATACAAGTGTTTTTTATATACATTTATTTCACTAAAGCGCTATATAAATGCAATCCATTAGACGCTGCTCATGGTCAGTGATGAGGCTTAAATCAATTCAACCTTTATACAGACTGAAGTTTCTGGTATAAAGACCGCGTGAACAGTATACAGTCAGTGCAGGGAGTGGATATTAGCACCTGCAAAATCTCACTTTAACCCTTCACTTTACTCACTTTACTGTTTGTGGAGGCAAAGTGCACCTTTCAAGTATTTCAACCTTTATTTCGATTTAACAATGTCTGTCATGAGGTGTAATGGACAGACAACGTAAATGCAGGGCACTGCAGGTCAAATGAGCTGTTCGTTCTTTTAAAAAGGCACAAACTGAACAAAGTCCAAACAGACAGGAATCCTATGAAGCACAGAAGTCACACGGTGCTTGAACGAATCACCTGCCAAGGACAGAGAGACAGACAGACTGTACAGGAGAAGAAAAAGTGGCCCCAACAACCCAGAACAGACCTTAATGAATGAATCTGATACTTTAATAAATTGCTGTCAGTGTTTTTCCATTTTTCATGTTTCCACATTTCTGCTGCCCAGAATGACCTTCCCCTCTGTTATAACAAGTTTACAACAATCAGCCAACAACAGAACAAAGTCTGATAATGAAAATGAGAATAACCCTGTTCCTCCCTGTCCTCATCGTCTGTTGTCTTCGTCTCCGTTATCAGTCATCATCATTTTACCATCTCTGTGCAAGTCTGTAAACTTCTTTATTAAATCATAAGATTCTTAAATTCATCAAGTCTCCCTGTGTCTGGGTCCTCGTCTCAAAACATGACATCACTGTTTTGTACATTTTAACACAACTTAACCCCCATATTTGTGAAAGAAAAGCAAAACACTTGTTTTGAAAAGTCTGTAACAAAACCATCAAATCTGATCAAGGTTATTTAAATGCTGCAAAAGAAGAATGGATTGGAATAAAAAAAACAAACATATTTAACCTTAATTACTGGGGGAGAATAATGAATGATGCTCATAGTGAGTAAGAAGTAAACTGAGTGCAATTTATGGACAGAGATTCACTTTTAATGTGTAATATACTACAGAAACAAAAAATGATCCCAAAACAGAATAATTACAAATAAATTATTACAAAATATTAATAAAAAACTATAAAAATTGAGGCAACTTTGCCTGTGTATCTTTACTGCAGACACTAATTTTACTAATTCAATAATACTAATTTTGTGTTGTAAGATTTATGAGTTTCATGCTTTCATAGTGGTACTTGAGAGCTTGGCATTTTCTCACACTGTAAAAAGTTTAAGAAACACTGATAAGTTAAGTGTATGTGTGCTTTTAGAAAACATTTAAACCTGCTGTACAGAATCTTTGAAACCAGTTTAAAACATTTTTAGAATAGACAGAGCATCTGCTTCTCTTTACAGCTCCTCGCTCCACCAGGGCTGTTTGGTGGAGTGAGTAAATCATATAAGGCTTACTCATGGAAGTGGCCACTTCCATGAGTAAATCATATAAGGCTTACTCATGGAAGTGGCCACTTCCATGAGTAAATCATATAAGGCTTACTCATGGAAGTGGCACTTTCATGAGTAAATCATATAAGGCTTACTCATGGAAGTGGCCACTTCCATGAGTAAATCATATAAGGCTTACTCATGGAAGTGGCCACTTTCATGAGTAATCATGAACCATGAAGGTTTGGATTTTTTCCCACTATAATAAATGACTCACGTTATCTTTGTCTGATATTTAAATTAGAAAGAGCTCAGTCAGAGCAGAGAGTAACAAACACTTTTATTCTCAAGTGTCTAAAATGTTTTATGTGGCTTTGATTTGAAATGAAATTTAAATAAAAGCAGCTCAGAGCCGGTTCTGTTGACATATACTAAACGTTACCTCAAGAGCAGGAAATATTATTCAGGGCTGAACTTTAACCAGCTGCTCTCTTTTTTGGTAGACTTCACTAAATTTACATACGGTACATTAAGATCCATATAATGCAGCAAAGTAAAAATTTACACTCTTACTATAAACATTACAGTAAGTACAAAGGGCTTTCTTGAAATTTGATTTTTAATTTTAGTATTTTTGAGCCCTCATAACTTCATTAGTAGGGATGGGTACCGGTATCCGGTGCCATGATGGCACCGATTCTGACATAAACGGTAGTAACCAGACCGAAAAGCAGTGCACATTTCGGTGCTTTTTCCCCCCCTGAGCTGTGATACACTTTAGATTCTAGCCAATCATTTTACCTTTGCAAGCATAGTAGGCGGGTCCAGGTACGTACGTTCTGTTAGAGCAGAGCTACAGATTAAAAACGCCCAGGGCGAAGTGGTCAAAAGTCTGGCTGTACTTCACAGCAAAATATGCAAACTCAGCAGCCTGCAACAAGTGCTTTAAGCTGATACTGTGATACTGTCAAAGGAGGTAACACCTCAAATCTGATGAAACACCTGGCGACGCATAGCGTTCTTTTTAAAAGCCAAGAAATGCGCCGTATTTGATAGCTTGCTGCGAGACCTCACACCGAGCACATCTACTGCGGGTGGGTTGCCTGTTATGCAACATCCCCCAAAAACCCGAAGAGGAGAGTCCTGGCCCCTAGCCCTGCCAGTGTAGCAGAAATGATGACGGATGATGATGGAGGAGTGACACTAAATCAAAGTAAATGTGAAAGAGGATGACGTCAAACACTGAAAGCCACTTTAGTTACACACCTCTGTGTGACTTATTAAATGTCACACAGTAACAGCCTTATCCTGTATAAATCCAAATAAATTCATACTACACTGGGAATGTTTCTTGGAGTCATTCCTAAAAAACTGCATATCCAAAGATCATCAGTTCAAACAACTGTACAACAAAGGCTCAACCTCACTATATACTTTATAAAGATCCTTATAAAGACGCCACACCCTAAAGGAAAAAAGGACACGGGAGGTAACATATTTTCAGGCGAGAAAGTAGCTGTGTAAACATCAAATATCTGCTCGGTTTATCAAGATATCCCATATTTGCAAAAGTGCTTCGACGTTTTCAGAGGCGTCTGCTACCCACCAGCTCGACAGCTAGCCGGGAGCTCGAGGGTTACTGATGCGGCCGAGAACGGCACAACTCCCGGCACATCATTTTCAGATCACCGCGGAGTTTCGCTGCTCGGGTTAAACGTAATATATAAGTCACTTAGACAACCTAAAAATGTTATTGTTGGGCTTTTTTCAGTGTTTTGTTTGTTCGTGAGTAAATCGGTTTGGCTGAGATTAAAGTTATTAGATTAGATAAAATAAAACTTTATTAATCCCCCGGGTGGGTTCCTCCTTGGTTTTCACACAGCTGACTAAACGTCAAACAGAAAACTTATTAAACAGAAGTATGAGACAGTCGAGAATTTACACCAGTGTCTGGTTATATTTTAGATAGCAAGAAGCAGACGGCCGAGTTTATTAAACTCCACCGAGACAGCGGTGACGCTAATCAGAACTAGACCGTCCAATTTCACGCCTTTAAATTTTAAAGGCGTGTTTGTGTGTGTGTTTATACAATTGCTATTATGTTTGCACTTTATGTGTAATGTTACTGACTGCAGAGATCAGTAAGATGTGTGTATTTTTTATTTATTAGTTTTATTTATTTAATATTATTTTTTAATTGAATGACTGTCTAGTAGTTCACAGATGTCGAAAAACTGAGTGTGGTAAAGCCACTGATTTTGTTTATGTATATTTCTGCAATCTGCACATTGTACTGACTTTCATTTTAATGTTTACACCAGGGTTCCTTGTCAGCACTTTATGCTCAGATGTTTGTAAGCTAAAAATAAACTATTGTGTATGTTCAAATATACTGTTGTGATTGAAGAAGTTAAATAAAAATGTCAGTCATCAATTCATGCATCACCTCATGTCATCATAACAGAGGTCTGTCTTCCAGGAAAGAACAGTTTAAAATTAATGTAATATAGTATTGGCCATACTATATGATGTATTGCTTGTCTTTGTTTAATAATACAGAAGACAAAGACCTTAAAAAATAATCGCATATCGCATCGCAATCGCAATATTGGGGCAAAAAATCGCAATTAGATTATTTTCCATAATCGTTCAGCCCTAAAATATACATACATGTACATGTTATAATTTGTTTTTGTACAAGAATAACAACATTAATTGCTTTTACAGTTGAGTTTTTTCTTTAGTGAGGTCAGCAGAGGTGATGGCCAGCATGTGGGATAATGTTGGGAAAACAAGGATGGAGGCAGAGAAAGAAATCAGGAAAACACCATCTGTGTTTAAGGCAAATGTCTGTGCACATTTAGGATTTTTTTTTAACAAGGGACGTGAAACTCAAATGTAATACAAACAGTTCAGCCTGTCAGCAACAAAAATGACTGAAGTGACAGAAAGACTGAGGACTTTGTTGTATTATTATTAAAACACTTTGCAGTTGAAAAAAGGTGATAAATCACAATGTTCTGTATCACAAAACATTACAAAAATCACAATATCATATGGTGGGGTGTCCGGTGATTCTCACCTCTTGTAACTTCATAAATGTGGGGGAGATTTACATGCACATTTCATAAGAAACACATGTAAACTGTGCTCAAAACACCTTCTCCAAGTTTCACCATCTTGGTTCTGATTACCTTTATTTAAACAACCTGCTATACACGTTTATTTTAACTAATAATGGAGCTTTGATTAAATATGAAATCCTATCAGCTCCTCTGTAAGTTAAACATTGGTTGAGAGCTCCAAACATGCAGGACGTTCCAGGGACTGTCTGGAAGCTTTAAAGATCAACTGTGCTGAAAATGATAACGATACAAACAATTTCAGCCTGATAACAACTTATCAGGCTAAAACACACCTTCAATCTGACATACAGATATGGATTAGAAATGTAAAGCTCAATGTTGAGGAAATAATCGGCTTAAGCACAGTGTGATAACCATGAGCAGTTTTCAACCTCGCTTTAGAACTGGTAGACCACAGATTTCATGTACTATAGAAAGTACATTGCGGTATGCTATTTTGCACACAATGTTATAATGTACCAAAATTAGGCCAACTTGTGACCTAACTAGAGATGGCACGATGCCACTTTTTTATGTCCGACACCGATACCATAAATTTGGATATCTGCCAATACCGATATGAATCTGATATAGTGTGTTTTTTAATCAATAAAACTGTTTTTTTTAATATCTTGCTGCATTTTGTATAAGTTCATACTCAAGTTCAAATAACAACAACACTAAAGCTATTCTGTTATACCTGTATGTAAAAAAATACACTGCACCCAAAATATTTCATAGTTCAGCAACACTGATCAATCTAATAAACTTAAACCTGCTCCATCCTTCCTATTCTGGTATTTTAAAGACTACTTAGAAGAAATATTAAGCAACCTAACTAATAGGGTTGCAAACTCCCAGCAAAAAAAAAAAAAAAAAAAAATAGGGAACCACCCACCCTCCAACTCATGATGCTCAGTGTTGGGGAGTAACGGAATACATGTACCGCCGTTACGTATTTAGAATACAAAATATGAGTAACTGTATTCCGTTACAGTTACCGTTTAAAAAGGTGGTATTCAGAATACAGTTACTTTGTTGAAATAAATGGATTACACTGCGGTACTTTCCTGTTTCATTTTGTCGCGGGTCAGGACTGTTTGGGTTTTGTTTGACAGCTACGTTCTGTTGTTCCAGGCGGCAGCGTTACGGTTGCCATGGTTACAGGGCGACGCTCTCTCGCTCTCTGCGACTGTGTGTTTCCTGGGTGAGAGAGCGCCTTTTCGTCGTTGTTGTTGTTGTGCTAAGCTAACAGGCAGAATGCTACAAGCATAGCTCTAAAGAATGTAGCATCATGCGCAGTGTAGTCCGTGTTGCAGGGAGAATGGACTGCCATACACGTTATGGGTCTGTGAGCGCGAGGAGGGAGAAAAAGGCGAGTGGAAAGGTACGAGTTGTCATCGAGGAAAAACGGGAGCTGGAAGCATGTAAATATAATAATAACCACTGCAGCCAAGAAGAGTGCCTGACGAGCCCAGTTGTAAGTAAGCTATTAAGACTCGACTGTACACCGTGTTCGTGTTTTCCTCCGAAAACAATAAGTTCCGTTGGAGCAGCCTTTCAACGCCTCTCTCTGTCTGTCGCAAGAAAAGTTGACCCACACAACAAAGTAAAGCTATTTTTCGGCTACGAGCCGACAGGGACCCCGCCGTATTAGTCAGAGGTCCCTTTACTACAGTTCGGAGTCGCAGACCTTCAGTAATAGTAATAAATCACACAGCAATAGTACATTCACGTTGTTGTAAAAAGCACGATAATATATTAAGTAATCCAAAGTATTCAGAATACGTTACTGTCATTGAGTAACGTAACGGAATACGTTACAGAATACATTTTAGGGCATGTATTCTGTAATGGAATACATTTTAAAAGTAACCTTCCCAACACTGATGATGCTTAATCAACATAATCAACTTTAATTTGATGCAGTGTGGGGAAAAAATGCACAGAAATAAATTATTTTTCAAGCATAATTAAATAGATTCAACATCTTTCTTCAACAGAATTGCAGACTGCACAGATGGTACCTTCCCAAAGGAAAAAGTAGTATACAGTGGGGCAAAAAAGTATTTAGTCAGCCACCGATTGTGCAAGTTCCCCCACCTAAAATGATGACAGAGGTCAGTAATTTGCACCAGAGGTACACTTCAACTGTGAGAGACAGAATGTGAAAAAAAAATCCATGAATTCACATGGTAGGATTTGTAAAGAATTTATTCGTAAATCAGGGTGGAAAATAAGTATTTGGTCAATAACAAAAATACAACTCAATACTTTGTAACATAACCTTTGTTGGCAATAACAGAGGTCAAACGTTTACTATAGGTCTTTACCAGGTTTGCACACACAGTAGCTGGTATTTTGGCCCATTCCTCCATGCAGATCTTCTCGAGAGCAGTGATGTTTTGGGGCTGTCGCCAAGCAACACGGACTTTCAACTCCCGCCACAGATTTTCTATGGGGTTGAGGTCTGGAGACTGGCTAGGCCACTCCAGGACTTTCAAATGCTTCTTACGGAGCCACTCCTTTGTTGCCCGGGCGGTGTGTTTTGGATCATTGTCATGTTGGAAGACCCAGCCTCGTTTCATCTTCAAAGTTCTCACTGATGGAAGGAGGTTTTGGCTCAAAATCTCACGATACATGGCCCCATTCATTCTGTCCTTAACACGGATCAGTCGTCCTGTCCCCTTGGCAGAAAAACAGCCCCATAGCATGATGTTTCCACCCCCATGCTTCACAGTAGGTATGGTGTTCTTGGGATGCAACTTGTTATGTATGAACCAAGAATTATAGTGTGCTATGCAAGCCATCGCCAGTAGGGGGCACCACGCCCAGTTATGTGTGTGTGTTACTTCTGTGTGATCCCAATAAAGAAGAAGTCAACTTGTAAACAAACTGTTGTATGTGCAGTCTGACTCGGCATAATCTTTAATAGTGTATTGACACTACAGTGGACATATAACATAAACTGGCGACGAGTTGTGACGTCTGGAAGACTTGGCCGTCTACTGAGCATGAACTGACTGCGTGGCCGAGTTTGGACGGAAAACGGACAATCGCGTGGTGAATTAGCATCGGAGCTAGCTGCTAGCTGATTTTTCGCCGACGAGTCAGAGACGACAGTGTTGGCTGTGGACAGCGGATACATCATGGCTGGAATGATTGGGCAGATGGACCCCTTTGATGATGCTGGTGAGCAATGGGCGACGTATATTGAACGTTTTGAGCATTACATCCTTGCTAATGACATTCAGCCTGAGAAACGGGTCCCAGTGCTGCTGAGTGTGATGGGTCCCAAGACGTACGGTCTGCTGCGTAATCTAGTGGCGCCAAGCAAGCCTGGGAGAATGCAGTATGACAATATTGTGGGTGTTTTGCAAGCTCATTTTGCTCCCAAACCGCTGGTAATAGCTGAAAGGTTCCGGTTCCACAAGAGGAATCAGGGGGAAGAAGAAACGGTCGCACAGTATGTGGCGGTGCTGAAAAGACTGTCAGAACATTGCGAGTTTGGTGCGTATCTGGAAGATGCTCTACGAGACAGATTTGTGTGTGGATTAAAGTGTGAAACTGTGCAGAAGCGTCTTTTGACTGAGAAGGATCTCACGTTTCGCAAAGCAGTTGATTATGCTGTGTCGGCAGAGACAGCAACACGTGAAGTGCAGCAGTTGAGTGGTTCCCTTAAAGTGAATGCAGTGCTGTCACAAAGAGGTGAAAAATGCCGCCGCTGCGGGAAAATGAATCATACTGATGATAACTGCTGGTACAAAGACCGTGACTGTCACCAGTGTGGAAGGAAGGGCCACACGAAACGCATGTGCAAAGGTAGAGCCAGAAGCAGTCAAGATTGGAACAGGAAAGAGAAAGAGGGGAAACATGAGCTGAAAGGCAATGCAGTTAAAAACAGAGCAAAGGACAAAAAGAGGAGAATTCATCATGTTGCCGCAGAGGAGAGTGAAAGTGAAGGAACCAGACCCGACACTGATAGTGAGTTGGAGCTGTATTCTTTGTCACGAAAAGAGAAATATTCACGTATCTCCCTAATGCCTGTAGTTAACGGGAAGAAAATGGAGATGGAGCTGGATACAGGGGCTGCTGTGTCTTTGATTCCATGGGAACAATATAAAAGTATGCTGAGTCAGTTGCCGCTGCAACCCACTGACATCATGCTGAAAACGTACACTGGGGAGCCGCTGGCACCAGAAGGGGTCATCAAGGTGCAAGTTGAACTGAATAAGCAGCGTGCAACTCTACCCTTGTACGTGGTAAAGGTGGATGCTCCACCACTGTTTGGTAGGGAGTGGCTGAGAGTGATTAAGCTGAACTGGAAAGACTTAAAGATGGTCCATGCCAGAGAGCAAAGCGGAAATGACAATCTGGAGGCTGTGCTAAAGAAACACTCTGCCGTTTTCTCTAAGGAGCTGGGCACAATGAAAGGAATTAAAGCCAGATTGACTCTTAGGCCTGATAGTGTCCCCAAATTCTGTCCACCACGTAACGTGCCTTATGCTCTCCGCCCTCGGGTGGAGGCAGAACTGAAACGCCTGACTGAGCTTGGGGTGATCACACCAGTGGAGCATAGTGATTGGGCTACGCCCGTGGTCCCTGTCAACAAGAAGGATGGCTCAGTGAGACTCTGTGGTGATTTCAAGGTCACTCTTAATTCGCAGCTCTGTGTGGATAAGTACCCACTTCCACGCATTGAGGACCTGTTTGCTTCTCTAGCAGGAGGTCAGCATTTCAGTAAGCTAGACTTAGCAAATGCCTACTTACAGATGGAGGTAGAAGAGGAGTCTAAGAAGCTGCTGACTATTTCGACACAAAAAGGGCTGTTCCGTTTCAATCGCTTGCCTTTTGGAGTGGCGTCTTCACCTGCATTGTTTCAGAAGGCTATGGATCAAGTGCTTCTCGGCCTACCATACACCCATTGTTATCTGGATGACATCCTCGTCAGTGGTCCAGATAAAGAGACACACCTGAGATCCCTTAAGGCAGTTTTGGGCAGGCTGGAGGACTATGGCCTGCGTCTCAAACAGGAGAAGTGCCTGTTTTTCCAAGAATCGGTGGAATACCTGGGCCACATAATTGATGCGGCAGGGTTACACAAATCACCAGAAAAGGTGCGTGCCGTTATGGAAGCTCCAGCACCAGCTGATGTCAGCCAGTTACGTTCTTTTCTGGGAATGCTCAACTATTATGGACGTTTCATACCTGATTTAGCTACAGTCCTGAAGCCGCTGAATGAGCTACTCATTAAAGAGAAGAAATGGCAGTGGACATCAGCCTGCGAGTCAGCTTTCCAGAAAGCTAAAGAACGTCTGGCCTCACCAAAAATACTCACCCACTACAATCCTGAACTGCCTCTCCATTTGGCATGTGACGCTTCACCATATGGCGTTGGAGCCGTGCTCTCACATGTCATGCCTGATGGCCAAGAACGGCCAATTGCTTATGCTTCACGAACCCTCAGCAAAGCAGAACGAAACTATGCTCAGATCGAGAGGGAGGCGTTGGCAATTGTTTTTGGAGTGCGCAAGTTTCACCAGTATCTCCATGGTAACAAGTTCACCTTGCTCACTGATCATCGCCCACTGACCTCAATTCTGAGTCCAGTAAAAGGTACACCATCAATGGCAGCTGCGCGAATGCAGCGTTGGGCGCTCCTTCTGTCAGCACATAATTACACCTTACAGTATCGGAAGGGGGCACATCACGCCAATGCTGACGGTCTGTCACGTTTACCTCTGCCCCTTGCACAGAAAGAGAAACAGGGAGCAGTTGAGGTATTCTACGCATCTCAGCTGGACACATTACCAGTCAGTGTCGCCGAGATCAGACGTGACACTTTGTCTGATGTCACTTTGTCTCGTGTGCTGGAAATGGTAATAACTGGACGTTTTCCAGCAACAAAGGACACAGATCAAGAGCTGTCACCCTATCTGATGCGCAGACATGAACTCACAATACAGCAGGGATGCCTCATGTGGGGCTTGAGGGTGGTTGTGCCACCTAAGCTGCGCTCTCATGTACTGAAAGAGCTCCACACTGCACATCCAGGGATGGTGAGGATGAAGAGCTTAGCTCGCAGCTATGTTTGGTGGCCTGGCATTGATTCTCAAATTGAGCTTCAAGCTAAAGCCTGCCACTCTTGTCAGCGTGTGCAAAAAGAGCCTGGGTTAGCGCCTTTACACCCTTGGCTGTGGCCTTCCTGTCCATGGGAACGGATCCATGTGGATTTTGCGGGTCCATTTGAAAGTCACATGTACCTGGTGGTGGTAGATGCACATTCCAAGTGGCCTGAAGTGCATATTATGGATAGCACCACAGCTGGTAAAACCATACAAGTGCTACGGGGTCTCTTTAGTCGCCACGGCATTCCCCACGTCCTGGTGAGTGATAACGGACCGCAGTTCTGTTCTGAGGAATTCAGGGTGTTCCTGAAAGCTAATGGAGTCAAACACATCCGCTCTGCGCCGTACCATCCTGCCACTAATGGTTTGGCTGAGCGTTTTGTGCAGACATTCAAGCATGCACTGAAAGCCTCCAGGGGTACAGCACCTGTGCAACAACGCCTTGACACGTTCCTCTTGACATATCGCAACACTCCGCATGCAACAACTAGAGAAACGCCAGCTATATTGTTCATTGGACGCAAGCTGCGCTCTCGACTGGATTTTTTGAAGCCCAGTGTGGCCGGAGCTGTGCGTCGGTCACAGGATGCGCAACAACAATGCCGACAGCAACACTCCAGGGACAGACGGTTCACTGTGGGCGAGCCTGTCCTGGTGCGCGATTATAGGAAGGGAGAGGACAAGTGGACGCACGGTGTCGTACTGGAGAAGACTGGGCCAGTGTCATACAAGGTGAATGTGGGAGCCCAAGGGGTGTGGAAACGTCATGTGGATCAGATGCTGACACGACCTGAGTCAGTATCTCAGCAGGTCACAGTGGATCCTCCGACAAGCTCTCAGATGTCACCAGCCCAGAGTGGTAGTGACACCATGCTTTACCCTTGTACAACTCTGCAGGAAGAGACTGTTGAACAAGTTATGGGGACCACCGTACCTCCAGATACACCCCAGTCTCTTAAATCATCACCGACTGACTGTACACAGGTTACAGAGCCTGTAAGACGTTACCCAGTGAGAGTCACCAAGCCACCCGCTCGTTATTGTGATGGGTGAGCGTATTAAGTAGTTCAGTGAGAGTGTTGGCGTTCAGAGACATTATTCTCAACTAAAAAGAAATTCATACAGAAAGCAACATTAGTTCCAGTTTTCATGAATGTTGTAATATAAAAAAAAAAAAAAGGTGCTACTTTGGTTATGGGAAATGTTTCTGCGGGTGGTGCCACGGTCGCATAGCTTAGTGGGGAGGAGATGTTATGTATGAACCAAGAATTATTGTGTGCTATGCAAGCCATCGCCAGTAGGGGGCACCACGCCCAGTTATGTGTGTGTGTTACTTCTGTGTGATCCCAATAAAGAAGAAGTCAACTTGTAAACAAACTGTTGTATGTGCAGTCTGACTCGGCATAATCTTTAATAGTGTATTGACACTACAGTGGACATATAACACAACTCAGTATTCTTCTTCCTCCAAACACGACGAGTTGAGTTTATACCAAAAAGTTCTACTTTGGTTTCATCTGACCACATGACATTCTCCCAATCCTCTGCTGTATCATCCATGTGCTCTCTGGCGAACTTCAGACGGGCCTGGACATGCACTGGCTTCAGCAGCGGAACACGTCTGGCACTGCGGGATTTGATTCCCTGCCGTTGTAGTGTGTTACTGATGGTGACCTTTGTTACTTTGGTCCCAGCTCTCTGCAGGTCATTCACCAGGTCCCCCCGTGTGGTCCTGGGATCTTTGCTCACCGTTCTCATGATCATTTTGACCCCACGGGATGAGATCTTGCGTGGAGCCCCAGATCGTGGGAGATTATCAGTGGTCTTGTATGTCTTCCAGTTTCTGATGATTGCTCCCACAGTTGATTTTTTCACACCAAGCTGCTTGCCTATTGTAGATTCACTCTTCCCAGTCTGGTGCAGGTCTACAATACTTTTCCTGGTGTCCTTCGAAAGCTCTTTGGTCTTGGCCATGGCGGAGTTTGGAGTCTGACTGTTTGAGGCTGTGGACAGGTGTCTTTTATACAGATGATGAGTTCAAACAGGTGCCATTCATACAGGTAACGAGTGGGGGACAGAAAAGCGTCTTACAGAAGACGTTACAGGTCTGTGAGAGCCAGAGATTTTCCTTGTTTGAGGTGACCAAATACTTATTTTCCACCCTGATTTACGAATAAATTCTTTACAAATCCTACCATGTGAATTCATGGATTTTTTTTCACATTCTGTCTCTCACAGTTGAAGTGTACCTCTGGTGCAAATTACTGACCTCTGTCATCATTTTAGGTGGGGGAACTTGCACAATCGGTGGCTAAATACATTTTTGCCCCACTGTAGCTTACTAGGGTATATTAGACTTAACAGTTACTATATACAGTAATTGACTTCTATACATTTTACATCAGATTAAAACTTTGGGTGTAAGATTCAGATAATTATTTATTAAAAGCTAGACATTTTAAATGAGAATAAGAAAGAAAAGTATGTCTTTGTGCCCCCTTTTCCCTGTTAATGCCCTATCGGCCCCCCTGGCTAAACTTTGCTAGATCCGCCCCTGCACAGTTACCAGCCGTCAGCTACGTAGAAAAAGATCCTGGTGTAGAAAGTAATATTAAATAAATTCTAACAACAGCTTATCAAGGTTAAACGTGCTGCTGTTGTTCAGCCGCTGGTTTCCTCTTTCTGGCACGAAGTGGGACAAAAACAAAGAAGAGAGACGGAGTCGCGACAGAAAAGCGGATCAGCTGATCATTGATCAGTTTCATGAGTGAAATAGCAGCAAGAAGAGGCAGCCGCTCCATATATCGGTTGTTAAGCTTAATGCGGGAATGCTTTACAAACATTCAGAGGTGAACTTACACACTTGCTTTACTTCTCTCTGGGATCACTTCCTCGGAGATGAAATGCTGGTTTGGTAGCGAGGCTACAAATACACACAGCCGCTCTATCACGTGAGCACACTGAGCCAATGTGCTAAGGTTATCTGCTCTCTTACACTGTTAACGTTTTCCCATGACTGGTCACTGTATGAAGGTTAAACATAGCCAGTTGTAAGAAATATTATTCATATTTGTTGTCAGTTTGTTTATATTTTGGGGTTTATTTACAAGTTTATTTGTAGGTTAATATTTTGTTTCAATGTTTTGTTTGTTTGATGTTACCTTGTTAGTCAGTAAGAGCTGTAGGGCCGTTTTGTTTGTATAAATAAAGAGACTGGTACAGGACCAGCATGCACTGGGGTGGGCCTATGGTTTTTTTTTTTTTTTTTTTACCAGAGCAGGAAGTAACAAAAATGGATCTTGTTATTGCTTGCCAAAGTGGATAAATAAACCATAAAAACGCAACTTCCTCGTTTGGACAGTGGACTTCTTTTGCCTGCGAACGAAATAGTATCTCGGTGCAGCAGTGGCTTGTGGACTTTTAATTGTGGGATGTTTGGTTTGTCAAACAAAAGGAAATGCCACTACAAGATCTTTAAAGTACTCCCTCCTCCTCTTCAGCACATCTGCCACCACAGCTGCGTCTCCTGCACAATGCCAGCTTTTATGAACGCGCTTTAGTGTTTAGTGTGCACTTTAATGATGTCGACGTTTTTATAGAAACAAATGATAACAATGACTATTCACATGTGATTTTATATTAAAACTCCCATTTGATCTGTTTTATTTAATCTATGCTATCCTGTATTTTTAGATATTTGTATATATATTTTCTCAATAAACTGTCCAGTTCCTGTCTGAGTGAGGACATTCGAAAAGGCCTCCTGTTAGATTATCAGGAAAGTCTGGACATTTGCTGATTGCACTGTTTTGTTTTGTTTTTTTTGTTTTTTTTTAACGAATCCTTTATGTATCCGAGTAATTGAGATTCAAATTTCATTTTCAACAGAGACCTGTCCTATTATGGATTTCAGTTTATGTTAAAGGTTCATCTTTCCAAACAAAAGCTTTTAAAAAAGAAAGACAACAGATCTAACTTACACATCATTTACACTCCAAAAGGGAGCTGAAACACTTCTTTATATTTTACTACAAAATCTTCAGTCTCAGGATGTTGGCCAAAACACTGGCAAACGTTTGCCCATAAATGTGTTACTCTCATTTCCCTGCTTTCAGCTTTTCAGATTTAACACTGCAGTCAGCAGCTCGATCTTCAATATGAGTCATGCAACTTAGCAGGTCTCACAAACAAAGCCAACAAGCCTGAGCTCTCCACTCATGAACTTGTGAGATACAACGAAAATGACATTTGTTCACCACACCTCAGTAAAGCCACAGCCATGTAAGAATAAATGGTCAGAGTTTAGTTTTATTGATATAAAAGCATCCAGTCTCTGGGACCGCCACAGAAGTTCTCTCTCTGAGCTATTAGACCTCCACTGTTAGACATAAACAGTGGAGGTCCATTAAAGATAAGTGATGTCACATATCCATACATAAATTAAACCGAGGAACGTGTAATGTCAATCAGGCTGTTTTCCAGCATTATTTTAATAAGAAACCTGACACGCCAACAGAGATTTACCCTCAGCCTTCGTTTTTTGTGTTCATTCCTCTTCTTTTTATCAGCGGCGTTTCTGGGAAACTGATTCAAGCCGCTGCAGGAGACGATGTAACGTTTCCCCTCACAGAGGAGTGCATGAAAGGAAGAGGCACGCTGAAACGTGGCCTGCAGGACAACAGCCTCCATTCAGTCGGGGATCTCGACGGCAGCTGGAAGCCGGCTCCAGGTTATATTAACAGGCTTTTCCAAAGCAGCGACTCTGTGATACTGACCAGTGCAGATATCAGTGATGAAGGCTATTACGAGTTTGACTGCAACAACAAGAAAGAAGAGACTGCACAGCTGCAGGTATTCATACCTTCTGATGTTTTTGTACGCGAGGGCGAGGATGCCATCCTCCCGTGCCGCTCCATCACAGCAGGTCAGTGGGTGAAGTCTGTGCGCTGGAGGAGAGATGGAGAGGTGGTGCTGGAGCTGGATGTCGGGTCGGGGAAAACCACATATGGAAAAAGCTTTGATGAAAGCCGGGTCTCAATACCATCAGACTGGGACCAACGAGCAAACCTGTCCCTCATCATAAACACCGCTACGCTGTCCGCCTGCACGTCTCCACACCACCAACACCACTGAGCACCACATCCCAGCCTACAACCACAGAGAGGGTAAGAACACAGACTGCATTCGTTTTAGACTTCACTGTGAACATTAAAGGTCTACTGAGGTATTCTTCCACACAACCACACATTCAGCCACACACAGTGCAGATAACAGATCAACAAGATATGTTGTATATGGGGAAGGGAGTGGGGGTTGGGGGGGGATTAGGCGTTTAGGGCAGTCATGGGCTCTGATAACATAGTCGGTGTCGTAATAAAATCCAGAAGCCCACGTTTTTCCTGTTTTGTCGACATTCTACAATTTTCTGCAAATTTAATGTCACCATATCTGCTGTCCAAGTTTCAGACTCTTCACTTAACTGATGCATATAAATATCTCATCTTTATGTTGAGCTTTACGTTGTTTTATTTTAACTTTAACTGAAAGCATTTAAAGTCAGTTAAAACTGCTCACTAACATTTCTGCTCTGTCTTCTTGTCCTCTGCAGCCATCAGAGTGCTCCAACTGGTCGTGGAGAACATTCTTCATAACGGCAGCTGTATTTGTGATCGTTGCCCTGCTTGTTTGGTTCTGCTGGTTTCTGAGGGACAGGATATTCAATGTGTGCACTTGAGATTTTGGTGGAGGATCCTCAGAGCAGGAAGAAATAAACTTGGAAAATGTTACCATTAGTAATGGTGACGGACACCTCTGCAACGGCACAGAGGAGGGAGGAGGAGGAGGGCCTGAAGAGGGCAGAGAATCAGACTGTGACCAACAAAACATAATCAAGTCAAACCCTGACTTTATAAATGATGAGTCAAAAACAAAAAACAACTCAACCCTTAAATTGTAGAAGAAGCTTCTGGGATGAGAGGTGAAGGTCCACTCACTTTCTTTCCAAGCTCTTTGGATCACTTTGCTAAATCGTTCACAAACCATGAAATTCTGTCTGCTGCTGAGAATCAGATGAACCCAGAATCTCAGTTTCCTCCTTTTCATGTTTAGAAACATCAGCTCATCATCACTGGATGTCGACTACATTTTTTTCACAGTGGGTTTTTTATGAGGACATATAGTCTTTATAGTCGTGGCTGGAGGTCGGGGCTGTGTGAAGGCTGATCTAACATCATCAGTTATTTTGTATTTTACCAGGTCATGAACACAACACTCTACTTTGTTTTTTAAATGGAGTAAATAAAGTTTGTTACACACAGTGGCTAACAGTGATGACTGACCTCAGAAAGTGAGAGGAAGGACTCCAATCATCCAGCTGGTCGCCATGGTGACCAAAATTATGGAGGCACAGAAGCACAAGGAGGAGGTCAGGACTCAGAGTGAAGCTCCTGCAGCAAACAAACATGTGAATGTAAAGTGTTTGATGGTTTTCAGAGTGAAACACAAACAGGACCTGAAGCTGTGAAAACGACACCAATCAAACAAGTCTGTTGACCGTTGTTGTCATCATCATCATCTTCATCCATCTGGCGTTTGAGCTGGATTCAGTGAAGTGAATTTGGACCATGTGATCAGTTGACCTGAGGTTTCTTTGTTTTTGTTGATTTAACAAACTGCATTAAAATTTACCACACGCTACTTTGTCCATTAATGTAGAAAAATATAGCCTTTTAAATTCAGATGAACATATCATACAATACAACAACATGAACCTCAATACCACCAGGACAAAAGAGCTGAAAGTCTACTTCAAAAGGAGGAAGTCTGTGCTACAAGTGCTACAACCCAATCAGCATCAACAGGGAGTTAGTTGAAAGGGTGTCAAGATTCAAGTTCCTGGATGTGCACATAGACACAGACCTCCAATGGAGCTCAAACACCTCAGTGTAGAAGAAGGCCTAACGGCGTCTCCATTTTCTGAGAATCCTCAGAAAAATGGACCTGAAGAAGGAGCTGCTGATCGCCTTCTACGGTTGCTCCATTGAAGGTGTGCTGACATACTGCACCACAGCATGGTCAAAAAAAGCACTTCAGAGGGTCATTAAAATGGCCCAAAAAATCGTTGGACATCCTCTTTCCTCCCTGAACGATCTGCACAGCATTCGCTGTCTCATGAGGGCACGCAGCATCCTACGGGATTGCACACACCCAGTCTTCCTGAAGTCCACGATCAGTTCCTTGGTCTTTGCCACGTTGAGCTGCAGATGATTCTGCTCACACCACGTGACAACTGACGTGTGTAAACTTTGCTACGGTGTCGTAGCTGCACCACAGAGCTACACTGCAAAGTTCACTAAACTTAGATGTTTACATTTTTTATTTATTTTTTATATTGCAAACATTTGCACTGTTATCAGTATTTGCACACTATTTTATATTATTTTTTAAAGTCATTATTCAATACATTGTTATTGTTAACCCTTTAAAGCCGGTCAGAGCTGCACGCTCCGTTTTGTGTAACTATTTTTAAATCCCTGTAGAACCTGGACCGTGTAAGCTAGCGCAATAATTTTTTTGCATATGAAACTTACATCTTATGCCATCAGCTTGTCCTAGGTCACAGTTTCCTTCAGCTTTGCAAAAACTGCATAAAAAGCGCTTGCAGGAACAAAAACACAATATTCCAGAAACACGCTTTGCCGATTCGATCAGCTGTTCGTAACACTTCCCACAGTGAAACAGACATCAGCGAACTATCGCATGTCCGCCATTTCCTGCCCGAAACAGGAAGTGACGTCATTTTCGCGGAAAATGTAGTTTTTTACTTGTAGGCCTTAAAAGCCTATACTGGTGTTTTTATAAGTCATGTTTGACTTTTCTGAATAGTTTCTGTGATGCTTAGAACTCGAATTGCACAGCTGGAAATAGTTTATTTTGATGCACATGCTGTTTTCTCTGCAAATTTGCATCATAGGATTGTTTTTTTGTTTTTCCTGCAGTATATAAAAATTGCTGTATCTCCAAAATAAAACTATGAAGACACTCAAAATAAATTTCCTGTTGTTATAAACTATTTTTTGCAACTTTTTTGTATTTAAAGTTTTGAGTTATAAATCTCTTAAATTTCTCCAAGTAGAAATATACGTAAAAAAAACAAAAATGATTTTCATTTTTTTAGTAGTTTATTGCACTTTTTGCAATTAATGTAGTTACTATGGACTTAATGCATACATATTATTAAAATATGGGCTATAACAGTTGTATTGATGTATAGCAACTTGAAATGCTCCCCCAAAAGACACTGCAACATGTAAAAAAATAATATACTGTAAGCTCTGGCGGACTTGGATCTATGGTAGGTCTTAAAGGGTTAAATAATTATCATCAAATAATCGAGATCTCAATTTCAGTGAAAATAATCGTGATTATCATTTTTGCCATAATCGAGCAGCCCTACGAGATACTATGCTCTATCAATTTATTTCCCCCAAAACTATTAGCAGCAATAACTCTAATTTCAAGCAAAGACATATCTGGGCGTGCCACTTCTGTGAGATTTGAAGTTCGCGTGTGTGTGTGTCTGTGTGACATGTGAACCATCTTAGAGCTGAGCTCAGCTTTAGCTGAAAACATGACACATCTCAGCTGGTGTGCAGTGTTTCCTCAAAAATACTGAGTAAAGTGGAGAGAGGGGAAAAGAAAAGAAGAATTTCTGTTGTGATATTTTTAAGCCATGAAGTTCCTTCAATCCTTCTTCTCCATTTTTTAAATATAAGAACTGGTTGTTTTGTATCCTGAGTTTAATGGAAAGTTGTGTAAATCATGTTTGTTTTTTAAACTAATTTTCCACGCCTAATGACAATAACAACATTATAAATGATTACGGTGAATAAGGCTAACAGACCAGAGCAGAAAGATTCACTGCTCTAGAAGCCTCGAGAAAAATCTTCAAGCCCCACAGGAGATGAGTCAGCATCACACACAAAGATCTCAGCAAGATCAGACACGAACCTGGCCACAAGTTCCTGAAGGAGGACGAGGGCCTGACTGCTGAGAGTAATTCATAAAGAGAGGGGTGTTCACCCACTACCCACTGGACACAGAAGACTGTTGAATGCTGATTGGTTGGGAGTTCACGCAGAGTTCACCAGGAACAGAACTACAAACTGCATATGTGACCCACAGCTGTGATATGAGTGTTAAGATGCCTGCTGCATCCTGACCTACAGCAAATGTAACATGAACTATTTTCCACAACACCACCCACCACAAGCCACACTTTATTATAAACCTCCCTGAACAACAGACAGCCCTTCTTTACACAGTGTTGCCTTCATAGTTTTTTTTTTTTGCATATTTTTATTGAGAGACAAGTGTACATTAGTTTACAATGACAATACAATCTGTGCCCCACACATATTTATTAGTTTTTCTTACATGAACAGATACAATAATACACACACACACACACACACACAGGCACACACACACTCAGGCACACCCACAGACACGCTTAAATAAAATTGAAAAAACAAACAAACAAAACAAAACCTAAGAAGAAACCCAAAACAAACACAAACAAACCCCAAAACACACACACAAAAAAAAGGGGGGGGGGAAGAGATGATATTAATGAGCTGGTAGAGCGTTTAATGACTTGCAATAGTTTACGAAGGGGTCCCAGATACAATAAAATTCTCTGTATTTGCCCTTCGCCACAAGGCCTATCTTTTGCAATTTAAGAAATGACATCACATCTCTAAACCTAAAAGAAACTGAAGGTGGCTTTGAAGATTTCCAAAGGAGTAAGATGCAACGTCTAGCCAAAAGTGATGTAAAGGCTAATATTTTGAAGTGTGTAGGGTCGGTTAGTACGGTGTTGACTGGAAGCCCAAAAACAGCTAGAAAAGGGTCCATGCAGATTTGGGTCCCAAGAGCCTTCTCCTAATTTTAACAACTGAATGGACATTTAAATCCATAAGTTGTTTATATATTAAAGATATAATTGACTTCTTATTGGATTTAAGGGATAAGAATTCCTCCCACGGTTGGACATTTGGAAGAAGAGGGTAGGAGGGGAAGAGAGCAGAAGTGCAATGTCGTGCCTGAAAATAACGGAATAGATCGGTAGCCGGAAGATTTGTTTCTGAACACAGGTCTAAAAAAGTTAAGAAAGTGCCATCTTTATAGAGATCCTTAAACGTATTAATACCATGATGCTTCCACTGTACATAGGCACCATCAATGAGACCAGGACTAAACAGATGGTTCTGTGTGATGGGCATGTGTACTGACGCAGAGATGTACTTAAAATGACTCCTGAATTGTGACCAGATCCTTAGACTAGACTGTACCACGGGATTTTTGGTGAAATGAGAAGGCTTAAGTGGTAGTGGAGAGAACAATAAAGCTTGTAAGGATGAGGAAGTGCACGACAGGCGCTCCAGTTTGCACCACAGCAGTTCTTGAGATTCAAGCCAATGGGTCAATTTGTGAATATGAGAGGACCAATAATAAAATAAAAAGTTAGGCAAAGCAAGACCACCATCAAACGTCAGTCTCTGTAATAATGATTTCCTCACCTTGGGATGTTTCCCTCCCCACAAAAACGATGTAACTAGCTGGTCTAACTTTTTGAAAAAAGCTTTAGGTAAAAATATAGGAATACTCTGAAACAGAAATAACAATCGAGGCAAAATGTTCGTCTTTACAGCATTGATCCGACCAATTAGGGACAAAGGTAGCGATTTCCATCTCTGAAAATCTGATTGAATTTGAATGATTAAAGGGGAGAAATTGGAAGAGTATAAAGAAGACAAAGTACGAGTCACGTTAACTCCCAAATATTTAAAGCCGGTAGGGCTAAGTCTAAAAGGAATGTCAGATTGTTTAAGTGTAAAACTTAAAGAATTTATGGGGAAACATTCACTTTTAATAAGATTTATTTTGTAACCTGACAGAGAGCTGAAATTGTTTAATAGAGACACAATTGATGGCATGCTAGATAAGAGATCAGAAACATATAGAAGCAGGTCATCTGCATATAAAGACAATTTTAAGTCAAGGCCTGACCGGTAAATACCATGAAAATGAGGAAGGGCCTTTAAAGCTATAGATAGGGGTTCAATTGCAATAGCAAAAAGTAGGGGGGACAGGGGGCAACCCTGTCTCATGCCGCGTGACAATGAGAAGTAGCCAGAGGAAACACCATTTGTATAGACACTGGCTTGGGGTGCCTTGTACAACAGTCGAATCCATGAAATGAATCTGTCCTTGAAATCAAATCTTTGTAAGACCGCAAAGAGAAAGCTCCACTCTACACGACTGAAAGCTTTCTCAGCGTCAAGTGAGATAACTACTTCTGGATTAGTGGTTGAGTGTTGGGAAAGAATGACATTCAAAAGCGTGCGAACATTAAAGAACAGCTGGCGGCCTTTAATAAAGCCATTCTGTTCATCTGAAATAATAGTAGGAAGAACCTTTTCAAGGCGAATTGCTAAAATTTTAGCCAAGACTTTAACATCCACATTCAGTAGGCCTATACGAGGTGCAAGACGTAGGATCCTTACCCTTCTTTAAGAGAACAGTAATTAGTACTTGAGACAATGTAGGGGGCAATAGACCACATTCAAAAGATTCATTATACACTGAAAGAAGTAGTGGGGCTAACTTGTCTATAAATGTTTTTAAAAATTCAACTGAAAACCCGTCAGGTCCTGGTGCCTTAATATTGTGCATGGTCTTGATTGCATGCACAATTTCATCCAACCTAAAAGGGGCATCTAATTGTTCAGCTATAACAGGATCGACAGTGGGAGAAAACATGCCACCTTCATAGTTGAGTGAAGCCAGCACTGTGGACTCGTAGAGCCACTCGTCTACAGCATGAGGCAGAACACTAGCTCTCCCTCTCTAGCTTGATCAGTGAGAAAACAAATGTAATCTGAAAACATGTACTTCCACAAAAAGCTATAAATGAACATCTCATGCTGCTGAGCTGTGACTCACAGAAAACTGAAATTAAAAGTAAGTGGGACTATTTCACCTCATACACCAACACTAACAGGCACTTTGAGCGCTCAGTCACTCCATCATTGTTACTCTTCAATATAAACAATGGAAACGCCGGAAAGATAAATTATGGCAGATATCAAACCATAAATTAAACTGAGGATTAATGTATTAATGTATGCTAACGTGCAAAGTCACTTGCAATCAGGTTGTTTTCCAATATTATTTTAATCCAGTGGCAGATTTTACTGCAAGATTCTGCATTTGTCAGAAAGAAACTTGACATGCCGACAGAGTTCTACCTGGGCTGAACACTGCTCTTTACTGACACCCTGCTGGCAGACTGCACAGACAGTGTGAGCACCAGATTCATTTTTTTATTAGTTCAAAGTATACAAAGAAGAAAAAGCAAGAAAATTTCCGATCAAACTAATAATAATAATAATAATGGATTGGATTTATATAGCGCTTTTCAAGGCACCCAAAGCTCTTTACAATGCCACTATTCATTCACTCTCACATTCACACACTGGTGGAGGCAGCTACAGTTGTAGCCACAGCTGCCCTGCGGCAAACTGACAGAAGCGAGGCTGCCATATCGCGCCATCGGCCCCTCTGGCCAACACCAGTGGCCCACTGATCAGACTTCGATTAAACAGAGTATCCACAGTTCTCAGGGAGAAAATGAGAAACACTACAGATGTTTGTGGTCTAACAAGTTTCATCCCAGCACATGTGTGACTCAGCAATGGAAAAGACGGCTAAAAATCTTGGCTGACCTGTTCAGTAATGACAATCCTTCCTGTGCATTTCTGGCCACTTTTTCCACCACAGCTTTTGACCTTTTTGTGAATAAATAACAATGATCACCTCATTATAACTAAAAATAATCACCACTTCAATGTATCACCAGTGAAATATCTGGAGAGAGATTGCTGAAATTCAAATAAAGAAAACTACATGACTCTATGTGTTGCACCACACATTTATAAACATTTTGCAGCCTTCTGAGTATTGCAATAAAACACACTGTGATTTATCACGTTTTTACTGCAAAATATTTCCTCAAAGTTAAACTTTGTCAATATCTGTTTCATCCAGTCAGATCAGCTATTTTTTTTGCACTAAAATGAGACGATCAAACACACCAACGCTGTCAACAAAATCTGCCATAAATGTTGCCATGAGACAGTCAATCATCATCATCAAACGTCATTAAAATATCTAGATACTATGCTCTATCAATTTATTTCCCCCCAAACCTAACGGCAATAACTCTAATTTCAAACAAAGTCATGACTGGGCGTGAAGTTGGTGTGTGTGTGTGTGTGTGTGTGTGTGTGTGTGTGTGTGTGTGTGTGTGTGTGTGTGTGTGTGTGTGTGTGTGTGTGTGTGTGTGTGTGTGGTGGCTATACTGATCCATCAGAATCATCATCATACAAGAGAAAACAACAGGAGCATATATATTTCTGACTGTCAGATTTTGAAATGTGAGTATACTGTGAGTGTGACTGCTTTTTATGTGTGTTTTATTAATTTTTGTTTGTTTATTGGTGTTCGTTTGTGCTACATTTTACCTGTTACAGAGAGAGAAGTGCAATCATAAAATAGTCTGCTCTTTGGCCATTCCTTTAGTCATCAGCGTTGTGACAAAGTAACAATAGCATGACTGAAAGGACATCGACCAATCCTGCTGCTGACTCTCAGAGCAAAAGTCAAACTCAGACATTCAGTCATTTTTTCCTGTTATGTGCGCTGATCAACTCAGAGATAAAAGCTTCCATACTGGCATGAAAAAACACAACAAGGCTAGGACGGTGTTATAGGTAAACATTTTACACTGGCAGAGAAGAAAGTTGCCGTGATTTAACCCACTTTACATCAAAGTGGGTTGTATGTGGCTCTCTCTGCTCTAAAGCTTCCCCTCAGCAGGATTTAGTAGAACAATAAACAGTGGCGCCAGTGTCCGGCAGCCTCGCCTCTGTCAGTGCGCCCCAGGGTGGCTGTGGCTACAATGTAGCTGCCATCACCAGTGTGTGAATGTGTGCTTGAATGGGTGGATGACTGGATATGTAAAGCGCTTTGGGGTCCTTAGGGACTAGTAAAGCGCTATATAAATACAGGCCATTTACCATTTAATGTGATACTTAACCATGAATTAGACTACTCATGGAAATAAAAACATTTACTCAATGGCACCACCCTCCTTTCTCTCTCATACACACACACTGGAGAATGTGCATAAGCGGGGTTGTAATTAGAGTCAGATGCACAGTGTTGTGCATGACACGAATTCAAACGTGCTGCAGATGTGTGTCATAAGTTGATCTGGCTGTAGGCTGTGGTACTTGGTCAGAGGTGGCGCTGGTTGACTCGAGTCCATGTTAGTGCACAAAGTAAACTGCTCGCTTTAGTTGTGAAGCGAAAACGCTGAAATCGGAGAAATAAACCGTGCAAGGGGAACGATAACGACGACAAGAGTCTCCCGATCGTTTACTCTTGCTGTCCTGTGAACAACATCGGTGTGGTGTTAATTGTTTGCTGTTTTCGCGATCGCGCATGAGGATATCACCTGGGGCCTGTTCTTCGTACCTCGCTAAGTAAGTTAGCTGGATTAGATTGTTGACGATTTCGCGTGATCCTGGATCAGTCGGTTCCCCGAAGCTCATCCAGGACTTGCTGTCATAGCAACAGACCCGTAAGCGTAAACCTGCTCGGGAGCAGGTTTACTTTATGTAAACAGGATTAGATCGCGGCCACGCAGGTATGTCCGCTTCATTTACACGAAAGCAACAGCGATATTCCACCACTGTTTCACCATAAATAAATAACACCAATGTAACTAAAGATAATGCAGCACTTGATCCTTTTATTGATGTCACACAGATACATACAGGTCATTTCCTAAAAAAAGGGAAATGTACTATAAACATTATATTACATGTATGTGATTATTACAGATGTAATTCATATTTCAGAGTAGTAATTGTAAATTACTTCGTGTAATCAAGATGAGAGACCACGGCTATAAAAGCGAAGGTGGATTTGGGAAGTCTGTCGCAGTCATATCCTGTCCGTTTACGCGAGCAACCCATTGCGGAAGGTGCAAGATTGATAAGGAGAGTTTTCAGAATTCAGCGTATATTGCGGGACAGACAGGATCCTTTAGCTCAGCGCGACAGTGTGCTCATTGAGAGATATCGATTTTCCCGTGAGGGTATTATTCACTTAACCAACTTGTTGACGAGGGGGTGCAGGACCACCACCTGTCTTTGTTTTTGCTCTGCCCTTTTCTTGGTTGCTGTTATGAACAAACAAACAGATTATTCCAGGGTCTCTTTCCAAGAGACGAAAAGCAATATAAGTGATAAATATTACCATTCTGTAGAATATTCTTATATTTCACTTTTACTTGTTCCCATGTTCTAGTGGGTCCTGTTGTGGCTCTAATGTGAAAGAGGATATAATATAACATAGTATAATATAATATAATGTAATGTAATATTGGATAATATAGTGTAATATAATAAATCTATAAATAGGCTAAATAATAAAGTGACTGAATAGTGGTATTGTCATGCGCTTTGGGTGCCTTGAAAAGCGCTATATCAATCCACTCCATTATTATTGTTATTATTGGATTACTTACGAGTTTAATTTGTCAGCAACTTTCTGCCAGCCCTCTCTCCTTGCTTTTGCAGCCTTTGCAGTGTTCCCTTGCGTTTTAATTAAACTCTGAAACTCCTGAAATCCCTCACTCAAGAGTTCTTGCTCTGCTGCCGGAAAATACCGAGCGCGCTCCTTCGACATTTTCGCCGACCAATCAGCGGGTTGCCGATCAATGTTTCTACTATCGATGCGTAGCCCCTTTTACGACACCCAGTGATGTCACATTACTGCGTCCAGCTGTACTAATCGTCAACAACAGGTGGGTTCGGGGAACCGGATTAGCGAGTTCACGGTTAGCGCGATGGTTTGGTCTTGGATGTGTCATTTGATCTTGGATGTAGTGAGCGACGTACGAAGAACGGGCCCCAGGGCCCTATTTCAGGAAGCTGGTTTAGTGCAAACTCTGACTAAGTATACCCTGAGTTAACGAAAACTCTGGGTTTTCAGTTTCACAAAGCGAGTTTAGATTCATCCTGAGTGAGTCACTATGACGACACACTCCGTGAAGCTAACCTGCCCCCTAGCAGGTTTACTTCAACTAACCCTGACTGTCTCCGCCTCTGTGTCGGAAACCTGACTGTAGGAAGTGTCAGACATGGCGTGCCCCGTCCTTGAAGAGCCAGTAGATGTTGAAGCCCAAATTCTCCGCAGAGCTCTCCGCCGGGAGAGAGTGATTCGAGCGCGTTTGGACATTTTATCATTTCCTGATGATTTTCTGTGTGAACGTTACCGTTTTTCAGCACAATCTATACTTTATTTGAATAACATCCTCAGGCCTAATATTGCTCTTGTGACACATCGCGGACATCCTCTCAGTTCTGTACATATTATTTGTATTGCACTTCGGTTTTTTGCAAACGGGAGCTTTCTGTATAATATTGGTGACGCTGAGCACGTTTCCAAGGCTACCGTCTGTCGGGCAGTCAGGAATGTCACAGTTGCACTGAAACGTCTCCTGCACTCGTTTGTGGTGTTCCCATTATCACAAATGTGGAAGCCAACTGCTCAGGCTCTGTGAGTGGTGGTGGTGGAGGACCCCCACCTGTTTTTCGGGCCTCCGCTTTTTTTCTGTTGGCCATAACGGGTCACATTTGAGCATACAGAGTAAGCAAATATGTACTTGTAATGTGCTCAGATAATTTCAATAAGTGCTTACAGAAAGAAAATTAATGTAGCCTCTAACTGCAATTGATTTACATGGGACAAACAGACCAAGCACTATGGCTCATAATACAATTACACCTTACCTGTTTGGACTATATTTTTATATTTCATTTTTACTTGCTGCCAGGAACGTTTGGGGCCTGTTGGGTTGCACCTGCGCTCACATCACGTCACAAAATAAAATGTATAAAATAACAAATAAAATATAATAAAATAACGTGTTAAATGGGTGGAAATCCCTAGATCAATGTTTAAATTAACACTCACGCATTGACTCTGTCAGCTTTGTTTTGCCATGCATGCTCCCTTTCTTTTGCAGCTGTGGCTGTGTTACTTTTTTCCGCAAAATTTGCATGTTATCGGCATATGCTGCCATCAGAATTTCGGCCTCAAGCGCTGTAAAATACATTGACCGCGCCTTCTTTCCCTCCGTCTCCATGGTGACTCGCTTAATCTGTGCTCCACTAATCAGGGCTTTATGTATCCTCGTGCGCGTGCTTAACTTGGGGTTAAAGCAACTCCGCGTTGATTGAACTACTTGTTATCAGCCTTTCTGAAACCGAATATTCCGAGTTGGACAGTTCGGGGTTACTCAACCCTGAGTATCGTTTTTCACTCTGAGTTTTCTAAACCGGCTTCCTGAAATAGGGCCCAGGTAAACTCGCCACATTTTTAAACATTTTGTTGTTCAACAGCATCAAGACTGACGGAGTGTGTTTGAGATAACCTCACAAGTGTCACAGATGACACATTTGGCGTTTTTTTGCTGGTTTGTCGGTCGCAGCTCCTGAAACGCAAGACTGCCACACATCTGTTCGACCAAGGCCAGTTGATCTAAACGCCAGTAGATCTGGAACACCGGAGCGCAGCACGTCACTTTCCTTTTTCCCTTCCTTTCGCCTTTTTTGACCCGTTTCTACTAATAATCTTTATTACAGTGAATAAACACAATAAACTGCATGCATTTAAAGTAAAACGCAGCTGATTGTCACAGTTAAGTCAAAACATTTATTAGCACATTTAAAAACAGCAAGTATTGACTGTTGACCAAAGAGCTGTACTGTAGTCTACAACTAAAAGAATAACATAACAGTACAATAGAGAAAGTCTATATTGTTCATGATTAAAGTCACACAGACGTTTTAAAAAGAAGACATGCTATAATATACACTCAACAAAAATATAAACGCAACACCTTTGTTACTGCTCCCATTCCCCATGGGATGGACGTAGAGACCTAAAATTCATTCCAGATACACAATATAACCATCCCTCCCAAACAGTGGTCACAAATCAGTCCAAATGTGTGGTAGTGGGCACATCTGCTATATTGAGATAATCCATCCCACCTCACAGGTGTGCCACATCAGGATGCTGATCTGACATCATGAGTAGTGCACAGGTGTACCTCAGACTGCCCACAACAAAAGGCCACCCTGGAATGTGCAGTTTTTTGCGCTATTGGGGGTCTGGGGACCCAGAACCGGTCAGTATCTGGTGTGACCACCATTTGCCTCATGCAGTGCAACACATCGTCGCATGGAGTCTATCAGATTGTCAATTGTGGCCTGTGGAATGTTGGTCCACTCCACTTCAATGGCTGTGCGAGGTTGTTGGATATTCGTGGGAACTGGTACACGCTGTCATATACGCCGGTCAAGCACATCCCGAACATGCTCAATGGGTGACATGTCCGGTGAGTATGCTGGCCATGCAAGAACTGGGACATTCTCAGCTGCCATCTGCCCTGAACAATGTGAACCATGATTCATCCGTGAAGCGCACACCTCTCCAACGTGCCAGACGCCATCGAATGTGAGCATTTGCCCACACAAGTCTGTTACGGCGACGAGCTGGAGTCAGGTCAAGACCCCGATGAGGACGACGGGCATGCAGTTGAGCGTCCCTGAGACGGTTTCTGACAGTTTGTGCAGAAATTGTTTGGTTGTGCAAACCAATTGTTCCAGCAGCTGTCTGGGTGGCTGGTCTCAGACGATCTTGGAGGTGAACCTGCTGGATGTGGAGGTCCTGGGCTGGTGTGGTTACACGAGGTCTGCGGCTGTGAGGCCGGTTGGATGTGCTGCCATATTCTCTGAAACGCCTGTGGAGACGGCTTATGGTTGAGAAATGAACATTCAATGCACGGGCGACAGATCTGGTTGACATTCCTGCTGTCAGCATGCCAGTTGCACGCTCCCTCATTGCTTGTGGCATCTGTGGCATTTTGCTGTGAGACAAAACTGCACATTCCAGGGTGGCCTTTTGTTGTGGGCAGTCTGAGGTACACCTGTGCACTACTCATGATGTCAGATCAGCATCCTGATGTGACACACCTGTGAGGTGGGATGGATTATCTCAATATGGCAGATGTGCCCACTACCACACATTTGGACTGATTTGTGACCACTGTTTGGGAGGGATGGTTATATTGTGTATCTGGAATGAATTTTAGGTCTCTACGTCCATCCCATGGGGAATGGGAGCAAAAACAAAAGTGTTGCGTTTATATTTTTGTTGAGTGTAGTAATATAGACCATAATACAGTCATTATTATTATTCTTATTGCTTCTGCGTGTGTTGTAATGTTATGATGAGGCTTCTGTTGCAAAGAAATATCATCATTTCCCTCTCCTCTCCTCTACTACACTGATTAGGTGATGGGCCCCGGCAAAACTACGGTATGAGTAACTCAGGGAGTGGTGAAACCATTCGTGATGACAGGAATGCACACTTCAAAACCTGCTTCGCTAGGCGGTGCTGCCCTTCGGTGGGCGTTACCGCCTCTACCTAGGTAACATTCTCCTTATTTAAAAGCGCACGAGCTAGGCACTTTACCTCCTCATTCACAGGATGAAGACTCTGAGCTTTTTGTGCATTCTTCTATTTTTATGCAGCGAGGTTTTCGGAAAGTTGATCCAAGCTCCTTTAGGAGATGACGTTGAGTTTCTGCTGTCAGAGGAGTGCCTGAAGGGACGGGGAACACTGAATCTACGAAGGAATGATGCCAGCACGGAGCTGATCGCCTCCCTGGAAAACGTCTGGAAACCCGGACCACAACATTCACACCGCGTGAATCAAAGAGGGCTCTCTCTCATCCTGGACAACGCAGATCTGAACGACGAAGGGCTGTACGAGTTTACCTGCAACGGCAAAGACTTGGAAGCGATCAAGCTGGAAGTATTTGTCCCCTCTGAAGTTGATGTAACCGAGGGCGCGGATGCCACACTCCCGTGCCGCTCCGCCACCGCGGGCCAGTCGGTGAAATCTGCGCGCTGGAGGACAAATGGAAACGCGGTGCTTCAGCTGGATGCTAAAACAGGGGGGATCACATACGGGGAAGACGTTGACACAAGCCGGGTGTCGATATCATCAGAGTGGGACCGACAAGCAGACCTGTCCCTCACCATAAAGGGAGTCCAGCAACAAGATGAAGGAGTTTATTACTGTGACCTAGACAAGCCAGAGAGACACCGATCTGCTGTCCGCCTGCGAGTCCACCCTCAACTCCCCACAGCAGCCGGTAGCACACCTCTGCCTACAACCACACCAACGGTAAGTACACCGACCACATTTAAATAGCTGCACACTGAACAGCAAGCTTTGATGGCTCGTTATTGGCGCGTTTGGCGCATCTGAATCTGGCGCCACTCTGCCAGATTTGCAGTCAGCGCTTCGGAGCAGTGGGTCAGTGTTTGAGTGGAGGATAGTGGGGTGATGTCACAGCACGCAGGCTTTCCACCAACACCTGAATTTGATGCCTTGCATAGTAGATAACATAACTACACAGAAACATGTATTGTGTTTTTGGGTTGTTTAAATTTACGCTGGCTGAAACCTTCGTACAAACCACACTCACTAACATGTCTGGTTCCTGTTTTCTTGTCCTCACAGCCATCAGAGTCCTCTGATAGGACAGGGATCACAGTGATCACATTCCTTGTAACAGCAGCTGTAACATCTGGGATCGTTGGTCCTCTGGCTTTCCTCTTGGGCCGGAAACGGAGGAGAGAAACGAGAGATGAGGAGACCGGAGCCCAACTAAACGGGTGCCATACCACCAATCACGACCAGTCATCAGGAGATCAGCACGTCTCTACAAATGGCTTTAAAATGCCACCTGATGCTCCAGAGGAAATTACCCTACTGCCTAATGATAATAACAACAATGATAAGGAATAAAAAATTAAATAAACATCTTTTTTAAATAAAGGAACTGGTTCTTTTACTTGGAGATGCTCATCAGTGTCTCCATGTCTTCCTATCGTGTCTAAATTCACCGTCTGTGTTTACATGTATCAAGTTACACAGTATCTGCACACCAGTAACTTCAGTAACTTGGACCATAAAGAAAAACAAAACAAAACACACAAACACATACACTTTTGTGTTTTATTGATTTATTGGTGTTTTCTGCCAAGAGGAAATAATCCGTTTATAAACCTCTTATAAGATTTAATTTTAGATTATCGGTTGTAGGATGAGGTGGTGATGGAAAACTTCAGCGACCCAGAACAATCACAAGAGGGCAAAAAGCCACAGGAAACGAAAGCTCATCGCATCTGTTCTGGAACATTTAGACTTAATGAGAAAATATTTCAAAGAATCAAATATGGACAAGCATAAGTAAAGTTTGGTATTTTCTTTCTGTAGTATGGTTTCTTGGTAAGCTTGTCCTTGCTAAAGCTGTGAATCTCGTTCATTCACTTATTCATATTTAAATAAAAATTCCCAGTAGAAGGAGCACATTATGGCAGGTGGGACTTGTGCTTTCCTCAATTTCCAGAGGAAGTAGAAGCGAGTTTGAGCCTCCTTGGGCAGCGATGTGGTGCTGTGAGACAGGGAGAGGTCCTCGTTCAAGCTACGAACAGGCAGTAATTTAACAGCTATAAATCAGGAGGAGAAACGATCTCAAACATGAGGTTACAGCCAGCATCTCTGATGGATATAAGAGGTTTTATTTGCTGACAAACTGATTAAATTGTCTAAACTGTAGAAATTAGGCAACACACACAAGAATGATTCTTTTCCCTTTGAATGCCTCTGTGGAGAGTTTCCCAGTGTAGCCCAACAAAGACAAAGGTTATTGGAGGCAAATGGTTCAGGAAACACTCAGGCTGTTACACACTGGGAGAAAGTGTCTGGACCTGATCCAGGCTGTTCATGAATCAAAAGCAAATGAACAGACACGCTCGTTTTAATCCTCATTTCCTGAATATGCCTTCAGGAAAGACAAAATAATGCTCATGTTGTAAAATGACCAACACTTTCATGACAGCGCAACCAAATGCAGGACACAGAGGCAGACAAAGTCAAATTAAAAGGCAAGACATTTATTGGCTTTAAATAAAAGTGTGAATCTACACAAAGTTCACCAAAACAGGGTGAATTCAATTAATCACCTGATAAGGATTTTCAGATACAGCTAAATAATACATCTACTTTATTTCCATAAAACCCTCCCTGTCATATTTATTTTAAAAAAGGGTTTTTTAAGGTACTTTTCATTAAGAAGTCAGAAACTATTTTCAGTCAGCATTAAGGACCCCAACACAGATCACCACTTTACAGACTTTTTATTACCATATAAATATACAAAAAAAACCAGCTTTGTGATTCATTTTTGACACTGGTGCTTCTTCTGCCCATGACTGTAGTGAACATCAGGCTCTGGCTGTTCAGTCAGGTCCAATAGAGCAGGGGTGTCAAACTCAAGGCACACTTTAGGTCGCGGGCCAAACAAGATAAACATTTATTGAACACTAAAACAATGTTTTTTAAACATAAATAGGAATAAAAACAGACAGGAATATTATTCCAGATTAAATAAACTTAAAAAAACAAACTTTAACTTTAAATATTTTGTTCTTCATAAAAATATATCCTGTCAAAATTATGCAAGTTAGAAATATGAACATGCTGCCAAAAACCCCAGAAAAAATAAATGAAAGCAAACACAAGGTTGGAGCCGCATGTAGACGGAGCTGGGCGTTGCTTCAGGAATGGAACTAGTAAACTAATAAACTCTTCAGGCCATTCAGTGTCGTACTTTGCCTGAGTGCATCATTACACTGCAGCTCCATCTGAATCCTGCACAGGTGTAGTTCAGCAAAGTGTGCTGACTTGGTTCAACATTACTTGGCAACAGGGAAAGTGAGGCAGGCTGCACTGGTGCATTTGTGACAGCTTCACTTGAAATGCCTTCACCACATCATACATGTCATGTCCATGAACTGACAGGTTTCCTTGCTGAGCTCAAAAACTCTATTGAGAACTTTTATCCCAACTCAGCCAGCGGACCTCTGTATGATGAGGAATGTCGGCAAACTCTGAATCTATTTCCCACATAAAAGACTGAAATTGACGGTGATTTAAACCTTTAGCTCAGACAAAATTTACGGTTTGCGTTACGGTGATCATTACATGCTCCATTTTTAGGACTTTACCACACAGCCTTTCCTGGTGTGTGATGCAGTGATATGCTGTCAACTCACCGGTACAGTTCTCCTCCTGCATCTTTACTCACATCCTGCTGACTAGTCCGCTTTTTTCACCGCACAGCACCGGCCCTCCATCTGTTGTAAGTTTCACGTCAGTTACACTTTGACATATCTTAAATCAGTGGCCATCTCACTAACCCGATCAGCAATCGTATTTCTCCTCAGGCTCACATTTGCCAAAATCTGCGTTTTGTCTGGACACAAGACGTTGGACACCTCCATCATGAAGCTCTTCAGAGTGCAAGGCTGATGTGGCTTTCTCCTCTGCTACAATAAAACTTGCTTTCACAACAGCTTGACTTTGTGATTTTGCTCTGGTGAAAACCGTCTGCTGAAATGTCAGATTCTTCTTCATTCTTCTACTTTCTGTAGTTTCTGCTCTGCATTTAGGTTTTTCAGCTTATCCTGACGTTTTGTCTCATCTTAAATTAAATTCCTTAATTACAGCTACATTAGCTCCACTAATAAGACACACAGGTTTACCAGCATGTCTGTAAACATATATTCAGTCACCCACTGCGCTGAAAGGCTCTGCTTTCAGAATCAACTTTTCTCTCCACCATTGTGAGGAGCTAGCTTCGCAAAAAGTTTGACTTAGTCTAGCGTTCAGCAAAGAGGCTGCAGCGCTGCATTATGGGATCTGTAGTTTGTACATTATTAGCGCCTCATATCGCCGGGCCATGCATAACAATAATAGTACGTCTATATAAAATGATCTCGCGGGCCGGATATAAATCTCCACCGGGCTGGATGTGGCCCGCGGGCCTTGACTTTGACACATGTGCAGTAGAGGATATGCTGTGTGAGGGAAGCTCTTCACTGATCTTTCATTTGTAAGAGTAGCTCAGGATCAGCAGCTGTTCTGCTTTGCCTCAGTAAATGATGTCACTCAAACTATCCAACCAACCAGGGTTTACATCATTACAACCACAGCAGCAGCAGCAGCAGCAGCAGCAAATGACCTCTGAGTGCATACAGACTAAACCTGACATTAACATTTCCTCTAACACACTCACCTCTTCAACATCAAGTGACCACAAAGTGGAAAAGGAGACCAGCTGCAGAGCAGAGTGATGGTGAACACTGGAAAAAAGAAAATACGTTTTATCTGTTTAATCTAATCCCCATTCATTCATATTTACACAGGATTTTAGATGTGACATTATAAGAGATAAACACTAACAGTGACGGCTGACCTCAGTAAGTCAGACGAGGGACTTTCAATAATCCTGCTGGTCGCCACGGTGACCAATTTATGGTCTCATAAGCCACAGAAGCACAAAGAGGAGGTCAGGATTCAGAGCGAAACTCCTGCAACAAATAAACAAACACGTGTGAATCTCAAGTGTTTGATGGTTTTCAGAGTGAAAACTCAACTGAGGAACGACAATCAGGGCCTGATGCTGTGAAACTGCAAGAATGAAACATGTAAAAACAGATTTGGCACTGCAGGGGCAGCTCACACATCCTACTACCTCACCTGCAGTCAGCCTGAAATCCAGAGCCACACCGCTGTACCTGCCTCTCTCTTCACATGTTGCCTCTGGTGAGAATCCTGACACCCCTCCCCGCCCCAACACTTTCACTGATGACCAGGTTCAGAAGCAAATGAGGAGACTCCACTCAGGCAAGTCTGCTGGACCAGGCGGGGTGAGCCCCCGCGTCCTCAAGGCCTGTGACCCCCAGCTTTGTGGAGTCTTCCATAAACTGTTCATGCTTAGTCTGAGTCTGCAGAGGGTCCCAGTGCTGTGGAAGACATCCTGCCTCGTCCTTGTACCAAAGACGCCACATCCCAGTGGCCACCAGGATTACAGGCCTGTGGCACTGACCTCCCACATCATGAAGACCCTGGAAAGGCTCATCCTGGAATAGCTGCGACCCATAGTAAGACCACATCTGGATCCCCTTTAATTTGCCAGCCATGCCTTGGAGCCGTGGACGCCATCATCTACCTACTTAATCATGTCTACACCCATCTGGACCAGCCGGCGAGCACTGTGAGGGTCATGTTTTTTTACTTTTCCAGTGCTTTCAACACCATCAGGCCGACCCTCCTGGGTGATAAGTTAGCAGCGATGCAGGTGGATGCTTCTTTGGTGTCCTGGATTGTTGATTACCTGACAGGAAGACCACAATATGTGCATCCTTCACAGTGTGTGTCTGACAAGGTAATAAGCAAGACAGGGGCACCACAGGGGACTGTCCTCTCCCCCTTCCTCTTCACCCTCTACACCACAGACTTCAGCCACTGCACAGAGACCTGCCATCTTCAGAAGTTTTCTGATGACTCTGCGGTGGTTGGATGCATCAGCAGGGATGATGAGACAGAGTACCGGGCTGTGGTCGACTCCTTTGTCACGTGGTGTGAGCAGAATCATCTGCAGCTCAACGTGGCAAAGACCAAGGAACTGATCGTGGACTTCAGGAAGACCAGGAAACACTTGACCCCTGTTTCAATCCAGGGGGTCAGTGTTGACATTGTGGAGGACTATAAATACCTCGAAGTATACACTGACAAACTGGACTGGGCTAAAAACACCACAGTACTTTACAGGAAGGGCCAGAGTCATCTCTATTTTTTGAGGCAGCTGAGGTCCTTCAACATCTGTCGGACAATGCTCAGGATTTTCTACATGTCTGTTGTGGTCAGTGCGATCCTCTATGCTGTTGCATGCTGGGGGAGTAGAGGGTTGCTGATGGACTCTCTTAAGGTGGTGTCGGAGAGGGGAATGTTGTCCAAAATAAAGACAATGTTGGATAACTCCTCCCACCCACCCCGTGATGTACTGGCTAGCCACAGGAACACATTCAGTGAGTGACTGAGATTACCAAAAACCACCATTGAACGGCACAGGAAGTCATTCCAGCCTGTGACCATTTCCCTGTACAACTCCTCCACCTAACACACCGTTTACTGCAATAGCTACATCCTTTTTACACATGCTCATCTTTCTTATTGAGATATTAATGAGTAAGTGACTCATATGTACAGTGGGGCAAAAAAGTGTTTAGTCAGCCACCGATTGTGCAAGTTCCCCCACTTAAAATGATGACAGAGGTCAGTAATTTGCACCAGAGGTACACTTCAACTGTGAGAGACAGAATGTGAAAAAAAAATCATCATTTTAGGTGGGGGAACTTGCACAATCGGTGGCTGACTAAATACTTTTTTGCCCCACTGTATATTGTGCTATTACTTACTTCTTGTATTGTCTGTTTTTGTTACTGTTTGTACTAGAGCACTGTAAAGACATAATTTCTCCTAGGGATCAATAAAGTATTGTGATTCTGAAACCAGCTTAGAGCCGAGCTCAGCTTTGGACCAAAACACAAAGTAGTGAGAACAGCAGATCAGCACAGCTTTGATCTTAATGTGACCGAGTGAGTCATTTGTGAGCACAGCTGTTTGGTTATAGAGTGTGAAGAGAAGTCATGTGCCACTCCTTGTTTCTTCATATTTTGCTTCAGAGCAGCCAGACTTTGTCATTTTCCAAGTGGTCTTGAGGGATATTAATCATTAACACACACACACACTTTTGTACCAATAAGGTCACTCCCAAAGATCTATTAGTCAAAAGCTTCCCACTCCACACCACTGGGTAACCGGCCAAGTATCAGGTCTTTATAAAAAAAAAAAAAAAAAAAAGGAAACAACAAAAAACCACAGGCTTCTCCAGATGCCAGTGTTTTTTTTATTTTTTTGCCCTTTATACTTTTTTAAAAGTGATGAAAGCATAGAGACCTCTTTTTTGTTAAACCTCTGGGAAGTCATGAGTAGTAAGGACAAATGAAAGGTGAGGGAAAACATTTGTTAAAAAAAAGGAAGGAAATCCTGTCTGAATGAGTGCAGCCAACATTCATGTCACGTCTGTATATGTATTCCTGGAAAACTATTTATACACTGATAAAACTAAGGGTGGATTCTTTTAGAAGATCCTCAACATGAAACCTCACAGTTCATATATAGAATGAGAATCACAATTTGAGTGTTTTGCCTCTGTTCCTTCAACAATAGTTCTCTCACTCTTGCTGAAACAAAGGAAACAAATGCATCCTGAAAAGATGTGCATAAATAAAAACTGTCCAGGAAAGCTCTCAGTGAAAGCTAAACTGTAACACACAGAAACATGTTCATTAAATGTAAGGACCTTATACACCAACACTAACACACTCTGTGAGTCCCTGAAGTTGAACAAATTAACATCTGCATCAATGTTACACTCCAATCTGAGCCACCAAGCAGCAAGAAAAATAAACAATAGTATACAGAGATGCAGAAATAAACGTGTAATATTATTGTTGCAAGACGACAAGCATCAAGCTTCATGAAAAATGTACCAAATTCCTTCATTTTCTATGAAAACCTTGCTCTATCGTGTAACCTTGCTTTGCAGTCAGACTGTTTTCCCACATTATTATTTTATCCTAAGTCAGATTTTACTGCATTAGTCACAAAGAAACATGCAACAGAGTTTCACTGTCAGCCTTCTTAACTTCTCAATCTGCACATCAGTAACATTAAGTATGGCCCATGACAACACCGCAGAGTGTCACAGTGCAGGTAGATAAAAGATACACAGTGTCACTTGGTTTTGGATTTAAAAAAACGTTTAAGGGTAGTTCAGCCATCACACTGTGAGAGTCAAACTTTCGTTATTTGTCTTGGCAGTTTAAGATGTGTTGTTGTTTTTCATTTTTCCAAAAAATAAACCACACAGAGCTCAAAGCAAGCTTGAGTAACAGTACGGTAATCAATAAGTAAGTAATCAGCAACAGTAGTTACATTTATCCCAGTTTGTCTTGGTTGCCTAAGAGAAAATTGGTCCAGCCAGTAAAATCCTTGAAAAGAAGAAAAACGTGGAGGGTGACAACACTGAGCGGGTGAATATGTTGTAAAGGACGGGGGAGGTAAGCTCCAGCTGCATGGATGCAAGACGCAGACAGAAAAAAAACACACATTTCTCTCTTACAAAGACTCCACAAATGTCTACGTGACTGCAAAAAAAGGCTCACACAAACAGGATATCGAGATAAAACCACAGAAGGACAGAGGCAGAATATTCTGCGGAGCACAAAGAAGAGGAGAAGTTGTGAAAGTATCACAAATAATCTGAGGTCTTTGAAGTTTCTGAATGACTCAGTTCATGCAGATGTTCTCACTTTTTTCAGAGAGAGAGAGAAAGAGACGTACTGTGTATTCTCAGTTTTTTTTCCTTTTGAATATTTATCATTGCTCAGAAGACAAATGTTATTCCTTTTCAATTACTCGATTAATCAATGGAATAATGGATCGAATGCTTGATGTGGTGTTTAAACATGTTTCATGTTGTAACTCCACAGTTTTTGGTTAAAAGTAAAACAAAGAGCTCTGAAGATGTTTTGAAGTTGTATATTCGACTGTGCCAAAGTAAAAAAATAAAAAAACAGTCAAAGGAAGAGCAAAACTTCTTAAAATGTTTCACTGTCTGAAGCTGGCGCGTTAGACTGAAGCTTCCTAAGCTGTAAACAAGCCCTAAGATGGTTTTCACAGTTTTCTAAGATCAAAGGTGAAAATTCAAACGACTATAGGGGGTTTTCTGATTAATGACTCCAAACAGACACACTTAAAAGATCCTTACAGTGTATATAGACTGACTGGGTGGGATTTACTACAGGACTGGTGAACGTGACACAAAGTATATGAACGATGCATGAGTGTAAAATGAGTGGAGTAACTGGTTAAATATATTTGATGGTGCCGGTTATGTGCACTGACTCACACTCCCTGTCTTCGAGGCAGGCTGGAACCTTAACATGGTTTACACTGTTTTGATTACATGTGGTTACATGGTGACAGCGCAACGTGAATGCTGTCACTGACTGAAGACAACATGTCCTGCCTCACCCTTTTGAATGAACAGCAACAAAATGCACAGATCATTGAATTCTGCACTCATCAGTGCCAGTGCTGCTTTAGCTGCTGTATTTGTTATATTCTTTATTAAGCACTCAAGTAGGTCAAGTCAAAAGTAATCTGAAGTAGATGTGAAAGAAGTTCAAGGGAGAGTGCACAGAGACTAAAAAAAAGAAAAAACACAATCAAGAGTTTGCTGAGGTTTCACGTTTTGTTGAGCCATGTAATGCAAACAAGTGGTACACACTTGAGAACTGAATCTCTTTAGTGTAATTCCTCTTTGTTTGCACATTACACTGTTGTCTTGGATGACCTTACATGGTCGTATATGCATGTTTTGCACTAGATGCAGGCAGCACCATTGTGTGACTGCAGACTCTTTCAGATTCAGCCGAGTCAGATTTAACGTACTGAGAGATCAATGTGGGCTCCATCTACTTTCCTCCACATTTACATGAGCATATTAAGCTTTTTTGTTTAACAGGAAAAAAATTAAAAGTCCAGATTTCAGTCAAAGTACCAGGAAAGAAGGAGACGGTACAAACCAAGCATTCCATCTATTCTCATGGGTAATGTGAGATCTTTACCCAACAAGATGGAAGAAGTAATTGTGCTAACCAGACTGGAGTGAGAGTACAAGCAGAGCAGCCTCCTCCTGTTCACTGAGACATGGCTCACGAACCACACACCGGACTCTGTCATAACTCTGGATGGCTTTCAACTGGTTAGAGCGGACCGGAATGCAATGGAGAGTGGTAAGAGGAGAGGTGGGGGACTAGCAATGTATGTCAATGAGAGATAGCGTAACCCAGGACACATCACTGTGAAGGAACAGAGCTGTACCAAAGACATTGAACTGTTGGCAGTTAGCATCCGGCCATACCACCTGGCCAGGGAATTTTCACACGTTATTGTGCTGACTGTTTACATCCCACCCTCAGCCGACGCTACAGCAGCCTGTGATTACATTCACTCCACTGTCTCTCAGCTACAGATGGCACATCTGCAGTCCCTCATTATTATTTCTGGGGACTTCAATCATGCCTCACTATCTGTCACTCTCCCTGACTTCTCCCAGTACGTTGACTGCCATTCAAGGGACAGCAAAACCCTGGATCTATTGTTTGCCAACACAAAGCAGGCTTACAGTGCATCACCCCTATCCACACATCTACCCACAACAAAGCCAGCCACACCCCCACTCCAGCCCAGCCTCACATCTACTTCGCAGCTGATCAGGTGAGAAATCAGCTCAAGAGGATGAAGGCAAGGAAGGCAGCAGGTCCGGATGGAATCTGCTCCAGACTGCTCAGGGACTGTGCAGACCAGCTCTGTCAGCTGGCCCTGTGTATCTTCAACCTGAGCCTGAGCCTGGAGAGGGTTCCTGAACTGCGGAAGACTTCCTGTGTGGTTCCGGTGCCAAAAATCGCACACCCCAGGGAGCCCAACCACTTCAGGCCTGTTGCCTTGACTTCTCATCTGATGAAGACCATGGAAATGCTCATCCTGCACCACCTTCGGCCACTGGTGGACTCAGTGTTGGACCCCTGCAGTTCGCCTACCGTTCTGGAATTGGGGTGGATGACGCTGTCATCTACCTGGTACACCGATCCCTCTCTCACTTCGAGCAGGCGGGGAGCACTGTGAGGATCATGTTTTATGACTTCTCCAGTGCTTTCAACACCATCCAACCCGCACTACTGAGAGGGAAGCTGGAGGGAGCCGGAGTAGGCAAACAGGAGGAGGGACAGGAGCAGGATTGACAAACTTGGTGCGGAGGTCTAGCTCCGTGCTGGGATGTCCCCTGGAGTCTACGGAGGTGGTTGGTGAGGGGAGGATGTTAGTAAAGCTGACCTCCATCCTGAACAACCCACATCACCCACTTCGTGTGTATGTGAGTGGGCTGAGCAGCTCCTTTAGTCAGAGACTGAAACACCCTCGCTGCAGGAAGGAGCGCTTTCGCAGATCATTCATCCCAACAGCAGTTAGACTCTATAACTCCTCAATCACGATGTCATAAGTCACTGGACACTGTGAACATCCACGGTCACCACTTCATGGATAATGGACCTTCCATGTGTATGGACATGTGCAGGTATATATGTATTTATATCTATACATATGTATATTTAGTGTGTACATGTCTATAAACAGGAATAGTGGTGGTACAATAGCTATATCAAGCTATATAGTTTATGTCTTCCATATTTCCAACCATATCCATAATCACATACTGTGTATGCTACCATTGTATACAGTGTATTATCTTACTTTTTTCATTGATTGCATTTATTTGTATTTTTGTATTTCCTTCTGATATCTGTACCTGAGCTGAGGTGGCGCAAAAATTTCCCCGTTGTGGGATCAATAAAGTCTTATCTTATCTATCTTACTGTGCACTAACCCACCGTATTTACATAATTATATCACAGTGATTCATGCAAATTCTGTGGCACTTAACAACCGATTAACATGAAGCTCCATCTAGATATGCACATGTATGCTTTTTTGCCAACTTCCTTCATTCATCATAAATTCTTAATGTGACACTATACCATATATTCCTTTGGTGACAAGAGGTCAGACTTCCAACAAAACAATACTTTGCATATTTGGGTATTTTGCAAAGACAAGACTTGTTTTCACTGCCTGAGGCAAACATACACTGTGGATAAGAACCAGACTGTGATGACACGAGTAAAGAGAAACAAGCAGGCAGTGAATGTGAACCAAGTGTCAACAAATGCACACTTCAACATCGTGGAACGAGTGGGGCATTTATGAGTACAGCTATACAGTTACACAGTGCTGTGCAAAAGTCTTGAACCACTACTTGTTTCTTCATGTTTTGCTTCAGAAGACCCTGCATTTGTCACTCACTCACTGTGACTAATCAAATATCCCCTCTCGAGTACCCGTCCTTTATGATACTAACAAGAGGATCATCCTCAGTTGATCCTCAGGATCAAAAACATGATCATCAGGACAAAAACTCAAATGGGGTTTTGTGTTTACATGAATGAACTGATGCTCCTCAGCAGTTTATGCAAATAAAACCACATTTTAACTGTGTGTGAATGCACAGTATGTGCCAGCACACAACAAAGAGGTAATGCATAAATAGACCGAAGTCACTCAGCTGCACAGCCCTTAGTGAATGTTCAAAATGTCACTAAATCTGCCCAATTTTATGTTAATGTGATGTTCAAACTAGAGCTGGGCGATAGATCAAGTTTTTAAAAAATATCGATATATTTTTATACGAGATTTAAGATGTGACAATATCCTTTATATCGATATAGTCTGTTACGTTATAATTATACTTGTGGAGCCGCAAGTTTGCCTCTCTTTCGTCCACTTTCGTCTTTACGCAACGTTACTCTGCCTCGCCTCTCCTTCACTGAACACAACTGTTAGAGTTTGTATTGTTGATTGTCATTTATGCTTAGAAATATTTAACCATATATGCTAAGAGGTGTATAATCAATTGTGTAGTGATAAGTTGTGTGATCTTTAACAGGCTACAGAGGCTTGGTGTGCATTCCGGGAATGCACACCTGCATCTTGGGGGCATGGGAAAAGTTCGCATCTTGCCTTATAGTTTCATGGTAGGATTACCGTAGCTATGTTTGTTCTAGTCTAAGTGCTTTTCTGTTTAGATGAACTGCTGGACTTCCTTACTGTGTTATCTAGGATGAGGGGGGGTCTACCCTCTTCCTGACCAAGGATGTTTGCTTGTGTGCTTTTATGACCCTTTGATCAGCAGTACCCCCCCACACACACACACACACACACAGGCAAGGTACTCTTTGTGTGTATGTAGACGTCACATGTTAGTGAACTTATGCATATTCATGTAACCTCAATAAAAGGACAGTGGTACGGGAGGACGGACGAGAGCAACTGGGGTCAAGCGAAGGGACGGCGCTCTGTCCAGTCTCTCCCGTGCACGAGTAACATGAAGAACTTGCCTACTTTGTCTCTTGCTTTGCGGTGTAATTATATTGTCTTCAACGTTCCAGCGAGTAGGTTTATGCTACAAACCTATCAACAACTCCCCCTCCTCCCCCATCGCTTCACCTGCAGGAAGCGACAAGATGGACATGGCAAATCTTCGTTAGCGAGTTACTGCGCATCGACCCGTGCGTGGGGCTGGACTGCGTCAACGTGTTAGCTAGCTAACCACGCTAACGAGCTAACCACGCTAACGCCATGCAGCCCAGAGGTGCTGCACGGACTAAAATCCTTTCATTTTCTCAAAAGTTGACAGCGCGCCTTGTGTATGAATTCTGGTTGTGCTTGATGGCCTGCATTCACAGTCTACACTACGCTGTAGGAATTTTTTTTTTTTTTTTAAATTAACTAATTTTTTGCGTTTTCTCTGTGTTTCTGCCAGGACCACAGGCAGGGCCACTCGCAGGTTGCTTCTGGGCCGCATTTGGCCCACGGGCCGCCATTTGAATAGGCTTGCCCTATAGTATAAGGACCATAAATGGCAGCTGTTAAGAGACGTGGTTGCAAAGCGGATTTCAAACTCCAGGCTGTCAGTCACGCAGTACAAGTTGGGAACAGAGCAGCTGTGAAATCTGTCTTTGTTACTATGCTCATCGTCTTTTAGTTTACATTTTGACTGCACAATTGTGAGCTTTTTGTTATGCACAAAAACAACATTGTTTTCTTTTATTTATGGAGCAATGTTATTTAATAAATGCTCATAATTTATTTTTGAGTAAATTTTATGTACATCTGCTCTATGTTAATAAAAGTGCCTGTGTGACATCTGGGACACAGCTTTGACTAAGAACTCTCTTTTTGTTCTTACTTTATGGCTTTAAAAAAATATATCGAGATATATATCTTATATCGCCATCCAGCTAAAAAATATCGAGATATGAATTTTGGGTCATATCGCCCAGCCCTATTTCAAACTGTGAAGGATTCCTATCCATCAATAGTGTGTCTGTAGTATATGCAAATAACTTTCCCTTCAGTATTCACTCCACTGCAATGACAGAATCGAGCCAATCAACCTGTGTTTCACGTTTCAACTGCACGTTTTGGTTAAAAGTGAAACAAAGAAATGTTGAAAGAGGAAACTTCTTAAATGGTGCACTGTCTGAAATTCTGCAGTAAAATTGCAGCTTTTTAAGCCTAAAATAATGTTTTTAATTTTCTGAGATGAAAACTCTGAAAATTCCTCTGTAATTAATGACTCCAGACTGACTGTGTGAGCATACACAAAGCATATGATCTATGCATGAGTGTAAAATGAGTGGAGTAACTGGTTAACTTTAAATATATTTGATGGTGTCAGTCACGTGCACTGACTCACACTCCTCGTCTTCAAGGCAGGCCGGAACCTGAAGCTTAGTCTAAACTTTAGACTGATAACACCCAAACTGTGACAGTGCGTGAGTGAAGAGAAACAAGCAGGCAGGAATGTGAACCAAGCATCAACAAATGAGTTCAAACAAAGAAGTGTGTTCTTAATTTTTTTGAATTAACAACACACTTTATTCAGTATTTTTTCCTATATTGTTGTGAATAATATAACAAAATTTGTTGATATATCCTGATAAAAAAATAGCGCCCTAAATTTAAATCACAGAGCAATCAATCAACAGGCAAAAAGATGTCGCCTGCTTTACTACCTTTATGATCAATGCTGGATTTTGTATTACACATCAAGAAAAGGGCAGTTCATCAAAAGAGAGAAAGCACAAGATTTCTTACCAGATGTCGACCATCAGCCTGCTGGACACTCTTAAGTCAGTATCAGAAGAATCCAGCGTACCTGCATTAATGAACAAAGAGGTCAAATGTGAAAAGCTTTCCTAAATACTGCAACTGAAGTCACAGGTGTAAAAAAGAAACTGCTGAGTACCGGTAATCTGAGCATTGGTCATAAGGAAAGTGTTTCACATTCAAGTGAGTGAACAGAGACTGAAGCAAAAAGAAGAAGAAGAAAAAAAGGGAAGATGTGAACGCTTATTAGGTTACACAGAAATTCACACACACTCCTTCCAGCATTTATCTCAGAACAAATATAAACACCCAGCCAGCTCTGCCTAAACTGGCTGCCCCTAAAAGACTGCATTACCACCATGAAGGGCAAGTATGTATTTCAGCAGAGACATTAATGTGTAGAAACAGACCAATAAGACCTACAGTGGAGTAAACTATGTACTCGCTTGTGTATCATAAGAACTATCAAAGGAAGTTTCTGTGTAACCAGGCAGGTTTCAGTCCTTCACACAGACATAACTTTGAATGCTGCCAAATTTGCACTAAAATGATCAGCACTGTTCAAGCAGCAGTTTTACAGTCAGGACGTAGGTCTCTGAATCTGGGACTTTGCTGGTAAGGGTTACTGGTTCATTCAGCAATAATATGAGTGCTTGAATGTAACTGATAGTGGAACAAACTGAGGGCATTAGTCGTCTGGAGTCCACTTTTTAAATTCAGGCCATGGGCATTTTGTTCTGACTGTCACAATAACATCAGTGATGGCCCAACAGTGAGGCCTGGTCTCTCCCTCTCTCTACACTCACTTCCACTGCACTCACAACAATACTGTCAGACAACTGACAGGCTGGCCGTCTGCCAGCTGAGGCTCAGTGGACTCATTCAGTAGCTCAGTGACACTAAACTAACGCTAATCTACTATTGAATGACTGAACCACTCAAAGCTACTTCAGTTACATTGTGATTGTAATTTCCTGTTTAAACACCATCAACACTGATAAAAGACGACTCTCTCTCTCTCACACACACACACACACACACACACACACACACACACACACACACACACACACACACACACACACACACACACACACACACACCATTAGTAGACTGCTGTATACTGTAAGACATCTCTAAGGTTTGTGTTTAAAACATGACAGGAACACAAACAAAAAATTAACTAATGTGATCTTTTGTGCTCTCAGTCACTGTTGTGCTGTTTTAACTGATATTAATGGTGATCATCTATCAGTCGTTTAATAGTTTTTCACTCTGTCTTTACATCTGGATGAAAGCCTAACCCTAACCCTTTCCTTTGGACATTTTACTCGATGGTGTCAGATTAAGTCTTCATTCAACCACACATCTAACCACAGTGAAGCAGCATCATATATTCCCCCTCACCTGTTACTCTTCACTCGTACACATTTGTTCTCACACTTTGATCATTAAGCACCATCTTGAACTTAACAGTACTGTATTTGATGTTATCATAAAATTCTTTATGCACACATGTCAGTTATGAAAAGCAAAGTCATTGTCGTTCTGCAGCAGCCAGTTTGAACCAAGCTTTAAAACTGTGTACTTCCTGTTTTACTTTGAAGGTCTGTGTCTGTTATTTCTGTGTTTAGCTTGTGTCTTCCTGTCATCACGTGAATTAGGGTCAGCTGTGCTTCAATGCCTGATTGTGTGTGTATTTATAGTGGGTGTCGGTCTGTGCTCTTTGTTGGTTCGTCTGCGTTTGACGGTGTTTTGTTCATCGTTCTGCGTCTCGTGTCATGTTTTCAGGTTTGTCTTTAGTTTTCCCAGTATAGGTTTTGGTAGCTTTTCATTCCTCGTTCCCAGTTTCTGCCACTTTGGTCACTTGTAAAAAAAACACTCACTCACATCACAGCCTTTGCATGTTGCATTTTGGGTCCCTTTCTCCACAAATACCCCAGGGCTTGCCTCGGCAGCTGTGACACTAATAACAGAGGGTTTCCATTATCCCCCAAAAACTGTTTGACTAACTCAGCAAGTTGGAACTGAGTACCGCTCTCTGCAGATACTAGATTTCCTGTCAGAGGCCTCAGTCCGTCCAAATTGGCGACAACCTCTCCAGCACCATCAGGCTGAGCACAGGAGCTCCTCAGGGCTGTGTTCTCAGCCCACTGTTGTTCACTCTCCTGACACATGACTGCACCGCTCTACACAACTGTAACCACGTTTGCTGATGACAAAACCGTGGTTGGACTCATCAGCAGCAACGATGACTCAGTGTACAGAGATGAGGTTCAGCAGCTGGCGTTCTTTTTACAAATCAATATTGTTTATATGGACAGCAAATTTCCCCCCCAAAAAAGTGCACATGTAAAACTGCGGTGTTAAGGGATGCGGTTGAAAAATGTGGGCGTGCCTAACTTTTGTGCTGGTGAGCCTAAGAAAAAAGTTAGGTGCACCAGTGCAACTGTGGCAAAAAGATAGCTGAATCACTGTGGTTTACACTGGCTGCCTGCTGGGGCTGTGCTGATGGATGTTAATGTTGCAGATCAGCGAATAAATACGGTGGGCAACTAGAGGCGGGAATCCCACAGCCCACGATAGGCTCCTATTACAATACTTCCCTCATGATAGTAGATTAATGTGATTTATAAACATTTTGCAACATTCTGAGTATTGCAATAAGACAAAGTGATTTATCACGTTTTCACTGCAAATGATGTCCTCAAAGCTAAACTTTGTGAATATCGTTTTTTTTTTTTAAGCAAATAAAAATCTAAAAAGTGTGCAGTGCATTTGTGTTCAGCCCCCTGTACTCTGATACCCCTAATTAAAATCCAGTGCAATCAATATCCTTCAGAGTCACCGAATTAGATAATAGAGTTGACCTGTGTGTCATTTAGTCTCATTATAAATACATCTGCTCTGTGAAGCCTCAGTGGTTTGTTAGATAACATTAGCTGATAAACAGGATTATGAAGACCAAGGAAGTCACCAGACAGGGATAAGGTTGTAGATAGGTTATACAAAAATATCCCAAGAACATCTCAAGCAGCACTCCATCATCCAAAAATAGAGAAAGCATGCTACAACTGCAAACCTACCAAGACATGGTCATCCTGGTCAGAGAAGCTTCCAGGAGGCCCATGGTCAGTCTGAAGAAGCTGCAGAAATCCACAGCTCAGGTGGGAGAATCTGTCCACAGGACAACTGTAACTGTAAGAGTGACAAGAAGAAAGCCATTGTTGACAGAAAGACATAAAAAGTGCAGTTTACCATGAGCCATGTAGGAGACGCTGCAAACTTGTGGAAGAAGGTGCTCAGGTCAGACGAGACCAAAGTTGAACGTTGTGCTCTAAATGCAAAGAGCTAGTGTGGCAGAAAACGTTTGCTGAAAAACATGACACATCTCACCTGGTGTGCAGTGTTTCCTCAAAAGAAAACCCAGAGTAAACTGAAAGTGGAGAACAAAAGAAAAGAAGTAGTTCTACTGTGATAGTTTTAAGCCATGAATTTGTCGATCCTTCTCCATTTTTTAATATAAGAACTGGTAGTTTGGTGCGCTGAGGTTAATGGGAAGTTGTGTAAATCATGTTTGGTTTTTTAAACTAATTTTCCACGCTTAATAACAATAACGACATTATAAATGATTACGGTGAATAAGGCTAACAGACCAGAGCAGAAAGATTCACTGCTCTAGAAGCCTCGAGAAAAATCTTCAAGCCCAAAGGAGACGAGTCAGCATCACACACAAAGATCTCAGCAGGAGCAGACGGAAACCTGGCTGTTGCAACTTTCATCCGTAAATAAAGCCGCGGCCGGCTGAGTTGGTTGTGTCCCTGTGACGCGCCTCCAATAATCCATAATGAGTCGTACTTGTACTTTGCGCATTTATTTTTAAGAACAAAACAAAAACAAACATTTGCACTTTCAATCAATTTACAACTAGCGCATGGATTAACTGGTGTGCCAAAAAATGACAGTCAACAGAAAAGTTTGCCCACAAACCACTCACCCAACACACCTGCTGCGAACACCGACATCAGGTAAATAGACTGTGACCACACCCACATACCATCACCTGAGACGCAGAAAAAGCTATACACCTGTGCCACCAAAACAAAAAGGAAAAACATAAACATTGACTTTGGCTCTTACACTGGCCTTCCTGAAGGAGGACGAGGGCCTGACTGCTGAGAGTAATTCATAAAGAGAGGGGTGTTCACCCGCTACCCGCTGGACACAGAAGTCTGTTGAATGCTGATTGGTTGGGAGTTCATGCAGAGTTCACCAGGAACAGAACTACAAACTGCATATGTGACCCACAGCTGTGAGTGTTAACATGCCTGCTGCATCCTGACCCACAACAAATGTAACAGGAACTACTTTCCACAACACAACCCACCACAGGCCACACTTTATTATAAACCTCCCTGAACAACAGACAGCACTACAGTGTTGCCTTCGTAGTTGAGTGAAGCCAACACTGTGGACTCATAGAGCCACTCGTCTACAGCATGAGGCAGAACACTAGCTCTCCCTCTCTAGCTTGATCAGTGAGAAAACAAATGTAATCTGCAAACATGTACTTCCACAAAAAGCTATAAATGAACATCTCATGCTGCTGAGCTGTGACTCACAGAAAACTGAAATTGTGAGTTGTAAGTGGGACTATTTCACCTCATACACCAACACTAACAGGCACTTTGAGCGCTCAGTCACTCCATCATTGTTTCTCTTCAATATAAACAATGGAAACGCCGGAAAGATAAATGATGGCAGATTTTACTGCAAGATTCTGCATTTGTCAGAAAGAAACTTGACATGCCGACAGAGTTCTACCTCCAAAACAATAAGAAAGACACAGACTGATCTTATGGGCTGAACACTGCTCTTACTGACACCCTGCTGGCAGACTGCACAGACAGTGTGAGCACCAGATTCATTTTTTTATTAGTTCAAAGTATACAAAGAAGAAAAAGCAAGAAAATTTCTGATCAAACTAACCCACTGATCAGACTTCGATTAAACAGAGTATCCACAGTTCTCAGGGAGAAAATGAGAAACACTACAGATGTTTGTGGTCTAACAAGTTTCATCACAGCACATGTGTGACTCAGCACAGGAAAAGACGGCTAAAAATCTTGGCTGACCTGTTCGGGAATGATAATCCTTCTTGTGCATTTTTGGCCACTTTTTCCACCACAGCTTTTGACCTTTTTGTGAATAAATAACAATGATCACCTCATTATAACTAAAAATAATCACCACTTCAATATCTGAATGAGCTGAATATCTGAATGTCTGAATATCTGAATATCTCTGAGCACTGCTTTCTAGCTAACATTTGCATATGCATCGAAAAGCAACCTGTATCTAGTATCTTGCCCAAGGATATTTTGGGGCAGACTGGAGCAGATGTTGGGATTAAACCAGTTGAGACAGTTGAGCAAACAGAAAGAAAGCTGAACCCTGACCCTGACCTCCAGCAGGCTCTGGGTACTCACATCATAACCTGGTCCACTCCCTCAGTAGCTTGCCCTGGCACACACATTCGCCCTCCACCATCTTGACCTCCAACACCAACACCCTACCCTGGTCAAGTCTCCCGATAGCTTGCTATCTTACAACCACATTCCACCACCTACCCACCATAGACCTTGGCCTCCAGCAGGACCCAGGTACCCACACTTAAGCCCCATCCTACTGACAAAAAAATCCCCTCAGGCCCCTGGTATTCAAGAGAACAGGAGTGGCCTGGGTGGGTAAATCGTAGAAAATGTCACAGTGGCAGCAGGGTTTGGTTTGTGGCTCAGCTGCAGGGGAGGGGTGGTCCAGCGGATTAAGGGGCAGTGCTAAGGGGAGAGACTGGTCAACCCAGCTGTGGCCAGTTGGTTAATCGTGTCTCTCTGGTCTTTAAAAACAGTAGTTTTCAGACCAGGGTGGCGACAGTGGAGAACTGAAAGTGACGGTGTTCTGGGAATTTCTCCTACCCCGTAAACCGTCCTACCCGTTGTTCCTGAGCATGTGCGCGCATGCGCACAACACAAAAAGGGAAGCTAAGCGCATCCGGCTGTGATTTCACGCTACTCCATTGTCATATTTGCAGGAGAATAGGTAAGTAGTAAGTATTAGTACTTTTTATTGACGTTGATACTTGATTTTTTAAGCCTTTGTGATTGTTTGTCAATATTAAAGTGAAGTCGCTATCTGTTTTCTGCACAAAACTGTCGAATTTGCAGATTCGGTGAAGTCTGCTGTCAAGTTACTGGCCGCGTGGTATTTGCACAACACTTTTGAGTCCGCAGCTTCGGTGTTTTAAGGCTGTTTTGGTAATTTTGTTATTTAATAAGTTAAATTATTTGCATTGTCAACTGCACATATTGAAGCTCATAAGAAAATGTTTACTGACATTCGTAGATATGGAGAAGAAGTGGGAAGAGATTTACGCGTTCTTTTCTGCGGGCTCCTACCCTTCAGGATATGACAAGGCTCAGAGGCAAAACCTCAGAAGATATGCCTCAAAATTCAAACAAAAGGGTCAGTAATTTATTGTTAATACTAACAACTCATATATGTGGTTAAATTCATTTCTAAATATACATTGTTTTACTGCAGATGGAGAACTCTTTGTTGGAACCAGAAGAGTAGTAAAAACCATGGATGATGCCAGGAAGATATTTCATGAGTTTCATTCATCTCCAATTGGAGGACACACTGGCACACACAAAACGCTAAATGCAGTGTGTTCCAGATTTTACTGGTTTGGTATGACAGTTGACCATAAAACATGGGTATGTATTAACTGTTTGTACTGTTGTTAAACAGTGTTTAAAATAAGCAAATTTTTTTGATATCAGTTAAAAGAGAAACTGTACACTTGCAAAATATAAATAAATATGGTTAATTAGTGACATTACAGTAATAACCTGTAGGCCTGGCAGAGATTTGAAGACACGCACACAAACTATTGTTGCTAAATAGTTTGTTCGTTAGAGAATATGTCATTAAGTGTTTTTGGTTTTTACAAATGAGAATGTTGAACATTTACGTGAACTCCATAAATATTTTTACCTTAAAGATTCAGGAATGTGACCAGTGTCAAAAAGTTGGGAAACCACTGACTGCTGTACAACCGTTACAGTGTATTCAGGTAAATATTATGCCCCGTTTACCCATCAAACTATGCTTGTAGCTCATATTCATAAAGGCAGGAGGGTTTGCCAACTGGCTGGCTACATTTTAAAGACTTGATTTGTTTTTATTAGGAATTTTCTGAAGATGAAAGGAAAGGAAGAGTCCCGAGTGGATTGGAAAATGGAGACTCTGCCACACAACAAGCAGATGGACTCCAGCAGTTGTGGAGTTTTAGTGTTGAAGGTATTTAATAAGCAATTGTATTTAATGTATTTAACTAGAATTAAGTTAATCAATTGCAATTACTGTAACATATTTTACAGTTTGCCGAACACTACCTTCTGAGTGGAGAGGTTACTAGGGTGCTGTCCACTCCAGAAGCCATTGGGCTGCACCGCACTGAAATTGCTTGCGAACTGCTAGAACATCAAAGTAAGTTGAGTCATGTGGTTTTGTGTTGCAATAGCACTTTCAGTTTTGTTTAAAACTGTTAGGTTTAATGTCAGTGTGTTTCTAGGTAATGCTGTGTAGTTTGTTCCATGCTGGAAGCCGATCCTGAGTCCAGTATGATTGAAATGGTAAAACAAATAAACCACAAATGCAATATACAGTGGCTTGCAATAGTATTCGGCCCCCTTGAACTTTTCCACATTTTGTCACATTACAGCCACAAACACAAATCAATTTTAATTGGAATTCCACGTGAAAGACCAACACAAAGTGCTGTACACGTGAGAAGTGGAACAACAATCATACATGATTCCAAACAATTTTTTACAAATGAATAACTGAAAAGTGGGGTGTGTATAATTATTCAGCCCCCTGAGTCAATACTTTGTAGAACTACCTTTATCTGCAATTACAGCTGCCAGTCTTTTAGGGTCTGTCTCTACCAGCTAGAGACTGGTAGAGACATTGGTCTTTCACGTGGAATTCCAATAAAATTGATTCATGTTTGTGAATGCAATCTGACAAAATGTGGAAAAGTTCACAGGGGCTGAATACTTTTGCAAGCCACTGTAGTAATTATTTTCTCATCAAATTCATAATGTTGGTTAACACACTTACACCCCCCCCCCCCCCTTCTCCCTCTTCAGGTGCAGTGCGAGTTTTGTTCCAGATGGGCACATTTTGGATGTGCTCAATATGAGAGCAGCCTGGTCAAGTACCTGTGCGACAAATGTGCATAATTTGTACACTGTTTCTTTTTCAGTTCTTTCTCCCTGTGTTCTGTTGGATCTATAAATGTCAAATATATGTATCTGTAAATATATTCAGTAAATATATACTGTAACTATAATGGAGTGAGTTCATTGTCAAAGTTTATATAGTCAGGTGTTCCAATCACTTCAGTGGTGACAGCTGTATAACTTAAGCACCTTGGCATGCAGACTGCTTCTACAAACAAGTGCCGAACCATGCTACTGTTGTTATTATAAACTAGAAGCATAATTCTGACAGGAAGAATTATGTGCCAAAACATGCTACCTTTGTGAATGTGACCTACAAGCACACTTTAAAGGGGTAAAAAGAAGTGTCAAACCGAATTGGCTTTATGAATATCAGCTACAAACATACTCTGATGGGCAAAGTTAAGTGGCAAACCGTCATACCTACTTAAATTTGTGCTGGAATTATTGTTTGGCAGCAGAAATGTGCATAAATTACATACAGTAGGACATTTTGCCAAAGTAGGACTGTTTGTCAGAACAACGGCTTGCGCAGCCAGTTGAATAATAAAAACGCTTTAAAATTATATTGCATTAACTTCTTTCTTATATTGGGGTCAGAAAAATTAAGACTAGTTTCAATAAAACCATAAGATACACTAAAAGTGGATTATAAACAGACTTTTGTCGATGTCGTCGTGCTTATTAGCCGTGCTAAGCTAAGCATTGTTCTAGTCCTTCCTCTGGTTCAGTTGAAACACTTAACTAGTGTCTCATTAGCTGGGATGTATTTGAGCGGCATCAATAATCATGGGGACGCCTGAACATCTTCACATTTTCTGGATATTTCTCAAAGGTTTTAGCTAGTTAGCTCAAGTTCAGCTAGTAAGATGTTACCTGAAGTCCAGACGTTGTTTCCAAACTGCGGTGTGTAATAATAATAATAACAGTTGAGTCCCCGCCACTAACACATGACCCTACGCTGTGTCACTGCATCATTCCATGTTTGGCACTGATCACCACCTGCACTCATGTATATATCTTTCTACGTAGCACTTTTAATTCTTATTCTTACTTTTATTTTTTCATGTCTATTTAAGCGCAACTTATGACACTATGTTTGCACTGAAGCACCGCAGCAATTTCCTGATGTTGTAAACCTGCTCAACATTTGGCAATAAACCCCATTCTGATTCTGAGTCATAGGAGTGCAGGTCAGACCGGTTTTCGGACTGTGTGGAACCCCGGCGCCACCCACCACCGACTATAAAAAGTCAGCTTGCGCGCTTGCACTTGCACATTTTTCCTCCGCGTGCAAGATGAGTGCTACATCAGTCCGCCTCACTTACATTGTTCTTCTTCTTCTTTTTATCGGCCGGGTGTCTGGGAAACTGATCCAGGCCGCTGCAGGAGACGATGTTAGGTTTGCCCTGACAGAGCAGTGCAAGACGGGAAAAGTCACACATCAGCTGATGGATGGCACCGATCGGCTGGTCGCCTTTCTTGCCGGTGTCTGGAAGCCGGGACCGGGTTACATTAACCGGGTGGTTTACAGCTCCGACTCTCTGATATTAAAGAGAGCAGATTTCAACGATCACGGCTATTACGCGTTTACCTGCAACGACAAACAGAGGGGGGAGCTGGAAGAGTTGCACGTTTTTCTGCCCTATAAAGTTGTCGCACCCCGGGATGAAGGTGCCACCCTGCCGTGTCGCTCCGTTACAGTCGGTCAGGCTGTGAAATCTGTGCGCTGGAGGAGAGACGGAGAGCTGGTGCTGGAGCTGAATCCTCGGTCTAAGCAAATCACCTACGGGGACGGCTATGATGAAAGCCGAGTGTCCATACCATCGGACTGGTACCAGCGAGGAGACCTGTCCCTCACCGTGAAGCGAGCTCAGCTCCGAGACGACGGAGTGTATTACTGTGACGTGGAGAAGACAGAGAAACACCGCTCTGCTGTCCACCTGCACGTCTCCACACCATCACCACCACCGGGCAGCACCTCACAGCCTACAACCACACCGACGGTAAGAATTTAAGTGGTTTCACACGTCACTCTATACCTTAATCGTCCACAGTTTAATCACTGCAGACTGACTGAAAGACTTTAAGTAACGTGGCCATAAAGATTAGTAGGACAGGCCAAAGGCAAGCGGTCCTGTCAGCAAAGAACAGTCAAAATTCAGACGCAGCGGGTCAGCAGGAACATGTGCTTACATGCTTTTTATTTGTTTTTGTTTCTAATGTCTCTGTAAAGCACTTTGAATCACCTTGTTGTTGAATTGTGCTATACAAGTAAACTTGCCTTGCAGATGTGCAAAGATAGAGGGTTGTGGTCTGTCCACCGAGGACTGACACACAGACTGTATATAAAGATCTCACCTTTATGTTGAGCTTTACAGTGTAAAGCTGTTTTATTTTAACTTTAACTGAAAGCATTTAAAGTCAGTTAAAACTGCTAACTAATATTTCTGCTCTGTCTTCTTGTCCTCTGCAGCCATCAGAGTGCTCCGAGTGGTCGTGGAGAACATTCTTCATAACAGCAGCTGTATTTGTGATCGTTGCCCTGCTTGTTTGGCTCGGCTGGTTTCTGAGGGACAGGAAATTTAATGTGCGCACTCGAGGAGGAGGAGGCACTGAAGAGGGTAGAGAATCAGACTGTGACCAGCACAGGATGCTAAAGTCAAATGGAAACCCTGACTTTACCCACAACTGATGAGTGAAGAACAACAACAGCTCATCCCTTTAAGTATTTGAACTCGCCACCTTTATGTCGGCACCACTGTGCAACTCCACTGTCTCAGGTTTAGAAATCCTCCGTTTTCCTTCTGCTCAGGCTGACTGCTGTTACAATGTTTGAGATTGTCTGTATTATTTTGCGTTTGTCTTCCAATCAATGAAGTAATACCTGTAAATCATCTGCTTACATAATCAATGCATAATTTAGCTTCAAGATGGATGAATGAGATCTATTCAGTAACAGAATCAGAATCGTGTTTATTGGCCAAGTATATGTGCAGACACATACAGGGAATTTGTATATTGTCCTGCCTGTTTGTACAGATTTAGTCTTTACTGTGTTTACTGTAAAAAACTCAGGGAAGCTGCTGTGTGCCAATAAAGTTTTAAGTGGATAATAAAGTGACCTGATGATGATTACAGTCATTCATGATTTTATTCAATTTGCACATTAAATGACGTCAAATGTTTGATGGAATAAACACTGAAAATCTTTGAACAAAGAACATCAAGATATCCTGACAAAACTGTTTCCAGTGAGAAAGGCTGCAGGTATTTATTTCACATAAATACCTGCAGCCAGCGAGGGAAAAATTCACACCAAAGACATTTGAATAAATAACAAGTGAGGAGAAAACAATGAAAAGATACAAAACATCAGCAATATACAGCTTGTAACAGAGCAAACAGGGATGTAAAGGTGACTTTATCAATGAGTGCTTGTAAAGGTTTTAGGCCACACATGAAGCTGTCGGTGTCTCTGAGTCACCGTCCTCTCTTCTTCGTGCTGACAGCATCACATGATGTTGTTCAGATTCCAATAAAATGATCAGATTTGCACAACAAATAAATACCAGAGTTTTTATTCTACATAAAGATCTTCATTTATTTTCCTGCCTCCTCTCCACCCTGAGAAAGGCAGGATTCTGCTGACGTAGTAGGCGAGGCCCAGGGAGAGGAGGGCGATGACCACCAGCAGCAGCAGGACCCTCCAGAAGTCCAGGTCCTCCACAAACTCCTGCCAGTTGGTCCTGATGCTGGACAGGACGCCCTCAGTGCTCTGCAGGGTCGAGTTCAGTAAGGAGCAGCTCTGGATTACACTGTGACACACACACACACACACACACACACACACACACACACACACACACACACACACACACACACACACACACACACACACACACACACACACACAGAGCATTAACATTAAGACTCAGTTAAACAAGCTGAAAAGATAAATCAGCACTAAGATCATCAAACAAACAACAACAGAGATTATTTCAGTCCTAACTTCCTGAAAACAGCTCAAGGGTCTGAAGTTGTTTGCAGCTGTCATTCCCAGTGCAAATCTAAGCACCCGTGCAGTAAGTACAGTTAATAAATGTCAGGCAGTCTGTCTGCCTGCTGAGGCTCAGTGCCCTCCTGCAGAATTGAGCTCCTGAGGAGCTGAGGAGGTCAGTCCACATCTCTCCAAGTGTCACTCAGCCTGTCAACAAGGTGCAGCCAGTCCACAGCTCAGCTCTCAGTGGGAAACGCTGTGCTGATGGACGTTAATGTTGCCGATCAGCAAAGATCAAAGTCTAGAGGCAGGAATCACCAGACAGCACACGACGGGATCCTATCACCATACTTCACTCATGATAGTATATTGTTGCATTTTTGAAACATTTTGCGATATTCTGAGTATTGCAATAAAAAACACTGTGATTTATCACTTTGTTTCTGCAAAAAAAAAAACAACAACTGTGATTTATCACTTTGTTTCTGCAAATTATGTCCTCAAAGTTAAACTTTGTCAACATCGGTTTCATCCAGTCAGATCAACTATTTTTGCACCTAAATGAGACGATCAAACACACCGACACTGTCAACAAATCCTGACATAATTGCTGCCACGAGACAGTCAATATGATATCAGTCTGTGATTATTGTAGGTCTTTACTCTGCAAGATAAAGTGCCTTGAAGCAGCTGTTGTTGTGATTTGTTATGAATTAGGAGGCAGGTTTATCAAACTGAGTGCATCCAGTGCTCCATGGCACTTGTGTTGAGATGATTTAATGTGAGTTTACTCGGCTAACGTGCCTCATGATGGCCGTGCATGAGACGGGCCGTAATATAAAATGATGATATTTTCATATCATCATGCAAAATATCAAGATACTATCAATTTACTCCCCCCCCCAACTTATTGGCAATAACTCTGATTTCAAACAAAGACGTATGTGGGTGTGCCACTTCTGTGAGATTTGAACTTAATGTGTTTGTGGATGTTTAATACAATATAATACAATGACTGTATAAAATCTCTTACAGTCACTGGGCTACAAGGATCCACCGGAATCATCATCATATGAGAGAAAACAGGAGGAGCATATATATTTCTGACTGTCAGATTATTCATTGGGAGCATACTGTGATTGATTTTTATGTGTTTTATTAAGTTTTGTTTGTTTGTTGGTGTGCATTTGTGCTGAACTGTGCTGTTACACAGAGAGAAGTGTGACCATAATATAGTCAGCTCTTTGGTAAGAGTAACAATAGCATGACTGAAAGTACATCGCCTGCTGCTGCTGCTGCTGCTGCTGCTGCTGCCTGTCAGCAAAAAAAATCACACTTTGGCATTTTATCCTGTTACTGTATGTGTGCTGAAGAAAAAACAAGTAATGATAGGATGGTGCTGTAGTTAAACATTTCACACTGACAGAGAGTTGCAGTGATTTAACCCACTTGAGACCAAAGTGGGCTGTTTGTGGCCCTCTCTGCTCTACAGTTTCCCCTCAGCAGGCGTTAACAGACCAATAAATAACTGTGTAAACAGCTGGTGCTGTGGTTAATGTGGTACATGAATGAAACTACTTAGAGAAATAAAAACACTACTCAATGGCACCATCCTCCTTTCTCTCTCTCACACACACACACACTGAAGAATGTGTTTGAGTGGGGTCTCAATTACAGTCAGCTAGAGTTTTGGCAAATGTCACTTTAAACCCCAAAGCGGTGAGCATCACAGGCGCTGTGAAATTGAAACCAGCAGTGGCTTTCTACCTTTTCTAGTTTTTAATCAACCACAATTCGTCCAACTGTAGGTGATGATGTAACATTTCCGCTCTCACAGAAATGCAATCGACACCTGCAAGACAACATCTGGTCACCTGATCGCCTCTCACTGGAAGGCAGGAGCAGATTATCAGGACCTTTTCAGTAAGGAGAAGCTCTGCATTGCACTGCGACACACACACACACACACACACACACACACACACACACACACACACACACATTAAGACTCAGTTAAACAAGCTGAAAAGATAAATCAGCACTAAGATCATCAAACAAACAACAACAGAGATTATTTCAGTCCCAACTTCCTGAAAACTGCTCAAGGGTCTGAAGTTGTTTGCAGTAAAGTGTTGCTGGTTTGTGCATGTAAATAAAAAACTGACTTTTTCTCATTAACCATATAAGAGGTGGCGGTGGGTCGTTCCTGTTTATGGGTTTGTTTGTTAGTCACTGTTCTCAGTGTTTACACATCAGTGTGTTAGTATTTATCATGCAAAACAACTTGTGTGCACAGATTAAACACACAGCAAATACCACAGCTGACATGAAGAGCACCACAGAGTGACTTAAGAGGCTGAGAGGTACACGGAGCCCAAAGTCAAGTTTCATTATCAGGAAGGCGTCTCTGTGATATGGTAACATATGGAAACAGATAATCTGAGTGGGTCATGTGTTCAGAGCTGCAGATGAGTCAACAATGATTTAATAACTTTGTTGTGGACTTTCTCTCACTGCTTACATACTGTTCGTCTGCAGCACTGCTTACTCCTCTTCCTCACTTATCAGCACCACTGCTGTGTTTCTATTGTATTTCTTATATATTCTATTGACCTCTATCAACACTTCCTCTGATATTGTTTTGGACTGAAGTAGGTGTGAAAGGAGGCGTGACATCACTTTCAGTGTGAGAGCAAACAGAGACTGAAGCATGTCTGTTATATCTGAGCTTTTATGAGCCCGCTAATGCAAAGAAAGCTAAGCTATGCTGGACTTGCTTTGTAGTTCAGTTTTTATGGTGGTAGTACTAACTCTACATGTGGAGTCAAGACACTCTGTGAACATCAGGAAATAAGAAATCAAAAGCTGTGCTGACAGAATCAGGATCTGCCTCATGAAACACTCAAGAACTGAATCTCTCACAGTTTTATGGCCGTATAACATGTGTACACACCAGAGCAGTGAGTGGCAGCAAACACTGTCAGATTCAACTGAGCACATAATGCACTGACGGATCAGTACAGACTATCCTCTAACAGATGTCACAGTGAGACAGCACTTTCTATTTCGAAGCTGAGTATTTCACAGACATGTGAAGACATTTTATTTCATTTTAGTAAACTAATCATTCTCCTTCAATCACTCACTTCTGCTGTCACACCTACCACAGCAATCCTCCCACCACTCCCAGCTCAATATCAAATTAATATAATCCTCTACAGTCCAAACTAATCAGTCCATCAGATATATTTACTCTTATACCTGACAGCTGTCATTCCCAGTGCAAATCTAAGCACCTTTATCACAGCCACCTCCACCTCAGCCTCCCATCAGCAGATACAGCTCATCTCACAGTTACTGTGTGACACCTGTTATCTCTATCTGAGCTTTAAGGTTTTGTCGCAGCAGCTGATGAAAGGATGATCTCTACACCAACATTAGACAGATGGAGCTGCAGCCTCACACAATCAGCCAGCACTTCAACAATAGTTGGTCAGAGAGGCTTGATTAGGTGCTGACAGACCAATAAATAAAATATTCTGCATTTTGTGTCTGCTTTGCTCCCTCAGGTCCTGTAAATGAATCTGACTGGATAAATCTGAGGGTTTGTGTCTGCGGCTGAAGCTCAGAGGACTCGTTCAGAGCAGCAGAGACAGTAAATCTTAGAGCTGCTTATCTACAGGATGTGCTTCTATTGACTCAGCTTATCAGCAGATATGCTCAGACAGTCCACTACATTAAATTCAACACATTACACAGTCATTACCCTGCATTTAGTAAGATATAAGCACAGAAATGGAAACTGACCTTTCTCTCTTGCGTGTCAGTAGTAAGTAGTGCGAAAATGAATATCATTGTTACACAGAGCGTCCACATGTCCACACACAGGCCTGTGATAGTCAAAGTGTCAGTGTGCTGGCAGGTACAGGAGAATCTGTAGGTGGCTCAAATCCCCTGAGGTAAAAGTTGTAGAACAGCTGAGTGCCTGATGTCATTATGTTATTACTTTTTGTGTTTGGTTTTCTATGGAGCCCCGCAAGGGACATGGGAGAAAAAAAATTAAGATGATTGATGGCGGCAGCTACTTAGTTGTAATATTACTCTTTCTGGGTCACAATAATAACTTTTAAGATATTTTGAGGTGTGAATGTAGTTGTGTAAATGTCAAATATCTGCTCAGTTTACAAGACATCACATATTTGCAAAAGTGCTCTGATGTTTTCGGAGACGTCTGACACCCACTATCTTGAAGCTAACGGCAGGTTGAGACCTGCTACAGCCGGGGGGAACACCGCTCTCCCGGCACATCGTGCCTTGACATCCCAGTTGGCTTCGAGCTGGCGGCCTCCGAAGAATGCGGCTAAAACTTTTGCGAGATCTCGCTCCGTACGTTGGCTCCGTAGTTTTCAGAAGTCTGAGGTTATCCTTGAAAGGCATGGATACAAGAGTGTGCACCTAGACGTGCTCCTGTGGTCACAACAGCCTGCCATGTTGTGGTTAGTTGTAGATGTTTGCTGTGTGCCATAGTTGTGAGCTGTTTGTTTGTTTGTTCGCTTTGTTTGTTTTTCAATTTAAAAATGAAAATAAATCTTGTAAAAAAATTAAAAAAAAACACACCTGATCATCCACACCATCCTCCAGCCTCCACCTCTGCTGCTGCTCCACCCACACAGCTGAAGACGAGCAGCATCATCGTCTCAGCTGAACACAGCACCTGCAGAGAGGGAGCAGCAGAGTTATGATGAGTCTTAACAAGCCTCCTGACAGCCTTCATATTAACCAAGAGTTTGACCGTCATCATCATCATCATCATCTGGAGTTAGAGCTGGATCCAGTGCACTGAGCTCCAGGAGGACTTTAACTTGGACCATGTGATCAGCTGACCTGAGGTTTCTTTCTGATACACCCTGTACAACATATCAGACAGTAAAAGGATAACACTGGTGTTTTTTTACACAACACTTTCATTTAGACGGGGAGACTAGAAAGTGATCTGCTCTGTAACCTCCTCAGCCACCAACACATTAGCACATGTAACAGGAGCTGCTTTAGTTTTGTAACTGCTTTCACACACAAACAGTTCCAGTGTGGATTATGTGCAGTTGTTGACCAGTAATACTGAAGAGAATCACCCTGTTAAAGGAAACATAAAGCAGTTTGCTCCAAATTAGCTCCACAGCAGCACTTGTTTACTCAGCGCTCCCACACAGCCTTCAATAAATGTTAAGACTTGAATCACTTTGGTTTCCACTCCTGAGGTTTGCACTGTTTCCACTAGCTATTAAGTAACGTGCTCTGCTTTGTGCTGAGAATACACTGTTGCTTCTGCAAACTACACAGTCTGAGAGCAGTGAGCATGAACCAACAGATGGGGCCCAGCAGGAGAACAATGAGCTAAAATTAAATTAATCTGAATCACAGTTTTACAAACTCTGTGTTTTAAATCTAAATGCAATGATTTGGAAATCTCATAAAGTCACAACACAGAGACGGACTCATCTTGGACTCTCTGCTCCCGTGCAGTAAGTACAGTTAATAAATAAACTGAAACCACTAAATCTGTGTAATGTAATTTACCGCAGTCACTTTCTATGAAGAGTGAGCGCAGGATCCCTGTGGCATCCATGTGAAAGCAACATGACACCGTAGCAGTGAGGCTAACTCTAACGCTCGTGGGAAACTAAAGCTTAGACTGTAAGTGTGCCTTTTGTTTCCTCAGCTCAGACAGCTGGCTGCTGGAGGCTTGTGTTCACCATCAGACATATCTGATTAAAAGGAGGCTGATAATTAAGTGCTCTTCATTTCAACATGAGACACGTGGGGCGTAGAAACTTTAGTGCTTCAGAGATTTCAGCTGACGTACTGCACCACAATATTGAGTCCATCACTATCTTTAAAGCTAAAAAAAAAAAGCAGAGAAAAAAAGAAAGTATGGATGATATTGATGTGGGCAGTTACAGCATTAAAAATCTAAATAGTGTAGAGGCAATTCAATTAAGGCTACGTCTACACTAATCCGGATACATTTGAAAACAGCGTTTTTGTCTAAAAACGCTCTGAGTCGTTTTCAATCGTTTCCAAAGAGTTGTTCATCCACACTGAAAACGCTCCTGTACGGCGCATGCGTGAAACGTAGGACGATTCGACCCGTGTCATTTCTTAAACCGGTCATATACACAGCACTCATTTTCAATAAGGTAATTATTAAGGGTGAAAATATACATACAGTGGACAAGCTGCTTACTTTCTAACAGAACTAAGAATTTCACCACCACCAGTCTTTGGGATGATCATCGAGATGAAACCTCAAAGAGTCACTCAGATCACGAATCCTGACTGCGGCTGTTCTGATCCATCTGAGCCTGAAGTGTACAAGATGATCAATATCAGGGTGGAAGCTCAGTGGAACAATCTTCCTTCTGCTACCTGTAACTGTGCTTTAGAGCTGTCCCCAGTGCAAGAATCCCTGAATGTCCAAGATCACCAGTGAACTGATTCAGTAAACAATCACTGCATGAAAATAAATCTGCAGCTTATGACTTTAAACAGTCACCTTTGTATACAAATAACTGCCTGTGTAAACCCTGATGATATTTAAGTACGCAGCTGAAACCCAAATATTCATTAATGATGAGCTCTAAACACTCTGAAGGATCTGAGGAGAAAAACATACAACAAACATAAAGTCACTGACAGAGTGAAACAGTCTGCTGGGTTTGTTTCTTAGCAGGTACAGACTCCAAAGTGCTGTGTCATTTTATCAATGATAAATCCTACCAAACTATCCAACCAATCAGGGTTTACATCATTACAACCGCAGCAGCAGCAGCAGCAGGTACAAATGACCTCTGAGTGCATACAGACTAACCCTGACATGAACATTTCCTCTAACTGTCAGGGTCCCTGTGCCTACCCGGTCGGCTCAGCATGGCTACATGTTTTTACTTTCATTTTTGTTCGTGCTCTCTCCCTTCCTCTCTCTCCCTCCTCCCTCTGCCTGGGCGGAGCTCTCCTGTGGGCTCCTGCCCTTGACCCACGCACCTGGTTGCAATCACGCACCTGTGGCTCATCACGAGAGTGTTCCAGCTCCTTTATAAGACGGCAGCTCTGCGTTTCTCGTCGCTGGACCAACCCCTGTGTTTCCTGAGTGATCGAGTGTGCGAGGAGTGGAGTGCGCCATCGTGTTTTCTGTGGAGTGTGAAGAGGAGCGTGAGGAGTGGACGGAGTGCGTGTGGACTTTCAGCGTCTTTCCCATTTGTGTGTGGACCCTTGGAGCCCGGCTTTCCCCTCACCTTTGTAAATAGATCACCTGCTGTGCTGTAATAAAGACTCTTGTGTTTCCTAAACTTAGAGCCTGCACGTGAGTCTGTTCAGTCCCATTGTGACACTAACACACTCACCTCTTCAACACTGTGTCACTGCACTGTGGAAAAGGAGACCAGCTGCAGAGCAGAGTGATGGTGAACACTGGAAAAAAGAAAAATACATTTTATTTGTTTAATTTAATCACCATTCATTCATATTTACACAGGATTTTAGATGTGACGTAATATGAGATAAACACTAACAGTGGCGGCTGACCTCAGAAAGTCAGACGGGGGACTTTCAATCATCCTGCTGGTCGCCACGGTGACCAATTTATGGTCCCACGAGCCACAGAAGCACAAAGAGGAGGTCACGATTCAGAGCGAAACTCCTGCAACACACAAACAAACACGTGTGAATCTCAAGTGTTTGATGGTTTGAAAACCAGTGAAAACTCAACTGAAGAATGACAATCAGGATGCTGTGAAACTGCAAGAGTGAAATATCTAAACCAGCTTAAACCACTGGGATTTTATCGTGGTGGAAGCAAAACGGCAAAAGTAATAGTGAATTCATGACAAAGTTTAAGTGAAGCGAAATGTGAAGCATAGTTTGGATCTTCTTTTGCTCCTGGTTCAATCCATTTTGGTTGGAGAGTGACAAAACCTGCAGCATCAGAATCTGTGATATGTCGGCTTTTCAGCCCCGTGTCTGTGGCGTCGGGTGAGAAAGCCGACAGCTCGCTGATCCTGATGCGTTGGGTCCGCGCTTTGTGTTTACGTCTTTGTGCAGAATCCGTTTACCTGCTCTGGTTTGCTGTTTGAGCTGTTTGGTGATTGCTGAAATTGGTTTCTGGCAAAATACATTTATATTTAAAAATCGATTCAGGATTTAACAAATTGCGCTATTCAAGCTAAAATCGATTTCAATTGGAAAATCAATTATCGAAACCCACCCCCATTTATGAGCACAGCTGTACAGTTCTAATGTGCTTAAGAGAAGTCTTGTCTCAGCCCTTGCTTCTTCATATTTTGCTTTAGAACAGCCAGACTTTGTCATTTTCTAAGTAGTATTAAGTGATATTAATCATTAAAGCACACACACACACACACACACACACACACACACACACACACACGTAACACTTTGTTTTCATTTGTGTATCTGAATCTACATGTCAATAATAAGACAATATTAAAATAGCATTTTTGTATGAATAAGGTCATTCCAGAAGAACTATTAGCCAAAAGCTTCCCACTCCACACCACACTAGTTAACCAGCCAACTGTCAGGCGTTTCTTAAAAAAAAAAAAAAAAAAAAAAAAAAAACACATGGTTGCTCAGAGCCCAGACATCAGCATTTTTTATTTTTTCAAAAGTGATAAATAGGCACCGTTTTTTTTTTTCTTCTAACTTCTAGGAAGTTATCAGTGGAAGGAAAAATGAAAGGGAACAGAAAATATTTGTGAAAAAAAGAAGAAGGAAAAAAAAGGAAGCAAATCCTCACAGAATGAGTGCAGCCAACCATTCATGTCATGTTAAAAATTCCTGAATGAATATTTAAACACAGTTAAATACCTCCCCTAACCACACTCCCTGCAGGTGGCTGGTGGCGTCGGTGCATCAGGGCTCAGGTATGTACTGGCTCACTCCCAAGACTGCTTGGCAGGGCTGCCAAGCAGGCAGCCCTGCCAAGTAGGCAGCTTGGCCTGGCCTGGCGCCCGGGCCAAGCTCAAAGTGGAAAAAGAGAGAAGTATATACCTGACTAATCTAACCCACTGATCACAGATTACGCCTCCCCTGTAACATCTCATCTCTCTGGATGCAAAATAAGCAAAACAACAGATGTTCCAGTTTGGAGAAGAGATATATGATTATTTCAATCATACATTCCTTTTCTTTAGAAGAACTTATTTCTTTTTTTTTAAATTCACCATTTTTTTTAAGTTTATAATTTACAGCTGAAGCCAAAGAGTGACCTGAGGAGGACAACATGCCTTGTGTATCTGGTAGATCACAGCCACACTCAGAAACTGTTCTCACTTTAAAACTAAGTTCAGCTTTTACCCACACTTGTGACCAAAACTAGTGCATATAATGATCAAAACTCTATTAACAATATTAAGTTTATACATTTGTAATAACAGTTCATTCTTGTTATTTCTGCTTGGGTGAAAAATCTGAAAGCAAAGTAGAAAACACTGCACTCAGCCAACGACTAACAACAACCTGTACTTATATCAGCAGCGCTTTATTGCAAATGCTGATTTTTCTTCTTGACACGAACAACATGAACAAACAGACTTTCCCATTTCTCCTTCTTAACGTCTCTAACTGCAAACAGTAACATTAAGTATGGCCCATAACAACACTGCTGTGTGTCACAGTGCAGGCAGAAAAAAGATGAAAACAACACTGTGGCACTTGTTTTTTTTTGTTTGTTTGTTTGTTTGTTTTTGTTTTAAGGGCAGTTCAAAGGAAAAGTGAGACTTAAACCTTTGTTACTTGTCTTTGATGACTTGGCAGGTTACGATGTGCTGTCGTTTTTCATTTTTTCAAAGAATAAACCACACAGAGCTCAAAGCAAGCTTAAGTAACAGTACGGTAATCAATAAGTGTAAGCACCAGCTGCATGGATGCCAAAAGTGTGCAGGAAAAACAGAAAACTCCCACGCATTTCTTCTTTCTACAAAGATTCAACCAATGTCTACACTCGCTCACACTAACCTAAAAACAGGATATTGAGATAAAAATACAGACAGGATACTCTGAAGAGCGCAAAGAATAATAAGAAGTCATGAAAGTATCACAAATAATCTGATGTTTTAGAAGAATTTTAACCTGAAATTTCTGAATAATTCACTTCATGCGGATGTTCACACTTTTTTTTTTCCCCATTAAAGGTGAACACTCAGCCTTTCAATTATTTATTTTTGGACACGACAAATGAGCACACAGGAAGGTAGCAGAAGAGAGGGGGGATGCATTCATTTTCACATTCTGTCTCTACAATAACAAAATTCATTAAAGACTTGTTGCCATGCTGGAATCAGGCAAACATACATACATATCTTCCATAAAGCTTTAAATTATACTTAAGTATGTGCAATGACACAATAAGTGGAGAATGTGTTGTAAAGGACCATTGGTTAAAAAAAAAAAAAGCTATACTATTGCTATACAAGTATAGCAATAGTATAGCAATAATTTGAAGTGGGTTTATTAAACACACTGCAGTGTGGAGAGAAACATCCCAGCCAAAACACCAGGGTGATCTCTGACATTTGGCCACCGCCCTCACATCTTATACACACACACAGACACTCAAACAAAGAACATTCCACAGCACATCAGATATCCCTTCAGTCCAGCTCATCCTTGAACCTCCCACTCTAAGAAAAGTCTCCTCCCTTGACCAGGGTGCCTGGATGTCTTACAATGGGCCCTCTGTGAAGGTGCAATAAACACGGGGCCCACTTGTGGTTACACTCTACATGCAGGCATACAACTGGTGTCAGGAGTCGTCTTCCAATACTAAAGTGAGAAAGTGATATTACTGTTACTAATATGACACGGTTAAAATATCTGATTAATACATCAGAAAAAAATCTGCAACGACAACCTCACATTTAAAAAAACAATTGCCACAACTATCTGCAATGATCAATATTAGTTCAATAATCACACTTAGAATACAAATATAATTTTTTTAAATGCTTATTACGAATTATCTGTGCATTTACTGAGCACTGAATTATTATTAATATCAATTATGTCTACGCCATCATAATGTCTGTTATCAGCAGCACAGAGGAACCAACCACATCCAACTGGCATGTCTGCATCGCCATTAGTCTATAATAGCAGACTACACCAGAAACATGAATGACAGCAGCTCATCCAGATCTTATCCATCACAGTTCACAGATTACTTTCTGTAAATCCCCAGATGTGAATGTAAATCCTGAGAAGAAGCGAGTGTTGTGAAAGGCATAAGATCATCAGTCCTTTGGCTGCGTCACTGAAGTTAGAAACATTTACAAGCGCAGCTAGTTTATTAGTTTAAAATGAGTGTTTAAACTGGGCTTTATGAGCATTGTGTTAGCAATAACTGCAGGTGCCTAACACATCTGTCGTAGAAGCACCACAAACATTGCAGTAGATACATTGATTCATGCGCATCTCTTATGGATGAGTCAGTTTAAGCCGCCAACAATAGTCAATTGCCACAAATATAACATAATAGCTTTAAAGATATTTGAATTGGCAAAGAAGAACTGGATTCATTAAAGTAACACTGAAAAATAAAGTAGCTTTCAACAAGTAAGTAACTTTTAACGGATGTGCACACACGGCGATGTTCACCAACATGGTGTTCCAGCGGAAATCCTGCACCGACGCCGGTAACGGGACTGCTGACGGCCGACACTCTGTATCACCTGACCGGTTCTTACATGGAGACTTTTCCTTAACTCTGCGCAGGCGAAGAAGGAAGATAAGGGGGGTATTTCTGCTACAGCCAAGATGAAGACGGAGAATAAAGAGAGGGGGATCCATTTATCGTTAGGCTGAAGGTCAAGAAGAGAAGCAGGGATCGCCAGCAGCGGTAAGTAGCCCATCATCTCCTTTTACAGCCGGGTTTCACATTAGAGCAGTATGACGACCAATTACAAAATTTAAAAAAATAAATAAAATCGATGTCCTCTTGTGATTGAACTCGAAATAGTATTTTCGGGGTAACAATTACAGTCGCACTTTCAAGACAAACCACTAACACGCATCGTGATTACGTGATGAAGGAGAATCACTCTCTCGGACAGTAAACTGATTCCAAAGGACGCTTTCGCCGTCTCGTCCACACGAAGTATTTTGCAGAGCAGCCGTGGAAGATTTTCTGGAAACAGAAGTAATTCGAGTTTCTTCCTCTCAAAATATTATTTTGACTTTAATCTCAAAATCATCAATCGTATATATTTTACTCCTACTACTCCTTATCGCGCTGTCTTAGGTATAATAGGATCATTTTATTATATACACATCAATCGTCAATATTATATATTTTTTTTTATTAATGTGGCCCTAGTACTCCCTCGTATAGGATCATTTGATTATATACATGTCGTTTTATAGTCAGCACCGACGCGTGTGTTAATTGCGATCGTGGTTCTTCAGAACTGCGAAGAAATTGGGAAATCGAGCTTGATGCAAATAATGAAATAAAATTAATAAAATTTGCAAATTCGTCCCGTGAAATTATGTGAAAAATATTTTTAATATTCCCAGGAAAGCTGCGGCTGTGGTGTGTAAAGGCCTTTAGACTGCGGAGGCAAAGCAAGAGAAGAACAGGAGGCACGATATGTACACTGAGGATGCAGGAAAGGCGCTTCATACAAGCTGTGGCACTAAATATTCAATCAATGTCTGCGTAATGAATAATTACTTCAGTAATTCACGATAAATATTCTTCAGTCTACCTGCAGTCCTTCTGTTAACACTGTTATGTAGTCCCGCAGTGCTCCACCATGGAGCCTCCGTCCAAATAAGAATTCAACACAAAAAACGAAATCACATCACGCGTGTTTTAAATTTAAAAAAATAATTTGAATTATTTTTTATCTGGGACACATTTGAGTTAACGCTATTATCCAAAGTTTCAAAGATCACAGTGAGCATTAATATCGCTGAATTCATGTTTTAGGTACAAGTTATGTTCGTGCTGCAGCTTCTTGTTTGAGGCCTGCGTGTGGCCCACGGGAGAAACCTCGGCCTCCTTTCCTCTCTGCAGGAAATCCGATTACTGCTGCAGCTTGAAATAAGTTCATGTAATACAAAATTCTACCCTTATGCATGTATTGCTTCAGTTTAAAGTTCAGGTATATGTAATTTACGTCTACTTCCTATGTTCCTTCTGACATTTTCAAAGCAGGCTCCTTACTTTAGGTTTAACACATTTGACGGGAAGTTATTATTTCATGCCACTGCGCCTATTCAGCCACTCGTATAGTACATAATATACAAGTATGAATTTTATTTCAATAAAAAAGCCTATGAATGTGCAGATTACAGTTGTTGTTTCCAGACAAACTGCTCCTATACTGTAAATCAGAGGTCCCCAAACTTTTTTGAGCCACGGACCAGTTTAATGTCCGACAATATTGTCACTGAGCGGCCTTTAAGGTGTCGCAGATAAATACAACAAAATAAAATCACACGGCCGAGACAAAAACTGTGGTTTTTCATTCATTCATTCATTCATTCATTCATTCATTCATTCATACATACATACAAACAATACACAAATTCACTGTGTAATTGTGTAACTTTATTAGCAACGTCACGCGGAGATGACAATAAAGTTTACTTTGACTTCAGCAGCGAGCAGGTCCACCGAGGACTCTCGCGCTCACCTTTCGCGTGTAGAATTTAAAAAAAAACAACAACAAACAAACATCGGTGTAAATTATAAGTAAATTATAAGTCTGTATCATAATGTCTAGTGTTTTCGTGTTTGTTTTTATTTTCTTTTTCTTTTTCTATGGAAACACTTTCCATCACTTTGCTATTAAAACTTTTACGAGATTGATGAAAGCATGTGCTCTTTTTTTCCCCTTTTTTTACTTCCTCAAGGAAGTAATCAGTGGTAAGAAAAGAGAAAAAAAGGAAACAAATGGAATCTGAAAAGATCTACTTCCCAAAAAAACTGTCTAGGAAAACTCTGAGTGAAAGCCAAATCTTTGACATACAAACATGCTCATTAAGTGGGTTGTTGGTGGTAGGACCAATTTCACCTTATACACCAGCACTAACTTGGACTTTGAGCCCCTGTTAGTGACCAAATTAACATCTGAGCGCTCAGACTCACTGCAACAATGTTACACTCATATCTCAACCACGAGCAGCAGGAAAAATAAATAATGGCTTATATGTATATATAAATAAACATGTAATACTTATTGTTGCAAGACAAAAAGCATCAAGGTTGGTGAACAATGTGCCAAATTTCTTCATTTTCTATCAAAAATGCTATAGTGTAAACTTGCCTTGCAGTCAGACTTTTTTCCATCCATCCATCCATCCATTCGCTTCCGCTTATCCTTTTCAGGGTCGCGGGGGGCGCTGGAGCCTATCCCAGCTGTCGTAGGGCGAGAGGCGGGGTACACCCTGGACAGTTCGCCAGTCTGTCGCAGGGCCAACACACAGGGACAGACAACCATTCACACTCACATTCATTCACACCTAGTGACAATTTTGGATTATCCAATTAACCTATCCCCACAAGCTGCATGTCTTTGGACGGTGGGAGGAAGCCGGAGTACCCGGAGAGAACCCACGCAAACACGGGGAGAACATGCAAACTCCACACAGAAAGACCCCGGCCTGATGGTGGAATTGAACTCAGGACCTTCTTGCTGTGAGGCAACAGTGCTAACCACCGTGCCACCGTGCTCTAACCGCCGTGCCACCGACTTTTTTCCAACATTATTTTTATCCAGTATCAGATTTTTATGCAGTCGTCATAGTGTGTGCAGCACACTACTGTGATGAGCAACATGACTCTGCAATAAACACTTACAGTAACCTAAAAACAAGATACAGAGATAAGATTAGAGACAGACTAAGGAAGGATACACAGCAGAGTAGGAAGAAGAAGAAATAGTAGTAGTCCTCTAGTGTCACTCTCACATAATCTAATGTTTTTAAAGATTTTTAACCTGGAATTCCTGAATGATTCAGTTCAGTACTAAGGGTGGCATAGGTTTGTTAGCCTATTAGCCTTACAACAGGCAAAGCAAATAATACTTGTATAGCAATAATACAATGTTACCTGAAGTGCAGGTGTTGCTCTCCAAACTGCAGCATGTACACAAGGCTGCACATTAACTGGGTATTAAAGCATGCCATGCCCAGGCAGAGGAGGGTGATGACCACCAGCAGCAGCAGGACCCTCAGAAGCCCAGGTCCTCCACAAACTCCTGCCTTTTAACTCCTCAGTTAATAATCAAACTGAACAGTGTTATAAAATGTGGGACTGGACAAAAGAACTATCCCAAGTATTTCATTTGTAATGACCATGAAGAATACAATATGGATGTTGTGGCAAATAGTCTCAATGAATTCTTTGTAACTGCTGGACCAAATTTAGCAAGAACAATCACTCATCCTGGGAAAGCACAGGAAAAACCCGATACACTGATTGACAGAAATCCATATTCTATGTTTCTCACAGCCGTTGATGAAAATGAAGTTCTTGAAATTGTCAAAAAATGTAAAAATCACAAATCTTTGGATTGTAATGATATTGATATGATAGTGGTTAAAAGAGTCATTGAGGCTATTATAAAACCATTTACATACATCTGTAATTTATCATTTCAAACTGGTCGATTTCCAGACAGAATGAAAATAGCAAAAGTTATACCTCTATACAAATCTGGAAACAAACACCATTTCACAAACTACAGGCCTGTCTCTTTACTACCTCAATTCTCAAAAGTTCTTGAAAAACTGTTTAAAAACAGACTGGAAAAATTTATAGATAAACATAAACTACTCACTGAGAGTCAGTACGGATTCAGATCAAGCAGATCAACATCATCGGCACTATTAGATTCAATAGAATACATCACAAATTCAGATTAATCTCTCACTTTTAAACTTTTATACAGAATGTATTTACAAATTTTATGAACATACATTTTTGGAGTTATGACTGTCTCTGTAAAAACTGTTTTGACTTCATAATTTTAATCAAAATATAGATTAAAACTAGATCATATTCACACCCTGTAAAACATCTGGTACAGCGAGTGTCCTTTAGATTTTATCAACTTCCTGTACAAGATGGTTTGCATGATAACTAGTGCATGTGTTGCAGAACTACAGCATCTCTGAAGATGACAGAGATTTGTCACTCACTCACTGTGACTAATCAAATATCCCCTCTCGAGTACCCGTCCTTTATGACACTAAGAAGAGGATCATCCTCAGTTGATCCTCAGGATAAATAAAGTATTATAAATCAGTCCTCAGCTGATGTCAGGCTGCTGTTAAGAAACTCTCATCAGTTCATGAGGCAGGCAGCATCAGATAAAAACTCAAATGGGGTTTTGTGTTTACTTGTACATGAATGAACTGATGCTCCTCAGCAGTTTATGCAAATAAAACCACATTTTAACTGTGTGTGAATGCACAGTATGTGCCAGACCACAACAAAGAGGTAATGCATAAATAGACTGAAGTCACTCAGCTGCACAGCACTTAGTGAATGTTCAAAATGTCACTAAATCTGCCCAATTTCATGTTAATGTGATGTTCAAACTGTGAAGGATTCCTATCCATCAATAGTGTGTCTGTAGTATATGCAAATAACTTTCCCTTCAGTATTCACTCCACTGCAATGACAGAATCGAGCCAATCAACCTGTGTTTTACGTTTCAACTGCACGTTTTGGTTAAAAGTGAAACAAAGAAATGTTGAAAGAGGAAACTTCTTAAATGGTGCACGGTCTGAAATTCTGCAGTAAAATTGCAGCTTTCTAAGCCTAAAATAATGTTCTTAATTTTCTGAGATGAAAACTGAAAATTCAAGTGGCTGATTGGATTTCTCTAATTAACAACATCAGATAGACACACTTAGACATTCCAGTCTCTAAAGACTAACTGGGTGGGATTTACTACAGAACCGGTGAGCGTAAAGCAAAGCATATGAACGATGCATGAGTGTAAAATGAGTGGAGTAACTGGTTAAATATATTTGATGGTGTCAGTCACGTGCACTGGCTCACACTCCTTGTCTTCGAGGCAGGCTGCTATTTGAACCTTAACATATTTGAGACTGTTTTGATTACAGGGATGTGGTTACATGGTGACAGAGCAAAGTGAAATGTCACTGACTGCGATGACAACACTTCCATCTGTGTACTTTCCACCCTTAGATGAATAGTCAGAGTGCAGATCATTGAACTTCTGCAGCACTCCTCACTTATCTTCCTCCAGTGCAGTTGTTTTGCTTTTGTATTTTTTACATCCTTTACTGATCTCTGTCATTGTTTTCGACTGAAGCAGGTGTTAAAGTACTTTCAGTATGAAAGCAAACACACACTGGAAGAAAGAAGAAAGTAGGAAATCAACATCGAGACCTCGGAGGTGGTTTCAGGTTTTGTTGGGCCAGTTAATGCAAAGAAGGGACACATACTTAAGAACTGAATCTCTTTAACAGTTTCATTTCTCTTTGTAACACTGTTGTTCTAGGGGATGGTATCGCCTTCATGGCCATATGATACGGATGTTTGTGCATTACATTCCCTGTATGTGTCTGCACATATACTTGGCCAATAAACACGATTCTGATTCTGATTCTGACATGCAGGCAGCGCCACTGTGTGGCTGCAGACACCGTCAGATTCAGCTGAGAGATCAAAGTGGGCTCCATCTGTTGTTATATACAGAGCTTTCCTGCACATTTACATGACCCTATTAAGCTTTTTGATTTAACAGAAATAAAAGGTAAACGCACAGATTTCAGTCAAATAAAGCAGCACTCACTCACTGCCTTTACTGTAAACTACCCCAGCATATTCACATAATCATATCACAGTGATTCATGTAAATTCTAGTGAACAGCTGATTAACATCTATATATGCAGAACAACACATTCAGGAGAACGTGAAGAGCAGACTGCAGTTATTTGGGGTTTTTTTTTTTAAACAAATTATTACTAAGCATAAACCCCAAGCGAGCGTCGTTTGACTCCACATGTTATCTTTCAAAGGAAGTCAGAAGAAATTCACAGTGACTCTCTCGCTTTAGTGCTGGACTTGATAGTTTGATTAAGGCTGTGTCATATTATACCACCCAATATAATAGCAATTTCCTAATGTTGTAAACCTGCTCAACATTTGGCAATAAAACCCTTTGATTCTGATAAACTTCTATGTGATTAAAAAAGTGTCACATCACAATATTAATGATATAGTGACACTGTGCCACATGTTCCTTATCCTGCACAACACGACACAAGTACAGACGCGTGTTGGGACGAGAGCAGCGTGTCGATTTTGTAGCCAAGAAGATGCTGCTACAATAGTGTGAAAGTGGTTTGGTGAGAAGAGGTCAGACGCCAACAAAAACACAATACTTTACACATCTGAGTATTTTGCAAAATACTGACATAACTTTGACCTGCCAACAAATTTGCATTAAAATGATCAGCATCAGTTTTACAGTCGGGATCACCTCAAAGAAAGAAATCAATGGTTTCTGAATTTGGGTCCTTCCTGGAAATGCTCAGTTCATCGAGAGATAATGTGAGTGTTTGAATGTGACTGAAAGTGGAAAAAAGTGGGGGCATTAACTGTCTGAGTACAACATTTGAGTTCAGTTCAAAGGCATTTTGTTCTGACTGTCACAATAACATCAGTGGGGCCTGGTGACAACGTCTGACTCACTGCTAGTGCTACATTTTAAAATTATGGTATCTAAGCTCACTGTTGCAGCTACTTCAGAGCTTTGTGTTCCACTTGGTAATAAAGACACAGCACTGCTGAATATATTTAAGATAACAGCGATAAGAGTAACAGTGTTGTCAACAGTGAGAAAGTGAGAGCATGGACCACAATCGTCTGTGGTAAATAATGACTAGACTCAGAACTGATCAGTCAAATAAAAATGACTGTAAATAAAGGAGAACTCTGAGGCTGAAATAACAGGAGTGCTGAGTATCATTGCCCCGACACACTCACTGAGGCTCAAGTAATAAAAGTGTGGAATCAAAGGTGACATGAGAAGGACCAACAAACAAGAAACAGAAAACGACGGGTGGAAAACAAGGACCGCGTCAGCCCCACATGACAAACACACTTCTTCAGCATCCATGGGATACTGCCAAGAAATGATACTGCGAGTGCCGACATGCAGCAATGATAGAAAAACTTTTCTAATGAAAGCCGAGAACATTTCAGATGACACGAGGGACAATGGAACTAGTTTAAATTAAAGAGGTTAAAGCCGACTTATTACCCAGCAGACAAGGCTGTGTGTGAGATTCTGTCCTTTAGTGAGGTTAACCTCTGCTGTCTTTCTGCTAGCTGCTTACATTCATTTGCTTCTCTCCCACCTGCTACCCTCACTTACACTACACAACAAATCTGTATGACAACTGGACGACAATGAAGTATTTATTTTGAGGCAGCGCATAAACTACAGGGGGAAACCGCTGACACTGTTGACTCAAAGCTAGGCCGCTCTTTGTGAATATCATACAAGGCAAATTACAAAATACAGTCTGACAGAGTAAGCTTACTTTTTCTACATGCAGTGACTGCTCACGAAAACCATTAACCAACAGCCTCATTTTACAGACACGAGTCATGATTTGAGTGTGCTTTATGGGCCTGAATATCTGAATGAATGACTTCAAACACTCAAAGCTACTTCAGTTACACAAATTAGCATGTGAATGACTCCCTGTGTAAACACCATCAACACTGATAAAAGAAAACACACACTATATTTAACAAGTCACTGAGCTTCACAAAACAAAGTAAGTTCTGCAGCAGCCAGTTTGAGCCAAGCTTTAAGCGTCAGACTGATGACCTCACATTTGACTCTCGAATAGTTTCCAATACAGAGCTGGGCCCTATTTCAGGAAGCCGGTTTAGAAAACTCAGAGTGAAAAACGATACTCAGGGTTGAGTAACCCCGAACTGTCCAACTCGGAATATTCGGTTTCAGAAAGGCTGATAACAATTAGTTCAATCAACGCGGAGTTGCTTTAACCCCAAGTTAAGCGCGCGCACGAGGATACATAAAGCCCTGATTAGTGGAGCACAGATTAAGCGAGTCACCATGGAGACGGAGGGAAAGAAGGCGCGGTCAATGTATTTCACAGCGCTTGAGGCCGAAATTCTGATGGCAGTATATGCCGATAACATGCAAATTCCGCGGAAAAAAGTAACACAGCCTCAGCTGCGAAAGAAAGGGAGCATGCATGGCAAAACATAGCCGACAGAGTCAATGCCTGAGTGTTAATTTAAACATTGATCTAGGGATTTCCACCCATTTAACACGTTATTTATTATATTTTATTTTTTATTTTATACATTTTATTTTGTGATGTGATGTGAGCGCAGGTGCAACCCAACAGGCCCCAAACGTTCCTGGCAGCAAGTAAAAATGAAATATAAAAATATAGTCCAAACAGGTAAGGTGTAATTGTATTATGAGCCATAGTGCTTGGTCTGTTTGTCCCATGTAAATCAATTGCAGTTAGAGGCTACATTAATTTTCTTTCTGTAAGCACTTATTGAAATTATCTGAGCACATTACAAGTACATATTTGCTTACTCTGTATGCTCAAATGTGACCCGTTATAGCCAACAGAAAAAAAAGCGGAGGCCCGAAAAACAGGTGGAGGTCGTCCACCACCACCACTCACAGAGGCTGAGCAGTTGGCTTCCATATTTGTGACAATGTTGGCAGCATCACAAATGATCTTCACAGTGCAGAGAACACAAATTAGCATCCATTACTAATAATGAAATAATTTGTTAGTTTGAAATGCTACAGGGAACTATGTACCTGTACATTAATGCTGTGGAAAGACTTCCTGTTCACATAGTCTCCTTCATTTACTGAAGGAGCAATGATTGGAATGTGAGTGCCATCTATACAGCCAATCACACCTGGGAACCCTGAAAATAAATGTAAAATTTAAGTAGTAGTCCAAGTATCACCACATCATGAATTAAGTTTTGGTCATCCTGATACCTGCAATTTTGTGGAATCCCTCTTTGATAAATCTTGTGGGTCTATGACCGGGGAACACCACAAACCAGTACAGGAGACGTTTCAGTGCAACTGTAACATTCCTGACTGCCCGACAGACGGTAGCCTTGGAAACGTGCTCAGCGTCACCAATATTATACAGAAAGCTCCCGTTTGCAAAAAAACGAAGTGCAATACAAATAATATGTACAGAACTGAGAGGATGTCCGCGATGTGTCACATGAGCAATATTAGGCCTGAGGATGTTATTCAAATAAATTATAGATTGTGCTGAGAAACGGTAACGTTCACACAGAAAATCATCAGGAAATGATAAAATGTCCAAACGCGCTCTAATCACTCTCTCCCGGCGGAGAGCTCTGCAGAGAATTTGGGCTTCAACATCTACTGGCTCTTCAAGGAAGGGACACGCCATGTCTGACACTTCCTACAGTCAGGTTTCCGACAAAGAGGCGGAGACAGTCAGGGTTAGTTTAAGTAAACCTGCTAGGGGCAGGTTAGCTTCACGGAGTGTGTCGTCATAGTGACTCACTCAGGCTTCATCTGAACTCGCTTTGTGAAACCGAAAACCCAGAGTTTTCGTTAACTCACGGTATACTTAGTCAGAGTTTGCACTAAACCGGCTTCCTGAAATAGGGCCCAGGTCATGAATCAGTCGATGACTGCAAGAAGTTTTGTAGTTTGTAGGTGTTTGTGCTGATATGTTGTTTGGTTTTCCTCAAATGGTCCCCTGCATCACGACCATACGTCTCCACACCTGTCCAACAGACACTGTTGCACAAGTCTTGTGGTTTGTTCAGATGTAACTTTGCTAATCTAATAAATCAAGATTTCAAAACACAAAAACATATTAAATGTTTAAACTGAGAAAAATAACCACTTTATATGTGAAATGTAAAGCGAACATGAAGGGCAGACAGCAGTTATTGGGTTTCAGAGAAAGTACTGTGGAGACGACAGACTTGTTTTCACTGCCTGAGGTGCAAACACCGCTGAGAGCAACCAGACTGTGACGGCGCGTGAGCAAAGAGAAACAAGCAGGCAGTGAATGTGAACCAAGTGCCAACAAATGCACACTTCAAACAAAGAAGTGTGTTGTTCATTTGTTTGACTATTTATTCAGTATTTATTTCCTATATTGTTTTAAATAATATCACAAATTTATTGAAATATCCTCATAAAACCTTCAGGCTATAACGCCCTCCGCTAAATCTAAATCACTGAGAAATCAATCAGTAGCCAAAAAGACGACGCCTGCTTGACGCCCTTTATGATTGATTTTGTATAAAATTTCACTGACACAGTTCATCAAAAGAGAGACAGATTTCTTACCAGATGTTGACCGTCAGCCTGCTGGACACTCTTAAGTCAGTATCAGAAGAATCCAGCGTACCTGCATTAATGAACAAAGAGGTCAAATGTGAAAAGCTTTCCTAAATACTGCAACTAAAGTCCTCTGTCTAAAACAGAAACTGCTGAGTAATCTCAGTATTGGTCATAACTCTGAAGTGTGCCGAGCAACATAAGTGTTTGCAGGATTTGGATAAGTGGGAAGGTGTGAATGCTTTATTAGGTTAGATGGAAATTCCCACACACTCTTACATAATCTGATTTTCTCTGAGTTTAGAATTGAAACATTTAATCACTCAGTCAGTAATGAGCAAATATCCCTCTCTTTTCTTGGCTGACAGTTTTGCCATCACATTAGCAAATAATCCTTTCACTCTTGTCAGTGTAGTCGTATTGCAATGCCTTATTAAAAACAGAACATCAATCAAGGAAATAATCTGCACATTAATCTGTGAAAAAAAAAATGGCAGCTGCACCTCAAATAACCCTAAAAAGCCACCAGAAGGTTCTCAGTTATAGCTGAGATACGCCCTCTAGTGGCCATGTGCGTGTGTGCTACCACAGCATGTTTATTCAGTGACTAATCCGAGAGGATTACAATATAGTTGTGTGGGATAAGGCTCAATGAATTAGAAACGACTGTAAAATGTTTAGTGCGCTCTGTAACAAGAAAGAGCAGAAATCATTAGATCTGTGAATGACTGCTGGCATTACAGCAGTTTTACAGTCAGGATCACCCCAGTTAGGTCTCTGAATCTGGGTCTTTGCTGGTAAGGGTTACTGGTTCATTCAGCGATAATATGAGTGCTTGAATGCGGGGCTCGCAAAATCGCTAGCCCGACGTCCCGGGGCTAGCGATTTTTCCAGTCGGGCTACCAAAATCTATCTCTGCCCGTCGGGCTGTCATAGGAAGGAAAAATATATGTCAATGCTTTTGCATTCTTTCAGAAATGTAGCTGGGTAATTATGTCATTGGCATCGGTGAGCCACTGTCAATATGTGACATATTGAAATCGCGTTTGAAATTGCGCATATTTGTATAGAGAGCGACAGCACTGATCTGTGAGTGATGATAATTTGCGCACCAATTCCTCTGACATCATCTTATTAATCGTTAGCTTACTACGCAAACATGACAAGTGAAATCTCCTGCAGCAAGCTTAAACATATGAGAGGTTGATCGCGCAGAGAATCGCTGAGTTATGTGAGTGCGTGTGTAAAAGCAGCAGGATTTATATTTTAGTTCTGCTGAGCCAAATAAGACAGGTCAGGGTGAAGAAGTGACAGCCAAAGAAAAGCTTACCACAAAACGGAAAAGTTATGACAAATCAGACTATAAGGCAAAAAGAAAGTGCAGCTTTATGGTTTCATGGACAAAAGAATTTCCGTGGCTGCAATATGACGAGCTAAATAACCAGGGCTGCACATAAGTGGTCCGCAGCTGCGCATTCGCTGTCAAAATAAAAAACGCGTACAAGATAAGAAGTTGCAATGCATGTTTGCATACATAAGATTTTCTGGAGGAGGACAGACATTTGTTTACAACTGTTAAAGATGTCAAGAAGCTCCTTTAAGCAATTACTTTGGTGTTCCTCCACCTCCAAAGAAATGTCAGAAGGAGTCCGAACCACAAAAGAAGCACGTATTCTCGGAAAAGTGGTTGCAGGAGGTGAGCTGGCTTCAAACAAATGATGAACGCACAGAGATTTGGTGCAGAATGTGCCGTGAAAATCCCACTCTAGCGGACAAAAACAGTATGGACGCAAACGCGCGTTGCAACTTCTTATCTGGTGCGCGTCTTTTATGTTGACAGCGAATGCGCACATGCGGACCACTTATGTGCACCCGTGTAAATAACATAATGTTCTGCCGGGTGTGTTGTTGGTTTTCTCTCGATTTCTGAGTCGACAAGCGCCTTTGTTACTGGGACCAGTCATTTTAAGAAAGGCCCCCATTAGAACCCATGAGAAATGCAAGACATGCATTATTGCTCAGTCTGCAATATCTTTCCCGGAACAAACACCGATTGCAAATAACATACTAAAAATAAACCTGAAAATCTGTTTAGAACAGCGTACTATGTTGCAAAGAGTGAACTACCACTGGCAAAATTTAGCAGTCTTTGCAAACTTCAAAAAGCAAATGGCCTCGATCTTGGTTCCACTTGCCTCTTACCTGTGATTTCAGTGGAAATTTCAAATTCAGGATCTGACACAGACTGATTGATGTTCTACACAGTTCTTACAAGTTCATAGAAATTTCTGTTCAATTAGAACCAAGTATTTGAGTTGATGATTGTAATTTTTATACAATGTTGTAATTTGTGTTTCAACAATTTTTTGATTAATGTTTTGTTTCCGTTACAATATTATACTTTAATGTATAATATTGTAAAGGAAACAAAACAGGAAACAAAACATCCATCAAAAAATTGCTCTTTTTTATTCGGGCTACTTAAATTTATTTTCGGCTACCAAAAACTGAAGAGTTCCTGCCCGAAGGGCTACCAGGGATTTTGAAATTTTGCGAGCCCTGGAATGTAACTGAAACTGGTCTCTGCCACTCTCTACACTCACTTCCACTGCATTCACAGCAAAACTGCCAGACAACTGATCAGTACATCAGACAGAATAAATATCAGGCTGGCCGTCTGCCAGCTGAATCTCAATGGACTCATTCAGAGGCTCAATGACACTAAACTAACGCTAATCTACTATTGAATGACTTGAACCACTCAAAGCTACTTCAGTTACATTGTGCGAGTAATTTCCTGTTTAAACACCATCAACACTGATAAAAGACGACTCACACACACACACACACTCTGCATTCAGTGAAGCAAACAAGTCATTCAGCTTCAGTGACCCGTGAAGCCTCAAACCTCAAGCAGTCACTCGAGACTTCTATGCTGGGGCAAGAACTAATGTGATGTTATCTCTGAGTACTAAAATGTTTGTTTCACATTGAGTTTCACAAGTAAACTTATCGAGACAACAGCGCGAACCACAAATGTGTCCTGAACTTGAGGTTTTGCAGTCAGAATGTTTACCAAAGGAAGCCAGAAAAAGAAAAAGTCTTAATGTGACACAATGTGACAGCTTTTGTGATGTAACACTTGAATTCACTCACACATGGAGGAAACAACCCTAAATATTACTTCTGAATAACATTTCGTTTTAATTGCATAAATGCACAATTTCAGTGTAAAATGATGTCAGTTTTACTTGTATTCAGCAGATAAACTTTCCTCTCCTGCTGCCAATTCAGCACTTTATTTATGAAATAAAGCTTAATAACAACAACAATAGAAAAATAGGGGGATTTATGAGTATTACTAAATCTGCAAGACCATCAGACTGTGTATACTGTAAGACATCTCTAACATTTGTGTTTGTCTCTATCTTTTGTGTGCTCTCAGTCACTGTTGTGCTATTTTTAACTGATCTTAATGGTGATCATCTATCAGCTGTTTAATAGTTTTTCAGCCTCTCTTTATAACTGGATGAGAGCCATATAACCACATTTAAAATAATTTTTTTGGGCATTTTACTCGATGGTGTCAGATTAAGTCTTCATTCAATCACACATCTAACCCCACTGACGCATCATCATATTCCCCTTCACCTGTTACTCTTCACTTGTACAGATTTGTTCTCTCACTTTGATCATTAAGCACCATCGCAATCCTTAACTCTACCAAAAAACACATACTTTCAGTACTGTATTTGATTTTATCATAAAATTCTTTATCAACACATAGCAGTTGTGAAAACAAAGTCATTGTCGTTCTGCAGCAGCCAGTTTGAACCAACATTTAGCTGTCAGATGGCCTCACATCTGACTCTAGAATAGAGGGGGGAAGAGCCCAGCTCAGGAAATTCACCTTAATTCACCACGCTTCACAGAAATGAGGTGAATTGAAGCAGGCGGATTTGCTGAGCCGTCAGTTCCTGGAAAACTAGCAACTTTGCTCAGTGTCTTCCATTTGTGAAAAATTGCAATTATTGTTGTCAAACTTTTGTTTCTATCAATCTAGTCATTATGATAATTTTATTATTAATGTATTATCATCAGCTCTACAGCACAGACGTGAATGAATAAATCTTATAAATCAGGATTTTAGAAAAAAAGAATCAATGTTAAATGTTTAAAGTAAGAAAAGTAAACATTTTAAGAAAAATAACAGCTCATTTAAAATTTGGTGCCAGCATCATGTCTTCTCCCCGCTAGGCTCTGGGTGGTTATAAACTGACTCCACGGTTCAGTGTTTTACCAAAGGAGATATCAGCATGTTGTCTGGAGGAGATGGGACTGAACCTTGTGATTCGTAGACGACCTGCTTGACCTGAGGCTCTGATCTTTGAGATCTAGTCACATTCCTTACGAGTATTAATGCTACTCTGCACAGACAAAGGGGGTTTCCATGCGCAAGGTGTAATATCTACGCCATGTATTAAGACAGCTGCTGACAGCTTATACAGCAGCTCGGGGAGAGCAGACTGTCTGCCAGCTGAAGCTCAGTGTATTCACTAAGTGGCTCAGTGAGATAACGTCTTCATTAAAAAACTCGTGCGATGGGATGTTACTCAAGTTCACACGTCTGTGAAGGCAGACAAGTGAATACTTTTTAGGCAGTGTGGTGTATGCTCTTCCGCTGCCACACCCTGCCTTGTCTCGTGTCTTTAGACTCATTTGTACAATGTTGGACAAACACCATTTGTGTATTTTCATGGTCAAAACAAACGTAACTTGAGTTCTGGTCGCACACAGGAGAGAAACCCCCAAAGAAAAAGCCATATTTGTACTCGTCGACGTAGTCTGCGCAGGCTACACCAACTTAGCATGCTATAAGGCCAACATGCTAAGCCTAGTCCTTCCTTTAGAGTTGCCTCGTTTTCCATTAGCTGTACCTTGTCTGAGCAGTTACAATAACCCGGGGGACGTGTCAACAACTTCACACTTGCTGGATATCCATGAGAAACCGTGAACATTGTAGCTAGCGTCAGGGAAGCTAACGAGTTACCTGAACGGCTGGAGTCCTCCTAAATCCAGAGTGAAGAAAAAGATCCTTACTAACTTTCCCATGCCTTTAACTAACTTACTTTACAGACCGATTATATAAATAATTTTTCTATTTGTATTTATCTTTTATTCAGCTTCCTCCGTTACCCTTTATCTTAGTGAGTTGTAAGACGAGAAAGAAAAGAAAGCAGGAAATGCACGGGGGAAGCGGGTGTTGCGGCGAGCAGTGTGTAGTGACGTAGGTTTTCAAACCGAGAGACACTCGACTCCACCCACAGTCGCCACAGCTGAGAGGTTGTAAACAGACTCAGACGCTAACCAATCAGGATGAGCCTTGGGGCACATAAGACCAATAAGGTGGCAGAATGGGTCCGTTCAGCGGACAGCTGGAGGTACGGTAGAGCCTTGATGGGACGAAACGCTAACCACCGTTATAAAGCGGAGAGCAGGGCATGGCTGAGACGTCTGCTCAGGGTAAGTATTGACCCGGATGATCAATGAGATACGGTCGGTATTTATAAGAAAAGTGACAGCTGCTGTTCCCCTTTACATTAGTTCAGCAACTAAAGAACGACGAAAGGAGGGAAGAGGACGTGTGGGGAGGCTGTCTGCTCGCCGCTGGATTTTTCTTTTCTTTTTTATATTTCATTCTTCTTGCTACTGGCCAGGGTTGCTTTATATTGTGTTTCTGTGGCAAATACATTATAATTAACTTCGCAAAGTTTTATTCTCTACTACCTTGGCCCGCCCTGCTCTACCCCGCTTAGAAGGAGTTTTCTCTTCCGAAAGGACCCTTTACGCGTTGAGCTGGATTTAAGTCCCTTCACTCGGACAGGATGATACGGTTACCATTTTCTGCAGCTGTTCTTCTAGTTTTTATCAGCCAGGTCTTTGGAGACTTGATCCAGGCGAGTGTAGGGGATGATGTTAAGTTTGTCCTCTCAGATGAGTGCATGGAGGGACACGGGGCACTGAATCTACACCTGAAGGACGGCAGCATTCAGGTGGTGGCGTCTCTTCATGGTGACTGGGAGCCGGGGCGAGCTTACACTGACCGGGTGACTGTAAGCAGCGATTTTTTAAAACTGTCAAGTGTAGATTTAAATGACCAGGGCATGTATGACTTTACATGCAAGAAGAAAGGGAAGCTAGAGCTCACTGATCTGCAAGTATTCCTGCCCTCTGAAGTTGTTGCAGATGAGGGTGAGGATGCTGCACTGCCGTGCCGCTCTATCACAGCAGGTCAGAGGGTGAAGTCTGCGCAGTGGAGGCGAGACGGAGAGGTGGTGCTGGAGCTGAATCCTCCCCAGGTTACTGAGGGGAATGGCTTTGAAAGCCGGGTATCAATATCATCAGACTGGTACCAAAGGGCAGACCTGTCCCTCACCATAAAGCGAGTTCACCTGAGGGATCGAGGCGTTTATTTCTGTGACGTGGACAAGACGGAGCGACACAGCTCAGCTGTGCGCCTGCGAGTTCGAGAGATCGTCCCTGAATCCTTGACCAGCACGCTAAAGCCTACACTGATGGTGAGTACATTGACTCTAAATGTGTGTGTTTTATTTATTTTTACACGTGACTCCAAAGTTACAAAACAGCGTGATTGGTGTTGTTTGTTCGTCTTTCTGCTGCGCATTCGGTTTTAATTTCTACTGGTCACACTTTCACGGCGAAGTGGTTAGATATAGCTTTGTATACAAAGCCTTACAGCCTTGAACACAAGTGACTTTCGCTTCATTTCAAAGGCGCAGCTTACTTTTCTGACCCAGACTGGGAGTGATGAGGTCAGACCACGTCTTCAGTGCTGACTTGGTGGGCCCTTGTGTGGTCAGCCACAGATCTTTCCATGAAGGGATTTATTTATTTATTTTTTGGCAGAGATGCTGACTTATTTTAACTCTTATTCGCTTGACAAAGTAAGATTTGGGGGCAGTCCCAAAAGGATCCAGCAGTATACAGTTTTAGTTTTTTATTAGCCACAGACAGATGTGAATGGGATATCCAGTTAAAACTTACAAACTGCAGTGACCAACATTTCTGTCCTGTCTTCTTGTCCTCGCTGGACATGGACCATGTTCTTCTTTACAGCAGCCTTTTGGATCCTCTGATATCTGATGCCTGATAAATTCAGACCGTGTACACACAAGTGTTGGTGGGGAACGATCACAATGTGGAGAAGACACAAATTTGAGATCCATCAGCAGTGGTTATGGAGAACTCTGCAACAGCAAAGAGGAGGAGGAGGCACTGAAGAGGGCAGATAATCAGATTTTGATCAACAAACAAACTGAAATCAAACTGCTCTTGAGAATGGGATTTTTATCCTGTTCCAACTTCTTGATAATAGTCAAATAAAATTATAAATACTTTAAAAAATATTCTGCTGTTGCTCATATTTTATAATTGTTAAACCAATTTACTTATTTCTGTTATTTAATATATGTTGATTTCAACATATATTAAATAACAGAACACTGTTCGTGAAACACATTCAGCCTGCAACAGGGTGAGACAGACCAACACGTTCTGAGATAGACGAAGAGGAAGTGAAAGGATGGAGTCCCATGCTGACACTATGAGTCAAACATAATGTAATATTTCTTACAAGTCTGAGTGTGTCAGAAACCAGTGCAACCATGTTACCCACATTATTAGAGGAAGACAAAATTTCTGTTCCTTTATTTATAGAACTACATCTGTCTTTGATTTTCACAGTCCATCCACAACTCCTTGTTTTTCCGAGTAAACACAAAAACACTGATTTTCAACCCTGTTCAATGAAAGACGGGCATTATAAACATGTTAAAACCATGTCAAATATTGTTAAACAGCATTTTCGTGCCTCACAGAGCACCTAATCTTCAGTTAAAACTAATATATCCTTTGAGTGCAGGACGGTGGAGCAGTCCTGAGGTCAATCCCATCAGGCCAGTGTCTTACCTATAGGTGCATATTCATTTTCAAATCTGCACACAGTAGCTGAGTGTCTCTTAATTTATTGCAGGCCCAACTGGTGGTGAAGCTGCTCGCTCAGGTGTGGATGCAACCTCCAAATCATATCAGGGAAATTTACAATACTGCTATTTATGCTGATATGTAAAGAGTAAAAAAACAAAATCAAAGTGTTGAAAAAGTAAATCACATCATCACATCAGTCTTCTTGTCCACATCAGTCACAGTTCTGTCAAGTGAGGCGAAACTATCGAGGCTTTGACGCATTTGTTTACTCTTGAATCAGCTCGTATTTCCTCTTCGCGTGCTTTCATATTCTGATGACACTGCAGAGCGTCTTATTTGTCTCAATCAATAAAACAAGTTTGTTGTTTCCAGATGTCATACATATTTGCATTAATGTACATGTACTGCGCTTTGCTGGCGATTGGTGAGGCCATTATCATTGGAGCCCCACACTCTGAGACTTTTCTCGGCTTGTCTACAGTTCTGTGCGCTAATGAACATAAATGCATGTCGCTATATAACAGATAATGCGATATGATACTTTATATTATGTAAAAATGTATACCAGTAACATAAATGCAACCCATTTTTGCAACATGTCATATGACATCACTACTGACACATATTTAGCCTGCCACAGGAAGAGATTCAGTATTAAGACACCACATAAAGAGTAACGTGGTGCCCCCCGATTGAATAGATAACATCATTACGGCTATATGTCAGACCTGAAACAGCTTCATGTAAAGTTCCATGAATCTGATCACATTTCTGCTCTTGTATCCTCTGCAGCCAACACAGACGACTTTAGAAGTAAGCGGACTGGGAACTCTGGTCGCTGTCTGCATCACAGCTGTGGTCTTTTTGGTTTGCGGCCTTGTGTGTGGATGGCTGATGAAATCTCGCTGCTCCACGTACTTGTCACGTCTTCTCCCACGCTTTGGACCCGGAGATGAACACCATGATGTAAATGGGGCGTCGGAGCCTCTGAGCCATCGCCCTCCTCTGCAGATGAATGGCCACCATCCATCAAATACGTCCCAGGCAGACGTCTGAAGACTTTTAGGATCAATACCTGGCAACCTTTAACTTATTAATGCGCTTCAGCTTATTAATGTGTGCAGTTTATAATTATTATTATGATTTTTTACACCGATTAAAGCTTTTGTTTCCTGTCTTAATTTACTTTTCTCTTATTTTTCTAATATCTTGCTTCAGCTGTGTGTGATTAAATAAACAGTGTGCTTACACCACTGCCTGAGTGAGGTGACACACGTTCACCTTCAGTGCCTTCAGGCCTCACAGGCCTGAATGTGTTCACGGTGAAGTTTTTCACGGACACTTCGTGGTTCGCCTGCTCCATCAGGCCTCGGCTTAGGTTAAGAGTTCCTCCTTCCAGACGGAAACACGTGGTTTGACAAATGAAAATAAATTATGTAAAGCCAGGCTCACCTTCTTTATTAGAATCCATTTTATAAACGTCAAACGCGTGATTCTGCCATTAAACAATACACATGAATACATTTTTAGGCCACAGTGCTTCTTGGATTCATTTTAATATTTTTAAACGTATGTTTACATTTATTTTTTGTTAAATAAGAAGCAGAAATTAGTCCACACCTCTCAGAATCTAATGAAGCAAACCCTCTCGCTCTCCACACAAACATTTTCTGAGGCGGATACAAAGAAGACAAATTGTTCGGTAATTTTTACATCAGCATTTATTTATTTATTACTATTTAACACAAATCACTGCATATTTTTTCTCTTTGTATTTTCCGACAGAATTCGGATTAAATGATGTAATGATTGCTCACATCCACCAAAGTGTTTAAGGTCAAATTAATGATTCACTGGTTGAAAACTGACAAAACGCGGTATGATCGTTATGTGTGGTATTATCAACACACAGAAAAGACTACATTGATAACATTATGTCCTATTTCATCACTGACTTGATCGGAAAGTCAGCATGATAATAGTATGTAGAGCTATTTAAATCTGTCTTTTTTCTCTCTTTGGAAAAATAAAAAAAGTTTTCTGTCAGTGTCATTCACTAAACGAATTTCCTTAAAGAATGAAATGAATGCTACACATGTGCGATATACACATTAAAAACCTAAAGCCTACACTTCCACTTTGAATGTACCAAAAACGACTTAAAACAGGTTTAAAACGATCAGATGAGCGGCCACATTGGATTTAGTGGCCTAAAGGGCCTCAGGTTGAGCCAAACGATTTGCACAGGCCTGTGTGCAGCGCTGTAGTATTAGGCTCGGCCTCCTGGCTCTGATTATTAATGATGGCCAATTATTGCTCAAGCACGAGAGTCTAGACCCAAATTTTTATGTCAATAAATCAACAGTAAATCGTTTTTTTCGATGGTAAAAACGACAGGTTTATGCGGAATACGTGATTTTTCATAACTGTTGCAGCTCTCCGTTGTATACTAATAAGCTGTTGATCAAAATATAATTTCGGTTATTAAATGGAGAGCGATCTTTACGCGTTCGGACGTTTTTATCTCACGCCGAATGATACTGCCCCCTTCACTTCAGAATCACGGTGTTATTAATTTTTGACTTTTTGATCAAAATTTTATTTATTTTTTAATTCATTTAGACATTTAGAAATCGCGCAAAGTTCAAATTCTGTTAAATAACAATCAGCAGCTTCTTTTTCCTTAAGTACTTAGAATAGTTTATTTGACACTGCAGTTCCTTCACAGCCCACCAGGGGTCTCGTGAATATAATGTCATAGAACAGTGTAGAACACGAGAACACAACATCAGAATAGAATTGTATGTATGTTACAATATAGCGCGGTATATCATAGCGTGATACTGTAACAGTGGTAGTGTATGTATGCATGGATGATGCCTGACTCTCAGGCGGAGCTGATTTCATAGTTTCACTGAACGAACTGCTAAGACAGTTCAACATTATTATGTCATCAACTGTAATTTTACCTAATCTGAAATGTTAGCAGCTGTAAGACAGCGAAAAAAGAAAGATGTTTGGACAGCATGTTCTAGGGCAGGAGTGTCAAACCTATGGCCGGAGGGCCACAATCGGCCCAGCAGAGACTCTAATCTGGCCCACTGGACAACCTTGGAATATGTGATGTTGGACATGAGATTCTGAATTGATAGTGTATTTTCTCTTTTACAGTTTGCATAAAAGAATCCCCCACTGCCATTCATACTACACTAAAACAATTAAGTAATAGATAAACAATAACACTTAAAACATAGAAAATGTAATTTTTTGTGGGGGATTTTGTTTTTGTTATATATTCTGATTAAAATAAAAAGACTTTTTTTGTGAAATAACGTGAGTTACTTTCTTGAAATTTAATCACTACCATAACCTTTTGTTTTTATACTAGTGAGCACATCTTTGTACATCACTGCGGCAGTATTTCTACATCATGCAGTAAAACTGCATGAGTCATACTGTTCACACTGACACAAAGGGGAGTTTTTCTGGTTCTGCACCCTTGAGATCAAAGTGGGCCGTACGAGGGCTGTTACCATGAGTCTGACAATATGCCATGGCTGATTTTTCTCATCAGATGACTGAACATGATGACGACTTACATGCAAAGGCCTGGTGAAGCTTATTAAAACTGAATATCCTCTTAGGTGTGACACTGCAAGGCAAAGCATTCAAAGAGCAAAGTGTAAATGTAGAGTAACCTTATGCAGGTTTATCTGAAGCTTTGCCTTGTTTTGGTTTAGCAAGTCTGAATGTGTTTGGGCAGTGCATGGTTCACTGAAACCATTATGTGGACTAAACATGACTTCAATTAATAATGGATGTCATATTTGCAAGGCCACCTGGGTTGGCTGGAAGACTGTTTCCTTAGCCTGGCAGGGCAAAGGACACTGTCTCAGCTGAACTATGGACACGCACACACTGATAAGCACTCACTCATCCCCCTCCCCTTCCAACGCCTTCGATGTTTGTTGCCTCCTGGGGAACACGGGCGGGTCTGGGCCTGTGCTGGAGAGTCGGCGCAGTGTGTTGCCTGGGATTACTCCTCATCCCCTACCCACCCCTGTTGCTGGTCACGTGCTCTATAATGTTGTACTGTGGACATTTATGTGCTTTCTGTGCAGAGGAGTTTTTTTGTTTCCTGTTCTCATGCTGTCCTCCTATAGCCCAGCATGAGTAGAGGTCTCTTTTGTTCCTCTTGTACTTTCCCATTGCAGTGTACATTTCAGTGGTTTTTCTGTAATGCAACCGTTCTCTGACTTGTATCCCCATGTGATGTCTGTGTTGTGTGTGTAAGGTCGGGTTCATTCCACTGCAGGGCAACCTGCCACTGCATATGGTGAATAAAATTTGAACTTGCAGGGCTGTGTGCTATATTCACACTCAAACTAAAACCAGAATGTCAAAACAAAACTACTTCCCTTTAAATCATTTTTACCAAACATGTAGCCTACACTTTACCACATTATGTAACGGAAAAAAGCGGTGACACATTTATGTACTGATATTAGTTGAAGTCAAACACATCACAGTCTTAGCCTTAATTTGACAGGATATTCTCTTTTCTAACAGGGCACATCCAGGGGAGGGTCTATATGTCACTAAAAAACAGGACAATAAACAGCCATGGGTGGGAGTGTGACATTGTCCATCTTTCTTCCTCAGTGAAACTGTTATTGTTCTGTGTGTCTCAAAGCTCTTCAACAGCAGTGGGTACGGGGTAACTGAACATTTGCAAATGAGTGTGAGCAAAAAGGTGGGTACAAATGACTGTACACTCAATGTGTACAATCACTGAATGAAAGTACGGCTTATACCTGAAAAAGCTTCCAGTAAGGCTTGATTTGCGGTCTTCCAACAATTTACGGTACAAACAAGAATCTCAAGTGTTTGTTTTTCTTTGTAACATCTTTCTTACCGTCACCCAGATCATTAAAATGCTGAATCATCAAAGATCAGTAACAGCTGAAGGTTTTCCCCCCATTGGTGAGAGCAGGTTCTGTATGTATATTCATTTACAGCGAGTACTAATCCTGCCTGTTTCTACAGATTTGCAGTCTTTCCTGTTTTCTTTGCGCTTTGTAAAAAGCTCAGGTTAGCTGCTGTGTGCCAATAAAGTTTTGAGTTGGTAACAAAGTGACGCTCTAACCTGATGCAGATTACAGTCATGATTTTATTCATTTTGCACATTAAATGACTTCAAATGTTTGATGGAATAAACACTGAAAACCTTTAACAAAAGCACATTAAGATAAAATGAATATACAACAAAGTAAGAAGCATTAATCTGCTGCCATAATCCCAGTTAAACCTGAAGCTTCATCTAAACTCAGCCCAGGTGTTTCTCTGCAGTCGGCTCTGTTATCCTGACAAAACTGTTTCCAGCCAGAAAGGCTGCAGGTATTTGTGTGAAAGAAAGACAGCGAGGGAAAAATTCACACCAAAGACATTTGAATAAATAACAAGTGAGAGAAAACAATGAAAAGATACAAAACATCAGCAATATACAGCTTGTAACAGAGCAAACAGAGATGACATGACAAGTGTGAGGAAGAGGAAATGAGTCTATCAATGAGTCGAGGTGTTAGGCCACACATGAAGTCTCTGAGTCACCGTCCTCTCTCGTTAATCACCTAAAAATATTTATAATATTTTTTAAATTGCGTCGCTTTACTAACAGTATCATATGATGTTGTTAAGACCACAATAAAAAAGGATCAAATGTGGGCAACAAAGAAACAAAACTCTGGGTTTTTGTTCTATACACAAAGCTGAACGCAGACCTTCATTCATTTATTTTACTGCCTCTTCCGCACCCTTCTTCCCAGCCTTTACTCAGTGCACCAGCTCCAGCTGGCTGGTGGAGAAAGGCAGGACCCCACTGACGTAGTAGGCAATGCCCAGGGAGAGGAGGGCGATGACCACCAGCAGCAGCAGGACCCTCCAAAAGCCCAGGTCCTCCACAAACTCCTGCCAGGTGGTCCTGAAGCTGGACAGGACGCCCTCGGTGCTCTGCAGGTTCGGGTTCAGTAAGGAGTGGCTCTCCATCGCACTGAGACACACACACACAGAAGTTTGTTATCGCTCACATGTAACTCTGTTCTTGTTCCTTTTTTCTGTGGTAAAGCTAAGAAAACCCACAATCAGTGTAGGAGCTAAAATGAAGATAGACCCTTCCAGAATCTCATTTTAAGTCTAATTTAAAGCAGGCACAGAACAGTTCTCTGGGTCAGTATTATTGCTCTTAAAGCTGTGTGAAGTCTTGCTTGAAACTCTACCTGCTTTGCAGGAGAGAGCCAATCAGGACAGATCATGCTTTGGCTGCATGATCTGTCCCGATTGGCTCTCCACCCTCTCTCCTTCCAGCTCTGCTCACCTCTCACTGTCAGCCATCTGCATGGTCTCCAGTTTGGAGTGGGCTCCTCTGTTGAAGCCTTTCACCTCCTGCTCCTCCAGCCCCTCCAGCAGACGAATAGCATCCTTGTTGACTCCGCGTCTCTTCGCCAGCACCAGAGGAGTCGATCCGTTGTGGTTACTGCAGTAAGAACAAAAGAAATCTATTATTTCTTTTATCCAACACACGAGTTTTGTATTAACTTGAACCAGGAAACCTCCATGATGTGAATATGCTGTTCCACAACTGTGCATACATAACTACAGTCACACATGTAGCCTGCAGATAAAAACAATATGATTAGTCTGCACAGTAGAATTAAAAGCTAATGTTTTAGTTAAGTTCAGCTGAAAACTGAAAGCACTGAATCCTTTTTAGTAATCCCAGCAAACAATGAGTCAGGTGGCCTTGGTACTGGCTTTGTCGCGGGTATGGGTGATTTACGTAACATCAACTCATAGCAGTAAGTGATGACCTCATTTAGTGAATTAAAACAATTTCACAACTCCCAAATATTCCCTGAAAAACCAGAACGTATCTAAGTATTTGTGTCATATTTCAGCAGCTTCATCAGGGGCATCTTTCAGACAAGTCTAACAGTCTAAAAAGAGGGTAATCAGTACAGCAGCAGCATGAGGTCATCTCTTGTGTTTGCCATGGGGTGACTGAGATCTGTTAGCTTATCCGTATCCATTCATCTTGTAAGCATTTGAACACACACAGCAAAATGTGTACTATGTCTGACACTTTCAGACACTGGTTTAGATTTACATGCATGAAGAGTTCAGAGACTTCCTGTTGTGTTCATGCTCACGTGATCATTTTTGTGTCTGCTGGGGAGCGATATCACAGTACCAGCAAAAACACAAAGTCTGGTTTATTGCACTCTTCAGTTACAGGATTATTTATCAGAGCTTTAAAGTCTCCCAGAGAAACATCAGATATTCAGCTTTAGTTTGTTCACAACTTACTTGATAACCCAAAAGTTGGTAAAGGTGAAATGCTACTCATGGTGCCCAAGATGATAGTAAATGGTTGTGAAGGTTGAAGACGATCCATACAAAAGAAAAATGTGCGTGATCTAAAGGTTTTAACAATTTTCACATCTGGTGCAACCTTGACCCGATTTTCCCTCAAAATGAAATCAGCTCGAACTCTTATTGGTGTTTACCATCACACGATTTGAACACAATAGTTTGAAAACTGCAAACAAACAGAACCAAATACTCCTCTCGTCTCCTCTGAGGGGAGCAACAGTGCACTCCCCCCGAGGAGACAGGAAGTCATTCGATTTGCTCTGCTGAGAGGTGAAAGGTGAATTCCACCAGTGGGATTTTAGCAGCAGTTACATAGAAAAGACTTATCTTTTAGTTATATTTCTTTCATTCATGACATTTACGATACTTTGATTCAAATTCCCCAACTAACTTTATATATTTAAGATGCTCAATAAGCAGTTACAAAGAAAAAACAACCCAAATAACATTAAATGAATACTCTGACAGAATTAACACAAACCTCCGACTGAAGATTCAGAGTACTGCTGTCTGCTCAATTTTAAATTTGTTTCTTTTTGCTTCTTTTCTGTTGTCAGTTCTTTGTGGATTCAGATCATCTCTAGAGCAGCTTTGCTCATTGCAGTTTAATTTGAGTTTAGTGCTATTTTCATTCATTCAGAAATCTCTAAAGGGCAGATTTAAGTTGTTTAGAGAGGGTATTACAACCCAAACAGTCTCAGTACACCACATGGCTTTTAGCTTCTACCATATCAACATGAATCATGCATGACTACATGATTCTGAATAGTTGATATACATGAAATTAAAAGTGGAGTTAAAATGAGAGAACATTAAGTTGCTCAGGGTGGAAACAGCTCACTGTCATCACCTGAACTCTGAATTCTTACCAGATGTCGATCTTCAGCCCGTTGGACACCAGGAACTGTATTGTATCCACGTGGCCGCACAGGTGCAGCGCCGTATTCCCCTGATAATCCGTCGCCAGCAGATCGGCCCCAAACTTGTGCAAGAGGCGGCATATTTCCACGTTCCCTCTGGCGGCGGCTAGGTGGAGGCCGGTGCGGCCCCGGTTGTCACGGATGTTGGGGTCGCATCCGGTCTCTAGCAGCCTCTTGGCGAAGGGTAGGTCTCCATCGATGCACGACTGCAGCAGAGGCACGCTGGTCTGCGACGAGTCGTTGATGAAGACATAGGACATGTTCGAGTGGGTGTCCGAAAATTCCAGCGTACCTGAGACGGTGAACAAAGAGGCAAAATGTGGAAATGTTTTCTAAATGCTGAACTAAGATGCATGCTGAGCTCCCTCTGGAAGCACTCCCACCCCACTCCACCTGCCTGCATCTGTCTCCCCTGTTAGAAAGAAGGGTGGTATAAATTGAGCAGCAAGTGTCGAAAGAGGCTCAGTTCTTAAACTTGTTTCCTCACTTTCTCTGATTTCTCTGCTTTTTTAAAGAAAATAAGTCAAGTTTCAGACTGGAAATACTGCTCCCTCTCCTCGGATTTCCATCACAATCCAAATCATCTTTTTTCTTCTTGCCTCATCTGAGAGTTAAAGTCACTGCACCTCATCTTTCTCTCGTCTAACTGGCATGACAGTTATTTAAAGTGAACCTGATTACTCGGCTGGCCTTTTGAAATTAAGCGTCAGGGATCAATGAGGTTGAGTCCATCTGCCAACTCTTAAGCACATTTATCAAACACATTTAAACTCCCTGTTTTCTTTGTTTGCATCTTTCACCACACTTTTTGATGAATCCTCCTCTCCTGCTTTCTCTTCACCATCTCTGAAACCTGCACTCGAGACTTGCTGAGTGATTTCTCATTTCTCCTTTCTTACATTAGCTCTTTCCCCTCTCTCACTTTCAGACAGCGAGTACTGCCACCTAGTGGCAAAGAATCACATAGCTCATAAGTTTTTTCTTTTTTTTCTTTAATTATGAAAGGTTTTATTCTGCATAGTTTTTACTGGAAGTTTAAAAAAAGAAAAGAAAACAGCAACAACAGTGTCGTCCAAAATTACAAATTTGTGTATTTTCCTCTTTTTAAAAAAAAAAAATTATTCAAATAAATTAAGATATATTGAAGTCAAGGAGTATAACACCAGCAGTATTTATGGGGTACTTATTTAAATTTCAAGTCAAAGTCTGTGTCTAACAACTATTTACACTCACTGGCCACTTCGTTAGGTACACCTTGCTGCGAGTGCAAGATTAGTTATTTTGAATGTGGTTTTTGTAATGAATTTCTGTGTGTTTTCATTTGTACAGTCAGCCAGTAAGATCACTCTGACTTGGCGCAGTAGGAGTGCAGATTAAAGCCTTTCTCATGGGGTCTACCAGGCACTGTGTGTTTTCTGGGGGGCTGGAAAAAGTAGCAGCAAGAAGTGGTGATTTTGGGACCTCAGGTCATACTAAGTCCACATGTAGTGAATCTCACGTTGGACCGATCAACACTGCTCCAGCACCGTAAGTACACTAGCTAGATGATCTAGTTGACTTGGCTTTGCATCGTTTCTGTTGTTGAACTTCTGACTAGGGCTGGGCTGTATCATACCATTCACGGTAATACTGGTGTAATTTTGGGCAACGATAAGAAAATGAAATATCGCCATAGAATATGGGTAAAATGCGCAGTGAGTTTGTTTACATACGCACATGGCGGCGACGCAGAATGAGAAGAGCGAAAGCGGATCGTTGAATGAAACAGATGAACCAGAATTGGTTTGTAAAAATGCAACTTCACTGGTGTGGAACTGGTTTAGCTTTCGTCCGTCAGACACACAACAAAGCACTATTTTTGGTAGAGTATGCTAGCGGGCCGTCGTTATTACCGTGTTTTTTGGAAAATACGGCACACTTAAAATAAATCCTTTGATTTTTCTGAAAATCGACAGTGCCCCTTATAATCCTGTGTGCCTTATGTATGAACTCTGGTTGTGTTTACTGACCTCGAAACGATTTTATGTACACGGCCCTCGAAAATCTGTCAAATGTTTTAGTGCGACTTTGCTAAGCTACGAACCCCCACAGCTTGATGGATTGTCGGAGCATTACGGCTATCGTAGGCAGGAGCCTCGCGGAGTGATACGTACTGTGCTTCAACATAATATTACTGTATTGTGTGTGTATAACCTTTTTTAAGTTTTGTGGATATTATACATGGTTATGCTGAGGATATGTCGGCCAATTTCCACTGGAAATGCCTTTTGGTTAAACTGTCAGCAAGGAATTTGCATTTGCACTGTAAAATTTTTATATAACTTTAATGCACATAAAAAACAGCTGCTTGTTTAAGTGAAAATACATTGATGGGGTTTTTTGCACTAATAAAGTTGTGGAGTTGTAAAGTATTTTGTCTAGTGTCAATTATATCGTCAGTTATATCGTTATCGCAAACTTTTAAATGTATATCGTGATAAATATTTTTGGCCATATCGCCCTGCTCTACTTCTGACTTCTTTGCTTGTTCACCCTTCATGGATTAACTGAAAACCCGAAGTTGAGTATTATTCGTCCAATTAACTAGACTGGAATGGACAAGTTATTCCCAAAACATGGAGTGGACTACCTTCTTTTTTTTCCTTTTTGAATGAGCAGAGTCGACTAATTCTTGACAGGCAGACAAAAGAGCATCATCCTTTGAAGCAGATGGGCTACAGCAGCAGAAGACCAGATTGGATGCAACTCCTGAGGGTACAACTCCCACTGGCTCACCAACTGAACATTTTTAACACCTTGCTGACTCTATGTTAAGTAGAGTTAAAGTAGTTCTGATGGCAGCTAAAAATCGGTGAGAAATCAAACAGTGGATCTTGTTGCTGTTCACTTCCAACTTTTTAATTTACCTTTTATACTTTTAAGCATTACAGCTACAGACACATGCTTTAACCAGGTATTAACAGATCAAATCATGGTCCCCACCACTGTGGGTGTTTGCTTTTCTTTTTTAAATCCAACCTCCTGAATGAGTCACACTGGCTCTACTCTGCCTGACCTCACACACACTATTTCAACTTCACACACCTATGGTCACTTATTGTTACTCAGCACTGTTTATTTATACCTGATGTTTGCTGTGACTGCACAGCTGTGACTTTATCACTCTGCCATCAAAGCACAAATTCCTTTGTGCTCTTATGCAAGATTATCTCCACTTGGCCTCTGTCAACAGTAATAACAGTTGATTCAAACATTGACTTTTAGCCCAGGTCAAACACAATTGTTTGGACAACGGGCTCGACCTCAGTCAGAGCAGTAAGTTAAAGAATAGAAAAATACAAATGCTGCTTAGAAAAGGCACAGATTTAACAAGATGCTGGAACCATTCTGGTCCACATTTGCATGATCAGCACCCCTAACCCCATCACACTGTATGGGGTGGCTGTTGCTCAGGCGGTAGACTAGATCATCTACTGACTGGAAGGTTGGCCAGTCTGCGTGTATCCTTGGGCAAGATACCAAGCTGTTCTTCGATGCATCCATTTGAGTATGAATGTGTATGAATGTTAGATAGAAAGCATTTCAAAGCATAGAGCAAGTGCTTGTATGAATGAGGCGTGTTGTATAATGGCTTTGAGTGTCAGTCCAGATTTGTCAGCTGCACATTCATAATGAGAATCTGTCGCTCGACCACATCCCAAAGATGCTTGTTGAACTGGGATATGTTGACTGTGGAGGTCACCAACCATTTGAAGGTTGAACCCTTAATAACGAGACAAGTCAGTATGCAATAAACCTCCTCAGATCTTAAAAAAAGACAACTGGTGTAACCGTGGTAAATCTTGCGTGTATCTCTAGGCCTCTGGGGTTCAAGAAATATGAGTTTTAGTAAAGAAACCTGACACACAAAACATCTTGACGTCTAACCTTCTGAGTATCTGGACCCATCCGTGCACACCGCTCGTTACCACAAGTATCAATGACGCCTGTATCCGAGTATACGTTGTAATTAACAGGATACAACGAGCAGAATACAAAAAGCTCTCGAGAAATCAGCTTTCATGAATGTGTAGTCATTTTTTCTGGCTGTCGACTAACTATTTCACCTGGGAGGACAAATCCAACAGCACTGCATCCTCATCATCACACCTTAATCTTCATCCTGTACGAGAACTCTTTGCATGCAGTGACTTTTGCACACAACCACTAAATAAAACGTTAGGAGCTAGCGTTAGCCTGAGAGCTAACGTTGTGCACATAGCTGAAACGGCTCACAAATGTGCGATTCTCCGACCGTACAAGCACACAGGGCAACAGACTGCACATTCACACTCTCTGACGGCCCTCGGTTATTACACTCACCTGTTAATGGGACCCAAATAAGAAGAAAAAAGTCTCCTCGCTTTTTTGCGAGCTAATGCTGCTAACAATGTTGTTGTTGTGCTACGAGTTCCGCTTCTTCTTCTTCTTTTGAAAAGGTGAACTACCGCCACCTACTGGACTGGAGCGAAGGTTCTATCTATCTATCTATCTATCTATCTATCTATCTATCTATCTATCTATCTATCTATCTATCTATCTATCTATCTATCTATCTATCTATCTTTTATTATTCCAATTTTAAATAGAAACATATAAAAATTATTAATGTGAATAAAAACTAAGAGGCAGAAACAGAATTTGTGATCTATCTCTTCTGCAATTTTCATTTCTGATATTGTTTTGGCCTTTTCCTTTTTGTAATAGTTGTTCTTAATTATTTTTATTTAATCACTTTCGCGCATCTTACATCATCATGGTCACATGGCATGGTAACTTTGGCCTTTTAATAAATTCTTTGAACTGTTTTCTTTCCAGGGTGTAGTGATTGATTAAAGCACACATCTGTAATGACTAAAAAAAAGGTATTCAGATGCACAAGTTTAATTTTAATTTGGATTTTCTCTAATCCACACATGGTCAAAAGTATATTCCTCCACTAAGCTTTGGGTTAATGTCCTTTGCTAAGATGCTTTTGGTAGCAATAAACAAGCGCATACTTCCAGCTGGACTGACCACTATTCTTGGCAGCATGGCAGAGTTAATTAAAGGTTGTTGGTTTTCTGAGATGGACCATGGAGCCATTGGAAAGGCCTATCCCTTCTGTAAATGTCAGCCTGCTTTATCTATTCTAAAAACAGTTTTGATGTGTGTTTGGAGTCGTTGTCCTATCAGAACACCCAAATGTGCTCATGTTTCAACCGTCTGGCTGTATCTTCTATTTCTCTATTACATCCACTTTGTGAAATGAACCAGTACCACTGGCAGCAACATTTGGTTTTACAGATTTTATATTTAAATTCACTTCACTTCCTCATGTTGAGCTAAAAACAAAAAACATGCATTTGTTAAGTAGTTTTGAGACTTTATTTCAAAGTGTGTGAGCACAGAAACACACGTTACAGGAACAGACATGTTACGTTGCCACTTTTGATTTGTTATGGATCCTCTTTGAGGAAAACTGCATTTCTTTTCTGTCACTCAGGGATCTTAAAGCATGTTTCTCCATTTGGCTCTGAACGAGCGGTGAAGTCCAAACTGGCAATAAAGTGTGCTGTTAGCATCCTAAATCATCAGCGGTGAATATATCTCCCATATAAAAACACAGGCATGTTTTCCTTTCCATAAAATTTAATGTACACATCATTACCTTCCCATTCCCTCACTTCTCAGTAAATAAAACCAGGGGCTAGTGTCACGACTCAATAATTACAAATCTAGATTACAAAAAAAACAATACAGACACAAATGTACTATGTGGCACAGCGTTAAAGTCAGGGCTACCAGCAGAGAGAGACGTGCTAGAGGTCGTAGTGGTTACAAGTCATGCTGTAGCTTCCACTGTCCAAGCACAGATGAACCTGTTTGACTCAGAGGAAAACCAAATTTAATGCAAAAACAGATACAATTTCTAATTTTTTGTGTGTTTTTATATTTGTTTTTGCAAAATCTATATTTAAAGGCACAGAATTGTCCTTTTGCCACCTTCTTACCTGTCCGAGGACACAAAAACAAAAGAAAAGAACCGAGTAACAACATCATAGACCTTTGCGCTAACATGATTTGCTGAAAAATACAGTAAGCACTATGTACAGCAATAATTCATCTATCAGAGAGCGTGTGTTTTGTGTCTTTTTGCAAAATGCAAGCGAATGGCAGCCTTAAAAAGTGTGATATAATCAAAAGAAATACTTGTTTGGTCGCAGCATAGAGAAAACCTGTGAGAGTGGAGGTGGAGATATGTATGCCCCTTTGATGTTCTGAACCATCTGTGTCCACATCAGTGCAATAACAACAGCTCTCTATTGTCATTTCAGCTGTTGCACAGAAAAATCTGACTTGACCTTTAAAGTCATACTAACGGTAACGTAGCAGCAACCTGAGAGTCCCACTGTGAAATGTACACAGGCTTACGTGAAGCTTACGCTGGGACTTTGACATGTTTAGGAATACTTTAGATTGTTTCTAAGTTCCTTCTGTTCCCCAAACAGATGATGCTTCTCACCTTCTATATGAAAACCAGCACTTAAAGAAATGAAACTTGCTTTGTTTATGTTTTTTTGTTGGAGTCCAATAAAAAAAATACTTCTAGTCTTTTTTTGTTTATGCAAAAAATAATTTGCTAATGAGTTATAGTTTTCCACAGATTTTTTTAATCTTTACATGAAGCTAAAACTCCTTTAATTCACACGTCCGATTGTAAGGCACCAAAAAATAATCCAAATATCACAAAAACTTAAAAACAAAGGATAGCTTCAACGCCATTTTTACCTCAAGCAAGTCACATGTCTTGGCAAGTTGATTTTCAAACCAATAATGAAGTGGCCGACATCAAATATACTGCAGGTATTGATGCAACACATGAAAAAATCCCCAGTGTGTTTACAGTGGGCACCTTCGTGATGCTAAACTGCCGTAGAATAAAAAGTTTATGAAGAAAACAGGTTTCATCTTCCCAAAGATGGGATTTCAGTGAAGCTTTATATCTGCTTTGCTCAGATCAGCCCAATAAGATAATGCAAACTCGCTTTAAAACCTTAAAATCAACCAGCAATCTGTAATTTTACTCTCATCTCACATTAAGCTCTTATGTACCCACTTCGAACGTGATCAGCCCATTGAAAAGCATTTGTAGGCTTGTCTGTCCCAGAGATATGACAGTCAGACGTCAGAGTTGGTGTAGAGACTTTCTGCCTGCTGTCAGTATCTATGGGAGCGACAAGAACCAATAACGACCAACTTCCTGAGCTGATAACCTTTAAATTGGGTGCTTAACGTGTGTGCGGGGCAGTTGTTTGCTAAATGGGGGTGGGGGCACTCTCCGAGGTAGCCGAGAATGATTCTCGCTGACATCTGTCACAAGAAAGCTGACACGTAATAAACACATACATAAACAATAGCACCATTATCAGTGATAATCTTGAGAAGATCGCTCACACTGGGACTCTTCTCTTTCCTCCTCCTACCTCCAGCTTCTTCTTCTTTTTTTAAAAGCCGTTCATTCCTACAGGGGATTAAAAAACTCTCAAAATGGGGCCGATGTTGCTCGACTCGATTCTGAAACCATCACAGCACAGGAGAAAGGTCCATTCAGTCAGTCACGTGTTCTTTTTTAAATCCATCTCATCCTCCATCATAAATTCTTGAAATGTTAGTGAATCCCCTCCTGATGTTTCCCCGCCTCACTCCTCCATCTTTCACCTTTGCCTACTACAAGATCTTGCTGCACACTTGGCAGCGGCTGACTCTGGAGCGCTCCTGGCCTCCCTTCAGCGTCTCCTTGGCTGGCGAGAAGGTAAACTCATTTTCTGGATCCACGGTTGTCAGCCAGAAGCTGTATTTATTGGCAAAGTAGTGGCAGGTGCCCCTGGCGCCGTTGCACTCGATGAACGGAGTCGCCCGGAAGTCCTCCAGACAGGAACCAGGAGACACCAAGGACTGACCGCCGCCCTCTGCACCAGCTGCTGTGTGCTGTGTCAGAAATGAAAGGACATTTTTTTTAAATATGACATCTCTGAAGACAATTTGGCAGTATGCAGAACCATGGGGAGAAATAACCTCTTCATCTAATTGCTGGTCTAAATCTGTTTGGTAGAAGCTGCCATTAACTACGTACCATTAGGAAGGAGTATCCTATCCAGAGACTCCTCCAGCCGATAGGACAGTTGGGGATTGTCATATCCTGACTGTGGACCGCCACTGCCTGAGATGGAGCCTCACATACTGAACACCTGTGTTATTCATATAATCAGATGAAAGCTTCATTAATTGTATGCACATGTATATGACAGGCAGCTTGACTAAAGTAACACAGTGTACAATACCTGCTGATGTAAGGTCTTATCTCCTCCTTTTCCACGGGCATCATGGGTATGGATGCGGTTGTGGAGAGCCAGTAGGATTTATCATTGCGGCTAGCGTAGTAGCAAATCTCGCTGGGCGAGCAGTAGAGGAAGGGGATCGTGTTGAACCTGGGGAGACACGACCCCGGCTGACCTGAAGAGACAAAGGGAGGTTTTAAACCTTTAATTGTGCCACACAAAGACTGCTATAACTAGTATTTATGGTTCATAAGAGCCTGACAGTGTTTTCATACCGAGGTCTTGGTTGTGTGCCTTCTCCTGTCCCTCTACATACAGCAGACTGTAGCCCTCCCACAGTTTGGCCATGCCTTGAGGACACATGGGAACCTGGGAGCTCTGGCTGTGCTTAACCAGAGTGTAGCCGATGCTGTGGCTGCGGCCGACGCTGCCGGGAATGCCGCGAGGGCCAATTGTACCAGGAAACCCTGAAGAAGATGGGGGAAAGAATAAGAACATGCTAGAAGTGATAAGCTATTAAAAAGTCGAAGATAAACAAAAATCCTGACCTTGTGCTCCTGGGGATCCAGGGAAACCAGGAGGTCCGGGATCCCCAAGAGGTCCTTGAAAACCAGGAACTCCAGTCCTGCCCAGTCTACCCGATGGACCAGGGTTCCCCACAGTACCTGCAGCAGGAGAATATTTTACACTGCTTATCATTCATTTTTCATCTTCTCACTTTATTATTGTTTTTTCTCTCTCTGTACATTAAAACATGCCAGATTAGCTGCATATTATTTATACTGATGTTGGGGGAAAGTAGATTTTAAAACTCTATGTTAAAAACATTTGCCTTCTTTCACTTTGTTTGCATTTGAATGGAAGCAAACTAGCTTACCCTAAGCTGAACAAACAGCTCCTGTTTCCTGCAGGATATGAAGGATAACGCTCCTCCAATGCTATCTTATTGTGATGGAGGGATTTGTGTGTCGTAGAAGCTATGTTGTTGGTGGCAATTAACCTCTGGTATGTTCTCCCAAAGCAACTTATTCTGGGTGAAAAGGGTAAACTAAGTTTGAATCACGCAAACCATTTGGATCATTGTTCCTTGGCTGGGCTGGAGCTAAAAAGGCCCCATACTTGAGCCAAGCCTAGAGGAGAACATTGTCAGCAAGTGAATGGTGGTCAGGGTTTAGCCCATGAGGCCACCCTTCCTGTGGACACATTACTTGCAGGAGGAGTCTGATGCAGAGTGGATTAGGCAGTGGTTGAAAGTCTGTGGTTGGTGGTCTGATCCCGAGTTGCTAAAACTGACTTTGGGTACATGAAATGTCACTAGCCTGAGCTAGTGCTTAAGGCCAAGAGATACCGGCTTGATATAGTGGAACTTGCCTCAATGCACAGGTTGGGTTCATAAACAGTTTCATGCAGAGTTGTTGTACTTTGCTCCACTCTGCAGCTGCCCTTGGTGAGAGCTGTTGAGTATACTTGCAATCCCTTGGCTGGGTACATGCACATTGGGAGTTTTCTCTAAAGGACGACAGGGTCGGGGACCTGACTGTCGTTTGCGCTTATGTGTCAAATAATAGTTCAGAGTACACAGCCTTCTTGGGTTCCCTGAGTGGGGTGTGGAAAAATACCCCACTTTGTGACTTCATTGTCCTTCTGGGGGACAATGACAGTGTGACCTTGGGTATAGTGTGACTGGGAGAAACAGTTTGTCTGAACCCGAAAGGTGTTCTGTCATTGGACATCTGCTCTAACGACAGCTTACCCTTACTGAGTGCCATCTTCGAATATATGGGAGTCCATTAGTGGACCTGGCACTGGGACTTCCTGGGCCGAAGGTCAATGATCAACTTTGTAATTGCATAATCAGATATGTCAGATATGCCGCTGTATGTTCTGGAGACTCGGGTGAAGAGAGGAGTAGAGCTGTCGTTAGAACGAGCTGGACCAGGTGGCAGGTTGGAATTTTAGACAGGACAGGCACACACAAACAGACAGCGAGGGTGTGCTGGAAACATTCGGCAGAGCCCCGGGTCCCCTTCAAATCCCACCTGGGGCAGTTTATGGCAAAAGGAGACATGGAGAGATGAGAATTAACACCTCAAAGTTCAAGGCCATGGTCCTCAGTTGGAAAAGCGTAGAGTGCCTCTTTGGGGTAGGGGACAAGTAACTTCCCTCTTATATCTCTGGGTCTTGTTCACAAGTGAGGGGAGAGAGGAGCAGGTGGCTGACAGATGGATTCAGGCTGCATCTGCAGTGATGTGAATGCTGCATTGGTCCATCATGATAAAGAGAGAGCTGATTTACTGGTCAATCTACATTCCTACTCTTACTCATGAATAAGGCCTGGTCAAGAGCTCTGGGTAGTGACTGAAAGAATCAGATCGCAGATACGAGAGGTGGAAATGAGCTTTCTCTCAAGAGTTGTTGGGTTCAGCCTTAGAGACAGGATGAGGAGCTCAGCCACTTGGAAGAGACTTGGAGAAGTCCCTTACTACTCCTTGACATTGAAAGAAGCCAGTTGAGGTAGTTCAGGCATCTGACTAAGGTCCGTCCCAGGTGCTTCGTAGGTGAGGTGTTCTCAGTGAGGGCCCTGAGGCAGATTGAGGACATGCTGGAGAGATTACGTATGTTGGCTGGCTTGGGAAAACCTCGATGGACCCACCCAAAAGAGCTGGAAGAAATGACTGAGGAGAAGGAAGTCTGGATGTCTCTGTTATAATGGTGCCCCCGTAACTCTGTTCAGGTTAAGTGGATGCAGATAGATGGATGCATGCATGCAAAGATGGATGGATATAATTAATAAATTTACACTTTGTTTGTGTCTTCAACTCACCTTTACGCCCAGGAAAACCAGACTGACCAGGCTCTCCAGGGTTACCAGGGCTTCCTCTTTCACCAGGAAAACCTGGATCACCTTGTGGATATGGCCCATTTGGCAGTGAAGCTGGAAATATGACTCCAGGCAAACCTTTTGGACCTGGAAACCCTGGAAGGGAAAGGGTGGAGAAAAAGAGGGATGGAGGAAAGATAAAGGGTAGAAGAAAATTAAGAAGAAATTGTGGGAAAAAGAGTGGGGGAAACTAAAGACTTATGCTGTCCTACCTCTAATTCCTGCCGTTCCTTTGCTTCCAGGAAAACCAGAGTCACCTCTAAAACCCTGGACACCAGGAATTCCAGCAAAACCACCATCACCCTTTTGTCCTGAAGGGCAAATACATAATGTTTCAGTTTATCTTTTTTTTAATTGAAAACATATAGGAGCAAACATAGAAAAGAAGAAGCAGCATTTTTAGTTCATGCCATGTATTTTAGCCATACTCCACCTTTTAAACCAGGTCTGCCAGGGAATGCAGGACCTCCAGGTAATCCTGGTTCACCCTTTGTACCAGGGTTCCCTGGGAAGCCTGGCAGACCAGGGTCACCTCTGTCTCCCTGAGCTGTGCCTGGACCAGGTGGGCCGGGAATACCTGGAGGACCTTGGACACCTGTAAGAAAGAAAAAAGGAGAGGAAGAGAGAAATTCAATTCAAGGAAGGTTGAATAAATTAACGTTAAAGGGAAAAGAAAGAAAAACTAAGCATAGAAAAGTATAGGAGAATATAAAGGGAAAAAATAAAAAAATGTGAAAAAAGAAGAGAATGGAAAACAAAATCATCCAAGTTGATTAAGGAAATGTATTTACCATACTGTCCATCCAGTCCAGGGAGACCTGCATCTCCTGTAGGTCCAGGAAAGCTTTCTATTGATCTGGGTCCAGGAGGTCCAGGGATACCCGGGCTCCCTTTCAATCCAAAAGGACCTGATATACAGAAAGTAAAAAAATCTATTGCTATATATATTATTGCACATTGAATCTGCACATTTTTGATTTCATTGAAGTCTATTTCACCTGGTTCTCCTCTTTGTCCTTTTTGGCCGGGATACCCTGGAACACCGGGTTGGGAAACACCTCTTTCTCCCTTCAACCCTGGACTACCAGAAAGGCCAGGGCTACCTCCCAGAATTGCACCTAGATTAAAAAACATAAAGTTGTTAAATCTTTCATCTTTGCAAGCCTAAAACAATCAGACGTATGTTGACCCTGATGAAGAGGGCGAAAAGGTTGAGCTTTGCCAAAGCAGTATGCCTCACAGCTTTGAATAATGAACTTTTCTGCAGACACACAAAGGGCCAAAATGCAAAACTGCTCATCTTTCCTCAGTTATCGAGCCTTAACTACTTGATACATTCATCTATTCTTACTGGATCATGCTAAGATTAGCTTTAGCTTTGGATTATCTGGCTTATTGTACATCTCATTTTGGTTTACTGAGTACTGAGTGAGTAGTGAGCTGTGAAATAAAGCAAGAAATATAGAATCAGCTGGTGCGTGAAATGTGATTCTTGCCTGGGTTTCCAGGCAGGCCTTTAGGTCCTGCTAGGCCATTAAGGCCATCCAAACCAGGTGGTCCGGGAAAACCTAAAATAACAAAAATAAAACAAACAAACAAAACATTAAAAACACTGGAAAGACCATTTTTTTAACCTCATTTGGAAAAATCATTGTAAGATTAGTGTATGAATGTAGTGGATTTTCTTTTTTCCTTTCACCTTTAAACCCACGATTTCCAAGGAATCCAGGCCGACCAGGAAGCCCATCAGGCCCCCTTCCTATTCCTGGCAATCCAGGCTGACCTTTTGGTCCAGGGAAACCAGGAGAGCCTGCAGAGAAGAAAAACGACATCTCAACACTTTCTGTAAATACAAATCTCTACGACGTCATGAAGGAATTACTGCAACAGGACTTTGTTTTCTTAGGAGTTACTCACCCATTATTCCATACCGTCCCTGTTCACCAGGAATCCCCTTCTGTCCGAGGAAACCTGGATTTCCTGAAAATCCATTATTGCCAGGTTCACCAACTTTCCCTTGGTCGCCTGTCGACATATTTAAAATGTTATAAAACTTCTGAAGAAATCAGAGATTGGAGACCAACTCTGATCTCCCAAAAAGCTTGTCCCACAGTACTAAGAATTTCTTCACCTGCACTAAATATATTTATTTTACTAAAAATAAAACATAAAGGAAATGTAAATTCTGATCCATGTCAACAAGTTTATAAAATATGACAACAACAAGACTACAAGTGATGTGATGCTGAATGCTTTTCTTTATTTACAGAGATGTGAAAAGGGAAAGACCATCTCTGAATCGAGGAGGGGGCCTAAGGGTACATCTTTCACCATCCTACAATGCTGTGATTGCAGCCGTTCCCCAACTCTCTGTGAATGGTACTCATGGCCATTGATCAGTGGTTGCTGATCAATGGCCATGACAAATAAAGTTTCACCGTAACCGAGTAAGGTGAGTCTTACCTGGGATCCCTGAATCTCCTTGTCGGCCTTTAAGTCCTGGTGCTCCAGGATAACCAAAAGTTTCTCCAGGTAGTCCTAAGAGAAAAAAGCATTTAAGTCAATGGATGTTTGATTTGATTATGAACAGATGTAAAGAAGATGTTTATCACTGATGGTAGACTTCATATGTACTAGTGCTGTGCGATATGAACAAAATCTCATATCCTGATATAACACATTTATCGTCCCGACAACGATATAAATCACAAAAATGTAACATTTTCTGTAAATTCTGTGAATCTCGGGCCACTTGCGTGAAGCTGGGTGTCGTGTACCTTATTTTAGGTATTTTCATTAATGCATACTCCAAAATTTGACGTTTGAGAATACTGTATATTATCATCGCGTCAGTTTATTTTGAAAAGTTGGAACAGGATCTTCAGCTTTATTGTGACACTTTTATGTGGAAAATAAACAAGCGGATGGCGGAGCCACATGCTGCAAACAACAATGCAAGAAAACAGTCGCTTGCCCATGCATAGTGCGTTTTTTTTAAATAGAAGAGAACGTGAGAACTATTAGAAATTAATATAGCCACTACAATATTGCCGTAAACAGTTTATTTTGGGACACAACGAAACAAATGATAGTGTAATACAGATGTTCTCATATCATCATCCGATGCATATCGTTATATCCAACAGCACTAATATGTACTCTTACCTTTGGCACCAGGCCGACCAACTTCTCCAGGCCTTCCAGATAAACCTGGAAAGCCATTATTGCCCTAAAAACAAACAAACAAACATCCGAATTTTAATCTCTGCCTGGCAAAATTTGCTACATGTATATGCATCTTTTCTTACTTTTGGTCCCACAGTGCCGGGGAATCCCATAATTCCAGATTCTCCTTTTTGTCCAGAGAAGCCTGGAAGTCCTGTTTCCCCAGAAAGGCCAGGTTCTCCCGGCAGCCCTTTACTCAGATCAGGGAAACCAGGAGCTCCAGGTCGTCCTGGACGACCTGGAGCTCCTGGCTGACCCTTGTCACCTGTTAACCCAGAGAAAGATCAGAGTTTGTAACACAAGGTGATGGATGTTCACAGCAGCAAAAAGCAGTTAAATTCTTCATTAGAGAGCCTACATTTTGCAGAAGTGCGAACAGCTGCAGTTCCTCTAGTGGGAACTTGGGGCTGGCTCTGAAGGTCAGTATCTGGAGACTCCCGTATCAAAGTGCTAAACTTTACAGCATGTTTTCAGCATGTAACAAAATGCTGTTTTAGGGGTTTACTGATAATTTCCCCCTTCTTTAAGAGCACAGTACAGATATTTTGTTTGTTTGTTAAGCTGAGAGGTATCCCAACACAGGCAACCGTAGATGCTCTCTGTCTGCGAGGCAGTATTTCCACTAATCTGAGTCACTGCCCCGGCCCTCTTTATTGTGTTGGTCCTCTCAGCTTCATCCACCAATTCAGTGTTGAAGTCCTCATCTATGAAAAAATTTCTTATTTTACAAAATATGTAACAAATATGAATCTCTTCTCTAAACGATTTAAAATTCACCAGAAGATCCTAATAAAGTGTGCAGTTAATTTATGCCCTTCAGATTATCCGGTGACGTTCTGAAAGAAACAAAGCACCATGTTACCTCTGGGTCCAGTAAAGCCAGAAAGGCCGGTTATTCCAGGGTCTCCGATGTCTCCTTTCTCTACAAGCTCAGCTGAAAAAGGTCTACCAGGAAATCCGGGTGGACCAGGTAATCCTCTGTCACCTGCCAAAGTAAAAACAGAGGAATGTTGGTGCAAAGCCAAAGTTCATGCAACTTGATTGATAAATTCTTGGCCCTGAAAGATAACCAAAATGTTGATGACGTGGTTCCAAAACAGGGGTCCCCATCATGAGAGACGGTTGTTGTGGTGGTTCAACCAAACACAGTCTTTGAAAAACTTCTCATGGTGCCCAAAATTTAGGATGAGCATCTAATGGTGTGAGCCCTGCAGAAACCTACCAACCAATGGGAATGCCTTAGGACAAATGGAATTCAAATGTACAAAACTAAATATCTGGGATGCCATTAAAAGTCTAACTTGTTCATGTGAGATTGTTTGCAGAAAGTGCCCTTTAGATGCTGTTGTGACAGAGCCAAGTATTAGGCGGGAACAAAACAAACAGTGGGGGAATTGTAGCCATGCTTAGCCATGTCACACAGTTTGCCTCATGATAACCTCAAGGAGTAGCATCAGCATTGCTAATTCATTCTTTTATTGGCCCAGGATCAGTACACTTATTCCTGTGGGGGATATTTTACCTTTAGTTCCAAAGAATCCAGGTGACCCAGGGCGTCCATTTGCTCCAGGCACTCCAGGCTGTCCTTTCACTCCGGGAAATCCTGAACTGCCAGGAGGTCCTGCAAATCCAGGGAAGCCCATCATTCCTTGGATGCCTCTGTCACCTGTGGAAATTAGCGTAGTTAGTCACTATTATGATATCTGTAACAAAGCAGAATGGCAGTGACAATGTCAGTAATACTGGACAGGTAACTGAAACATATGAAGCAGAGAAAAAAAGTGAAACGTTTGCCCGTCATTGGTTGGCTCTATTGCGCTAATAAGAATTAAAATGAACTGAGAGGTCGTGCTTCCCTTAGGCAGCATCATTCAAGGGTACAGCACACATTTTCTTTGTTATTCAGATGGCACTCAGGTTTATCTATCCTCGAAGCCTGACGACACAAACCTGCAAAAGTGTGCGTTAAACGGCAGGAATGTCTTACAGACATACAGACTTGATGACCTCTAAATTCTGATGAAACTGAGGTCATTGAACTTGGCCCTAAAAATCATGCAAACATATTGTCTAACCTAATTATCTGGGCTTCTACTAACACTGTGAGATATCTTGGAATTGTTTGACCAGAATTTGTAATTCATTGTTATCAGGCTGTCTTAAAAACTCCCTGAACAATCTTAAAAAAGTAATCTTGTTCACCACCACACCATGATCAGTACATTGCAGCACTGACCGTATTACTGATGTTCGTACAATGGTGATATGAATTCCCCAACCATGCCTTTATAATGTGGGAGTCAACCAGTAGGATCACTCTGTCCATCATCATAGTCAGTAAAGTCATGATCAACATCTAACACGACACCACTAAAAATGACAAATGTGGCCTTGGAAAAAAACAAAAAAACTACTTCTGCAGACCCTTTCTTCCTGGCGTTCCTGGAATTCCATCTATAGTCCCTGGTCCTGGTAAACCGGGGCGTCCCCTTGTTCCTGGTAACCCAGTAGCACCAGGTCGTCCGGGAGTTCCTTTCATCCCAGCAGGCCCTGGGAAACCTGGTTCTCCTCTTTCTCCTTTCCGACCAGGGAAACCTGTCAATAATGGAAGGAGAGACAGTGAGAAAAACAAAACACTGACAACAATCTGACATTCATACAGACACATGGAAAAAGGGCTGCTGGCTAATTATCTGGAAAAGCATGCAGTCTTCGGGTGCTTACCAGATTTTAAAATTACACAAATACAACCTCAAATGAACAACAACACATTTCATAATGTAGTCCAAAAGTCAATAGTAGTTAGCATCACCTTTAGCAACAATAACTTGATAATGTTCTGCATGATTTTATCAGTCACATCATTTTCTAATAATCTTGGCTCAGTATTCTTGACAGCGTTACTTCAGTTCATGAAGGTTTACAGAAATTAATTTATGCACAGCTGAACAGAGCATTTAAGTCATTGGTTCTGTTTCCATGTCTCCCCTGTGTCGATGCTCCATCATGCATGCTAAGTTCTGTCTCCATGTTTATTCATCTGTTTCCCAGTCGTGTCTCTCGCTGCCTTGGTTCCCTGTGTTCAGTTAGTCCATGCTTTAGTGTGTGTGTCTCATGTTTCCTGTTTTATTTTGATAGTCTGTTGTCCTGTCAGTTTTGCTTCCTCCCTGTCTGTTATGTCTGATTAGTTCCAGCTGTGTTTCCCTCTGTTTCCCATCATCTCGTTATCCTCCGTGTAATTAGTCTGCTGCCTTTTTTTTCGTTACTTAGTAACGCAGTAACACATTGAGCGTACGGTAAAGTAACAGTAATCTAATTACTTTTTTGTAGTAGTAATCCCTGACTTTTCTCTCTACTTGAAAAAGTAATCGGATTACATCACTTTTAACGCATTACTGCCCATCTCTGCTAATGACCTTTAACATTTAACATGACAACTGAGCCCTGTAGAGTCTGAGACGTACCTCTTGCACATTTTCACTGAGCATTGCAGGACTGATTGAAGGCGAATTTGCTGGTAGGACCGCTCCTACACTTTTTACGCAATGCTTCTTCTTTTTGCTTTTGTTTTTGTTTATTAAATACACAATGCAACATGTTTTGTAGTTCATCTGAGGCTGTGTTTGCCTAATTTTAAGACCTGCTAAGGACCAGACTATCTTTATTATGTTCTTATAGGTACAACCTTAGAATTTAAGAGGCTAATCTTTCTTTTTGACCATAACTGTATCATAATATAATAATATGTATTATTATCTTTTGTATGAGGAATACACTTACCTCCAACTATCAGGTTTTAAGCTAGTTTTTCTATCTTTTAACACACATATTAAAGCAGCCTTGCAAACAGCAACAACAATGCCATCACACATTTCTTTACAATACTTCATTGCTGCGATTGGTCTGTAATTGCACCCAGATTGCAGATTTTGTTGCAGAGACATGAAAGCTCAGTGTGGCTAATTTTGATACTCACATTACAGGAGAACCAGCCGATTGGTAATCATACTGTTTCTGAGTGCAATTCCAGACTAGCAAGGTTAAGCCATCTAAAGCACACTAACTGCTACTGTTTACATTCTTAAAAAATGAACCCATTTTCAGCACATCTGTGCTGCAAAGTTGCAGCTTATCACTTTTTGATCAATGCAAGGATGCACTGAAAATAAGAAGTCCCTTCAAGAGTGTAAAATAAAAAGCTTCTAGCTTTGAGTTAAACAGCATTTGCCCCCAAATCTTCAATTTTCACACAAACCTGTTACAGTTAATTCATCAAACACATCTGGAACTGATTAGACAGAAACACTTAGTTCACAATGAGGTTAGTCGTTTCTGCAAGTAAGAACAGCAAACAGTGGTTTTCACATTTCCTGCGGAAATGCTTTGTTTACAGAACTGTTACAAAATATCCATCTGGTTCAGTCTTTCTGTGGGGTGTGATGATGTCATTTCCTCTAGCATCATAGTTTTATGTACTTTAAAATAGTTATTGATGCAAACACAGTCAAATGGCACGATTATGATGAAGCACCTCATCAAACATAGGCAAAAGTCATCGTCTCTTAGATAATGAGGTAACACTATATTTGGAGGAGGTAAGCTGCTCCACCCCCTCCCAAAAGACAAAAATAAATAAAGAACAAAAAAAAAATTACATAAATAAATTAATATGCCATTCAATTAATCAAAAATAATTTGAAAATAATAAATAATATAGGCGTTAATGTTTTACTTTGCCTCTGTATTCATTCACCTTCATATTAATTACTTTCCTTTACCATCTTTTTTTTCCAGAGACGTGGTGTTACACCCCATACGAGACTCCACGACTGCACTGTGGAGATGGACATTTGTGTGCAGCGCAGATGAGAAATGAAGGCAGCAGTTCAAGTGTTTGTTCTAATACACCAACAGCAAGAGGATGGAGGAAATGCAAGCCAAGGGTGGCGCGGCTGGGAGGGAGGAGAGATGGACAATGGGACGAGGGAAAGAGTGTCTCACCTGGGCAGCCTATAACGAGTGACCCAACACCAACAAAAAAAGGATGGAGGGATGAGAGGATGGATGGAGATGATGATGGTGGTGGTGGTGTTGGGAAAAAAGATGAAAGTGACAAGGAGGAAGAACAGAGACATGGAAAAATACAACAATACAAAAACAAAGAGGGAGAAGACATTCTCGTGGGTGATGCAGTGTTTGATAAACAACACGATTCAAACGGGCAACTGTGATGATGGAGACTGTGAAAGAACGATGTGAACAAAAGAGGAATGAACCAGAGCTGGTGCAGGGATGAGAGGTGAAGGATTTCAGTAGAGATCACAACAAAGTCATATTTCACCTTCTTTTGCAATAATTCACACTAAGAATCTCTCAAAGGTACAAATTCGAGTGTAAAATGTGCAAAAAATATAACAAAACCCCCAAATCATTTCTTTCTCTCACCTGGTGGTCCTCTCAGACCCTTACTACCATCAGGGCCAGGTGGACCAGGAATGCGACCATCTGGGTCACCTGGAAGCCCAGGAAGGCCAGGATTACCAGGAAAACCGTTAACTCCGCGTTCTCCTTTCCGACCAGGAGCACCAGGACGTCCATCAAACCCTTCAAGAACAGACTTTGTTTACAAAGTGTTGCTTGCAGAAGCATTTAAATGCTAAGTCAGCTGGCATTTGTTATTTCAGGACACCCATCGAATACTATGTTTTTATTTGTTTTTATTAAAATAAGTAACTGACTTAAATCCTGCTACCCACCAGGCATTCCAGGTCCTCCAGGTGTTCCTGGCTGGCCCTTGTCTCCAGGAATTCCTGGTAAACCGTTCTGACCAGGAAATCCAGGTGTAGCTCCTAGCACCTCTCCAGGCTGGCCCTTGGCTCCAGGACGGCCTGGGAGACCGTCCTTACCCCTGGGCCCATCAAAACTCTGCCCTGGGATACCTGGAATACCAGGGTCCCCTCTGGGTCCAGTGAAACCTGCAGGGAATGACATCCCGAGCAACGCATTAAAATGCACAATAGTGAAGTTGGAAGCACCCTCTCTATCACTCTCTCTGTGACAGGAAGTTGTAACCAACCAAGGTTAAGGACAGGAAACCGCCAAAGATCAAGGTTAAAGATTAAATATCGATAGACTGAATGTGGGGGAAATTCAGAATTTTTGATTTCAGATGAAGTTCTGCGTGCACTCTGAATGTAAGCAGTTTATGTGAACAGATTTTTTGACAATTTGTCCCAGGTAATCAGTCTGCTATCACAAACAGATTGCATGTAATTACCACTTGATCCTATTTAATCACAAAGTGATAGCAGACTGACTGTCTTTTTGCCATTTTAACGCCATCTTGAAACACCAAGGTTGCTTTGAAGACATCACCTGCCCATGCGCATGGTTGTAGACGTGGCCCCTGCAACGCGAACATTTCAAGATCTCCATGTTTATTGACATGTTTTAAACATGTCATTTTGTTTACGGCACAGCCTCCAGTAACTGCCTAATCATAAATGCAGCACTAGAAGCAAAAGAAAAACCTGTCAGGGGCTGGGTCTGTGACCCGGTGTTTTGGGTTTATTTTGTATTTGTGATTTTATTATGTTAAGATTGAGATAATATTAAGTTCTGGTGTTATTATTTAGTTGGGGTTTAGTTGAGTTTTATTCTAGTTTTTGTTCCATCAATGTCTCCTGATTTACGAGTCGTTTCCTGTCCTCTGTGTAGTCGGTCTCGTCCTCTGTGTTTTCACTTTCATTTATGCCAGTGCATTAGTCTCTCCCTTCTGATCCATGTTCTAATTGTCACCCTTGTGCTGTCGTGTCTATGCTCCATTATGTTTCCTGCTTGATTTTGTAAGTCTTGTTTCCATGTTCAGTGTGTTTAGTTTTGCTTCCCCTGTGGCGTCATGTTTATTTGTTTCAGCTGTGTTTCCCCAGCTGTTTCCACTTCCATCATTACCCTTCGGTGTGTTTAAGTCGCCCATCTTCCTCTGTTGAGTGTCGGGCTGTTTGGTTGTCTTCATGTCAAAGTTTCCAACTGTCCGGGTTCATGTTCATGCTCATACTCATTTTCATGTTTTGATTATTTCACAGTTACATTTTTGCATGTTCGCATTCAGTTTCATGTCTTTGCCTCGTTCTTCTATTTCTTTTGTATCTTGTGTCTGCTTTTGGGTCCAATTCATAAACACACCAGCTATCCCTGCCATGTAATTGCATTATAAGAAGGCCTAAATCAGAGATTAGAGGATAATTAAATTAATTACACAATTCAATTCACATTACAATAAAAAAAACTTTGAGTTTCATTTGTAATTATTTGACTTTTGCATGTTATGTCTTATTGCAGTCTGGTACAGAGAAACCCCACCACGCAATTTTACCTTCAGGTCCACGCACGCCTCCGGTGCCGGGGTCTCCTCTTTCTCCTTTGGGGCCATCAAACCCTGGACGTCCAGAGGGCCCTTGCAGCCCTGGTTTACCTTTAAGACCTGGCAAAGAGGCACAATCATTCTGATGATTTGTTTCCCCAGTTTGTAAGCAATAGTCACAACAACATTACAAGCAGTAATACAGACAAAGTTGTTTCATAAAATTATTAATGAACATATTCATCTTATTTCTGTAAACACTGATTGAGAATCTTAATAGATCAACTACAAAACCTAGAGCCACAAAGTAAAATCATGCAATTTGCACCTGTATCTACAAATGAACAATGTGAAAGTGCATGCAAAGAGGACCTATTATGCTTTTCTCCATTTCCTGTTGTTCCATTGGTAGATTGGTGCATTAAACATGGGCAACGTTTGAAATGTTGAGGTCATCTTGTGTAAAATTAAACTACTACAATTTATTCTTGGATCCGTGATGTCATAGAGAGGGATAGGCAGCCAATCAGAGAACATATGGTGTAAAGGTGTATGTGTGTGTGTTTGTGCCTAACTGTGATCATCATAGAGTTTAAGGCTTTAAGGCTGTAAAATCACCATAAGACATCTGTTAAATCGTACCTGGTTGTCCAAGGAAACCGGAATCGCCTGGGTCTCCTGCCTCACCCGTAAATACGCAAGCCAGAGTTTGTCCTGGTAGCAGTCATACACAGGTTAGCATTCAGACCTCAAGCACTTGAATACACATTTAGAGTGAACACTTGGACACATAATAGCACATCTACAAATGTATACCTATTTATATATATACACAGTTTTAGAGTTGTGTATTCTTTTCAACTAATCAAATCAGGGCAAAGAGTTGAAGTAGCGCAATGTAGCACAGGTCAAAATCACATGTTAAATACAAACAAAGACTTCAGTATAGTGAAACATCAACTTTAACACCATGGTAGACATATGTGATAATGTATTATTATAAATAACTGCAAGATAAACACAGTGACACAGTAAAATGTTGGATAATTATATTCAGTGAATGTTTTGTTGAGGTGCTGATTGTCTATCGCCTCCACTCACGCCAACAGAGACTTTTTGTGCAGGGAGTTAGAAGCAAATTCTTTATATTAAGAAGATAATGGGAATTAGAAATCCAGTGCAGGTTTTGTGTTTCATTTCATTCATTAATTAAAAGCATTTAGCAGAGGTTTGGCTTGAAAACATGCGCAAGATTTCAGCAGCTTTGATTGGAAGCCGAGCGCGTATAAACAGCCCTGAAGCTCGACAGTCAATCATTGACTGACTGGGCCTGAGTGGAAACCCTGAAGATGCAGGGAGCGAGAAGCTTCCATCGGCCTCGTCATGAACAAATGATTGACAGTTAGCCAGTAGTTTCCAGAGTGCACTATGTTTCCCATGATTAAAGGAGGCTGGGGCTTTTTCTGAAAAGACTTCCCTTATGAAACATTTATAAGCTGTAATAAGACCTCAAACAATAGTCTGGGCTCCCAGACTGTGAAAAATATCTTTGACACAATGCTTTTTGACAGAGCTGCAGAAACACTGGAGTTTCTTAGGTGTTTACCAAGGGTCTACTAATATTACAAGGGCAGAATGATAAAAAGGATAAACATGGGCTATTTAGGAAAATGCAGAACCTGGCAACCCAAAGCTAATGAATGGCTTACATCCAGGCTATCACATCATTAACCCTCTGAGATCTAAGTCATCATCTGTGCCAAACCTAAGCTTAACTATAACCCCAAGCAATCAGAATCATTCTTTCTTTTTATGCCCAAATCTTGGCAATTAGGGAACGAAGACAACAACTTTTGTTTAACCAGATTATAGGCTTAGGTTTGGATTATGATCACAAGTTATTTTGTCTCCCTAAATATACTGAGTAATTTTTCCCTTTTCTATCTTCGAGGTCCTACAGGCTTGACTAAAGCAAAACCCATGGTTATATTTTTAATGGTCATCATTGATACCATGTCTTCTTTTCTCTCTGTTTTAGTTTCATGAATTATGACATTTACAGTTCTTTACACACTATTGCAATAACTTTGGACCCAACTGTTTGTGGGAGGTTTACTGGCCTAAAAAGTTTCTCTAGTTTCTGAAAGTCATATAATTGAAGCATCATTCATTGAATGTGGAATGCTCGTTTTTTGAAACCCATCAGACAGACCAAACAGGTTGCTTCCATTGTAAATAGCAGCAGCATAGTCATCCACCAGCTGCTCGTCTGCCTGCAACTAACTCTAGAGGTTCTGTCAAAGGCTCACTAGCCTGGCTGGTGGATAAAAGAATCAGTTACCCACCCTGTCCCTCCTCGGCGTCATTAAGCCCTTCACAGATGCTTTCACCTGGATAGATACACATGCACAAAGGAGGTCAGAGAGACGAGGGGATGGATGGATGGGGGAGATAAAGACAGGTAGAGAGAGAGGGAGAGGCAGAAGGTGGCAGCATACAAAGCCACTTAGGTTGATTTGCATGCCCCAATAAAGCCATTGAGTTGGGTTTTCATCACAACAGGTATCAGCAAATCAGCAATAAGTTCATTCAGTTCAGGCAAAAACAGGTTATTGCCGTCAACATGAGAGGAGAGAGAGGAAGGAGGGGCATCTGTGCGCCAGCGATGCATCCAAACACTTCGTTCTCTCTTAACTCCTGCCAGCGACAATAACCTTCATATTAAAAGCAAAAATTAATCAGTCGTCATGGTATGAAAGCACACATTCATACTAAAGATGAGTGGCCAGCTGCTGCCGAAAGGCTTGTGTCATTTAGTCTCAGGAAGATGCGGGCGTCTGCTGCCGCCATCATTTTATATTCATTGTGGCTGTAGCAAAAAACTGAAAAGTGTAGCTAGAAGCTGACTGTTGATAAGCTAAAAAAAAAAAAAAAGATTTGCAAAGGAAAAAACACACATAAACTATGTTTTGGTTTGGTTATGTAAATTTAGTTTAGCAGCAGATTTTTGGGTAAAAAGCCAGACATGGCAAACATCAAACTTCTCACCTGTTCTGAGACTAAACAAGCACAGTCGTTTTAGCTTAATCAGCAAATACATCATCATCATTAAGCATCAATCATTCCATTAAGGAAGCAGTTTATAGATTGTTGGCTGCAGGTGAAGTGTGTAAGTACATTAATGGAGACCGTTAATCATTTCGTTAATCGTTTGCTGCTGCAGCCGAGGAAACACGGAGAGCAGGAAGCTGCTTTGGAAGAGGAAATCTAACAAGAGCCACAAGCTCTGTCCAAGTCCTGGACAGGCTGCCTCACAGAGGTCTTATAATGATCTAGCATGTGAGGACGATAACTGTTGTGTGCTGAGGATGGACAGTGATGGGATGAGGTGGTGTGGATATCGCCCTGTGGAAGAAGACTGTATGACACACATTCACATATTTTCTGTCATTCTCTGTCTCACGGACACACACTCAAAACACCATTATTTACCTTTCTCTCCAGGTGAACCCGGTATACCTGGAGAACCAGGTATACCGGGTTCTCCAGGGTCTCCACGCAAGCCGGGTGCTCCATCATAGCCAATGCCCGGCTCACCAGGGCCTCCAGGACGTCCCTTAGAACCTGGAAACCCTTGAAATCCTTTTTCTCCCCTTGAGCCGATGCCTGCATCACCCTAGAGAGGAGAGGAGAGAAGAGGAAAGGAAAGGAAAGGGAAGAAGGCAAAGGAAAGGAAAGAAAAGAAAAGAAAAGAAAGAAAGGTGAGAAATGGAAGAGGGAATGGAAAATAAGGAAACAGGAAAGAGGATAGGCCATTAAAGGAAAGAGAAAACCAAGAAGAAGGAGAAAAGGAAAGTTAGAGGAAATATAAGAAAAAGAAAGTAAAGAAAGCAAAAAAGGGAAAGCAAAGAAGGTGAGTGGTAGAAAATATGAGTAAAACAAAAGAAGGATAATGAAAAGGTGGGAGAGAGAACAGAAGACAAAAGAAAATAAAAGGAAGGAAAAGAGAAAAAGGAAGGAAAGAGATGATAATATACAAAATAAAAGGGGAAGAACAGAAAGGCACAGAAATTATACAGGAGAAGAAATGAAATAAGGGAATGAGATGAAAAGACAGCAAAGAAGCGAGAGACGAAAAACAAAAGAAGAAGAAAGGGGAAAACACGAAATGAAAGGACAGAAAATATATGAGAGGAAAGAGGAAACAATGATCGTCATTTGGACGTCTTTTTAAAAACGTATTAAATGAAAATCTTTCTGAAGATGAACTAATATGTAAACTGTGTTTCGAAGGACTCACTGGGGGTCCAGGAAATCCAGGGAAGCCAGGCAGCCCGTCTCTTCCAGGATTTCCTGTTTCACCTGTAGGTCCTCTGGGTCCAGGATCTCCTATGACTCCCTTCAACCCCAGATTTAGGGTGGGGTAATATGGAGCCCCCTTCTCTCCCTTACGCCCGGGGAAGCCCCGCTGACCAGGAGGACCCTGCAAAGTTACAGAAATGTGAAACTTCAGAAACTGGTATGCATGCATTTAAATTACTTATCATTATGATTAATACGATGATGATGATGATGATGATGATTATTATTAATAATTCCCATTCAAGTCATATCAAGGGCAGAGTTTTGCTTACACTAGGTCCTGGAAGACCACTGAAGCCTAGTGAACCGGGGTCTCCAAGAAAACCCTTCACCCCAGGCAGGCCAGGACTGCCATTGGTTCCTGGACGTCCAGGTGGTCCATCTAACCCCGAGAAGTCTCCTCCAGAACATCTGCAGTCACCAGGGTCGCCTGCAGGACGGCGGGATTAAGAATTGTAGATTGTCGCACTTTTTCTTCCATTTCCAGTTGTGTTTTAGTTTCCTTGGATACCAATGCTTCGTATTTGTATTTTGCTGCTTGCTTTTCATTTATTACTGTGTGGGTAAACTCCTCACTCACCTCTTCACTTCTCGACAACAATTTTGACTCATTTTGAAATACGCGATGATTTAAATATATTTTTTGCGAGAAACAAATCATTTCATTTCATGAAGTCTGCATATCTGCGTGTACCTCTAAACCCTTTGGCACCAATGTTTCCTGGAAATCCTGTGGGACCAGGCGGCCCGGGGCCTCCAGGGGGAGCAGTTGGTAGACCTTCAGAGTCACCTGCACAAACACACACGCAAAGCTACACCCATTAGAGGTTACACTGACCGCAAAGTAGTTTTAAAAGTCACAAATTGTTACTTTAAGATTTTACACAAACACTTTATACTTGTTTAAGTTTCTTGAACTGATTTATTGCTTCTGCTTTTGAAACCAAGCTTTCAATAACCGGAAAAGGAATTACTCAAGCCAGCAGAGCGGAAGTGCGGCTCGAAGCCACAGTTTAAAATCAGGTTAGTTTGCTTTGTTTGGTTTCCAGATTCGACAAAAGATTTAAGCTGCTGTTGCAAGATGAGAGGCTTATTTTTTGTCATCTTAAAATGTAAAACAACATGAACCCCTTCAGTGATTTTACATCGACCGTCATGGTTAAGAGCTACTCACCAGAAGCAGCATGCACAGCCTGTTGCAGTTCGGAGCCTTACCCCGGCAAAGAAAATACCCAAACACAGTCATCTTCCATGCCAGTGAAATCATCTTTTGTTTTTCCAATGATTTCCTTCCAGTATGTTACACAGACTGTTTCTTCCTGTGTTTCCATGTGTGTGTTTTACAAATAAACAGTCATTAAAGAAATCTTTTGCTAGCAAGCGTTAATGTCCACATGAGATCTGTGAATTACGTTCACAGCAGGCGACACCTTGTCACCAGAGATGAGAGAAGCAGCTTGGATCAGTAGAGAGAGCCTCTCATATCCAAGACTGAAGCTGGCTACACTCTATACTAACAACCGCTCCCTCCACAGCACAGAAGTGATCAAATAAAGCATTGTGGCAGCTAGATGCTGGCTGTGAAAGTTGAGTCTGTGGTTTTGAATTTCACTTTGGCAGCGTGATTGTTGCTGGCGAGTTTCAAAGAAATATGGCTGCCTTTGGGATACCTGTAGGACTGACCTGTATCAGGATAGATGTAGCAGGGCTCAGCGTTTGTGCCTTGAAGGACAGCAAAGTCAGTCAGCTGTTATATTTGAAAGTGTTTCTATGTCTTGTCTTTCACTTCTACCGAGTAGTTGAATTTTATTGTGTTTAAAATGTAAAAACCTATTTTTTATATACTGAAAAATATTTTGCTTCAATCCCCGTAACCCCAACAGTAACAGAAACTGAGCACAACTTACACAACAGTCAAAGCTCAAACATGTATAAGAAAATTTGGAGGAAATAAAAATAAAGCTGTACTTTCAAATATTCGGTTTCTACTTCTGCTTGCCTGAGAGGGAAGGACCACAGAGCTTTATCTGCTGTTTTTGTGTAAATGTACCTGGAGGGCCTTGAGGTCCAGGAAGGCCACTGGGACCTGGGGGCCCAGGGAGTCCTGGGAAACCTTCAAAACCAGTGGGCCGTAAGCCGGGGTCACCCACTTCTCCTTTTACACCTTTGGGCCCAGGAGGACCTCGAAGACCTGTGTGCACAGACAGCTTCTGTTGTCTAAAGATCATTACTGATGGTGGTTAATCCTCCGTGATCAGTGTGAATTTGTGTGTATTACCTGGACCAAAACGATCAGGTCCTGGTTGGCCGGGAGGTCCTGGAAAGCCTTGAGGTCCCTGGTCACCCCGGGGTCCTGGAAAGCCACGTAAACCCGAGTCCCCTGGAGGTCCTGCAACCAATCACAGAAGAGGTGGTTAAAGGGCCGGTGGTTCACAGGAACACATGTGTAAAAAAAACTCAAGGTGTTACCTTGAATAGCATAACCCCCATTAACAAAAGAGCTAGGTCCTGGGGGTCCGGGGTCTCCCTGGTCTCCCTACAAGATGTACCCAAAAAACAGGTTAGAGCAGAAATATTGATGGTATCATCTCTCTAAACCAACATATAGATAAGTAACCATTTTCAGTTAGCTAACCATAAAACCCAGAGGGTGTATCTGAAAATGTGTCATTGTGGCAGAGTGATATTAACATTTTGTGCTTTCAGTGATGCTCGTTTGCTCTTCTGGCTGTAATGAGCGGTTGTTGAGTTACTGCCTTCTTCTCAGCTCAGAGTAGTCAAGCCGCTCTCCTTTGATATTAACAAGGCATCTTCACCCACCTTGCTTCCTCATTCTTTGCTCTGTTTGAACCTCAGCAGGTCATCTTGACCATGTCAACATGTCCAAATACGACTGCTGCCATATTATCAGCTGATTAGATATATGTTACCAAGAAGTCAAAAGGGTTTAATGAAATGTCCTGTAACTGCTAAGCTAGGGTAGTGTCTATAAATGAAGATCCGTGATTAGGCAATTTAATTATTGTTAATGTTTTATATTAAAAAATATCCGCTTTTACAAGTTGTCATTACCTCTGTAACAAGAGTAGTATATGTGACAGATAGAGCAATAAAAATTGCTACCATCAGTGTGAGCACAGTAGCCCCATCTGCTGGTGAAATAGCAGAGAAGCTTTATACAAACTTTGCCCTTTCAGCTGCTGCCTTTATGCCTACGGCGTGTGGATCTGATATATTGTGGTGTTATAAATTCACAGGTTCACTACAAATGATATAAAAGTTCTTTTTAGTAAGAAATGTTGATGTCTCTTTATAATTATTAGGATATAGGAAAACACAGCTGTAAGAAAATACCCCTGACTTGTACCATACATCTGCTTTAGAGGAACAGTGATTCTACCTTGAATCCTGGGTAGCCCGATGAGCCTGGGGTGCCTGGACGTCCTTTGGGTCCCTGGGTGGAAGAAGAAAAATTAATCTAAATTTAACATACTGTACAGGTTTAAAGTCTAATGGCTATCATGCCATGCAGCAGGGGTGTCTGTGTTGACAATAATATATATATTTTGTCATGAGTTAGGAAATAAGAGGATGCAGTAACTCCTGAGTTTCCTATAGATATTATGAGGTTATCTGAAGTGTACTTCAAAGTATGTATTGTATTTTTTCTTGGTTTTTGTGGGACTTTTTGGTTGTGAATGCACATGAATATGATTCTTAACATGGAGTAAGGGCAACAAATGTGTTGCTCTTTTTTTCTATGATTTAAGACCATCAACTACATTTTTACATGAAACCCCAATTCACTAAATAAAGGTAAAATTATATTTGATCCATATAGTAGATCCATCTACTACAACAGTAGATGGATCTCCTCTTCTATGTAGGAAAGACCATGTGTCTAATATAAGAGGATAACTGTGGGGATGAAGGCAAAGAAACAATTACTTTCACCTGTAAGCCAGCTGAGTATTTTCTGTGGCTCATAATTAATGTGAGAACTATTACTCTGTGCTTACAGTCTTACAAACCCTACCTGCAGTCCTGGAACACCGGGCGGTCCGTTAAACCCTGGAGCCCCCTGCTTGGCAGAAACACAAACAACACCCACCACAGAAGAAGAGGAAATGGTGAGGTTCCCCTCACAAAGGGAAATAAGGAAGGAATTTCAAACAGTAATGTCACTAAATGCACTTTAACTGAAGCCAAAAAGCACAGAGTCTTACTCTGCTCCCGGGGTATCCAGGAATGCCCTTTTCTCCATATTCTCCAGGATAGCCAAAGGGTCTCTGTGATTCAGCGACAAAAAGGAAGGTCTCCTGAATCACAATTTCTCCTAAAATGCATCTTGCATGGTGGGCATGAAATAAAAAATAAACAAGCAAACTGTTTGAATACTTACAGGTAGGCCGGGTATTCCAGGGTATCCTTTAGTTCCCTTTGGACCGGGGTCACCCTTTGAGAGAGGCAACGAGAGAGCAAAGTAAACAACAGCAAAAAATCCATCCTTGTTACGCACTCCATCCCCATTTGTTTTTCATCCATTGCCTTTAATAAATCATGGATCCTGTTCACGTGTGGTTTCTTCTTTGCGCGGTAGAGCTTTAACTGGCATTTTGTGGATGAATTTGTGGAAGTGTTCCTGAACCCATGGAATGATTTCCACGAGTGAATCATTCCTGTTTTTAATGCCGCGCCGTCTGAGCACCCAGAGGTCACAGACAACCAATAGGAATCTTTGGATTCCCCCAGATTCTCCAAATCTTTTGATATTATGCGCTGTAGATGACGACATATTTTAAGTATTAATAATTTGATATTGAAGCACATTATTCTGAAATTATTCGACAATTTGCAAATTGTTGAACCTCTGCCCTGCATTACTTCTGAGAGGCTCTTTTTATATCTAGTCATGTGACTCACCTTTGGCCAGTTAACCATTTTTCTTAACATTACGCATTTTCTCAGCTATTCATAAAATATTTGCAAATCATTGCATTCAGTTCTTATCTAGAGCACATTTAAAGCGTCACAATTTGGGGGATAAGTGGGTTTTGTATTTAATTGTGCTAAAATCAGGATCGTCTGCGACAGTCATAGTTTGCTGGACAGTCAAGTAGACGTACTCCTCTTGTTGAAATGCATGCAGCACTGTTGTGCCTCAAGTCTGTTGCATGTAATTTAATAACAGTGACTGTTAGTGCCTCCCTAATTTACAGTTTTGATGAAGTGGAATTAAAGACGTCATTTTTCCACATCTTTTCCTTCCATTTGTCTCTTATTCACGTAGCCTGAGGTTTATTATTTGACCTTCCAGCTGTGAAACCTTTACTGACTCAGGCATACAAAAGGTCTTATAAAAGTCTGGAGATCACTGAGGTCTCGGAGCAAGAGCTACCAAAAGAAAGGGTTGTCATTATCGTGACGTATGTGGCGTTTTTCCATCGCTGTGCGGCTGATCTGATTTAATCCTGCTTCAGTCTGATAAAAACAACACCTTGCTAAGAAAACGGTCTCATGCAGCTCGTCATTTAACAGCTTAATGTGGCTGCTGCTGTCTGCTTAGACCCTAAAGCACTAACATGGGGTGATTTCACCCACGCGGTGAGTAAATATCACTCAGTGGTATTTCCCAGGGGAATTCATATGCTCAAAAGGTATATGGTCAGCTGGTCACCTTCACCCTTCCAATTTTTTGTTCTTGTTGTTCATCTATCCTACTGTTTTCAGTGATGCAGGGAGTCTGTCACCTCCCTGGAAAAGGATCACATTTCCCAGGAAAAAGTTTCCATTTTTCTTTTATTTTTGTAGATTTTTTTCTCTTTGATACCTTTTTTTGTAGAGGGGAAATAAAAGAAGAGTCCTTTTTGCCGTGCATTTTTCTACTTTAATACGTTTTGGGAAGCATGTTTTAACTGATTTATTATATCAGGGGAAATGTTCCCTGACATTAGCGATAGCGTTACAAAACTAGATGTTAGTGTTGTGAATGCGTTCAATATAAAGCTGCAGCATTAGCATAGTGTTGGTTTTTAACTTTCTGAGTGGCCATAGGCTCAGAAACTATTCTGCTCGCCTCTACAAACAGAAGGTAGATGCATTCGCACAAAGTCTTGGTAAAGGACAGGAAGCTTTTTGCTTGTGTTTATATTGATCAGCCACGCTGGAGCGTGCTTTGGTTGCATGAAGCAAAAACAATATGTGTTGGGCAAATAGAGAGCTCGCTTTTCAAGAAATCTGCTAGATGACCATCGCTGTCATGTGGCAATAATTAAAAATCTACTTTTCCCAGTGACACATGGACATAACAGGAAGTCTTGGTTTGGATGTGTCGGTTACACCAAAGAAAAATGTCCGTTTCTCTCATTCATAAAGCAGTGAACCTGGGAGAAAAGTATGTAAGTAAGTGAAGCATACAAGTTTACCAACACATGATGGTGTCGATCACTTTCAGGCTGTTGCCACCATTAAAATGACTTTTTTATGTTTGAAACTGATTTTTTTGTGACAGTGAAATAAAACGCTAATTATGACTCGTGTTTCCCAACAAACCTGCATTCCTTTGTCTCCTTTGGGAAAACCCACAAACTCCACAACGCCATTGATCATTGGCTGGCCGGGGTCACCAGGCAAGCCCATGTCGCCCTGGATGCGGTGACCAAGGAAGAAAGAGCTGTTTACGCTGACGAAGCGCGGGAAAAAACAACCCCAGCTTTTGGAACGTTTAGGGGAAGAGAGGGCAGACTGTGGACTGGAGGATGGACGGCATGAGGCCGCGCAGGAAGCGGCTGAAGAGAGCGCAGACCGAGGAGAGGAGCGAGGAGCTTTATGGATGAGGATGAAGAGAGGCTGGTGTTTGTTGTTTCTTTACAACTTTAATCCTACTTACAGAAACTTTGAAGGAGGTTCAGACAGTAATAGTCAGATTCAATTTTAAGTTTTTTTTAACTAATTATAAACAGATTTGATTTCTTTTGGCAGATCTCCTCATGTTTCCAAAATTGTCTGTACTCAAGATGTGTCAGTCTGTGTCATGTGTTTGAAAGCTACCAAAAAATTTAGGATCAATAGTTTGAACTTGAAAGCTCAGACATGCTGAGTTTATAACAGTTTATAAAAGTTTATAACAGAAACTTTTCACTAGGGTCCACTTTGCCGTCTTCACTAGACTGCAGTTTAATGCATAAACGTTATAAGCCTCAAACACATTGCACAATGACAACACATCCCAAGGAAGAAAAACTATTTAATCCAAACACCTTTCACAATAAAAGCTTCCTAGTTTTGGTGCAGAGCAATTTTTACTGAACCTAAACTCAGTGGTTTTCCAGCAGTTAATGATTCAGCACCTTTAATGCCATAGTTTGTCTCTCACACTCACAGTATGCAGCATCTGTGTTGCTTTCATTACTTTTATTACAGCTGTAAAACAAATATGGGATAAATACTGTATTTCTTAAATGATCTTAATAAAAAAAAATCAGGTTGGCTGAAAAATGTAAATGATTTTTTCTCCAAATTCTGATTAAAGATGCACGACTGCTGCTCTCTGTGAGTCTGGACAGTGATGACCGACCTCTCCTCCACCTCTCCCCGTGTCTCCTCACGTCCTCCCTCAGCTCCTTGTTTCCTCCCTCCAGCACGTCCTCCTCTCTGAGGTTTGTAAGGTTTGCTGCAATCACTGCTCCTCTTCTTTATTAGACCTTTGGCCTGCCTACTGCTGCATCGTTGCACTTCTTTCTTTTGGTTACTTTCTGCAGTGAAACCCCCACCACATCCTTGCGTGTGTTTTTGTGTGTCTGTTGTGTTAGCTCAAAAACCTTCGCTCCTTCCCTTCCTTTGCTGTGTTACCTTATCTCCTTTGTAGATAGTGAGTGTTTTTGGGCCGCTTAGCGACGTGTCGCCGGGACTACCCCTGGGTCCGGGAAGACCCACGTCACCCTAGAGTCCGAAATACACACGAAACACACTGTTAGCCAATCAGGAGACGCAAAGAGCAGAGGAGGGGAAAGAAGGAAGGAAGGAGAGAAGGGGAGAGGAAAAGGAGAGAATGGGAGGATTATTTTACTGAAGCAAAGGTGAGAAAATAGCATCAGCACCTTGAAAAATCACATTAAATTATATTCACTGAACAGAGCAGATCTGGACTCTCAGTACAGTGTGAAGCAGAGTAGCATCAGATGCAACTAATGTTAATCAAAGTTAATCTAACCTGCTGTTATGCATATAAATGTGCACACAGTCGATAAGGGACATCAGTCCTTATATTGAAAGTAGATCTTTTTAAAGCTTCTTTAGGCGAGAAGGTGACACCTGCACACTCTGTACGCTGTACAACATGAGGTGTATCACTCCTCTGGTTTTCCACCTGGAGACAGCGTTTACCCTACAGTCTGCCTTTGGTGGCAGCTGTGACATTTAGCTGTCGCCTCATTGCTCTGACACACAAAATAATTGTCTAATTTTATCCATTCTGGACTTTCACAATGAAAACCTTAACGTCTTCAGCTCAACCTCCTGTTCTTTTGTCTTCGAACCATACACCATTTCAGGTCTCACTAACATATTTTAAATCTTCTCTTTCCCACTTGCGGTTATCCTTCTGTCACAAATCACCTCTGACACTCGGCTCCACCCACTCCCACTTGACTGCACTCTCTTTTCTACCTCTCTTGTGCACTGCTCCTTGATTGAATGCTTGACCTCAGGTACCTTGACCACCTTTGCTTCTTGCATGTTCACCTTTCCACCTGTCTCCCTCTTATTCACAGACATGTATTCTGTCCTGCTTATACTGACTTGCCCTTTTCTCCCCAGAGCAGACCTCCACCTCTCCAGGGTCCCCTCCACCTGCTCCCAACTCTCACTGCAGATCACAGTGTCATCTGCAAACATTGTAGTCCGCAGAAACTGCTGCCTTACAGTTGGACTCTTTTCTGTCATATAAATTTACTGCATTTTAGAAAAAGAAAAAGGAGGCAAAAAAAGAGGGTAAAATATAAATATAAGGCTCAAAAACAGATTAGAGAAGGTAAAGGAATAATAGCCGTGATAGATAAAAAAGAAGAAAGCTTAGTGACACTTTATATATTATAGTCAGTGTATAAAAATTCAAGGCCAGAATTAAAGAGAAATACACATGCTGCACATTTGTTTACTGAAAAAAAGTGTAATTCAATCCTAAAAGTGCATTTCACCAGGCTGGAGAAGATCCAGCTGTTTCCACATTCACTTCATCCCTGTTTTTATCCTTGCTCAGTCGCTACGGGTTTTGGTTGATCACAGCATGCATGCAGTGTGTGAGGAAGATGAATGTTAGTAGCACCTGTGCCATTTGTTCAATCGGTATGGGCGGGTGTGTGGATTGATGAGCGGGTGGTGAATAAGAAGTCAAGGAGTGGGAGAATGACCTACAAGTCTCAGCAATCATCACCAGAGGCCTGATGTGGTCAAGATGGGTAAATAAAATCATACAGGAAGCAGGAGCGAGTGGTTGCAGCACCCAGTTACAGCCGACAGGTTACAGTCCTCCAGAGTGACAACTCAGAAATTTCAACTGGTAAAAGTCCAGGGTGGGATAGACTCACATAAAGTCAGCTGGGATTAGCTCCAGCCCACTCGCAAATCTGAACTGGAGAGGTGTTTTTAAAACTGGATGGGTGGGACGAATTTTGGGTGAATTATGGTGAGAAATCTCTGAGCTGTCATTCAACAATAAAGAAATCAGTCCGTGAAGCCACTGGACATCGGACAAACTCCCCAATCTAAAGAAAAGAAAAGAAATTGCCAAAATAATTGAACTTGGAGTTGAGCTGGTCAGGATTAAGCTGAGCGATCTGTCTCAGGGAGTCTGCGTTTGTCTCAGCGGCAGCACGGATCACATGAAGAACAAACCAGACCGAAACAAGCAGAGGCTCATGTGATTGTTTTTATCATTCAGGAAACAGATGCAAAAATCAGTCCAACACATGTGTCAAGAAGAGGATGGAGAGAGGAGGAAGGTGGAGGGATGCAGGAACGGGTGGGGTTAAAAGGAGAAGGAGGGAGGGATGCAATGGACGGAAGAAGAGCAGGCTGTGCCACCACCAAAATGTTAACATGCACGGCATTAAATCAATGAACTTTAGTGTCATTCGAGCCGACACACACACACACACGCACACACACACACACACACACACACACACACACACACACACACACACACACACACACACACACACACACACAGCTGGAGCACTTAAAGCCTGCTGTTGTCATTAGTGGTTGTAGAGCAGTGGAGGCTGTGGAGGAGCTTCGCACGTGTTTGGAGACCACAGACTGGGACACAATGAAGGCTGCTTCTAACAGCTTGGACGAGTTTACGGACACTGTCACCTCCTATATCCACTTCTGTGAGGACAGCATTGTGCCATCACGCACCAGGGTGAGTTATAACAATGACAAACCCTGGTTTACTCCTAAACTCAAAAAGCTGTGGCTGGAAAAGAGTAAGGCGTTCAGAAGCGGAGACAGGGACTGCTACAGAGAGGCCAAGTACAAGTTCACTAAGGAAGTGGACATTGCCAAACATCAGCACTCTGAGAAGATGCAGCAGCAGATCTCAGAGAATGACTCGGCCTCTGTGTGGAAAGGTTTTAGGAATATTACAAACTACAAGCCTAAAACCCCCCACTCCACTGATGACTTGCTCTTAGCCAACACCCTCAACGACTTCTACTGCCGTTTTGACGAGCCATCAGGCAGCCTTCACACCTCCAACGGCCCCAACAATAGAGACACTTTGGACACTCATTCCCCCACCTCTCCCCCCTCCATAGAGCCATCACCACCTTCAAACCGTTCACCTACAACACCCCCCTCCTCACCCCACACAAAAGAGGATTTCACACCACCTCCTCCGACCACAACTCTTCATATTCATGAAGCAGATGTGAGGAAGCAGTTTAAGAGTCTGAATGCTCGAAAAGCTCCCGGCCCAGACGGTGTGTCTCCTGCCACCCTCAGACACTGTGCAAACGAGCTGGCCCCAGTGTTTTCTGGCATCTTCAACTCCTCACTGCAGGCATGTCATGTGCCTGCCTGCTTCAAGTCCTCTACCATAATCCCTGTCCCCAAGAAACCTAGGATCACTGGACTAAATGACTACAGACCCGTGGCTCTGACATCTGTGGTCATGAAGTCATTTGAGCGCCTAGTTCTCTCCCATCTCAAGACCCTCACGGCCCCCCTCCTGGACCCCCTGCAGTTTGCATATAGAGCCAACAGGTCTGTAGATGACGCCATCAACATGGCCCTACACTTCATCCTGCAGCATCTGGACTCCCCAGGAACCTACGCCAGGATCCTGTTTGTGGACTTCAGCTCTGCCTTCAACACCATCCTTCCAGACCATCTCCGAGGCAAGCTTTCCCAGATGAATGTGCCTGATCCCATCTGCCGGTGGATCACTGACTTCCTGACGGACAGGAAGCAGCACGTGAGGCTGGGAAAGAATGTCTCGGACTCCCGGACCATCAGCACCGGCTCCCCTCAGGGCTGTGTTCTTTCTCCTCTGCTCTTCTCCCTGTACACCAACTGCTGCACCTCCACCCACCAGTCTGTCAAGCTAATCAAGTTCGCAGATGACACCACCGTCATTGGGCTCATCTCGGACGGGGATGAGTCTGCCTACAGGAGGGAGGTTGAACGTCTGGTGTCCTGGTGCAGCCACAACAACCTGGTGCTAAATGCCCAGAAGACAGTGGAGATTATTGTGGACTTCAGGAAGCACACAGCTCCACTCCCCCCCATCATCCTGTCTGACACCCCCATCACCTCTGTGGACTCATTCCGCTTCCTGGGTACCACCATCACCCAGGACCTGAAGTGGGAGCCCACCATCACCTCCGTCATCAAGAAAGCCCAGCAGAGGATGTACTTCCTGAGGCAGCTGAAGAAATTCAACCTGCCAACACGGACGATGATGCAATTCTACACTGCAATCATCGAGTCCATCCTCACCTCCTCCATCACCGTGTGGTACGCTGGAGCCACTATCAGGGACAAACAGAGACTGCAGCGTGTTGTGCGCTCTGCTGAGAAGGTGATTGGCTGCAGACTCCCATCTCTGCAGGACCTGTACACCTCCAGGACACTGCGGCGTGCAGCCCGGATCTCAGCTGACCCTTCTCACCCTGGACACAGTCTGTTTGACCTGCTCCCCTCAGGCAGGAGGCTCCGGTCCATTCGCACCAGAACCTCTCGCCATAAGAACAGTTTCTTCCCCTCTGCTGTTGGACACATGAACAATAACCACATGACTGTCCCCGCCACTAACACATGACCCTACGCTGTGTCACTGCATCATTTCATGTCTGGCACTGATCACCACCTGCACTCATGTATATATCTTTCTACGTAGCACTCATAATTCTTATTCTCATGTATATATCTCATGTATATCTCATGCACATATCTTTCTTTCTACATAGCACTTTAATTCTTATTGTTTGCACTGAAGCACCGCAGCAATTTCCTAATGTTGTAAACCTCAACATCTGGCAATAAACCCATTCTGATTCTGATTCTGATTCTGATTGCCAAAGTGTCAGTTGGGGCCCCCTGGTGGACTTTGCAGGTACTGCAGGCATGCCACAGTAACACTGTGTACTAATTCTATCATGAATATGAAATTATCACTTATGAACAAAGTGAATTAAAGCAGAATTTTCTGGCTTTAAGGGGGCCACAGCACTTTTCCCTTTGGGAATGGCTGCTTTACAATATAGAATCCATAACATTTTACTACAAAACAACGTGAAACGGTGGTTAAAGAACGTTTTTCACCAACATAATGACTTAAATCTGAGCTCTGCTTTAATAGCAGTTTATTATTAGCATTTGGGTCCCCGTGAGGTTAAAAACAAGTTTTTGCTCCAACAAATAGAAAGATTTTTTCTTTCTTTGGAAAGAAACTGGGGGCAGACATTTATATACATCTTATAGTGATTCTTCCATCAACAAATAAATGTAACTTGGTATAAATTCTAAAAGGAGACAAAGCTATTTCCTGCATGCCCTCACTGCTGATTTCCTGTTTCTCCTTTCTGTGACACGAGACTACATCCTAATCTTAAACACAGACTGTACAGAAAAGATGAGTCACAGGCTTATTTTCCTGCAGTCAAATGTGTTTAGCGAGCAGTGGACGTTTTGCTGACTTGTCAATCACAAGGCTTTCATACCTTAAAGCCCACCCTTCTTTATACTGTGCTGTTAATCTTTTTTTCTTTTCAAATGTTCCCTTTATCCCTCCATCCTCCTCTGTCACACCAAACATCTGCATGCCCACCTTCACTAGAGCCACACATCTTCCCTGAAGTCTTCCTCTTGTCCTCCTGACTGGCAGCTCCATCTTCACTGTTCTTCCCTCCTCTGCACATATCCAAACCATCTCAGCCTTGCCTCTCTTTAACCGTCTTCAAGCTGCTCAGCCTGAGCTGTTCCTCTGATGCACTCATTTCTAACTCTGTCCAATCTGCTCACGCTTCTGTTTTACTCTGAGTAGGAATCTAACTTATAAAACATGCTTTTGCAGATAAAACCATAAAAAATGAACACATAGATAGTTACACTGACTGTGGCAAACTTTAGACGCAGAACACTTTGCTTCCATATTTGTAGCATAAAGGGAGCACAACCATGGTTCCTGTTTGCGGTCTTTTTCACGCGTGTGCGATGAATGAATCACTGCCACGAGCAGCATCAGCAGTGCTGCTTGTGTACGTGTGACTTAAATTGATGAATCTGTTGTGAGCTCTGTGGTTTACAGCGTACCTTGTCTCCTTTCTCTCCTTGAGATGCGTCACTACGGCTCCCCTAAAAACAAAAAAGGTTCATATGTACTTCTGGACAACAATGAGAGAATAAGAGAGGCTACCAAAAGGCAGCCATTTGTCTAAATTCAAAGAAATGATATGTCCCTTTAGTGTACCATTATACTTACCATTGGCCCTGGGGGACCGGGAGGACCTGGTGGGCCCTATAAACAGGACAAAGAGTCAGACTAAGCTCAATAAGTTAAAGATACATAAACCTACATTCTGGCTGTAATGTGACTGGAACTAACTTATCACAGGGTTTGCAGGTTATACCACTTTTAAGCTAAAAAAATGTGCTACTAATATCTCTAAGTTTTAAACACGCTGTTACATAGAACCTAAATGCCTTCTTGCATAGAACTTTTATGAATGTACGATATTTAATAAAGCAATATTAAAGCAATCATCACACAAGGCAGTAGAACAGTTTTTCCTTCATAATCACTGCATTCAGCATACTGCAAATTAGAAATTAATTAAACAAAAGAAAAGAAATGTGAAGGTGTAGATGCAGGGATCGGTCTGAGGAAGAGGAAACAGATAAATGAGTTTACATACTGGGTATCCTTCAGGTCCTTCGGGACCAGAAAAACCGACTGGACCATAAAGACCTTGTAAACCCTGCAGACATAAAACAAATGAAAACAAACCCACGTTACACAGCGGTGCTGTTTTCACTGTGGTGTAACATTATTTTAGACCACACATTGCTAACATCCAGTGCATATTTCACAGAGCTCAGTCGTACTACTACTTGCATTAAATATTTATGCTGTTGGGTGAAATAGTAAAAGAAACTCTTACAGGTGGGCCAGGGGGTCCTGGGTCACCCGAGGGACCCTGTATGGCCTAGATGAGGGCAATAAAGAGAAGAGCAAACAATAAATAAGATGCACCAACACCTCTGCACACATGGCAGAACACGGTCGTCTTCATTTGTGGCAAACATTGGGATTTTTATTCATGGTTATCAGCAGGAGTCAAAGTGGGCTCAATGCCACTCCAGCAGCTTCGGTAAATCAGAACTTAAATCTGTTAGCAGCTTTCAATAAACTGTATCAGGCTGGCAGTCGATCCAGCTGATGCCATCGAGTAACGTCGTCCTGCTGCACGCAAACGTTCTGTCTGTTCACTCATGTCATGTGTTCATGCTGCAAATGTCAATAAAGTTGTGCCACAGTAACCCGTTTCCTTCATATGCTGGGTAATTTGCAGTTCAATGTGTCAAAGAGATCAACAAATATCACCTAAATTAAAAACTCTTTCAGTGCAGGTTTATGTTTGTTTGTTTTTAGGTTGTTGGACTTTTTCCTCAATAAAGATGTTGCTGAACTTGTGGTTGTTAGTTTCAGTTTGTGTTAGAGTTTATTGACAAATTGAGATGCTTAGAAAATGCAAAGAAAACACATACAACAACATTTACTAACCACACATCTGTGTCTCGTTACCTTCCATTACCCTGATTACCCTTTTATGTACAAATAGTGTTGTCATTTCCTCAGGCTCTGTCGTCATCACTCTGTGTTCCTAGCCTCTTTATAAAGTAGCACAGGCTTAATTTACCTCTTTATTTCATGAACTCTGACACGTTTTGTTTACATCTGCCTGCCTGTGACTCGACATTTGGATCGCTTTGATCAACAACCACTCATCAATGACCGCTGGAGGAAATCTGAACTATCAATTGCGGGAGAATTATCTTTGTGAAAATATTAGTAACCTTTGCTTCACTTTTCCACACCTTCAGTTGTCCTACTGACTACTGAAATAAAGTTTATTTAGATAACCAATCAAAACTCAAATATTAAGTGGTTTTACTGCTAGAGAGGACTTCCTTTTCTTTCTAATCCATAGCTTCCCTATATGGAGATTGTGATTGTATGTGTAAGGATGATGGGATGGGGGATTAAGGAGGAAAAGATGCAGGAACTAAAAGATTTGTCCAACTTAATAAAAAATTAGAGTAATGGAAGTGGAAAAGTAAAGTTTTTGCAATATTTTGATACTGCAAACAGCTGAACTGCCTTGGTAAAGAGATCAGCCTGTGAGCAGCATCAGTGTGCATGAGTGGGAGCTTACAGCATTCTCCGAGATGAATACAGGCTCTCCTTTCTGACCCTTGGGCCCACTCAGCCCCTGTTGGAGGCAAACACAACATCAGTATCTCTGTCTCTGTATGTAAATATAATATTCGAAGTATTGCTATACGTGAGATTAAAATATGTGAGGTGAATGAAACAGGATGTCTTTCCGTACAGGAAATCCACTGGTGCCAGGGTATCCCCTCCCAAAGCCGGGATCTCCAGGATCTCCTCTGGTCCCGTTACAGCCGTCCAGTCCCGGTGGTCCTCTGCTGCCCGGCTGACCAGGGTGACCCTGCACAGCGAAGGATAATAAGGACATGATGACAAATTATAATTTGACCTCTCATTAGAATATTTACATTTCCATGATCATTTTTTTCTATATTCCTGCACTTTTTACACAATATGATCTGGAATTTTTAATGTGAAGGACGAGGAAGAGAAAAAAATCTGAAAAAAACTTGATGTTATCTTTAATGACAAGAAACCTCATTAAGGAAATTAATGGATACCGTTTGCATCTGTCTACTTACAGGCACACCATCACTTCCTTGGAATCCAGGCACTCCCATTGGTCCCTGCAAAGATAATAAATACTTTAAATATACAATAACTTTAAATGGAGACACCTTGTGGGAAAAACATGCAACTGCGTGCTTGGTGTAGAAAATCTGAATGTACAATGTTTGCATGAAGCATTATATTTAGCAAACTGCGATATTATTAAAAAAATGTATTTGCTAATTAGTTATACACAGTATGTGCATACATCATGGATCTTTTCATTAGGTACGCCTTGCTGATACTGGACTGGACCATATTTTGCCTTCAGAACAGCTTTAATTCTTCATGGCACAGATTCAATAAGGTGTCGAAAACACTGCTCAGAGATTTTGTTCTCAGATTATTCTGTAAACTCCAGAGATGCTTTTGTGGTCACTGAGATCACATTTCTTACATATTCTGAAGCCCAGTTTGAACATGTCTACATGCCACGTGGAGTTGTGATTAGCTCATTAAATCTTTGCATTAACTTAGATATTTTGTAGTAGATGTATTTTACCCTCTATAGCCAGACCCGATGCTGGCATCAGACAGGTGTCTTGCTAATGTTTTTAAAAACACCTGTAACTCCAGTAACTGCTGAATGTTTTGCTAAATTAAAAGAATTCCAACGGTTCTTGAAAGCAGCGACTCTGCACGTGTCAGGGATATTAGGGTCATTACGGTAATCCCGAGAAGAAGGTTGGTTGAGAGAAGAGAAAGTGAGTGAGTGAGAAGCAGCTCTACAGAAAACAAACATTTGAATGTGGGTTTATTTTACTTTGTTTTTTTTTATTATTTTGTTTTTTCTGCTTTCTGTGATATTCGTTGAGATTTGGATGTGCAGCCCTACCAGGGATTACCATAATGACATCACAGGAAAAGAACAGAAATGATGCTTTCAGGAACTGCTGATATTTTTTGTGCTAATGTTTCCTTTGATCTAAAAGTTTGACCTAAAACCAGCACTCCCATTGGTTTTAATGGGTTAACAAGGTGGCCACTGAGTGAACGAATCACATTTAATGGGAAAAACAAATTACAACCAACGTAAAGATCTGAAGCACCTACTTTGTCTCCCTTTGGACCCGACGGTCCTTTCAGCCCAAGGTGGCCCTTCTCTCCTTTTGGCCCAGAAGGCCCAAGGACCCCACGTGGCCCATCCTGTCCAGACGGTCCAACTTCACCGAGAGTTCCTGGACGACCCTGAGAGCAAAGAGAAGACATGATCACTGTTCACCAAACTGCAAGCAGAAAAACCTAGACTGCACACCCACGGGGAGAGTTAACATGTGAGTGTGGCTCACGTGTAGTCCATGTAATAACACAAGTAGTGATATGTGGTCCTAGTAGAGGCACAGCTACTGTAGGTTCACATTCAGTTAGAGAATACAAAGAAATTACAGTAAAATTAATGAAAAATACATTTTAGTCTTGAAAGAGCCAAAAATTCATGTTGTCTAAATGACTCACACAGCTCACAGGTGCACCGCTCAGTCGTGACCACAGGAGGGCAGCATAAACACAACAAACACTAACAGGTGGCTCTACTTCAGGCAAACGCACACACACTCACACAGCACCCAGAAGTACTGACAGCCTCCCATTAGCTCACATTTTAAGCAGTTTGACTGGATAAGGAGAGGGGAGATGAACAGAGGGAGGAGTGGGCAGAGAGTGGGACAGATGTTTGTGAAGGTTTAACTTCACAGCTAAAAAAGCTAACAGAGGCCATTTTAAGCCCTTGTTATTATGTAAATGCCGCAGGAAAAAACCCCAACAAAAACATAAATCCAGTACGAAAACAAAATCCATAGTAAGCTTGTCTTATATCATAAACTGAAATAAGAGTGCAGTTTCTACGTGCAAAGAATGCATGTAAAAGAATGCAGCGACATGCAAAGAAATGGGCTCGTAAACTCATTATGAATAAATAATAGATTTAAATTTCCTTGAGAATATAAACTGCGGCACGGTGGTTAGCACTGTTGCCGCACAGCAAGAAGGTCCTGAGTTCAATTCCAACATCAGGCCGGGGTCTTTCTGTGTGGAGTTTGCATATGTGTGGAGGATAGACATCAGTAATAATCTTAGACGAATAATTGTTGCTGCCCATTAATGTGGGAATGGCTATAAGGCAAAAATGCATGTGAACAAACAACCAGCCTTCAGCAGAATGACTTAAAAAGAAAAGAGTCAACATATTGCAATGGTCCAGTCAAAGTCCAGATATGAACTTTGCTGAAATGCTGGTGTGGGACCTTAAGAGAGCTGTGCATAAACAAACGCTTGCAAACCTCAATGGACTGAAGCAACGTTGTAAAGAGGAGTGGGCCAAAATTCCACAACAACAATGTGAGCCACTCATAACATCATGAAGGAAACAAGTGATCCAAATTATTGCTGCTAAACGAGCTAAGCTACTGAATCATAGGGTATACAACGTTTTTCACACTGCTTCTGCAGTTTGGCCTAATTTTTGCTACATAAACAAGAACACAGTGTAACACATTGTGGGCTGTTCTTCACTTCAGGTTGTATTTACTCAATTTTGGACCAGATGTTATTTTATTATGTGTGAAACCTTGGAATTCAAGGTGGGTGTACTTGCCTTCTCGTGTTTAATGGCAACTTTTTCAACTTTAATGACAGTAATTAAATAACTCACATTAATATCAGTGCGTTTTTAATGTGTGGCAGTGAAACACCTGCTAGCAGAATTTTGCTGTAAGTTTACAGGTAAAAACAAATTTACAGGGTTTTCACTTAAACACTGTAAATGTGTTTGTCTTTGTAAAGTGACAGTGATGCCAGACTGGTCTTTGTCACACTGTCTTACCTGAGCTCTCAGCTCTTTTTCCAGCCTCAGGGCAGGCAGGTAGTGCTTAATGACAGGGCTGTGCCAGCCTGCCTGAGTTGTCTGGCCCATAGTTCACACTCACACCTGGTTTCACCCAGGGAAAATATGCAGGGATCCCATAGGAAGCTGCTTTCTTTCACGCCTTTCCTTTCATCCCTCATTCCTCCATCACTCCTTATTGAAACAACTGCTATACATCATTTCTTCTCCCTCTTTCTTTTTGGTTCTCCTTTCCTCTTCACCTTCCACCAACTTCCTAATGCTTAATCTCTGACCTGTCTTCCTCCCAGCTGTCATCACAGTTTAAGCAACATACACCTATAAATGTCTTAGCAGACCTCCAACCACTGGGTTAAGTATCTCTTTGTTTATTTAAAACTCAGCAGGTCATGGGGTCACCTTGTCCAAAGGCTCCACCGTCTTTTTAGTTTCTATTTTCAGGTCATGGGTCACTTTCAAAGCGTCTGTCTGGCCTTACATAAAAGGTGAGAGGTGAAGAGTTGGTTAAGGTGAAAAGACGATCTGGTGTCAGTTAGTGAACAGTGTTTTTTCTGCCTCAACCAAAAAAAGATGTTTACAAGCTTGTAAAATAACCAACAAATGCTAAAAATGGCTTCAAAACCGAAATCTCTGAAAGTCTGAGCTGTTTATTGTCCCTGACTCTTTGAGGGAGGTTCTGAGGGTTTAAGGCATCTGTGTATTCCCTAACATGGTATGGTTTTAAAAAACTGAGAGAGGAGGGGGAAGAGAAGAGATGAAACAAGAAGGTGGGTGAAACCGCCATAAAAACAGTTACATGTAGTTTTAAATAACATCCAGGCGGCTTAATTTGCCATAAATTTAAAGCTGCTCTAAAATTCACCAGGGGGATTAGAACGAGTCTTTTCAACTCAACTTTATTTATATTGCAAAGTAAAAATCCTACAATAATAGAGGGAAAACCACAACAATTAGAAAACCCCCTATGAGCCAGCAGTTGGTGACGGTTGGAAGGAAAAACTTCCTTTCAGCAGGAAGAAACCTCTGGCAGACCCAGGCTCAGGGAGGGGCATCCATCTGCCGTCACTGGTTAGGGGTGAGGGGACGAAGACAGGAAAATAGACACTCTAATTTAAAAGTAGAGTGGGTGTCCGTCTCCTAAATCCAAACTGGGAGCTGGTTCCATAAAAGAGGGGCCTGAAAGTTGAAGGCTCTGTCTCCCATTCTACTTTTAAATATCCTAGGAGCCACAAATAAGCCTCCAGTCTGAGACCAAAGTGCTCTTGTGATCAAGTATGTGACCTTGTATGTGAGGAGCGGGAAATTCAATTCTGGATTCAAAAAAGAACCAATGAGGGGGGAAAACCAATATGGAAGAAATCTACTCTCCCAATCAATGACTGTTCAAACAACTGTCCGGTCTTGCTTCTACAAGGACTTTGGTGCTAGACTGTACAGTGGGTTCAATGAAGGAGAACAGACCTCACAAGATCACAGTTTTATTTATCTTCAAAAACAGCTTCTTGATGCATCTGGAAACAGAGCTCAAAGCTGGAGATGAATCAGCTAGAGCAATGGAAGTAAATTAACAAGCCATCCATGCACTGAGTGTTTCTTCTTTCCTCGCCTTATTTCACTCTCTAAGTGTTTAAACAGCACTCTGCATTTAATTATTAGTTATCTTTAATCTCTGGCTCTCTTCTTGCCTGACTTTGCTGTCTGATTGTTGGGGTCTTCTCTGTTTTACCTCACAAAATAAATCGAGGACTGTTGTTGTGATTTGGAGCTATATAGGTAAGATTGAATTAAGTAGTTAAATGGCCTTTAATTAAGTATATGTCTAGCTCTGCTTTTTGTAGACAAGGAGACAAATTTTATCGTTGATCTTTCCCCCTGCCAGCATCTCCCTGAGTCCCGACACCGTCTCATTTGCCAGTTGGCATCCCTGTTTGTTTTCATGCCATCCCGTCGGGTCTCCGCCCGGCTCTTCCAGACCTTCCATCCTCATCACCTTCCAGCAGACTAGTCAGTTTGTAGGCCCAAATCCCTACCAGCATAATGGGCACAATGGACCCTATTCTGGCCCACTAAGCTCTCTGGACTTGCTGCTCCCATCGAGCATACCTCACTTCCTGATAGAGGAGAGTGCTTGGACAGACAGATTCTAGCCAACATTCGTGTGATAACCAGTGTGTGTGTATGTGTGCTGTTTATGAACACACACGCATGCAAACGCGAACACACGCCCTCGGGCCCTTGGAGGGTTTATCCGCACACATTGTTCTGTGAGCCGGTTGTGCTATGGGGAAGATTTTAGCTGTCACACCGCATGCTCACTTGGGTTTGATGATGGGCTGAAGATGAGGCAAGGGGTGGGCAAATGATAGGTCTTTGGGTGCAAGTTTAATCAGCAAACCAGTCTGATAACCCAATTATGGTTGGAGCCAAATGAATCGGCAGAACCTCAAACGCCTTTGCCAAAAAGGCAGAGTGAAAATACGGGCTGAAAGGACGGGACTCTTGATGCCGTTAAAGGTGAAACAAGCTCCCACACTCCGTCCATTTAAAATTACAGACAAAAGAGAAAGAAGGAAATCCTCCTTAGATGGGAATGTTTGGGTTAGGTCTATTCACTAATGGTCCGACTGCAAACCTAAACATCTCGTTTATCCCAGGCATGTTTGTCCTGCTCCAGATGACTGAGGATAAACCAACCACAGACAGAAAGTGAAAGTAAAGCCTCGATTTTTTTAAGCAAATTTAAGACTAATCACATGGTTTCTTTTCCCAGAAAACAGTTCAGTGGCCTGGTATTTATGTATGTATGGCTGTGAAAGTTGTCCCTCCATAAACATAAAAAAATGACCCAGCTGACCTGGACAAGCACTTGAAAACTTTTAACACTTTGAATTAACTGCTGAAAAACATCCAAACATTTTCAGCTGCTCCACAACTCATCCCGAGTAGCTCCAAGCCTCTGCGCGGCTTCCAGATTTTTTTCTTTGTGTGATATCGGACCAAACATTCAAGAGTTTAATTTCAAATCAATACAGCATATAAGCTCATGATACATTTCTTTTTATTGCTGACATAAATAAAGCAACAAAGCTTAAAAATTGTGAGATATTTCTTTAGCTTCTCCTTCATTAACTGTCTGGCTGAAATAATTTACTGTTTTGTCAATTTGCTCTACTTTCCAAAACCCTGAAGATTTTTAGTTCACAAGTGATTTCAGTGCATCTTTGATTCTTTTGGTTTTTATACCTGAAACAAGTTTCTTTGCAAACTTACATTTTTATTTTGGGTAAAGAAACAAAGTGTTTTCAGATATTTTATCAGTTTCCCTTGTGATATAAACATAAAACAGCTTCTTTCGCTATTCATACTTTAGGTATAAAATATTACAGCCAAACTATCATTGAATGTAAGTTAATTAAATGGTAGCCAAAGTTTACTGATTCTGGTTTGCAGTGAAGCTCGCTGCATCAAACTTTCTAATATTTCCTGGTGGAGCTGGATTGTTAGTTTTCAACACACTGTATGGTTTTCATACTCCATAAGACAGATTCCTACAGCTCCGCTCTACAATTGACTCCTCTGGGTTTGGTGATGGCTGCCATTACACACAAACTGTTCTCTGTTTTCACCCAGGTGCTTACCCCACCAGTAAATACCCTATTACTGGTCAGCGGACGATGCCATAAATTTGTGGAGTTTCCTCAGCTGTTGTCCAGGAAGTGAGCAACTTCCTATTTGTTATTTAAATGCAAACTACTATGAATCTCTACAAGAAAGACTAAAACATGAGGTAAAAGTTTCAGAATAGGTTTTTACAGCTGTATATATGGTTTACAGCCTTTTATCCCCTGGTCTTAGAAACTTTAATTAAGTGGTATAACTGGAGCTAAAGCAACATTACACTCCCATGCGTCCACCCTGAAAGTTAGCCCACAATGATGCCAACTGCTCAGAGCAAACAGCACATGTAATTGGCATGCACAACTCATCTAAACCTTTAAAACCTCTAAACCACTGCGCAAGTATTGTAGATAATCAGGTTTGGCTTAAAAACTAATTACAGTAATCAGTGTTGAATTATCTGGTAGGTCGAGACAAATGGAAAATGAAAGAAGAGGAATTTTGTGCTTAAATACTTCAGTTCACTGCAGTATTGCAGTTGCAATAAGCTAAAGTGGATAACAGTAATCCTGTTCTGAGAAAATAGTCTCAACTACACCCCTTTCTCATGATACCATCTTATTTTGACCTTTGTGCTACATTACATTTTAAAGATAAATTATCACAGTGGCGTGTCGGCATCAGTTAACCCCTTAACATTGTGTGTCATATTTAATGCATACAGCTTTTTTGCCAGTTTTTGGGACTTCGACATCATCGGTGTGAATTTTCCCCCTGAAAAACCTAAATAAATTGCACAATACATTTTTAAGCAATTGGAAGAAAAAAAAAACAAATATAGAAATATAGCAAATATAATACAAATTAAATGTCATATATGAAAATTGAAATGTGATTTATTTTTAAACAATAAAAAAAATAAAGTTAAATATACACTATTTTAAAAAACCAAACAAATTTTCTGGCAATTATTTCATGATTCAGGCTTTAAAGGGTTAAAAAAAGAGTAAAAAGAAAAGGTTAAAGGTTAAAAAGCATTCAAAGATAAAAAACATGGGTGAAAATCATACAAACTGTAAGCAACAAATGAATCCTGTTGTATCAGCAAAAACAAGACAAGTTATACCAATCAAACATCCCAAAACTAAAGGTGGATTAGCTACGAGTGGAAAAAATGTCAGCTTTCCTGTTTTATTTAGGAGAGTGTTTCATGAATTTGACCATTTTAACAAGTTTCTGTTTAAATTATAAGTAAATTTGCAGAATTGTTTTTTTTTTTAGTAATAAATGTGTTTTCCACACTGCTGTGTTAAGTGAACATGAGGAGTTTAGGTTGCAAACACCTAACTGCGTTAATATTGAGTATCAGTTCAAACAAATGAATGTTGATTTTTTTCTTAATCTCATTGTTGGCATCACAAAGGAAATGCTGTCCCGTCGCGGCAGATGGCCCCGCCCCTCCCTGGGCCAGGTTCTGTTGGAGGTTTCTTCCTGTTTAAAGGGAGTTTTTCCTTCCCACTGTCACCAGGTGCCCTTGCTCAAAGGGAGTTGTCTTAATGTTGGGATTTTCTCTCTATTACTGTAGGCTTTTTACCTTACAATATAAAGTGCCTTGAGGTGACTTTTGTTGTGATGTGGTGCTACATAAATGAACTTTAATTGAATTGAACTGAATTTAAGAGAAGGCAAAAACTTTTGAGCTGAGGTCCATTAAAGTAGGGACCTCAGCTTAAACGTGCTTAAACGTGCTGACTTCAGATGCAAACATTGCGCCTATAGAAGTAATCTAGTATTCACTTCTGTTCTTTGAATCTGGTTTCATAACATTTTTGCTGAATTGTGTCATAGAAACTGTCACTAAAGCTTCTGAAAGTCTGGATTACAGACCAACCTAAAGGTCCAACCACCTCATCCAAATCATATCTGCTCTAATGACGGCTGAGATATCCAAGAATGCACTTTTTTCCGCTCTCTTTGGGATGCCAAACAAGTCTAAAGCTTGATCAAAACAAGACATCACTCCAAATCTGGCCTCAGCGCTGTCCACTTGGTCATATCGAATGATCCAAAACGCTAGAAACAGCCAGACTTTTACTTTGAAGGAATTTTCAATTCCCCTTTACAGAGGCTCTTAATTATGTGAATAAGAAGTTGAGGAATTAAGTGAGTCCTCATGGTTTAGATTCCTTCTTTCCTTACAACATACCAGAAAGTTGCAGAAGAAGGGAACGAGAATGTTTTACACTTGGAGATAAAAGCAAACAACTCAAATCCAGTCAAGCCTGTCACACGTCTCCACATGGATTATAAAAAACCTTATTTTCCTTAACTTCAAACACATAATATGTCCATATGTCTACGCTGCTCTTCCAGGGAGTGCAGGAGCTTCCTCCCCTCCCTCCCTGTTTCTCAGCAGCATCTACCCTTACTGCACAACGAGATCACTTCTGATTGGATCAGTTCCAAACTGCCTTTCTGTACAATTAATTCATTAGTTCTAATTAAATGTCACATTTTCATCTCGTTTTGAATCGTTGACTAGTGTCAGTACATTTCATCATAGTTTTCGTGACGTGGGTTGCCACTGGCGGGGCAGCTCTAGTAGGTGTGATGCGTCGGTGGTCGAGCGTGTTCGTCCATAGGCCGTTTGCTGTTCTTTGTTTGGTTAAGCTTTTGAATTGTTCGGCTTGCCTCAGATTAAAAGTGTGCATGACAAAAAGCTGAGGCGCATCCTTGTGCGAAGACGAGCTTCATCCAGCTGTGTTTAGTTAGGCTGGGATTGAGATTCCTGCAGAGCTCTCTGCTAATGTGCATATTTTCTATATTAGAGCGTATCTGTGTGTGTCTCCATCAGCAGTGTGGGACATATCTCCTCCACGTATCTCCTCTCTGCTCCTTCAAAACAAGAGCCCTAAGAGGAGAAACAACAGCAGAGGACCCTCTACTCCCATGCGATACCATCTGACGCCCACCCAAAGTGCAGCGAGGAGTCAGCGAGGTCTAAATCAAAGCAGCAAGAGCAACATATTTGCTTTTAATCGTGCTTATTTTAAAGCAGTACTCAATGTATGAGACACGCAGTGCGAGCGGATTAAGAAATACCACACACATGCTCAGACATAATTGCATGTTCTGTATTTCTGGGTGACATATTTCGTCTTGCCCTTTAAATTGATGAGCTTCTGCATGTTTAACAGGGTCTCACTGAGTTTATGCTTAACAAGAAGGGCACGGCAGCTCTGAGAATAAAATGTCATAAATGACAGTTTGCATTTATGTGGAATTGTCATAAAACAACTTTGCTGTCATCACTTTAAATCACAAGAGCCTATAAAATCAGTAATAATCAGGTTTGCACATTCCTGCACGTGTTGACCTTTGTTTGAGTGTGTTTGTGTGCTTAGACTTAGATCGCCCAGGTATTTAATTCCTACTTTGTACAGAAAAGGGAGCAGTGAGGATAAACTACAGAGATCTGGCCTCTGGATCTTTTACTCAACACTTATTTTTTATTCAGTTTAATTCTTTAATTTTGTTTGAGTTAAATAAATAGGATTGCAGCTAGTATTAGACATATAAAATGAAAGTTTAATGTCTTAAAAACTAGAAAAAAATGTAACTTTTTGGGACTAAGAAGTATATGTATCCAATGAGACACATTAGAAGTAATGTACGAATAATTTTGCACTTTAGTCGTGTTGTGATGATTATTTCAGGTTTGCTGTTTAGATTGTGATTCGTCCATATAAGCAGTGTTGGGACTAACGCGTTATTAAGTAACGCGTTACAGTAACTACGTTATTATTGTGGTAACGAGCACGGTAACTAGTTATTATGCCAAAATCAGGAACGCGTTACTCGTTACTGGGATTTAGATAGGGTTGTTACTCGTTACTTCGTGTGGTGGCTATCGCGGAGCTTCCACAGATTCAGTAACATTAGCAAGTGGTGGAGGCCAGCAGGTGGATGAAGGAAAAGGGACGCAGAAGGAAAAGAGACCCGAGGCGGCTGCCGGTCCAAGTGTGAACTGAACTTCAGGTAAGAAGTTATGACCTGCAGTCTCTCTGGGTCAGATATGAACCAAGTTTAGGTGGAGTTTATTTTCGTAATTCTGACTTTTTCCGTACTGCGTGCTAGCTAGCATGACGGAGTTTCTATACAGCTGGGTGGTGCTATGAAGTTAATGATGTTGAACTTTATTTTGTTAATAAGTTATTAGAGTTGCCAACCGTCCCGTCTGGTATTCAGAGAAAATATTACGCGTTTCTTATTGAGGTGAAAAGGAACAGTTTGTCCCGTAATTCAGCTACAATGAAAAAGACACAAAGCTGGAGTTGTTCTGTGTCTTTGCTGCACAGCTGCCTCTTCTTCTTTCATTCTCCCCCCTCCCTCTCCCGTTTCTACTTCAATCATGAAACTGATCATTGATCAGCTGATCGGCTCTCTTGTTTGTTTATCGCTCACTTTGCGCCGAAAGAGGAAACCAGCGGATGTCGCGCTAAACAACAGCAGCACGTTTAAGCTTGATCAGCTGTTGTTAGAATTTATTTAATATTAATTTCTAGTATCAGCTGATGTTTGCTGGAGCCACAGCTGCAAAGCTGCTGGTCATGATGTCGGTTTGGTTATCTGGTGAGAGGGAAACATGAAGATGAAACCAGGAGATGTCCTTACTGAACCATCAGAGCTGAACAGGTGATGGAGAAACAGGTTTACCTTTTAGGTGACATGAATGAGTTGAAGGGAAGTTATGAACTGTTTCTGAGAGACAAATAACACCAGGATCCTTTTTTAGGTAGCTGACAGCTGGTAACTGTGCAGGGGCGGGTCTAGCAAAGTGTTGCCAGGGGGCCAGGTAGGGCATTAACAGGGAAAGGGGGGCACAAAGAAATACTTTTCTTTCTTATTCTCATTTAAAATGTCTCGCTTTTAAAAAATAATTATCTGAATCTTTCAACAAACGATTGATAGATTGATGCATATATACCATCAAAACAGTGTACATCACTGTCACAACAGTGTTTATTTTCATTCAAAGGCTTTATGATTTTTCCTATAATGGTGGGCCGGTCTCTAGTCAAAATGCCCGGGCCAATTTTCTGTCCCAGTCCAGCTCTGTATGCGGCTCATCTGCAGTCTGGTGTTGCCTACATCTTCCTATTCAGAAGGCAGAATTTCCGAGTTCTGAGTACAATCGAAAGCACCACGACTGCAGTTTTTGTGTTGGATGTAAAAGGCGCACATGACGCTGTGACGTAGGCTAGAATCATGGCAGCAGTCAATGACGGTCCAGGTGTGGGATTTCTCTCGTGGAAATATGCACATTATCTTTTCCTTTCTATTGGTAGGTGGCACAGTGCACTGTGGCAAGTAAGCAAGCTAGAAGACTGGCAATCTTGCTGGGTATCCAGTTACGGAAGCAACACATTAACAAGAGAATTCTGAGTAAAACCAAAGTTACTTTCCCTAGTAACTAGTTACTTTGAAAGTAACGAGTAACTTGAAGTAACTGAGTTACTTTTGAGAGAAGTAACTAGTAATGTAACTAAGTTACTATTTTAAAGTAACTTACCCAACACTGCATATAAGTAACGTGGTTTCCAGTGTTTGGGTAAAGATTTGCCTTATAGCAGACTGCAACTGAGACTCCTGTAGCTTCGGTCAGTGTTCAGGTTAAGAGTTTATCTCCTGCTATCACAGTGCTCCTGTGACTGTGCGACTAATGGGGCACAAAAACACAACACATTATTTTGTCTAATAAATAACGTTAATATTGAGTAGAAGTGTTGTTAACACTCAGGGCAGTCTTCTGTTTTTGCTTTTGTAATACATTTTGATAAAATAAAGTTGTATTAAGTTGGTGTAAAATGTATTAAAAATGACGTATGACTCCTTTACTTTCAGGGGCGATCGTGGCTCAAGAGTTGGGAGTTCGCCTTGTAATCGGAAGGTTGCCGGTTCGAGCCCCGGCTTGGACAGTCTCAGTCGTTGTGTCCTTGGCTACAATGTAGCTTGCCATCACCAGTGTGTGAATGTGTGGATGACTGGATATGTAAAGCGCTTTGGGGTCCTTAGGGACTAGTAAAGCGCTATATAAATACAGGCCATTTACCATATACTACACTGGGTTCTTCTCTTTTATCTTTTTTGCACACATAAGCAACTTAATAAAACTCAACTCTTCATTCGGCATTACTTCATTTAAAACCAGCTTCTGTAACTTTAAGCTCGACCAAACACAACTTATGTACACACAATATAACTCTGCTGCACTTGATTTTCTAATCAACACTAATGTGAATGTCGTTAAACTTCATACGATACTGGAACACATGAACGTTTTCCATCTGGAAGGCTGTATATTTTGCAGAACTAGCAAGTGTAACAATCTTAAGTTTTGGTTAAAAATACTTTGCTTTGCTGCTTCTTTATTACTTTAGCTGTATACACATTCTGCTATCAGGACCAGTGACAGGTGCACCGCCTTGCACACGAACACTTCAGTATACCCACTCTTACACCTGTCATAACTCAGCTTTAACAGGAAGCAGAATTAAATACACATACACACAAAATAAGTCTTAGATAAAATGATATAAAACAATTTTTAAAAAAAGCATCAGTTATTGTGTGTTTAGTAGAAAATGCCAAAACTGTATCACCACATGTTATCAGATGAGCCCTTCTGAACTAAACAAACTCCCTTTTCCGAGGAAAATCCCCCACACACTAAATGTAGACTTGTTGTAAATTTCACTTCCTGAACATGCCATATGAGGGCAGTAGAGTGCACTGAGATAATGCACTTTGATAAAGAAGGTCTTTAAACCTTGTGTCCAAGTCTGTCTTTAAGATTTAACACGAAACAACAATAATAAAATATTCAAAGTCTGAAGAAGATGAGAAGATGAAGAAGGAGTGACAGAAAACAGGCTGCAGAGGTCAGGGAAGTAACTTTTCTGAACACACACATGAAAACACACACACGCACGCACACTTGTCTCTTTGTGTCTGTGAGTCTGTGATCCTGGTGCCCCTGACCTTCTGCTCTTTTCTAGTCTTTGTGGTGGCTATGACCTTTGACCTTTTTTAGAGTAAAGGCTGCCTCTTCTTGGGGAGTGGAGGGGCTATGAGTGTCAGGTGTTCGTGTGTTTGAATAAAGTGATTCAAGGCGAGGCGCAGGTTCAAAGCTCTCATTTCAACTCCGACTGACAGACGAGTAAGGCGGGGTTTTGTACGTTGAGATATTCTTGACAATGGGAGCCAAAATGGCCCCTTTACCACTATTTTACAAGTGTGTGTGTGTGTGTGTGTGTGTGTGTGTAAGATGAAGCCTAAACAAAACCCACCAGCATGCTTTAACTGGTGGACTTCCTGAAGGGGGAACCTGATAAAATATCAGACTGGGGCCCAGGAGCATGTGTGTGTGGGAAGATGTTTGTATGACAGGCCACTGCTGATAAGTTGGTCCTGAACATCACCATATATGTCGCACACACACATAGCAATACCTGAGATTTAAGCACGCGTGCACCACTATTAGCTACACTTGTTCACAAGCCCTCAGTCAGGGACGTGCACGCAAACTTAATAATCTCCAGATTGAACGATAAGGAACAGAAAAGCGAGAGATCAAAGTTATCGAAAGGAAACAAAAATCTCAAGTTGCTGAGATCTTTGTATCCTCTCTTTATCAAACAGTGAACACCACTGTCGTTACCCTTTCTTTTTTAACCTCTGATGACACCATCTCTCTGTGGCAGTGACAGAAAACTTAATCCATTTTGAAACTGTTATTTCTCTGCCAATTCCTCCTCCTTTGTTTAGGGATTACGAACAAACAGTCTGAGCAGTGTGTCCTTATCTTTTCTGAAGGTAAAGGCCTCAGGGAGCCTTTCATCGAGCGGCCTCATAGGGGATTCATCCTACCGTGACACACATCTACTATCCCTATGCCTTCATCTCACTTTAGCCGAGGTAGACGCTCTACCTTCCTCTACATTCATCCTTTATCCCTGCCCCCTTTTTGTTGTCTGTCTCCATGCGAGACAGAGAGTGTGTCTGTTTCTTTTCTCCTGAACAGAGTTTCAAATTTGGCGCAGTCTGTCAGGACTGACAGACACTGAAAGACAAATTCATTTGAACCAACTTGAAGAAAAAAAATTTGCATGTTAGAGGCTTCAAATAAGCACCTTTGCCAGCCTTGGCAAGCCAACAGCATAAAAAAACAAATACATCCATCATTTAAAGTTGCACCATGCCCATCCTTAAAACTGATAACTGGAATCAGCTGTTAATAACCGCAGATAAAAGGATAACGATTGAGAAACAATAACGTATCTGCCAACCTTTTCTAGGCCATCAATTGAAGGGCTTATCAAGCAAGTGTGCAGCCCTTACGATCAGCTTACACTACCGTTAGTAACATTTACAAGATGCTCACAGGAAAATATCCAAAATAGGAGCATCTGCACTGGGAAGGTACTTCTTGAGAACCTCTAACACTATGCAATAGTTGCTACATGTACAACCAATTCACTTAAAGACCAAGACCGAACTAACCAGCATGATTATGGCACAAGTCAAACACATATGTACTTGAGTCAATGCTGAGGTCTCACCTCATTAGGTTAGATCGTGTCAAACGCGAGGCGGTTTCATATGTCAGTTACTAACAGTCTGTCGGTATGTGGGAGTCGAATCTTCTCAAAATTGTCCAGGCCTTAAACCTCATGTGTGTTCTCACTAGTCGTAGTAAATCCATAAAAATAAGGATTTATGGAAATACTGAATAAAAACTTGCTTCCTTGAAATAGACTACATTTACAGTTCAGAATTTAATATTACATAAAATAAACTATATACAAAGTGTCTTCAAGCTTCTTGCTTGAAACCATTCATACTACACAGAGTAATTAAGCAATAAACAATTAAACTGAAATGTTTTTCATGGTTTTCTCTTTCTACTATAGAAATGTCGTTTTTTTAAAACAGTTACAGTTAAAAAACTGGACAGTCTGGGCAATGAGCTACCAGAACCTCGTCTGTCATTTTAAATATTTATGTCTTTTTATTTATTGATTCCCTGTTGTGGGTATGAAACCTCAAAGAATGATAAGTTTGTTTAGCTTTAGGGGGGGGGGGGGGGGGTGTATGTTAGTAAAGTCACCTCATCTCATGCTGTCATGCTGATGCAAGAATGAATATCTCAGCTTGTGCTGCATCACTTCTGAGCATCAGTCTCTTTGCAAGACTCCTCATTTAAGCTAAATAACCCAATCACCCGGCTGCAGGTAGGAGGTGGCTGGACCTGACTGTAGCACCAGTGAGACGCCTTCAATAGCATCAGCCTCTGCAGTCTTTCTCTTGAGTGAGCCACTCACATATTGCAGCTGACAGTGTGAAGAGCTTCACTCCAGCACGACACAGAAAATGTTGAGCTGACCCCTCTGGACCCTCGGCAAAATCAGGAAGTCTTTTCCCCTCCGTCTCTGTTTCTGATCAGCACAGATAAAGGCCTGACAAAATTAAATAAAACACATGCTTCCTGATCTTTCTTTAATTTGAAAAGCCCAACCAAACCATCCTGTCGTCCCCAGGGCTGCCCTTTGACCCTCGAGGTTCATCCAGTTGGAGAGGATGTTTTTGGACTTAATAGATCCATGTTAAATCCACCGAACAAAAAACATCACGGAAACATGTGAACACAAGATTTCAAACACTTCTGCTCTGTATCCTCTCAGAGCCTCAGGACTTTTTAAGTGGAAGAAAAACTGAAGCCGTCGCGCAAATCTAATGAAACTAAAAACTAAAACATCAGTGTGTTATGTAATGCCACATATAAAAGCCTCTTTATCCTTTCTAAGTTTGCGAAGCTGACAGGGAAGACATATTTGGTTGGTTTTTTTGTACTTGTTTTTCTTTATTACCAGATGTCTGCTACATGCCACATTTATTTGCTGATGATTATTCTATTGATATTTTTACGCCCAGGCATGCTGGCTCTGCCCACCGTTCCAGGTAAAGTGCCCTCAAGTGCTGTTCGCACAGATGTGGGTAGGTATGAGCCAAAAAAATTGTCATGGGAAAACACGAACAACAAATGCAAGTATCACAAATATTTAAAAGGTCAACGACTGATATACACCCAACACATTTTTTTAATGAGACGCTGTACATCACACGTTCTAAAACGAGTGATTTACTGAATGAGGGGAACTTCCAAAGACTTACAGAAAGAAAAAAGAGATAACCAAACTAATTTTATTAATAAAGTCAGTGTAAAGTTTTTGTCTTTCTGGATGTTTGGAGGGAGAAATTGGGGAAAGTGCAGGAATAATAACCTCATATTAAAGCAGTTCGATCATTTAGTCTTCATCGTTTGTGTAAAATAAGAAGCCATTCATGTTGTCATAGTTTAGATGCCATGGCTCTAAAGCCATCAAAACTTGGCCAAACTTACATGTAGCTAGGTAACATGATTAGCACTTGGGTGACTGAATCCCAAATATAATAACAGTCAGCGTTTTAATAATAATTTGCTGCTGCAAATCTGGAACTTCCCACACTGCAGACTACATTTAAGTGGGGCTTACTTAGTCAAGAAGATAGTTACACTTAATCAAAAATAAGCAGTTTCACCTCTACTGAACAACAGGTGAAAACATAAAAGAAACTCAACAATAACAAGCTAAGGAAAATTTAAAAAAAGATTGCTCTACTTCATCTGTTTCACCACTTTGAGCACTTATGCTACCACTGAACAGAGCCACGCTAAACCTATGCATTTCCCTCATTTCCACCAGCTCTTCTTAGCTGTAGCTTCACATATATTATAAGAGATTCTACTGGTCTCTATATTCAACTCCCAACATGTGCCACAGCACAGCAAAAAACCACCAAAGAATTGCAGTAGTGCTGCGCTCTGGTGTTTCTAATCACTGTCTGCATATCTGTGTTCAAACTGTAGTTTTTTGAATAGTTTCTCATAGATAAAATGCAAATAAAACCTCATCTAGCAAACCTCTCAGTTATAAGGTGATGCTGGCAACTTTTCCATTTTCTCGTGTTAATTTCAAAGTTTTAGGAATCATAAAAAAATGTAATGAAACTGAAAACTTGTCCTTTTGGCCTGGTTTTCATATGCTGTGTCACATATGTCACACTTTAAAATACAATGGGTTAGAGGATGTAATTTAACCGCTGTCATGTTTCTGCTTGTTAGTAATATAAACACTGTACGGTATGTTTACAGTCCATTTATTAGCACAAGTATAACTGTATTGTAATGAATTGTATCTAGTTTGCACAAATGCAACTCAGTCCAACCCAGTATCACGGCACAGCGTGTAATAGACGCTGGTCCACCACCGTGTAGATGTCAAGCTTTGCCTCTCCAAAGCGTGAAACGGACATGCATGCTCAAGTTACAGTATCAGCAGGGGGAGGTAATACAAAGAAGGTATGAAGTACCTCCCAGGCTCCTTCTACGCTGGAAACAATTAAGCTTGGTGACTGATATGTATTTACATGTAAATGTGTTTTTGATGTCTCTTTAAATGTTTTCCCATGATTCTTCTCATGTTGGCTTCAAATAAAATATCCTCCTCTGGTGGTCGATCGGCCGATGTGTCTATTACCGCACGTCTAGTCTCTTCCGAAATCTTTTTCTTTTTTAAGTAACTGACCAAGAGTTATTAACTCCAGTCCAACATAAACAGCTCAGCTCTGCTCGTGAAGGCGGATCAATGTAGCGACACCAGCAGTAACATTGCAAACGTGGACATCACTATGCCGCTATGGTGTAGGTGGGATGTATGTGGATTCAATGAGGTGCTGTAAGCTAACACTACATCAGATGCAGCGTGCTGATGTGCAGCAGCTGTGGGCAAACTAAGGCAGCTTAAAGAGCAACTGATAAGAGATCGATGCATGGAAGAGTGATGGTTCGTGGTATGTTGTGCTTTTTCTCCACTATCAAAGTATCTGATAAATAGAGAGTGCTGCTTTTTCTTTGTGAGATGAACTCCTGATAAACCCCCTCATTTGTTCCGGTTCTTAGACGTCCTTGTGTGCAGATAGGAAATTTAAGAAAAACATAAAAGTTCCCCTTAAGGGTTCAAGAGCACATCTGCACAAAACATACGCGACAACATTTAAACGTTGTCAGTTACCCTCAGCTATCTTTGATTCATATCAGCACATCCATTTTTTTACTATGTTAATAAAAGCTGACAAAGTTTCCAGCAGAAACAGCTCCGGGATGATAAACGCAATTCACGTCCGGCTGAAATCCTGACAGCGCCGGCTGACTGTTTCTCGTCCAAAGCAAACTTATCAAGAGGAAATCAGAGGAAGATATTTGACAGACTGTAGAAACATCTCACTGCTGTGTGTCTGGAGAGGCAGGGCTGTGACAGGAACTCGGGGAGAAGCCATTAAAGTGGGATTTACAAGGTAAAGAGCATTAGAGATGTCTTCAGGAGGATTTAGGGGGGCCTGCGAGGCTGCAGATGCAAGATAGCAGAACTTCCACTCGTCTTTAATATCGGGAAAGATCTTAAAACCCAATTAAAGATAATGATCTGTGAAATATTGAATATCTTTTTACTTGTCTGAATGTTTACATCATGTATGAGCGTGACGACGATCGATGCTGGGATACTGTTTTTAGAGTCCCACTGAGGCGGGAGTGTACTTAAACTCAAAACTGAGTCACAGTTCTGTGCAAAAGTCTTGAGCCAGCCCTCATTTCTTTATATTTTATTGGTCTAATGTGAACTTTAAAAACAACTTACTGATCACCAATAATTAAGTAATCCAGTTTATCTATTTTTCTGTTGTACTTGACTTTCAACATTCAACAGTATTTTTTGTTGTTTTTATTTTTCTGGACCATTAATGAAACCTGAAGGAATTCATCTGTCATTTCTAACCCAACGGCTCCCAAACTTTTTGTGCTTTAATTGAATTTAAACAATTCGTGGCTACAATAATAATAATTATATTTTACATTAAAAACACAATTTTAATTGTGGATGTTGCACATATTCCTCGATTAACCATTACAGAAACATTCAAAATCGATTACTAGTACAGTTAATTTAGGGCAGCTGTCACATAAACATTGCGTTTAGTTAGTGGTCTAATCATTTGTTAGACACTGTATACATGTACATACATAAATAACATTCACTGAAGGCAAAAACATAAATATGCTCCCTTAATTCCTTTATAGAGAAACAACCTTGAAAGCAAACAGCTAATGTTTAGGTCTGTGAGCACTGGTTTGCTTTAAGTTTAGAAACAGAGATTTAAAAACTTTCCTTTGTGGCATAACTCGAGTCTCCTTTAAACCTCGCTTTGTGTTCAACGCTTCAGCTGACAGAACCCAGTCGGGCGTCCGTTAACGGCCGTTATCGGGAGCATGCCTGAGCTCTCTGAGCTCTAACTACAAAAGTAAAACTGAAAAGAGACAAATGAGCACCTTCCCGCTCAAACGGCTCCCAACAGTAACAGTTAAAGACACAGCGGCTGTGTCATTTAGGCTTATCAGAGGGGCTGAGCAGAGGTAGGTGGCATTACCTGAGCTGTATCATTTACCTACATTTACCTACGGGTAAGGCGACACTCGTCACCATGTTATTTACCTAAAGTGGTGTACAGTTAGCAGGCAGTAAGTGTAGGGCTGCTGTGTCAGACAGTAATTGCTGTTTGGATAAAGGCTGAAAGAGACCGAGCTCACAGTTAGTCTGGCTTTAGTCAGGACGTCTAAGCAGGGATTTAATTTTGGAAATGATCTAATAATAATTTGCTGTTTTATTGAAGAGCACGATTCACTGATTTACATAAGAAAAACAGGGCTATTTTAGATAAGCAGCAACAACCAAATCCTGTTTATTTATACTAAAAGGATTTTTGCTGCGTTTCACTATTTAATATTTGGATTATGCTCACTGATTTGCACTCACACTCACACCTGTGGACAATTTAGACTCACCGATTAACCCAACACGACTACATCTATGTCTTTGGGCTGTGGGAGGAAGCAAGAGTACCTGGAGACGACCTCTGCAGAAGAGGATGGATGGATGGATTTATGGATTTTTGGATGGATAGATCGACTGTTTTTTTCATGCTTCATTTAAAGGGTAATACCGGTGGCCTCACCCATCAACAACCCAGTTTGTAGCCCGAGAGGGAAAAATCCAAGGATAAATAGGATTTTTCTGAGGAATAAAAAAACATTTAAAAGAATGACACTTTCACTTCGTTCTAGTGCACTTTCAGTTACTGATTTGGAACAAAGTAAAGCTCAAAGAGCAGTGACAAGAGTGTAAGATTTAAAAAGCAGGGTAAAATAGTGTGTAATCCTCAAACAGCGCTCATAGGCGTGGTTCTGCTGTTTTCTAAGCAGTTCATTTCAATGTTAACCACAAAAAAAACCAAAAAAAAAACAATTGGCAGAAAACTGTCGCAAACATGAGTAAATCAGTTTGTGCTCTTCATTTAAATATTCCCTGTTTCATAAAATGAGAACTCTCAGAAATATATATGTAACAGGCTCCCATTTCTTACATTAATCTTATGACTTCGCTCTCTTTGTGTACTGTTTTTTTTTAACGCCGGCACTCGGTCGATTCTGACTCAAAAGCAACATTTAAAACTATGGCTGATGTTTTATTGCTGTAGCAACTGTGATTTACTCATTTTTAAATCTTGCTAATAAAGCAGCAGTTTGTATTGGAAGCATTAATATCGCCACCTTCTGTTGTTTTAGAGAGTTTGTGTTTGTTTGCAGCACTCGCCCGTCTGGCCCGATGATGCTGAAGCTTTTTTAAAACCTCGTACAGTAATTTATTAGAGACCAGCAGGATCACACTGACATTTAAAAGTTTCCTCTTAAATTCCAGCCATAAATCAGAGGAGTCAGCCGCTCTTTTGCTCGATACTGAAGTGCAAACAGATGACGGGTGATATATACTGTGCGTATGTGTCATCACCACTAATCAGTGAGCTGATTCCATCATATTCTGCCAGCCTTTGTTTGGATGTTATTGTTAATTTCATGGTAGCGGTGATGAGAAAATAAGTTCCTCGCCCGGAGCCACATGCTGTTTTGTGTTTACTCGTTGATTCGTCTTCTGGAGAAACCACATTTACAGCTATTGATGAGAACTGTCGGAGCTTGCATTACACAGTCTGATACAGGCGTCGCTTTGATACGTGTCAAATAGCGATAATGTTTCTGGGTGTTAATGTATGTAGCTGTACGATGGAGAGAGATAAGGCCTGGAACTGAAGCCTCGAGGTAATTATTCCTTAATTAAATGAAGGTAATGTACTTGTTTCCTCAGAGTAAAAACCATAATTAACTGAAACTTCAAAGAGGATCAGTGCAGTTATCAGTACAATAAACTCCTCTGTGTGACTGTAAAGCTGCCAGATAACAAAATTAAGATTAAGTAAGATAACGACGATGACTCTAGATGAATAAAGGAGTGTTTAATAGTTCCTAACATCGAGTGAACAACTGTGAAACTTGAAGTTGTTTTTTTCTTTTTGCAAAACTGTGCCAGAGTCTGCAGCCAGCCCTCATTTTGGATGCATAAACATATAGAAATGCAGTAGAGAAAAGGGAAAAAACACAGGCTCTACAATTTTAACAAGCTTGAAAGACAATATTTGGTGTGACCACCTTTATTCTTTAACACAGTCTGAGCTGTCTTAGGCATCTTATAATTTCTGATGATACTTTGATGTGTTCGTATTCCACCGATTTTAGAAAGACATACATCTTTCTCTAGAAGGAAAGTACAGAGAAATGTACATGTACATGAGCAACTTTAAAACTACTTTGTTTTTAATAATAAAAATTTAAATATCTACTAATAAGAGTTTAGCTGAACTAAGAACTTCTTAGATCCATCAACTATCTGAGAAACTGGGTTCAACACAGACTTTGCTACCAAGTTGAAGACTTTCAACAAGTTTCTCAGGTGTTGTTATTGGACTTAAACAAGTGAAGAGGACATGAAATGGAAAGCATTTCCCCAAACTCCAGAGGAGAGTACACAGTTGAAAACTTGTGAAATACTCACCCTGCTTCCTTTCTCTGGAAAGCACCTGCACCCTCTGCTGCAGTCCAAGCCGTCACATGGTTCATCAAACTTGCCACCCTGAAGAAATAAAAAGGTGACAAATTAGAAAGAAATTCTGGGAAATGCATGAGATATGCGATAGCTGTTCCAGATCAAACTTTCAGGTGTTTATCCAAAGTGGGCGAGACATCCTCTCCCTCCTTTTAGTGGAACTGTGGGGTATAAAAGTATGACACTGAACACGCCGCTGCAAGAGCACCACTTCAAACACCTTGATAAAAATATGGCAACAATCAAACACAGCAACGCAATGAGTCACACCGACAATATCTGCTGCTGCTGCAGCTGCCAGACACTGACAAATTTGATGTAATTTTAAAAAGGTCAAAAGTTGTTAAGGTGGATTTAGAGAAGGCAGAGGTGCTTATTGATGAAGTGCAGGAATTTCTTTTATGTATTCTCCAAACACAATGTGTGCCATCACGTTCTGTATGGTGTTTATTATCCAGTTGCACTGTTGCACTTGTGACAAGTCCAAAACCGAACCAAGACTGCAGAACCAGTGATGGGGAAACCCTTCACCCTGCAGGGCGCCATCATAATGTCATTGTGACCGGTTTGCTTTCTCAGCCAGAGACGAGGCTTCATATTTGGCAAATAAGAGAGTCTGTATTAGTGAATAAATGAAAGCTTTATGGATGAATCTAATCGTAATCCAACTTTGTTATTCGCTTAAATAACAAAACGTACCAATCGGCATGTTAAAGGCTTGGCTCATAAAGCTTCCTGAATTTATGCTGAATTGGGAGGATTCAAAGGTTCTCACAACATGAAATGCAAAGTGTGGTCGATGTTTTTAAAGAAGCGCGGCTCTGCATTTATCAGTTTTGCATGACTAATTATACTCCATAACTAACAGCCCATCATAATCAGAGTGGACTGCTTTTTCAAAGCATGACAAGGACACTGTGTGATACAGCTTCACACAACCTTTTTCTGATGGCCACCGAGCATTAAAGAAGGCCAGACTGTACTCTCTGTGACCTCAAACCTGAAAGTAACCCAACGTGACCGCAACTGTAATACAAACCAGCTTTAACCTCTTAAGCCCCGACGTCTAACCCATCTCCTGCCTTTTGCCCCAGTATCTGGGGGCGTTGGGGGTTAAGAGATTAAACCAGCATTCAAGTTACAATCTGAGATCTGATCTAATGTCAGCGTACAAATAAGCCTGAAACACTTTCAGTGAGAGAAACTTCCGATTCAACAGTTATTATTACTATTATTGCGCCATGTGACGGCACGCTAGGGTTGTGCTGATTCTCGGGATTGAGGATGAGAGGAGTTTGCCGATTTTTTATAACATTTGTTGGGTATTTTTCATTATTATTATGATTATTTTTTATCATGTGTATTAGGTAGTGATGGTATCAGTTGAGAGCTCACATGGTCAGGTTAAGTAGAAGAACTATCATACAACTAGCATGCAACTAAAAGTGCTGTTCATGGTTCTGAAACAGCAGCAGAGAGAAGCACATGTCAGCATAACTCAGCCAGTAAGAGAAGCAGCATGCTCACACAGAGTTCATACAGTAATGATGTCTGATGTGTGTGCATTGACTTCTTCCAAATGAGTTTTGTGTTTTCTCATTTATCTGCACTCAACACAGGTTCAGTGTGCGTGACATTCGGCTACTGAAGCTCTAAAACACTCCTCTGGTGATCTGCATTTACAGGAGCTTTTCTATATGAGATTCGGTCCTTATGGAAATTTTTTTAAATTATAATAGATAAAGTTTCATTTTAATGTTCAAGCAGCGGCCTCAACAAGCAATCTCACTTTAAAGTAGACCTTTTGTGTAAATTTCTAAATGACATATTTTTATTCTTGGAGTGCCCTAGAGTAGCTTTGCATGATTCACAGTTCAAACTGATCCCTCTTTATCTTATCTCGGTGCCTCGATGCAGTCCATTCTCTCTCTGAAACAAGCTGTTTTAGCTCCTGTCTCCTGAGACAACTTTCCTCTGATTGGCTGATGGTGTAGCTGGTGTGCCTAGGATGTCTTAAAGCTGTCTGAAACTGATCATTCAGAGCAGTCTAAAGCCTTTCAGGTCACAGGGATTACTTGTAATATGTAATATGAACATCCACTACTGGAACGGATTTCAAGCTCAAGAATATGAATCCTACATGAACTTACAAAAACTGAAACAAAGATCATGCAATACGAAACGCTGATAAACATCTTTTACTGCTTATAAATACTGAAGGAAAAGACGTTCAGATGCAGATTTACCTTCTAGAAAGGTGTAACTTCAACTCTTCAGTCATACACTTTGATTTTATTATATCTGTTACATATTAATGGTAAAAAATGAATTTGGTTTATATGTTGTAGTATCTGGAGAAATTTGCAGAAAAGCTCATAAAGTTTTATTCTTGACTTTAACTGTCTGACTTTTTGGGTCATCATCAGTCAAGACCCCAACCTTAACTCTTACTCTAATCCCATCCAATAAGAATATGTCACTTTCTATTTCTAGATTGCCTTGTCAAGGAACACAGATAACTTTTGCTCATGAAAAACTGTTCAGTTTTCCCAAAAAAGTCCAGTTTGCCTTTCTTCAAAATAAAGGGTTAGGGTTTTCAGTTGTAATGATGTGGACCTCAGAGGCAAGTTTATTTTTTATTCAGAGGGCCAAAAACTAAAAAAATCTTCACTACATGTCAGTTTGTTGGCACTGAACAACAATGCATCAGATGATAGAGACTCCCCGGTCATCACAGGCCTGAACATGTCTATTTTGCAGCTTATAAACTCCAAGTGAACTGCAGATTAACCTTTTGGGTTCCATTCCTGAGATATCTATGGAACATCACACGGCTCTTTTGGAGTTTATAGGCCACCCAGAGAGAGACAGCGAGAGAGAGAGAGAACCTTTATAAGCTGACCCATGAGTCTTAAACTACACGAGGCTCTGTAAACTTCAAAAAACCCAAACACATCCATCCGTGCTTATGGATCCGATGATGAGATAGACGAAATCTGCGAGTGCTCGTATGGATCTCTGAATTTATTGATGATGCCTGAAATTTTGTCACCTGCTCAAATAAAGTGTTGCAGTCTTGATTGTTTCTGTGTGAACCCAAGAAAAAATGCTCTATATGAAACAGCTGTTTGAACCTCTCTCCAGGGTCAAACTCGAGGGTCTTGGCTGACATTTCACTGACTGCTCATGAAGAGGAGAGACGGATAGAAAGACGTCAGTTGCCATCTGACGAAGATGAAGAGGACAGATGTGGATGAGGATATGTTGTGATGAGGTTTGAAAGTTTGCAGGGTGGAGCTTATGTGTTTTCTGTATTAGATCATATGACCCCAGACTGTGAGAGCAATAATCAAGGTTGAGGTTCGCTCAAAAGTTCCAATCCAAATGGCTTTAAAATTTCTTTGAGTATAAAACTAGAGAGATTCCTGGAATTAGGCATTTTTTTCTAGAAGACAAAGTTTATAAATATTTTTAGCAAAGAATATTAATAGAGAAGGACAGACCAAAGAATACTATTGGCAACTTCACCTGCTACAAGTACTACAACTGCTGCTGCTGCATTGTGTGATTGTAGAGAAAAAAAAGTAGAGGAAATTTTACAACAATGAGAAAGTGAGCTTGGCACAGAGTAGGGAGAGAGAAAGAGAGAAGGAGGGGAAAGGTCATTGGTGCTGGTCATGCTTTTATTCCCTCTGATCTCCTCTATTGGTCTAATCACAATGACAGAAGGAGGGCAACAGAGAGGGAAACAAGAGAGGGAGAAAAAAGGGAGAAAGAGAAAGTAGGAATGGGGGGAGACCAAAAAAAAAAAAATAGGGAGGGTGCTCAGATTGAACCTTTGGCAAAGAGGCTAAAGAGACAAGAAGCTAAAAATAGAAGCACAGCAAGTGATTTGGAGCATTTTTCCTAATCACAATGAAATCTTTAAAAGATTTTTTTAAAGGAAAAGAGGCAAGGATGATGGGAAATCTATGGAATTAGAAAATAATAGCAAAAGAAAGAAAAGCAAAGGAGAGACTTCAGATTTGATGCTGATTAATAGTCTGTGCATCTCAGTTCTCAGATTTCAACTTTTGATTTGGGTCTGTTATCCTTCTTTTGTTAAACCACAAATTCTTCCTGGTGTATTGTCGAATGAGAGAGCACTGATTCAGATTCTCTTTGTCCCCGGGATCCTCACTTCTGGGCTCTAATCCAGGTTCCACCTGAGCAGGGCGGAGATGTGCTTGGGCACTGGTGCTTGTTCACTTCCCTCTGTCCACACCCAGACTTTAAAGATGAGGGATGATATGTGCAAACAGATGCTAAGCTGCAGATCAGCGGGGGAAAAAACTCAAGAGTAGAAGCCGAGTGATGTAACGGTGAACGCGGAGAGACAAAACATAGTCACGTGCACGCGGCAAAGAACTACTGTTAACAGGAACACGTGAGTACATTTGGACAAGCAGACACAGGTATTACACTGTACTGCTAATCCCAACACCCTAAAGCTCAAACATAAATGTCAAAGGAGACCTTTAAACATGACAGAACAGTCAAATTTTCCTCTCTATGAAACTCAGCACACACACACTTACAGAGCTACAGACAGCTAAGATTATCTCATAGAAAAGGTGAAGATATCAGGACAATGAGCTTCACAATGTGAATGCTACTTGATCATCTCTTGTGTTCTCTCGTGTGTTTAAGGCGTGCTGAGCACTTTCTGCTGCTGGACAACATAAAAGCAAAAAATGTGAAGTGAAGACAGAAGCAAGCTTTCTTGTGTTACAGGGTTAAAATTAACTCTCAAGTAACTCAAACATTTCTCACAGACTTAGACTTTTCGACAAATGAGAGCATGTTTCACAGTGAGTCTGTAGAGAATGAACTCTAACTTCAGCATCTTGGTCCATATGTTGCAGTTCCTGGTAAGAACAACTTCTTAACTCAAAAATCTCCGGGACAGTCCAGGAAGGTAAACTTAGACTACATCCAACTGTAGGGGAAACAAATTGGTAACAAGGACACTGATACAAAGGCAGCTAGGCAAGTAAAACAGAAAGAAGGGAAACATAACATGAGAAGCTGGTGTGTTTAAAAACTACTGGCCCACCTACACAGTCCTCCTACAGGAGCTGCAGGGCTATGAAAACTCAGTCCCTGAATCTCCCAGAGGGCGGTTTTTGTGCTACTGTTAATCCCAGGGGAGATTTGGACATTACATAGTCTGTGACTTTGTGTTGGACTTGCTTGAATCGTCCATTAGTGGAAAACATGTACTCCCAGTAATCAGGTTTCATTAGGGATGGGTATCGAAACCCGGTTCTTGTTGAGAACAGGTTCCCACTGTTTCAATTCCTTGGAATTGTTTGCCATTTTTGCAAATATTCCCTTATCAATTCCAGTCGCCCCGAATGATGTCACCACGTTGCGGAGCGTCATTTACCTGGCAGGAAACACGGCGCCTAAGCGGCTCAAACGCTCAAAAGTTTGGTTTTACTTTACGAGAACGGATGACAACAGGGCAGCTTGCAATACTTGCAAAGTAGATGTTTCATTTAAGGGAGGAAACACTACGAATATGCAAAAGCATTTGCTCACAAAACACGCGATGACCTTAAATGAATGTCGTGTTTTTAATTCCGCTCCGGACTCGTGAATCTCAACCCAGCAGCAGCGTTTGCACGTCCTCTCCCGTTAATGCGGCAGGTAAATAATCAACTAACAGTGCATATTATGTTAGCGCGATCTGCCTTATTACAAAACCTGCTATTACTGTGCATTTAGGTGACCATGATGAGAGAGACAGAGTCTGGATCAGATGCTGGCAGTTCTCGCTGCAGTCTACCGGTAGCGTCTCCTTTCAGGCCAGGATAGACGAATGTCACCGAGCAGTGACTAAGTTTGTGGTCAAAGGCTTGCACCCATTTGCCACAGCAGATGTCCCGATTTTCAGTAAGTGAATGTGTTTAATTGTAGGCAGGGACATTACTGGATATTCTTGTGTAATTGCTACAGAATAATTTATGTTATACTTTGTTATTGCTACAGAAGAATATTTATTTTATTATTTTACATTTACAATGTTTTTTCCTGGGGACCCTGTGACACCCCATTGAAGAACCGTAGGCTGTGGATCTCTTAAGATCTCACTGTTGAGTTTGTAAGGCCATGTTACTCCTAAATTTCTATCTTGTTCAAAGAGAAGATATAAAACAAAGTTCTAAGCTAATCGACCTTAGTGTTCTCCTTTTTTAAAAAGAATCGATAAGGGAATCGATAAAGAATCGAATCGTTAAACAGAATCGAAAATGGAATCGGAATCGTGAAAATCTTATCAATACCCATCCCTAGGTTTCATTGTAATCGTATAGAGTATATGAGCTCTCTAAATTCTTTTCAGCATCAAGTAAATGTGCAACATGTGCTCACTGTATATTAAACAAAGTTTAAGTTGTTTGGCATGCTATGCGCCCAATTAAATACATGGCTGCCTTCATTTTTCTGACCCAGGTGCAGCAGAAGTGCATCCTTGAAAGTAGGCTTACTAGTGGTCAAGTGTCAGGTCTAGAACCCCTCCAACGGTCGAGTGTCAGATCCAACATCTGCCACGATACACAACAAGCTCACTCCAGACAAAAGCCTGAAACTTTCAATTTGCAAATGTTTACTCGCAAAAGACTGTTAAACATGTTTATTCATGATCATCTACGTGGATCCAACACTGTGTGTTTACTTCTACTCTGACTTATATTCACTTAATAATCTTGAGTGTTTACCCACAGTATACTTTCCAAACACGTTTAATGTATGTGTATGTCTGACAGGGGGTCTTTACTTTCATGCTCTTCATAGACCTGAGAGGCACATCTCGTGGGTAGGGGCTGATGTCTGGACTTGCCTTTTCATTCCTATAGAATCTGCTGATGTTATCCAGAAGAAAGTTGAGTCTAGGGTTACCCTTAAGATCATATGCATTGCCTCTTCTAAAGCTATAGAAGTAAGACAACAATGCATGATAAAACAAGGTAGCAGTTTTGTTTTTTTTTTGTCTTTTAAAAAAAGGGGGAGATAGACCTTTGTTTGCTTTGTATGTTATATAATTCCTTCCTTCTAACATGATGGGGTGGTTTGATTGTCAACTGGAATGCGTGAGCACTTAAACAGTTCATATTAAGGTAATAGTCTGCATATGAGCAAAAAAAAAAGTAAAATGATAACCTTCTAAAACACTATAAAAGTGAAAGTGTTTAACCATTTGAACCATGGGAAGTGGCAGTTTCACAGGTATGTCAGAGGCACAAGGTGTATACTGGTCTCTGTGCAATGATGGACCTAGTGACTTGTGGCTTGTAGAGGCCCCCGTGTTGTCACTTTAAAGCATATTTGGTTAGTTCCTTTTTTTAAATATATTTGGTCAATTTTGTAAGCCATATTTCAAACCAAACCACTGTTTTGTTTTTTCAAATGCTAATCAAGTGGTTTTTGGTGCCATAATAAAACATCCATCCATCCATTTTCTACAACTTATACCCACATAGCAAAATTGGTATGGCCTGGATCTGGCTCACACAATGTGCTTACACATGGCCCACATACCACAAAGAATGACGACCCTTTGGTGGGGCAGATGTGGTTTGCCAAAGGTGGCCCACACATGGGCCAGCACAAGGCCAGTTGCAGACACACTGGTATTCCTGTGCTGGCCCATGTGTGGATTACCTGATCTGCGCCACCAAAGGGCCGTCATTCTTTGCAGTATGTGTGCAATGTGTAAGTTGTGTGCAGCCACGGGCCAGTTGCAGACACACTGCTGGCCCTGTGCTGGCCCAGAACAGTTTCAGCTTTGGCCCCAGATGTCAGCCTAATGTGTACCTTAATCAAGCCATGCAATAACAACATGTGCCAGAACATAATAGTGCAAAAGTAACTCTGTTCAGACAGTGAATGGACTGATTCTTTTACAGTACTTTTCTACTCTCCCGGATTACTCAAAGTGCTCTATACAGCATGCCACATTCACCCAATCACACACTTTCTCTAAACTGAGTGCTTCCTAACTACATTTATAGACATTAACACTCTTGACATGCAGACTGGAGGAGCCAGGGATCGAACCACTAACCTTCCGATCAGTAGGTGACCTGATCTACAGCCACACAGTGGTAAACATGCATAAACCCTCTCTAGGTTTTGGATAAAGCGTACACTCACAAACCTTTCAAACCTGCATTTGAAACGTTGGCTACCATAGCAGTATAGTTCTTCTTCAGCTCTCAGCGAAGGCGGTCGCACTTTTCTCCTCTCCTCGTCACCCTTATCTTCCCTGCTTAGCCTCTATGTCCTTGTCTTGTCTTGTGTGCATTACTTTCCCTGGAATAGCCTCCCACTGTCGTTCTCTAAAACCTAAAAGAGAATTATGGATTTGATCAACTGAACTGGTCTCTGAATGCTATTGGCAACCTTTTCTCAACGAGAAATCTGGGCTCGGGAGAGCCTGAGTGCCCTGGAGGGACTTTCCCTGCCGGATACACGATGGACGGATGGCAGAACTGGAGGATCATGTGCCTGGCGGGACTGTCGATCGAGGACGCTGAAGATATCTATCCATTCAGAACCGTGATAACAGGGTTCATGCTGATCGAAGTTGGCTTAGCCCTGGTTTATCGGAGAAATAAGAGAGCGGAACCGGCTGTTCAAACCCCCCCAAGGCTGCCCGCTGGAATCGAAACGAGGCGCAATCTCTCACAACAAACGTAATATGGTCAACACCTTGGAGATGCTTGCAGCTGCTGTGAAGGCTCAAAACAACACCATTGAGCGTATGGGGGGAAACATCAGAGAGAGGCCTGCTCAAAATGAGACCCTTGAGCGACAGTTGGAAAACATCGCGGAATGGATCACTGCAGTTGTGAGGTCTCAGAATCAAAAGAATGACAACACCATGGAACAGAAGTTTGATACCATCATGGGGAGGCTCGCGACTCTCCAACGGGAGATCGAGAGACCAGTGTCAGAGTGCTAAAGAGGAGCCTGAAAATTCTCCTGGGCTGCTCGCATGGAAATTAACAAAATCAACATAAACATTGCGGATCCCCATCACGGCGCCAGCTGCAGGCCCAAGGCTGGAGCCGAACAATCACTCCCTGATAACGACTGTGTTACGGCTATTCTTCCCATCCCATGCAAGGACACCTGAATTGGCTGGAGGACTGTTTACTTAGCCTGATAGGCCGAAGGACACTGTCTCAGCTGAACTATGGACACGCACACACATACACTTACACTGATAGGCACTCACTCATCCCCCCTCCCTTTCCAACGCCTTCAATGCTTGTTTCCTGCGAGGGAACACGGCGGGTCTCTGTGCCGCGCTGGAATGGTAGCGCTGTGCAGGGCGGCTGCTGTGTTCGCTTCGGATTACTCCTCACCCCCCACCCACCCCTGTGGCTTGTCATGTTGTGCTGTAGACATTTATGTGCTTTTTTGTGCAGAGGAGTTTTTTTGTTTCCTGTTCTCATGCTGTCCTACCATGGAAGCACAGCATGAGTAGGGGTCTCTTTTTTTCCTCTTGTACTTTCCCCATTGTAGTGTACATTTCAATGTTTTTTTCTCTGATTCTACCAATCTCCGACCTGTATCCCCATGTAATGTTTGTGCTATATGTGTAAGGTTGGGGGGGGGGGGGGGGTCCCATTTCACTGCAGGGCAACCTGCATGTGACGAATACAGTTTTGATTGATTGATAGTATTGCAACATGGCATTTGGGTCTTCTAACTAAAATAGGAAAATAGGAACATAAATAGTACCATCATTGCCAGACCTGACCCACATCTGGTTGACATACACTCTGCCATGACACCAGTCAGTCAGAGGTGCCAGCTTGATGCCAGATCTGGGCAAGACCTGTTTTCTATGAGCCTGGCCCACATAAACCAAACCAAAATCAGGCCAGATGTGGCATGCCATCACATAAACAGTGCCATATATGCCAGGCGTGGCCCGTATCTGGATGACATACCACTTACCATGCCAGAAGTCAGGCAGCAGTGCCAGCTTGACACCAGATCCGACCAGACCTGTCTGCTATGTGGCTATGGGGCCAACAGCAGCAAGCCTAGACCTGACCATCCATCTACTCCATCTCAGCCAGAGGAACACCAAGGCGTTTCCAGGCATGCTGGAAGGCATGAGCAACATCATTTCTTAATGTTCAGAATTTCCACAGCCTGTGCGCCAAGGCACCAACACCAAAGGACCCCTTGTGGTTATATGTACCACTGTGAAATCACCAGAAAACAATGCTATTAAACAGAAGAAAGCAGCATGGAGCCCAGTGACCTTCTTCAAACTTAACAAGCTGAACAATTTTTGATTGCTGTTTAACCAAAGACCAACCAAACATGTGTGATGTTGAAATTACAAGTCAAGGTGACCTGTGCAGTTTTTATTATATCTAGTGTGAAAGAAGCCTTTACAACACTTTACATGAATACAATTTTAATTGGCAGTGATCTCTTTCTTTATGTTGCAACCATCCAGTTTATGCATGCAATGTGCTAACCAAGCTAGCTAGCATTAGCTGATAACGTCATACTTAATATTTTTTTAGAAATATAGAAATAAATCACCTCTGCCAAAGATGATTATGCCAAAATGTTAAAATCCAGACCCTATAATGAACCTCTTGCTGATGTTAAAGCCCATCTATGCCCATCTTTTATATACAGCCTGTGTACAGCTTAAAGAAGTTAAAATGCTGAGCGGCGTGGAAAGCTGAGGAATGATTTTACTGGAAAAACAAGAAGAATCAGAAGCTGCTCCAAAAACAAAGAAAGGCAAAGTGGTAAAAAAAAATAAAGAAAAGAAAAGGCAGATGGAGGAGGATAAACTTTTTCTTTTCTCTCTTTATCAGCACATCTCTCAGGTTTTACTCCACCTCTCCCTTCATCATCTCATCCTCCCTTTGCCTCTTTCCATCGCCATCTGTGACCCTGACATGCACCACAGGAGACCGGCCAGCTGTGTTTGGGCCTCCAGCGTTCCCTGTTTGCAACTGTTTATTTCCACGCTGCATGTGTCATGGTGTGTGCGTTCGTGTCATGTCTAAGCGTGACAGACTGTATATAAGCACTCGAGCACGAGGATATATGTACAGAAGGCAAACACGCATGTAACCGTGCGTATGTGCTCTGCATGCGCGTGTGGGGTGATCTCAGATCTATGGATGTATTTGTGTGGTTAAACATGTTTAGAGCTTTGTGTACTTGTCCACAAGCTCACGTGTATTACTGTATGTGTGTGTTCCCCTCCACTGGGCCACCCAGTTCGAGACAGGTCACCGATAACAACCAGCGGAAATTTGTGACACTATGACAGATCGAAACCGGACATCTGCTGCAAATAAAGTAAACCGCTTAACCTCCAAACGAGGGAGAAGACGTTTTACTCTGACAGCACGCTCACCCATTCAGGATGTTTTAAAAGTGCCAGATTTTTCCAAACCACGAAAGCAAACGTGTAATTATTCATTTTCATCTAATATGTGAAATTATAGGAGAATGAAAACGTTATGCTAATGATGCATTTATGAATCCATATATTTACCTAAATTATCTATTAGATTTTTTTCTGTGCCGTTTTTAACATTTTAACTCAAAAATATGTTGATAGATTCTTCACATGCAGCTTCTGCAGATTGTAGGTTTTTCAGCTCTACACATTATTGTCTCCCCCAAATCACTGCCATTGTCTTTTGTCAGCTTTAGTTTTCCAACAACTTTTATGTTTTGTGTGCTTTTTGCACCATTTTTTTAATTTGCTGGTCTTTGCTACCATAAAATTAACAGAAAACAACAAAGAAAAAAGCAGAGCACATGCAGTTTGGTGCTAAAGGGTTAAAACCTACAGAAATCCCACAGATATGGTTCTTTAACAAACAGTTGACTTTTAGTATAATCAGGAGCTTTTCCTTTACTGATTTCATCTAAACAACATAATCATCATAATGGGGATACTCCCCCCTTTTCATTTCTCAATCAGTAATCCTGTTAGGACTGTGTTAATGTTGTGAAACAATTTAATGTTAACCTCTGAATGCAGCTGTGGTTTGCTTGATTCAGTCAAAAGTAAACTAAGCTCCTACAAACTGCCACGTCTCTCCATTTCCTTGAGGATGACCGACAGAAAGTCCTTCAAAAAAACCAAGACAGCGAGAAACTGGGTGGGATATTTTATCTGACAAATGTCCTGAAAATACCCTGCCTACCACAGTCACCTTAATGACATAATAGAGAAAAGACAGGCAGCAACATTTAACGTGAGCAACTGAGCCATAAAAATATGAAGCTTGCAGGGAGAAAATATTTTCATAGAACTGTGGAGGAGGAGGAGGAGGAGGAGGAGGAGTGGTGGGGTAGGGTGGAGACAACTCTTCCACTGTCACGGAAACATTTGACATTTAAATCTCCACGATGTCCACATCATCAATCATGTTGCATTGAGTTTGGAAACCTTCCAAATATGAAACCCTACACGCAGGTGAGCATTCACTCCTGACATCTGCATCATGAAGACGAGCGTCAGGTATAAACTGAAACACCTCAGATACCAGCATGAAGCAAAAAAAACAAAACAAAACATCTGTCTCACTGACAGCTCAAATACAGTGCATGCAATTTGACATTTATTTTATTGTTATTTATGTATCTGAAAATGCGCCAGACAGTACAGCTACATCATTCGGCAGGTGATCAGAGCCAGTTGAGGTATCTGACTAGGACTCCTCTGGGATGGAGGACAGGCAGTTTGTGGGCAGCATCAAGCTGTCAGTCTGCCTACAGACAGCTTCTGTTGTCAGATGGGGACAGCATCCAAAAGAAGTGTGGAGTAATCGGTTTGTGGGACATTCTTGCTCGTGCTGTTGTTGGTCAGTCAACCAGCCGGCCAGTGGTGACAACTGTCACTCCCTTCCCTGTTCTTGTCAACTCGTAAACTATTCAGCACTTAAACAATGCAATGGTCATCTTCATCGGGCATCGTCCACTTGAAAGTTTGCAGGACTGCAAGGGAGCACATTTGCAGTGGGTTAAGCCACCTCTCCGTAGGCTCTCTGTAGGCAGATGCCTGCAGTACTGTAGCATAAATTAACTAAATGAGGGTGCCCCAGGGTAGATCCAGGACATGATGGAAAGATTATGTCTCTCAACCACCTTGGGAATGCCTCGGTGTTTCCCCTTGGTTGAAATACAGTATAGGACTTTGCTTATAGTGCTGCCTGGTAACCTGGACCCAGATAAGAGACATGGCTGGCTGGATGGATAGATAGATGAACGGGTGGATGGATAGATACAGGGTAGGAATAGGAATGGCAAAGATATGCATGCTATCAGCAAGCAGACCTTTTCCCTTTTTGTGCAATATATTGTTTATTTGAAAAAAACAAACAAACAAACAAAAAAATGTAGGTAATTGTTTTCCTACACTGTGTCCCAAAACGCTTTCAGGCTTTCATTTATAAATGCTGATATAGCCTTGGTGACTCTTGTGCACAGTAAAAGAAAAAGAAAAACACAAGAAAATTTTAAGAAGGGGGAAAAGTGAGCAAAATCACTGAGATGTTGATTCAGTGATTGTTGAATTTACAAGATGGGGATGTGTCAGGTTCACTCGAGCTGCTGTAATAATACCAGCCCTGTGCAAACGGGGCTTAAGTATTATATATCTTATCGGAGCATATAATTTTGCATTAGCATATAATGCTATAACTGCTGGATAGTTTAATCTAGGAGAGGCATTTAGACTTGTGTAAAGCTTTTTATTGTGAAGTGCACACCAGCAGTAAAGTAAACAACACTGCGCAGTACTCGATTAACGTTTTCACCACTGGCTGCACACACACACACACACACACACACGCATGTATCCCTCTCTCTCTGTTACTGCCATGATAAGTAGAAGCGTTGCTATTAGACAGGATTAGCACTCTACCTGTATGGCCTTGCTGGCTCTCTGTCTCACGTGCTGCCCTGCTGTTTTCTTTTGTCTTTTTTCCCCTCCCTCTATAAGCACAATTAAAGCAGGATGTTTTTTTAAGAACAAAATTAACTGGGGCGAGAATGGACACGCAGACAGGAGCTAAACAATGTGTCCCTCCAACACCGCTCACAGGGATGTGGGCTGTGGATCCTCGGGCGCTGTGCTGGGTTATTAAGTATTTTTCTCTTATCAGACCATCACAAAATCAGGGGTGTAGCCGGTCACACTGTGACAGCAGGGAATATAATCTGCCACAATCTTGTAAGATCATTTAGTAGGTGTCACACATTAGTAGAGTTTAGCCCTTCATCTCCAAAAACTAAGAGCCCGTTCTCACAACATGGAGCACAAACACCAAATCCAATTACTGCATTTCCCACGAGGATAGAAATACTGCTGTGCTGACACCGACACCAGTGTGACCTCAGAGGAGGGGGATTTTGAGGTCACATGATCTCCTCCCTCCTGCTATTTATGCTTCAAGTTTAGACACCCATCCTGACCGCCCCCTCCCCACTGGTATTTCAGACCCCATGTCCAAGACACTGTCTACATCGTCAGAATATGAGCTTCCGGTCCAGGTCTGCTTTCTCTCTCTCCTGCTCCACGGCCCATCCTTAAATCCACTCTGATAGCAAGACTGCGCATAAAAATAGACCCAACCCAACTAAGTATAGAGTCACTTTTCAAATTCAAATTCAAATTTTATTTGTCACATACACAGTCATACACAGTACGATATGCAGTGAAATGCTTACACAACTGCTCGTGACCTAAAGAAAAAAAAAGGCTATGAATAAGATAGGAAATAAATATGAAAATTAAAAAGGGTAAATTTAACTAGGAAGGAATAAAATAAAATATAAAAATTAAAGTTAAACATGAAATAACTGTACAACAACAAATTAGAATGAAGGGTAAATTTAACTGGGAAAGAATAAAATAAAATATATAAATTAAAGTTGAAAATAAAATAACTGTACAACAAAATACACAGTACAGAAATATATAAGAATATATGAAGAAATATAAATATATATATACAATAACAGCAGCTGTACACGTATTAAATGGAAATGAAGAAATATACTGTCCAGTGTTGTGCAATCCACATTTGTAAGTGTCTTGTGCAGTGCAACAATGCTTAAAGTGATTTATTGATGAAGTGATTCGATTAGATGACCACGCATCTAATCAAATTAGTGTAAACAAAGTCCAGAATGTCCAGTGTGTGTGTAAGAACCATATGTGTGGGTCAGTACTGTGTGGTGGTGTGATTGAGAGACTGTATTGCCTGCGGGAAGAAGCTCCTCCTCAGTCTCTCTGTGTTGGTCTTCAGGGAGCGGAATCGCTTTCCTGACCTCAACAGAGAGAACAGTCTGTTGTTGGGATGGCTGAGGTCCTTCACGATCTTCCTGGCCTTGGTCCAGCACCGCCTGCTGTAGATTGAGTGCAGGTCAGGGAGCTCAGAGCAGATGGTAGCAGATAAAGAGATGTTGAATATCTCAGTGAACACAGGAGCTAGCTGGTATGCGCAGTCTCTGAGGATACGACCTGAGACGCCGCCTGGTCCTGCTGCTTATCCTGGTGTTCACTCTCTTGATGATGAGCAAGTTTCCGGTGTAGGCAGTATCTTCCTGTCTGCAGCCGTTAGCGCCGCTAGCACTAGCATCGTTGGAGTCCTTAGCTGCAGCCTCGAAGCGAGCATAGAAGGTGTTCAGTTCGTCTGCCAGAGTCACGTCCGCGTTCGTCATACCGGTTGTTGGTGCTTTGTAATCCGTTATCGTCCTTAGTCCCCGCCACAGGCTCCTAGAGTCACTCTGTTGGAGTTGTGACTCTAGTTTCCTCCCGTAGTGCTGCTTTGCCTCTTTTAAAGTGCATCCAGGGTCAACAATCATTTAAGAGGCCTGTTTAGTACTAGAAGCAAATCTTTCAAAGCGATCACAGGTGTGAATTTACTTTTTAAATACATTTAGAAACAAAAAAGGAAAAAAGCAGAAATAACTCAAGCACGGAGACATGAGGTCACCGCTGCTGTCGATCACAAAAGTCAATTTGGGATTCCCCGAGCCTGCAAAGTTTTTTCCATCTTGGCTCAAGGAAATGATTAGTCATCATTTTTTATGAGCAGTCATGTAGAAATACTGATAGTGAGTCTGATTTACATCTGCATTCTTGCAGACACACTTTGAACTACTTGAACTCTCGCTCCAGCGACAATTGGCAGGCCGCATGCAAAGCCAATACAAACAAGCAGAAATGGGCTGCTTCTCGCCAGCTTCAGTGGGATGTCACAAGAAGAGACTCAATCTGCGAGATGGTGTCCGAACAATAGTGCAGACAAAGAGGGATGCTGGACACGTTGTGATCGATGAAGTAGGTGAAGAGGGTTTTACTCAGATTTTGGTGAATTGTCGTGTTTTGATTTGTGAGACGTGACTGGCAGATAAGATCATAGTGAAAACAAAGGAGCTCTGATTTAGTTCCTGAACACCTGAACTTGTGCTTTTAGTGTGATGATTAACAGGTAGGTGATGAGACTTAATGCAGGCTCTACAGCATCTGGAAATCCTGCTTAGCTGCCTAGTCCAGCCTAAAGGAAGACCATGCAAGTCTGGATTCTACATAAAAGATGGACATGGTCTCCCACTGGTTTTGGACTCAATGTTATCATTTTTTTGCCTTTAATGTGTTAGTTTGCTTGGAGCTCGAAGTGTGCACATTTTATCAAGAGACGATAGAGTGTTATCAATGAAGGTTAGCAAATTAGCTTAGCAAGATGACTCTAGAATCCATTGATCCATCCATCTATCCATCCATTGGTCCATCTATCCATTGATCCATCTATTTATTGATCCATCCATCCATTGTTCCATCCATCCATTGATCCATTGTTCCATCCATTGGTCCATCCATCCATCCATTGATCCATCCATACATCCATTGATTGATCCATCCATCCATTGTTCCATCCATCCATTGATCCATTGTTCCATCCATCTATTGATCCATCCATCCATTGTTCCATCCATCCATCCATCCATCCATCCATCCAGCCACTGAGCTTCAAGCTCAGGGTACGTTATTCACACTTTCCAGTCAAACTAACCACATCCCTATATCCAATCACCCGATCTATACCTGCCTTGAAAGCGAGAAAGTATTCAAATCAATATCCAAACGTGCTTTATAACAGTTCTAAAAAATATATGTTTTAACACACCATTCTGATTTTTGGAGACAGCCTCAAGTGGCCGCTTGTGGAACTGCAGTTTTTGACACTTTTGTGTTCTGTCTCCTTGAAAATAAATAAATTATTTTAATTAACTATTTCTCCTCATTATGCTGAAGTAGCAGTTGAGTATGGCTAGTTTACAGTTTCAATAAATATGTTAAACTATTAGAACAAAAGGTGGTGTATTTGTAAGCAGCTGGATTTGTGAACTAGATTTCTGTTCTGCATTTGGCTTTGGTTACATCCTGCTGCTCTTCCCCTCATACAACACGTGTTTGCTCAGCTGAAGGGGATCTTTCATTGACAGATCACCTCCTCTTTTCAAGTGTTTTATACAAGAGAGTTCACCAGAACATGCTTACACAGTTTGTCAAACCAAATAGTTATTATTTGGTTTGACATATTAGACTCTAAAGAGTGTCAATAAAACATGATGTTTACTACATATATCCAGATTAAAATATCAGAGGATACCGTAATGTTAACAAAGGCTGCTGAGCATGAAGGACTGCAGCGGAGTGTGTCACAGACAAATGCGGTTAAATCGATCCTCACATCATTGCAGTAAACATTAGCTTAGCATACACAAGCATTCATCCCACATGGAGGCAGGTAGACTGCTTTGTCTACCTGCCTCATCGGTCCCACAAAACTGGCTCACTGTGTTATACACACCCAAAATTCCTGAGCTACTTTGATGTAATCTTAAAAGGCGATGTCTTTAATCGTAACGCTCCTTTTTTTTCTGGGTGGTGGGGGGTGCCACTTTTAGGGCTTGAGACTGGGAACTGTTCCCAAAGTTGCACTGTTTAATGTAGACTTTTGCAACATTTTTTTAAACTACCTGGTCTACGTTAAACAAACAACTTTTAAATCTAACATACCCAAACATGCATCTGTACACGTTCTCACTGACTCTGCAAAAGAATCCCCCACCTAGAAAAAAACTGATAATCACCCACTTTGAAGTACACTAAACACTCCATGCCTGGAGGAGGCGAAGCGAATGGAGAGGGGTAGATAATGACGATAAACAATGGAGGAGAGAGCGTTAATGTTGTAATGGCTTCCAGCAGGCAAACATGCAAGCAGCTGGTGATAAACCCGACTCTTATTGGCGGGCAGGTGAGACCGGTGGGGTGAAAATAATCTACAGAGAAAGGTGGAACCCCCACTGAAGGTGGGGGACAGGCAAAATTACTCCTGAACAAGGTCTGGTTTCACCGGTGGGATCTTTTGCTTTTCACCTCGGAGCAAAACCGAGCAGGGGAGGGACTAAGTATGAGAGCATGTGCATGTGTGTGTGTTGTCTGTACATCACAATAGCACAGCAATTACAGCTCATATATGTTAGAAATCTGAGATGTACACCAAATGTGCCGCAAAGGGGCAGCGAAACTTGTCACATAGCTCTACTGTGTGTAAAATGAACACACACACAGACACAGAAAGGGCTTCATCTGTATAGTTTAGGGTTGCAACTAAACAACGTGTGTAAACCGATCAGTTGGTCCCTATGGATTGTAAAAGAATACATGCCGGCAAAAGAAAGAAAGAAAGAAAGAAAGAAAGAAAGAAAGAAAGAAAGAAAGAAAGAAAGAAAGAAAGAAAGAAAGAAAGAAAGGTGTGAGTATGTGTCTTTATAAGGCAGAGGCTGTGACAGGATGAAGGTCTTGGACAGATCACTTAGGATGATCCTCATGTCCACCACAGTCGCTTCATAGTGGCATTTTTGGCCCACAGGGCAGCTTAACCCTCTCAAGGTAGGCGTTGCAGATTTGCAACAGTTAAAAGCTAACAACCTTTTGTGCATTAGCAACAAAAACTTAATTTGAGCCTAAGAGGGTTAACATCTTGTTGAACTGTTTAATACAACTCAACAAAATAGCACCTAAGAGAGCAACAGATGAAACTAAGATGACACCAAAATGACCAAAGCATGTATTTTATGTTCAATAAACATTAGTTCATTTATAATTTTATGTACTTCTGCAAATCTGACATTGATTTTTAGAATTATATGATGATAACCTTGTAGATTTAGCTTTAGATTTAGCGGGTTGATATGACTGCGTTAAAATCACCTCACTGTATTTTCCCACTATATATAAAACGCTGACAAATGGACCTATTTTTAGCAGCGGATGTTTGGAGAGATATGTGAGTTCTACCCCCCCTTCTTGTCAGGGAGGTGTGAATAGATGGCTGGTTGTAATTCAGGCCCTCATTTCTCATCAGTGTGTTTTTATGAGTGTGTAATCAAAAGCACGACAGCTAGCAGGTATGTATCGCTGCATGGACTGATGTATTTCAGGGTGTGTATTCATGTAATGAACATGGATCTATACTTACACTAATCTCTCTCTCTTTGTGTGTGTGTGTGTGTACTGTTGAATTCTAGGCTGCAAGTAAACACGGCTCTGGCACTGAGGCACAGAACATGCTCTGCCTCTCTTTTATCCATCAAAGTAGGCCATACGTCACTACTACTAGGTAGCTACTGTCTGTATTTTCTAAACAATTTGTGATAACCTCCAGAACAGAAAAGCAACAAACCATCACTGAACTCCTCTCTGCCATGTTTATCCATTTAGTGCCTTCTGACGATTAATAATTGCTTTTCTAGGATTTTTATCAGTCTGTTTCCTCGCTGCCTTGGTAATGTAGAGTTACCAGAGGTAAATATGTATTCCCCAACCAGCTGGCAAGTGGTTGCTAGAGGTTTCTGATCATCATTAGGTGAAATCGACCACAAAGAGGGCGCTTCAGCAAAATGCTTGCAATTGCTTCAGCTGCTAGCAGATTGCTCAGATCACCCATAGTTTGCATGGAATTTGCCAACATTTGCAGTTTCACTGCTGCTCAGCGGAGCAGTTGGCAAGTGTTTGCAGTGATCTTCCATGCAAACTTTGGGTAGCTGCTTGTAACCAAACCAATTACAAAGCATATGCATCCCTGCATATCCTTTATACAAGTTTCACCTAGCAACTGCCAGCAACCTCGGGCAACCAGTCACCAAGATATACACACTTTTTTAGTGACCTACAGTTGACGTATACTAGGCCATGCTTGGGTCTGTAGTAATCAATTTCCTATCCAGCAACCACAAGCAGTTTTCCGCAGTGACCGGTGGTTGATGTGGTGTGACTAAGATCTTAGGCCATTATTAGACTCTCCCTCTTCGTGATTCTGCACATGGCTGTGCAAACTAACTTTAGTCATCTGATGTTGAGTAGGAGAATCCATACAAATGTCCACCATATCCACTTTTTTGTGACCATGAAGACTTGTCTGTGGAGAATTTTATTTCCAACGGGCTGACTTCAAGCAGACTCATTGGATCGCCAACTATCCCTGTCTGTGTATAACCGAGCTCTCACCTGCTGACTTCAAACTTCACACTCTCTACCAAATATAGTCATTTCTGGCTCAGTAAAACCAACATGATGGAGGCCAAAATGCTAATGTTGAAACTTCAAAATGCCATGTTTCATGTTCATAACTCATTCTTTGCCAACTTATTCTTTTCAGACCATCTTTGGTGAGGCTAAGTTGCCAAAATCAAAAGTATTGTTGTTTTTTATGTAATGTCGAAGTGCCAGAGGGGGTGCTGGATTTCATAACTTTGAGTTTCATGTTGTACACATTGTAAATTACTTGAGGCAGTGTCTAGATGTCTCGTCTAGCTGGAGGATTGGTTCCCCTCTTATATCGGTCTATTAAATTTGAGAAGCATAATTCCAAAAACAGACTTTAAAGCAGCATCAAATAGAACCTCCTTCACCTAATTCTTCAGAAATTCTTCTAAAACATATCTAATGTTTCTCCTCCGTCTTCCAACTGCTCCATCTATCCTTTAATTTCCTCTGATCTCACTTTATTTCATTCTTGAGTGAGTCAAGTCTTGTTGGCAAAACAAAGGCAACCACAAGCCTGATTAACTTTTAGTTGTGACTGAAGTCCACCTATCCCACCAGGCACGTCCCAAGCTATCATTAAGGATTCTTTCTTTGCCTTTGAAACTATTTAATCAGTTCAAATTTGGGATGTACGAGACGGTGAAGCCCGCAGACAAAAATTCCCTCTGCTGACTCATTTAGCCAGTTCGTCCATCAGCTGTGTATACTTCTCATGTAGTCTGGCTTTTGCTGATTGAAGATGACTGACTGTGCAAACACTTTTAACCACATGAATGAAAGCAGGTATTTCACTGTCACCGCAGTCTGGCTACTGTGCAGTCAGACACACTGAACCACAAAAGCTACATTAGGAAAAAAATACACTCAGATTCATGATCCTTCACCATTCGTGTGAGCACCAGAAAGGAAAAAGGGGTTTGTGTTGAACGTTATCAGGCAAAACACTGAATCTCTGCCAGCTTCACTGTTTACCAAAATGACCAGCTGACAGTATAAATTCCTATTTTGTCCAAAGGGGGCGATGTGACGAGGGATAAGTAAGACAAGTGTATCAAAAGGGGGGAAATCCAACTCACTGACCCCCAAACAAACACCTGGAGAGCTTGCAGCAACACCACATGAATACTTCAGTCACTTTTGATTTCACTTTTATCCTTCTGGCTAACCAACACCAGCAGATTTAGTCAGTTAAACATCACTCGTGACTAAGTTACTTGGCTGCAGGGTGCAAGGTGTAGGTACTGTTATAACCTGAATACATGGGTGGAGACAGTTTAAGGTGCTGAGTAATGATGTTCATATTATATGATTTCAGAATGGAAGGTCTTTACCTTTGCCTTCCACTCGCTTCCTTCAAAAAGTCAGGGTCAAGGATTTAACTTTAATTGATAGGACACAATCTAAAAAAACTAAAAGATAAAAATATTGGATCTCGATTGCATGCAGTAGTGAAACTGTAAAACTTGTGAAAAAGTGAGGCACAAACCAGAAACGGAGACCATTCACCTTCAAAGTAAAAGCTGTGACTTTTTAAATAGTGTTGGTTACAGCCTAACAACTTTTACTTTTAAGGTGAAGGTTTACCATTTCTGTTTTTAGTCTCATTTACTCATTTTCACTAGTACTCTGCAAAGTCAGTGTCTTGCATGCAAACTCCAGATGACTGCTGCAATCTGCTAGCAACCAAAGCAATCGTAGGGAGGTTTTTAGTGTAGCAGCCTAAAATAACAAAACTGCCAAAAATATGTAATCACCATTTAAGCATTACATATTTTTTCATAGATACCAATGGTTGCAGTGAGTTACCAACCAGTCTCTAGGTCTGTGTGATATCTTACAGTGTGCTTTCTCGCTTGCATTAAAAAAGCTGTAATAATGAAGCATGTCTGCATTTTCTACTGCCCAGATGATCGTGTTTTAGTGGCTTAGGTTACCATCTCTCAATAAATCCGTCTCACATTGGCGCTTTCAATCTAAAATAATTCAGAACAGACAATTAAATGTAGTTAAAGCTGCCTTTTAATAAGAATATGATTTTGCAGCTGCTGTATATACATTTCTACAAACTTCTGTCCTATGAGCTCTCCTATCAAGGCTCCAGTGAATCCCCTGATGTGATGAGAGGTGTAGGGTTAACATGCCTAAAGCACTGTGAAAATGCCCTTAAATGGGAAAGTGAATGTGGCACACTGTGTACAAACTTTTTGAGGTTTCTACTTTGTACATATCCATTCGCCAGCAATTATACAAAACAAGTTTCATGGCTGATTTGGAGAAATGTCCATAAATGGTACAGCATTCCTGGGAGTCAGGGTCAGGGCTTGATAGAAATGCTGTAGAGAGAATCAAGCTGGTTTCATTCAGCATTTTAATTTGACCGATGCTCTAAAAGAAAAAAAGAAACCCTTGTCCTTGATATTCCTCTCCATCTGACTTTCTTACGCTTCGCCTAGAAAATGCCTCTTCTTTAGGGGTTCAGTGCCTAAATAGACATCCAATAGTAATTTGTGTTCCTTTTGATTTCAATTAGAGTAACCTGTTCTAATAATAATAATGATAAAACTATAAATGTCACCAAATCAGAGAATATGTAAATGAATTGCATCTGTAGCCACTAAGTGGTTAGCCTAGCCTAGCATAAAACCTGGAAGAGGAGCAAAACAATAAGCATGGCTCATTTCCAAACAAAAACCCCACATCCAAATCTTTAAACTTCACTAAATAGCGTGCAGCTTTACTCCTTCTACAACCAAAAGCAAACCAAATGTCTGCTAGCATCAGATTTTAGACTTTTATGCCCAGCTAAGCTAGTAGCATACCAGTTTTACCTGTGTAGCTTGAAATGACCTTCTGATGTTATTGTCAGGAAGAAAGCATATATAATTACAAAATCATTTCCATTTATGTCTTTAAAAGGACGAAACTGTACATGATATTGTGTGTAAACGAAGCTCAACATACTGTATTTCAGGTGGATATAAAGAGATACAGTGGGGTTCTTTTCAGTTACATAAATGAATCTTTTTGAAAAAGAAAACTCACCGTTAAAGACTGAAAATAAGAAAGAATGAACACATGGGAAGGTCTGTGTGGGACTCTTTAGAAAACACTAAAATAAATGCAGGCACATTTTGCCTACAGGAAGAATGAAGCTATGGTATACACACCCATACCACCTCCTCCATCAGCTAATCCTGAAGCGAGATGGAAGGGTTAAAATATCACTCTGACACTCCTTGTTTCTCCTTCACCCTATAGCTGTGAATGTGTGTGTGTGTGTGTGTGTGTGTGTGTGTGTGTGTGTGTGTGTGTGTGTGTGTGTGTAAAACAAGTAGAAAGAGGAGAGGCCAGGGTTGGTGGGAAAACAAAAGTTACCTACAGCCCATTAGACTTTGATGGAAAGCAGTAAAATGCAGCCTGAAGCATGAATGGGACAGATGGAGAGGAGGCAGGAGGAGGGAACTGTACTTGTGTAGCCCAAGGACAAACCAGAAAGATACAAACAGTTTTTAATAATAACATATTATATTTACATTCCTGCTCAACATTTGGTGAATTTAAGCTTGGTTTTATATGACCACCAACCATATGGCATATACATCTATTTAGATATCCATCTAAAAACCCAAGAGCTGCATCTCAGGCCTCATTTAGCATGGTATAAATGTTGAAGTTCATGATGGTACAAAATGACTGAATGAGTATGGCTCATTTTGGCTTGTTTGAAGAGTTTTCAGAAAACATGGTTTAGGTTTGCAAAGCTGCATCCGAACAAACAACAAGACTTCTGGATCAATGAACGTCAGACAGAGAACAAAGTGGAGATGTCTGGTCGTAATGCACAGCACCACCTTTGAAGAAAACCAAACACAGCACATCAGCACAAACACCTCACAGCAACTGTCAAGCACGGTGGTGGAGGCATGATGACCTAGGCTTGTCGTGCAGCCATAGGACCTGAGCACCTTGTAGCCATCGAGTTGACCGCAAACTCCTCTGTATGCCAAATTATTCTAGAGCTTAATTTGAGGCTGTCTGACAGCTAAAGACCAAACATGCAACAGCACAATGATCAAACAAATCTACAACAGAAGGGCTTAAATAGAAAAGAATCGAGGTGTCACACTGGCCCAGTCAAAGTCTAGACCTCAATATGATTGAAAGAGAGCGGCGCATAACGCCGGCAAACCTCAATGAACTGAAGCAATGCTGTAAAGAAGGGTGGACCAAAACTGCTCCACAACAATATGAAAGAGATTGATAAGTTATTGGTTCAGGAGGCAGTTCTACAACCTGTTAAACTGGTGGTGTACTGTCATTTTTCACAGGACTGCATATACAGGGTGGGCCATTTATATGGATACACCGTAATAAAATGGGAATGGTTGGTGATATTAAAGTCCTGTTTGTGGCACATTAGTATATGTGAGGGGACAAACTCCTCAAGATGGTTGGTGACCATGGTGGCCATTTAGAAGTCGGCCATCTTGGATACAACTTTTGTTTTTTCAATAGGAAGAGGGCCATGTGACACATCAAGCTTATTGGTAATGTCACAAGAAAAACAATGGTGTGCTTGGTTTCAACGTAACTTTATTCTTTCATGAGTTATTTACAAGTTTATCTTTTTTCACAGCCATTGACATGTCAAAGAGGTTAACACGTGAGGAGTGGATCGAAATTGTGTTGATATCTGGTGAACGCAGTAACCGGGTCATTGCAGCAGATTTCAATGCAAGACACCCTACGAGACCACCCATCTCCCATGCTACAGTTAGCAAACTGCTTGCTAAGTTTCGTGAAACTGGTTCAGTGTTGGATTTGCCAAAATGTGGACGCAAGAAAACTGAAATCTGCTGCAATGACCCAGTTACTGCGTTCACCAGATATCAACACAATTTCGATCCGCTCCTCACAGGATTTTAATATCACCAACCATTCCCATGTTATTACGGTGTATCCATATAAATGGCCCACCCTGTATTTGTTTGGCTTTTCTTTCTTTTCTTTTCTTTTTTTTTTATTTTTTACATTGCTTCTTTGTCTTAAGGTTGGAAAATTAGCTGTTCCCTCAACATGTCTTCCTTTTACTATCTACCTAACAAAGCCACTCAAAATCACAAGTATCCTTAAATCTTTTAAGTTGATACTGAATTCCGCCCAGTGTATTGCCAATTTCACATTTTCTCCACTTTACATCAATTTTTATTCTAATTGAATTGTTTTGACAATGTTAAATTGCCCTGCACATGTGAGGCATGAAAACTAGAAAGTAGAAAGCAGCAGGTTTCACATGATGGACAGTTAGAGGAGGAGCTGAAATTAGCTTTTTTTTCTCTACTTTCCACTCGACAGAATCACAAAGTTGTAGACACCCACACATACACACACACGAGAAGCCTCAAAGTAATGAGAAAGAGAGTTAAAATGCCTGTCTTTGGTGTTGGGGGTCCTCGGGCGATGTATGTATTTATGTGTGCTTCTGGGCGGGAAGCAGCTCTACAGGTAAATCTCATCGGAAGCTGCGGTTGTGGTTAGCAATGATGAAAGTAAAGAAGCATAGGTGACACGGTGCAGGGTGGTATTAACAGCTCCTTCCTGTGGTGAGACTGATAAGAGGGAAGAGGAAGTGATGGACCAGCTAACTAACGCAAAGAAAGGCCGGCTTAAACAAACATCTGTCACTGCTGTGCTCACCCCTCATAGGTGAGAAGTTTGTGGTTGGGAACTGAGACACTCATGACTCACTCAAAGTTTTCCCTTCACCTGTCCTATTTCAGGACAAAACTCTACTTGCACATTGTATTTTGGAAACAAACTTGTCCAAACTGGACGACTTTCCATCTTTTGCCCAGAGGTAATATTTCTTTGTGTTCCTGATTCAAGAGCAAAATCATTCCTTTCTAAAAGGTTTTTCACACATCATATTTTGAAATGAAGCTGCAACAAACTTCTTTGCATGTCTCAGTTCAAAGTGAAACAACTCTATGCATCCAATCAGCTTTCTGTACATATTTTTTAAAGATAAACTCTTAAGATATTCATCATAAAACAGCTGTTGTGAGCCACATCAAAAAGGTTTTGTCCACCCGTGTTCTACAGTGACTTACATTGAAATAAACTCTTTATCGTCCCTAATGTTGGCACAAAAAACGTTTTAAATTTCTTGTTTCAGTGCAAAACTCTTCTTTGCTTTTCTGATTTCTGTATTCAACTTCCAAATTCATCCAAACTCTCGCAAAACACAAACATCTCACCCACAAATACATGTCAGCATCCTAAAACAAACTCAGATTGGTAATATTATTTGATGTTTTGATTGCTAAAGATTCTTTACACATCAGTGGATTATGCTCACAGGAAGCACTGCCACTTCGAAGTGACTTTGTACAAGATAAAACAAAGTCAGGTCATGTGTCTGTTTAATCTCAGCAACATGAAAAAAGAAAGAAATGCAGACACTGATTTTTGCATGCATGTTTTAGCTTGCACGGCTGGAGTAAAATCAACAGCATCGTGCACAGCGAGAAGATGGCGACAACAGAGAAATGTCAGTGATTGCTGAAGGCAAAGCAGTGTTGACATATTTTTATTATTAAAAAAATAACCTAAATCTGGATACCGTAGACAGAGATGATAATAATAATCCTAGCCTAGTTTGGACCTGGGGGCAGAATTTTTTTTTTACCGACGGGTTGTTAGGTTTGGCATGTTGAAACAAAACAAGTGTTTGATACTTTCTTATGCGAGCAATGACTGCCTGCACGCAACAAAAGGCAAATGACAGAACTAAAGCAATTTCCTTCAATAAGACTTGCTGTCTGTGAAAATAAATACATGGATTCTTAAAGCCGGTAAGTCCATGTTGAGGGTTAAAGAATGCATGTTTGAATGCAAGAATAAATGTACTCAAGCCGTCTGGTTTTCCTTTACATGCCCAAGATTTACCATGCCTCCTAGTTTTGTATCTAGGTGCACAGCAATGCAAGCAGAGCCCAAATGTCCCACTAAACATCGCGCCACATACCAAGACTCACGCTGCAGTATCCATGTGAAGAGCATGTGCTGTCGGGACCAAATCAGCTCCTAATGCATTATATGTCTGGGGTCACTACAAAGAATTGAAGCCAGATTTTTAATGTCTACATGACAAGCTCGGCATACAAATGTGACCCACCGAACATTGTTTTAAAAGTTAAATTCTTCCTGAATCTGTAATTAGCTGTTGTTAACAGATTTACAAATGCAACTGTTATAATTACAGAGACAGGCTCCTTGCTCTGTGGCATTACTGATGAAAGATGACGGTGAAGAAAAAGCAAAGGACCAGAAAAAAAACAGAATGCCTTCATTATTCCAGGTCAGTGTCTTCAGGTTTGGGGGAGAATCACTTATGTCTTTGTAGACTCACTGCCATGTTCTGCTGTGACGGTCGGAGCATATTTGTTATCAGAATAATCCAAGAAGTTTAAGAAAATAAGTTAATTTCCAGATCATTTCCCAATTGTTACCTCAACAATCAGACTTCCCCCTATGAGGAAGTACTTGGTGACAGTGGGAAGGAAAACCCCACTTTTAACAGGAAGAAACCTCAGACAGAAGCAGGTTCAAAAAGAGCCACAAAGAGACTGCAACTGGGTGGGATGGTCACCCAGATCTATTTTTCAAGTTGAGTTTTTTTATCTTATCATTTAACCAAGAGTGCTATTAGAAAATCCCTTGGCTCTTATCTTAAGAGTTCAGTCGCTGCTAACCAGTTATGTTTGACCCTTCCCCTCTAGTGTTTAATTTATGGACAGTCTGGTCAGGTGTCTATTCAGGCAGTATGGAGTATCTATCTGTAGTAGATATCTCCTAAAAGCATTCATTTTAATAACACAGCATAATACCAGCTCTTGAAGTAGGCCAAAGTGTTTCGGAAAGCCGTGCCAGTTTGGAGCAGTTGGTACACCAGTTGTACATCCAGTAACCAAGGTAGATCGGAGATTGACACACACAGAAGCTTGCAGCTGCTGTATGCCACACTGCAAAAGAAGGCTGCTATTTTTTATGGAGACTGCCCTGCAATAGCTGGGCATGTCTGCACCACTGAAGCTATCTGTGTCGAGGTAGACTTGCAGGTAGTTAAGTCATTCGCAACAACATTGTATTGGGTAACTTGATTGTAGGGTCATTCGGCTGTCTTGAGTCTTGAACCACAGCTGGTGATGGTGGAGAGCTGAATGATGTTGGTGCTCTACCCACACCGAGGCCACAGAGGAGAACAAGTCCATTCACGGGATGATGAACTGACCTTCCACAAAGTCGTTTATGCTTATGCTTACTACAGATCACATCTGTGTCGCTGTGAGGGTCTTTACCTTCTAATGAAATCACATCCCACAACTGATACCAACCATAGCAAACTTGGTCCAAAATGATATGAAGACAAGCAGCAGGAGGACGACACCACACAAGCCTGGCAATGTGACATGTTGCCCCAACTGCCAGACCAACAAAGTACATCTAACCCAGCAGCAGGTGTCAGACACTGTATGTCTTTTTAAGATGCTGATAAACACTACTTTGGGAAAATCCCGCTTTATTTTGACCTTCACACGTTCCACTTTAACTGTTCACTGTAGATTAGGAGTCAGTTTGGATCTCAGGATAAAGATCACGAGGGATCTAAAAAGATCAGAGACACAGTTATAGGCCTGCCAGATATGAGCTTTGAAGGTTTTTTGGTGTGGTTCCTACAAAAATCTAAAAGTGAATTCTTCCCTTTTAAAGCCTCATTTCCTTACTCTTAGAAAGCTATTTTCATTCTTTGCAAAACATCAAACTCAAGAACAACATTGTGTTGTTACAGCGGAAACTGTGCCAGAGTATTCAGAGATTATTGAGCAAACATCTTACATCTAAATATAGATGAGTTTCTGAGCCTGACACATATCCAACAGCAGTCTACAGGGAGTGCAGAATTATTAGGCAAATGAGTATTTTGTCCACATCATCCTCTTCATGCATGTTGTCTTACTCCAAGCTGTATAGGCTCGAAAGCCTACTACCAATTAAGCATATTAGGTGATGTGCAACTCTGTAATGAGAAGGGGTGTGGTCTAATGACATCAACACCCTATATCAGGTGTGCATAATTATTAGGCAACTTCCTTTCCTTTGGCAAAATGGGTCAAAAGAAGGACTTGACAGGCTCAGAAAAGTCAAAAATAGTGAGATATCTTGCAGAGGGATGCGGCAGTCTCAAAATTGCAAAGCTTCTGAAGCGTGATCATCGAACAATCAAGCGTTTCATTCAAAATAGTCAACAGGGTCGCAAGAAGCGTGTGGAAAAACCAAGGCGCAAAATAACTGCCCATGAACTGAGAAAAGTCAAGCGTGCAGCTGCCAAGATGCCACTTGCCACCAGTTTGGCCATATTTCAGAGCTGCAACATCACTGGAGTGCCCAAAAGCACAAGGTGTGCAATACTCAGAGACATGGCCAAGGTAAGAAAGGCTGAAAGACGACCACCACTGAACAAGACACACAAGCTGAAATGTCAAGACTGGGCCAAGAAATATCTCAAGACTGGTTTTTCTAAGGTTTTATGGACTGATGAAATGAGAGTGAGTCTTGATGGGCCAGATGGATGGGCCCGTGGCTGGATGGTAAAGGGCAGAGAGCTCCAGTCCGACTCAGACGCCAGCAAGGTGGAGGTGGAGTACTGGTTTGGGCTGGTATCATCAAACATGAGCTTGTGGGGCCTTTTCGGGTTGAGGATGAAGTCAAGCTCAACTCCCAGTCCTACTGCCAGTTTCTGGAAGACACCTTCTTCAAGCAGTGGTACAGGAAGAAGTCTGCATCCTTCAAGAAAAACATGATTTTCATGCAGGACAATGCTCCATCACACGCGTCCAAGTACTCCACAGCGTGGCTGGCAAGAAAGGGTATAAAAGAAGAAGAACTAATGACATGGCCTCCTTGTTCACCTGATCTGAACCCCATTGAGAACCTGTGGTCCATCATCAAATGTGAGATTTACAAGGAGGGAAAACAGTACACCTCTCTGAACAGTGTCTGGGAGGCTGTGGTTGCTGCTGCACGCAATGTTGATGGTGAACAGATCAAAACACTTACAGAATCCATGGATGGCAGGCTTTTGAGTGTCCTTGCAAAGAAAGGTGGCTATATTGGTCGCTGATTTGTTTTTGTTTTGTTTTTGAATGTCAGAAATGTATATTTGTGAATGTGGAGATGTTATATTGGTTTCACTGGTAAAAATAAATAATTGAAATGGGGCAGCACGGTGGCACGGTGGTTAGCACTGTTGCCGCACAGCAAGAAGGTCCTGAGTTCAATTCCACCATCAGGCCGGGGTCTTTCTGTGTGGAGTTTGCATGTTCTCCCCGTGTTTGCGTGGGTTCTCTCCGGGTACTCCGGCTTCCTCCCACCGTCCAAAGACATGCAGCTTGTGGGGATAGGTTAACTGAATAATCCAAATTGCCACTAGGTGTGAATGTGCGAGTGAATGTGAGTGTGAATGGTTGTTTGTCCCTATGTGTTAGCCCTGCGACAGACTGGCGACCTGTCCAGGGTGTACCCCGCCTCTCGCCCTATGACAGCTGGGATAGGCTCCAGCGCCCCCCGCTACCCTGAAAAGGATAAGCGGAAGCGAATGGATGGATGGAAATGGGTATATATTTGTTTTTTGTTAAGTTGCCTAATAATTATGCACAGTAATAGTCACCTGCACACACAGATATCCCCCTAAAATAGCTAAAACTAAAAACAAACTAAAAACTACTTCAAAAAACATTCAGCTTTGATATTAATGAGTTTTTTGGGTTCATTGAGAACATGGTTGTTGTTCAATAATAAAATTATTCCTCAAAAATACAACTTGCCTAATAATTCTGCACTCCCTGTAATAATCACACAAATTCTCCTGCTTAGAAAGTCTTTTAACACCAAAGTCTAACACAGCTCCTTCATTTGTTTTTGTTGGTTACGTGTCTTAGATCAAGACACAGCACTCAAGGAATCCCTCTATCTGATGAGCGATATGATATCTGATTTCACTGTCGGTGTGCATCAAACAGCAAATATCTGCCAGCCTTTTCATGTCCTTTTTTTAAACAGCTAAATTATATCATGATATTTTACATATTTTGAGTAATATTAGTGACATTGGTTTTGCAAGCATTCAGAGCATATTTGGATATACACACAAGCCGATACAGCATGAAATCTAGCTGTCGCAAAGCACCTGTCTTACTTTTGCACTGCAAGTCTACACTGAAGAAAGAAAGAAAAGGCTGTAGGCTATTAGCCTAGCATTGCTGTTATGTACAAATGCAAATAAGTCAACAACTTCTCAATTTAGCAGAAATATCAACAGGTACAATTATATGTAGAAGGAATTGGGTGGACTTGTAATCAGAGGCAAATTAATTCGTTCCAATGTATAAAGTTATTGGCAAACTAATGGCAAATAACTATGCATGAAAAGAAGCAACAACAGAACTGATGTTTTGGTTTGAAGGTCTGTAATCTTGGTTCTAATAGACTTCGAATAGACTTTACAAAAGCTCAAAAAACTTTAAGAAACTAGCAAACCAGAATGCTTGGACTTGTATTTCATCCTGACAATCCACAAAAGACTCATAAAAGTGTCAGTGTTACGCAAATTTCCTAGACTAGTGGTTTCCCTTTAACCTCATTTCCAACCCACAAATCTCCATATGTCCAGGTTCTCATAGATTTAAATAAGTTGATGTTTGTGCTGTGGGTGGAGCTCTGCTTAGCTGGAAAAATAGCAATTTGAAAATATTTTTTAAAAAATGAAAAAATGGAGGCAAGTGTAAGGTTAATCAGGTTATTAGCTAAAAGTTGCTGTAGGAAACTTCCTAATGCCAGCACACTGGCCCTAGCTTCTTTTCTAAATCCCAAAACCAAAACCATTGAATCATCAGACTCTCGACCAGATGTTTCTTCCCCTGAAGCACTTCAAGGTGACGGCTGATGTGACCCAGGAAGTGAAGAGCAACTCCAAACCAGGTGTGTAAGTCTGCACCCCTCAGGTACTCCACTCCTACACTGTGTTTAAATAAATGATCTACGTGATCGTCAAGGGCCCAGACACAATAATCTTTCTGCTTTTTTATCAACCACTTTATCGCCTCAGCTCGATATTATCCTGTCTGAACATGGACAGAACTAAAGTTATGTCAGGGTTGTGATGACTCAGGCAAATATGGTGTATAAGGGAGGCACTTCAACCAGTGGAGAAACTAATGGGACCATAAAGCAGCCCATAAACACTGATGGGGAAGTTAGGGAGGAAAAAAACAGAGGAGGGTGTTGATGAATTAATGCACTACAACATTGTTGGAAACCTCAAAATAAGTTTATAGCTGTCAGCTTGAAATGATAATTAATAAACTGTTCAATTACCGTGTTACAATGTCTATTATATAGAGCTATGTCGTACATAAAACCAGCCATCCATGACACCAAAGTCAAGATGTCAATCTCACCTCTCTGGCTGCCAAGTACAGACTGAGTGTGTGTCTGTGTGTGTGTACTTTGCATGTCTTCTTTATCTTCTCAAGAGCGACAGGATGTGACAAGAGACAGACATAGCTGTCCTTCATCACCATACGAGTGTGCAGAAAGGGTGTGTGCAGTCGAGTGTGTGTGATGGTGGTGGGGGGGCTTGTATCAGGTATGTAGCAAAAGGTCTCTCTTCAGATCTGCTTTCCTTTTGAACCTAATCACACAGATTGCCGGCAAACATGGCTGAAACCCTGGCGGTATCGCCCCCAGGTCAAAACGACAAAGAGGGAATCCTAGACGCGCAGATGCCGATGTTGTTTCCGTGTAAGAGACGTCTAGTCAGGCCTTACAAAGTGAGAACTAGAGATCCGGTTATTGAAATGAAGGATTAAATGCATCTGTCTTTGTTTTTCTTTTCTTTAAATAAGGATGACTATGATTATGAACAGACAACCAGACAGTCTCTTCCCCACCTGCACTAACGTTATGATGACCCTTGTGTAGCCGCTACATTATTTTAGAAAACTCAAAAACTCAGTTATCACCAGACGAACTGAATCCCTCCTTTGAGTTTATAGTTCATCCTTTCTTCCAACTCCCTGACCATGAAGTAGAGGAAGGACCTCAGGAGGAAGGGGGAACAAGGGCACGGGAGAAGTGGGTCTCCAGTGACGTGAATCGGAGAGATCAGGAATGTCGTGTTCTCAACTGCAGTGGCGGGTGGTCATGATCAGTGGGCTTAATAGTTTGGAGAGATGTCACATTTCTCAACATTTTCCAATACGTTCTCAGTTTAAATGTATTAAACAAGCAAATGTTTCCCGCAAAGGAATGAACTCCTTGGAGCATCTTTAGTTGTAAATAACATGTCGATGTGCCCAACACAAACGACTGGTCAACTGTGAGAATTTCATGCTCTGTAGAAAGTATGTTGGAAGCATCGCCTTGGGCTTTGGAAATGTTAATAGCACCTGTCTATTTTGTAGTATTTTCAAACATTCCCTCAATTACACAGTTGATGACAGGCCTTTAGTGCAGCTGAAGTAAAAACAGGCTGCCTGACTATCCTTTATCAGTCACAAACAACAACCCAGAATAACAGTTAAGAAAATGACTCGACACAAGACCATACAAGCACCATGTGACCTTTTGTCCTGCCAACAATTTTTGAGAAAGTCTACTTTGGCACTAAGAGTCTTTTGTTTTTGATCTCCGCTGCAGTGGGTGTTTGCTTGTTCCCGGAAGACTGAAAATCTGAGTGAATAGAAATTGACAAGATATTATTAGCGGGAGGGGTTCCTCTGAATGAGTTGCTCGTTTGAATTTTTCATGCACGCTAGCATCCTGATTCGAAGCCAAACACCGCAGGGGTCAAGACGGAGCGTGGACAGACGAGGAGGGTCACATCCTGTCTGGATGCTCACCTGGACTAGGTTTTTGTGCAGATGTATTGTGTGTTTGTTTTAGACATACACTGGTATAAAAAGGGGGACTTAAGAAATGTTTACAGTAAATTTCCCGTCTGCAACTGCCTGTAATTCACATGTTTGTCTATCAAAGTAGGAATGTAAAGCACACGTCTTTAAAATTTCCTGCCTGTTCAAACCTTTCACCCAGTTTGCTCTTTGTATCCACTCATAGGCATCGTTCTGTCACGGCTTACGTACATGTGTGCTAACTTTGGGTCAGGCAACGTCTGCAGAACACCTCTCCTTGGCGTTCATCTTGGCAACTCAAATCAAGTCGAGCCAACTTCATTTATAAAATAGCACCTGCTGACTAATAATAATATAAAACCATTAATAACAAAAAATAATAATAATGATAATACTAATAGGAGAAAAAAATCACACCAAGAAATGACACGTCCACTTGGCAAGGTTTTGGATTACTGAAAACCCAACTGGCCCAATCATGGAAATGCAGACGGGCCCTTAAAACAAACACAAGGTGATATTTGATGGCACTCTTCTCGACCTCAGTGCAGTTCATTCCAAATCATCACAGATGGGAGCGCTGAATGGACATGCCCGCATTTGACAGAGAAGCTGCCTGACTCTGTTTGCCCCCAATGCCCCTATGCACAGTTCTACACCATTGCAACTCAACAATGTCACCAAAGTGTGTAAATGTGCGTGCATATTTTAGGTTGGAAATGCATGAGCTTGTCCTTATCTGTTTATTGTCCCAGTATGTTAAGGTTCTTTAACCATGTGCTGCCATGCATTCACGCAATGAATGTGCACAGAGAAATAAACACTTATGCAGAAGCACTTTGGAGTCACCAGCTAATTTCTTGCATTTATTACGGACTCTGCTTTTATTTACATTTGTTCTCTGCGTGCCCTAATATGTCAAGCTGTCCTGCTCTCATGTCTGGGTCACAAAACACTGCTGTATTATGACAGGAGTGGTACAAAATTCTTTCTCCCACACAAGGATGCTCATGAAGAACAAGTTTAAGCGCAGTGGGTAGGCATCATTTTTTCAGTGTTCGGGGATCATGTGTCAAAGCCACAAAATTGTCTTGAATCTAACTCAGGAATTCCTGGTGCCTAAACCTAATAATCAAGTGAAAAAAAGCTCAGTGATGAGTTAAAATACAGTGGAAAAAATATCCAGAACAGGACGTGTAGGTTCTCGGTCAACCAGGCCATGACTTCTTTAAGCGTCTAGACAGCTGAAAAAAGTCCTGTTGCTTTTCTTTCCAAGCCCATTAGATGTTCAGAACATGCTCTAAATGTCGTTTTGGTCATGTTTTATGGAGCAGCTTGTACTTTCAAAACAAGCTCCTGAAAGGAAGAAAGTCTGACAACAAAACTGACCCAGGACCAAAGAGTTCTGCTTTTTGGGGGACAAATTGGTGCAGTTATTTCCTGCTTATGAGGATTTTTTTTTTATTATCCTGTTGAAATCATTCAGTATATAAACGATGGCTCATAGTCCACCCACTGGTTTGTGGACTGCTGTTGTGAGGTCTCCGCTTGATGATTTGGGTTGCGTTGGTTAACTGAACCCATATGACACGAGCAAAAGGTTGAGCTGACCGGGAAACTGAGAACACTGTATGCTCACACATTGGTGAAATTCTGTGAAATCACTGCTTATTTTACAACAACAGGAGGCTTAATATACAAAATAAACACTGTTGAAGAAAACTTGAAACTAGCAACTGACACCATGAACTAAACTGAGAAGAGCTAAAAGAAGAGGAGGAAGTTTTTTTTAGGATAAATTTCATCTGAAAGTGACAGACAGCTCTTTAATATTATAACAACCCAGATTTAGCAACATTAAATGGCAGTAGCTTGACATAACAAATGAGTCCCAATATCACTGGTCATGCCATGGACATATTTATATATACATACGTAATGCACCACATCCAATGAAGCACCATTTTTAAGAAAATGTGAAAAAAAAGAAACTCCTGAGCTTCAACAGCAAAGAAATACATATTAAAAACTCCTCTGAGTTCTCTGTTAGCAAGAAAATCTGATGATTTTACGTGTGTATCTTTAAGAATATCATTCATAAAAATCATGCACTAAACTAAATACAGTATTACTGAACCTAATGTGTGCATGCTGGTATTTTAGCCCACAGCTAACACATCACTTTCATGTGTTCATGAACACATATGGGATAAACAACACCTCTGCAACACATGAACACACACACACACAAAGTCTGTCTTTATCTAGAAATACCTCTGTAATTACACTCCAATTGAAGACATCTGCTGAAATTATCTTAATTACCTGGAACAGGTGATAGGACATGTGCAGGTCTGTGAACACACACACACACCACCACACATGCACACACACACATCCTGGAAGCTCTGTGACCAGGTCAGTTTCGTGTTTTTAAATGTTATATGTGTTCGGCACATCGGTACATCTGCACGGCCTGCAGGCCTAAAAGTTAGAAGACATAGTTGTGGAGAGGAATGTAGTGAGGAATGAAGGATAAAGGAACGGCGGTTGGGCATTATTGGATATCTTTGCCTGGGGAACTGAAAAAAAAACTGTTGGCAAGGAGGCGAATTTTTGCTTTTCTTCATATATGTCACTGTGAACTGAACACCTGGGGGTGGACAAAGTTTATCATCTCTTTGGGCTGTGAGAAACGGGAATTTAAACTTGTCACTACATGGCTTTTTTCACTGCAAGAACAAAGAATTCAGTAGTGTGTTTTCATTTAAGCACTCGCCAACAGATCATGTTTGGAGCTGCTTTAGGAATGAATACAGTGACAACGTGAAAATTAGCTGTGAGAGGTTTTTTGGTTTTTATTTAAAGTAACTTATTCATAAAAAAAAACAGATATTTGCTGTGAGCGTTATACACAGCTACAACACAACATTATTACGCTCTGATGTGAAATTCCTCTGCTGCCTCCTCCCCGTTGCTTGCTGGTCACTTTAATTTTGTCTCTTTCATCCTCCTGTCAGAGCCTTCTGCCCCAGTGCCCTCTGAATGAGCCTCCACACAGACTCATGAAGAAAGAAAGATAGAGGCGGGGCTGGGGGGTTACAGATGGACAGCGGGGGAGGAAAGAGTGACGGACAGAGGGGGAAATAAAGGAGGCTGGGAAGCTGATCAGCATCACTCCGGTAATTTATGGCTTTCATAGTGATGCAAAAGAGTCAATAAATTGTCCTGATGTGAAGCTATTGACCCGTTCGCCAATGAATGCAAACACACACACACACATGCACGCACACAAGCAATGTACCTTTTTTATTAGTTCTGCAAGTATGTGTCTGTGAATCAGTCCATGACCTTTGCAGAATAAAGACAGCGAGCAGCCCTGACACAATGTTGATCTACAGCTCATTTTATATGTTTTTTTGTGTTCTTGGGATGCAACTCAGTATTCTTCTTCCTCCAAACACGACGAGTTGAGTTTATACCAAAAAGTTCTACATTGGTTTCATCTGACCACATGACATTCTCCCAATCCTCTGCTGTATCATCCATGTGCTCTCTGGCAAACTTCAGACGGGCCTGGACATGCACTGGCTTCAGCAGCGGAACACGTCTGGCACTGCGGGATTTGATTCCCTGCCGTTGTAGTGTGTTACTGATGGTGACCTTTGTTACTTTGGTCCCAGCTCTCTGCAGGTCATTCACCAGGTCCCCCCGTGTGGTTCTGGGATCTTTGCTCACCGTTCTCATGATCATTTTGACCCCACGGGATGAGATCTTGCGTGGAGCCCCAGATCGAGGGAGATTATCAGTGGTCTTGTATGTCTTCCATTTTCTGATGATTGCTCCCACAGTTGATTTTTTCACACCAAGCTGCTTGCCTATTGTAGATTCACGCTTCCCAGTCTGGTGCAGGTCTACAATACTTTTCCTGGTGTCCTTCCAAAGCTCTTTGGTCTTGGCCATGGCGGAGTTTGGAGTCTGACTGTTTGAGGCTGTGGACAGGTGTCTTTTATACAGATGATGAGTTCAAACAGGTGCCATTCATACAGGTAACGAGTGGGGGACAGAAGAGCTTCTTACAGAAGACGTTACAGGTCTGTGAGAGCCAGAGATTTTCCTTGTTTGAGGTGACCAAATACTTATTTTCCACCCTAATTTACGAATAAATTCTTTACAAATCCTACCATGTGGATTCATGGATTTTTTTTTCACATTCTGTCTCTCACAGTTGAAGTGTACCTCTGGTGCAAATTACTGACCTCTGTCATCATTTTAAGTGGGGGAACTTGCACAATCGGTGGCTGACTAAACACTTTTTTGCCCCACTGTAAACTATCCATCAAAAAAAAAAACAATGCACTTTTTATGCCAATCGCCAATTAGCCCAACTCCATAACTGCATGCCTAACTGCACATGTTAGGACTCTGGGAGGAAGCTGGAGCACCTAGAGAGAACCCACGCAAGTTTAGGGAGATCATGCAAACTCCACACAGGAAGTTGGCCAGTGGATTCAAACCCAGGACTCTCTTCCTATGAGGGAACAGTGCTAACCACTGGACCACTGTGATTCTCCCATACAAGCTATATATAAGCTGTATACTTGTAAAGACTAAAACACACTAATGACCTAAAAACTGAGTTTAAGTTGGATTAATAAACAACCTTTTTATGTTTTAGACAACTTTCAATGATCTAAATAAAAATTAGGTAACGCACGAACACACACACACACACACACACACACACACACACACACACACACACACACACACACACACACACACTAAAAGTAGCTCGAAACAGAGCAGCACTTAAAGGTTCTCCAAGCACAACAGAAGGCCTTTTGGATGGTAATGCTATTCTCTCCTTAGCTACGGTAAAAACAGCACATCACAATGCACTGCTCATCTTCTCCACCGGTCTACTCTGCAGGGGGTCTTAACCCACCCACAGACACACACTCATGTATGGGACCGATGAGTTTCTAGCTACCTCTTTAGCAGACTTTAACCTGTTGCTGATTTCTATTTGATAGCAGACCACACACACACATCCAACACATTGTTTTTCATGCCCACGCACGCACACACACATACAGTTAAGGTGGTACCCTTTGAGGTTTTAAACAGAATGGGCCCCAGGCACCACTCTGCTTCATGTGAAGGGCTTAAGGGGCCCCTGTGGAGACAATTAAAAACCTGGTGACTTTGTAGGTCAGAGGCATACTTCTGGCTCAAGAGGGAGGACACTGCTCCACTTAAATAGTCCTTTTTTTAAGAAAAACAGAGGTAAATGAGATCAGGGCGGGGCAGGTGTTTAAAGCTGAGAGCTAATGGATTTAGTTTGATAAGAGCATGGCATTTCTAATACACCTCTCCCTTTTATCACAGGACATTAAGAAGGCTACGACACAAACAAGCGTTAAAAAGATGGGGATGACTATAATTTTTCAGCCTTTTCATTCGTTTGTGTGGGAGGGGGAAGTTACAAGTAAAAATGTAGGGCCCAGTGGAAGGAACAATCCAGACCTAGCAATCCCAATGATGTTCATTAATCATCTTTTAGGCAATTTTGTATTTACTTTTAGTTGCAAAAAAACATAAATTTAGGTTATCAAGTCAGCTTTTGGACATGGATGGTTTGAAAGCTGGATCAATAACTTGTCAATGATCAATGACATGTTTATTAAGCTATTGTGGCAGGTTGCACTGTCCTGTTGGAGGAGGCTGCTGCCAAGTGCTCTTGGTCTGAATGCGGCCACCTGACAGTGGTTTTAATGTTAGAATCAGAACTAGCATGCAGATAAATTTGTGGCTGTATGTCATATATTCTCTAGAAATTTATCCCCTGTAAACTTTTATTGATACATTTGTGTTTGTCTAATCTATGACGTAAAATAATGCATTCTGATTTTTAGACACCTAAATGTAATGTTTTAAATTTTAAAACAAAAGATTTTATCCAATAAAGTTCAACAGCATTATAAACTGTAGTCTGCCCCAACTGCATCTTATCATCTTCATCCAAGATGGATTTATTGAAATTCAATATTAAGTGTGCCTAATTAAAAAAAAGACTGGCTTTGTGTAACCCAAAGTCTAAGGAAAACAGAGACTCTAATCTTTCAGGTATTCCTCTCATCTCCTTTTTGTACTCCAAATCTTCTAAAAGCTAAACGGACACAAGAAGCTCAAATTGCACATGTTTATTAGCTTAGCTTCAACATTAGCTTAACACATCAGTAAATGTATTAGCAAGACAGGTTGGGTTTCACGTATACGTTAGCTTAACATTGGGTTGCAGCTTGTGGCATTGTAGCCATAGATGAGAACCTGTGACTTGTCAGGTGTCAGGTTGCTTTAAATCTTTGCATTTTTTTTAAATCCACCCCCTTCTAAAGAGGCTTGTAGGCCTTGCTTCATGAATCTGAAACACTCCTGTAAGTAGGTCATGGTTCAAATTTGTATACCAATCCAAAGCATGGACCAAATGTAGCACCCTAACTAAACTAAACTAAACCCCAACTAATACTCAAATGTAACTACAAGCTATTTTCTAGATGAATTTGCTAATTCTTTTTTGTTCAAGGTTGAGGTTGCCCGACTCACATGCAGGGACAAAATAAAGCAAGTATTTGAGTGATTTACAAAAGTGTACAAGTAAAGGTGTGTATCTGAGAGTGTGAATGTGCGTGTATATTTGATCTCTTAACAGCTAGGCTCCCGAGGTGAATACACCAAGGCCACCCACAAGGAAAAGAAGATGGGTGACAGATTGCATGTGCATGTATGTGTGTGTTTGTTAGTGTGTGTTATCTAGAAGCCATTAATCTTGCTGGTGGGAAACCCATCACTGCAATTACACAGCATGTTTTTTGTTATCTCATCAATAATTTCCATGCATTTAACTCATGCCCAAACACGTGCAAGCCCCACAATACAAACATTCACAAATAATGGAAATTATGGAATATTAAGTCATGATTTCAGAATTTGCTCAATATTAACCTAGGGTGAAAAAATTATTAGGGATGAAGAATCAATGTCTGAATTCAACCGTTAAATTTAGGTTAAACTATGAATATGTGTATTCCAATAAAAATGTCACTCTGCCAGAAATGTAAACACAAACCACATCCATTATCTTCTGCAGACCAACACAGATTGAGATTTGTACAGCCAGATTAGAGGCAGCTGCCAGGACTTTAAAACTAAGGGTCAACTGTAGTTTTAAAGTCCTGGCAGCTGTCTCTAACCTGGCTACACTTCAAGTTCATGTCAAGTTTTATGTCAAGCTAATGAGAAGATAGCTTGAAAGAAAAACATGTTTTTATAGTTTGTACTGATATTCTAACAATTTCTTATCACCATGTTTCTAATTACCGCATGGAGTCCTGAGCATCCCAACTTCCTCCCCCAGATATGAATGGTAAGTTAAGCGGTGATTATCAATTTGGCTGTATGTGCAAATGCAAGCATTGAACCACCGTGCCTCTAAAATATAGTCATATGATCCAGCTGGAGACTGAACAACAGCTCTTAGGCATGTTCTGAGGAGGCCATAATCAGTGATAAGAGCTGGCAGTTTCTTTATTAGAAGGGGTTACAAGCCACAAAGGTTAGGATCTACTGCTCGAGTCTGAGTGACAGACCAAAGGTTTGGTCATCCGACTTGTAATCCTGTGGGTCCATAGCAAAGCCAGTTACAGAGGTGTATGTGAAAAAGAAAGGCTTGCATGTGTGTTTGAATGTTTGTATGTACATACGTCTACAAATGGGGTAATGGTAATGTGCAGTTAACCATCAAATGTTCATGCGACTGATCATCTTGTTCTTCAAGGCCAGAGAAAGGACTCCACAGCGCTACAGTGCATGTTTCCATCACTTATCAGTAAAAGGAAGAGCTTCCCTCTTGAGAACCACAAACTTCTGTACCATCTGTCAAATATCCTAACAAATATTAGAAGGGTGCAATCAGTCAATGTGCACCAAGGCTGAATCCTCCTTGCTTTCTCCCCTTTTCTTCAACGACCACCATAAAGCTGTCATTTTTATCTTTTAGGAAAATGTCTCCACAGCTATTGGATGGGTTGATCTAGCAGTACCACCATCTCTACTATGTATTTATACACAAGCTGGACTGCACCAGACACTTTTATCAGATTTGAATCACATTTAACTTCCCCCTAAACCTTTCCAGACATTACACCCGGGACCGCAGGAGAAAGTCGGTGTTGTTCAATTAGGTTAGGGGCAAATTTAAAGAAAGTGATGTTGTGTGTGCTCACTCCCGCATGATCTATCCAGCCAGCTCCTTGGCTTTAGTATTTCCAATATTTCCAGTTGACGAAATAATGATTCCAGGTAAGAGTTACATATGAGAGTTTTTCCCCGTTTTTATTCCCTTGATATCCCCTGTTTTTTCTGAAGAAACCTCTTGCATGAAAGGTGAAAAATCTTCAAAAATGTAAAGAAGTCAAGTCGCCTCCTTCTTTCAAGTTCTCGAGACCCTGTGGTTTTTCCTTTACTAGCATCAAGCTGATATTTGTGCTGAATACTGTTTGATGGATTGCGATTCAATTTCTTCCCTTCGTTCAAAATCAACCATCAGCCTTAAATGCAGTTTGAGACTTTTAGTTGATCGGTTCATCTTGTTTGGTTTTCTGTACACTGTCTGTACATCCAACAAGCCAGAACGGAAAGAGACAGCAGCACATAAGGGAAAGGCATGCACACAGGCTGCTGTCATGGAGTCGAATGAGTCCCCTCCTAGTATTTGGACACCTTTTGGAAAACATGCCAATCTTGTGGTGCTCTTTTGATTGAGCACAGATGAGAACTATCTGTCAGCAAATTTCTGCAGAAATTTCTCTCTCTAGCTTTTAAGATGTGCCTTCATTAGGAATGGATTGTAACCTATACAGAAGTTAAACATGACCTCCGACTTTGCTACTTTAACACTTAAGAAAAGATGGAGATTAACTACTACTGGCAACATTTTTAAAATGATGGAGTTACAAAGACCACCAGCAAAATGGGTGGGTGTGTGTTTAGCTTTGGAGACAGATGAGTCTCTCTCGCAAAGCAAAAATGTGTTGGGTTGGCATGTTGGCAAAAAAGCGAGGCTTGCCATGAACACTTGGGTTCCATGTAGCTGTGAATATTTTTGTCCGTTTGGACATGGATAGATTTCAGGAGAGTCCACAAAACGCATTAACTGCATTCTCACAGGTTTCCTCAACAATGTGTGAGAAGTGCCACCCACACAAAACAGGTCATCCAAAAGAGATTGTGAGCTGCTTGTGTAAATCGGACACACCTTAACACTGCAGCGAAATATCACTTGGCTTCCTACAAAAATTCACCAAAGACAGATGTCACAGTCTAGCTGGAGAGAGGTTTTTGTTATGTGACTAATCAGCTCCTACAGAAATAAATGCAGAAAGAAATAAAAGATTTAAGAAATTTGGTGTCTTAATAAAGCTTTCCATCTGTTGGCATAATCCTCAAAAGCTTGTGAAATACATGCTTGCACACAGACACACGGACAGACACACATCTCACTACTCCTTTTATACAGTGAATTTCTTTATAGCATCTAAGGGAAATGATTGGAGCCGTGGTCCCGCTCTTTAATTTCTGACACATCCTCCAAATGAAAAGGACCAGTCTTCGCCAGCCCATCAGCTCATTATCTCAGTATTTCCTGACATTACATACTAATTGCTCGCCTGCCTGACCACTGGACTCCTCCTCTCTTCCACTACATACTTCTCCTCCTCTGCACCATTCACTGTGACAATAAAAAGCCAGCTGATAGGTAGATGCTCCGCTCTCAGAATGCATCTCCTTCTACTACTTCTTTTTCTTTTTATCAGCTGGGTGTCTGGTAAACTGATCCAGGCCACTATAGGAGACAATGTTAGATTTTACCTCATAGAAGAGTGTAAGACGGGAAAATGTACACTCCGCCACCAGTTGATGGGTGGCACCACATGGCTCACAGCTCTGACTCTCTGATATTAAAGAGAGCAGATTTCAACGATCACGGCTATTACCCGTTTACCTGCAACTACAAACAGAGGGGGGAGCTGGAAGAGTTGCACGTTTTTCTACCCTATAAAGTTGTCGCACTCCGGGGAGAGGATGCCACGCTGCCATGTCACTCCATTACAGTTGGACAGGCTGTGAAATCTGTGCGCTGGAGGAGAGACGGAGAGCTGGTGCTGGAGCTGAATCCTCGGTCTAAGCAAATCACCTACGGGGACGGCTATGATGAAAGCCGAGTGTCCATACCATCAGACTGGAACCAGTGAGGAGACCTGTCCCTCACCGTGAAGCGAGCTCAGCTCAGAGACGACGGAGTGTATTACTGTGACGTGGAGAAGACAGAGAGACACCGCTCTGCTGTCCACCTGCACGTCTCCACACCATCACCACCACCACCGGGCAGCACCTCACAGCCTACAACCACACCGACGGTAAGTACACTAACCACATTTAAATAGTTTTACACTTCATTGTAAAACTTAATTGTTTACTCAGGTATTCTTCCACATTCAGAGTTCACAGTTTAAACGAGTATCACTGTAGACTGAGTGAAAGACTTTAAATGGACTGAAACTGTCAGGAAATGGCTGTGTGCAGACAGGGGGGGACCAAAACGCACGACTCACGAGACACGGGGAGTAAAAGAGTAAAGTAAAAGAAGGCTTTTTATTCATGGAGATACAAAACTAAACTGGGCTAAGCTAACCTCACAGAGGAACACAGGCAAGCACACACAACACTGAGGGACGATGCGACATGGGACAGAGGGAGACTGACATAAATACACAGGTAATGAGGGAAGCTGAAGCACACGGGGAACAAAGCTGAGGACAATTACCCTTGACAGGATGGGGAGGACACAAAACTGAAAACGCTGACACCAAGATGTGGACCTTAAAAGTAACACAGGAAGTACACAGAGACAGCCTGGGGAGAGAGAGAGAGGGAACATGAAGAAATACATGAAGGGATGAGGAGAACAGGGAACACAAGGAGTGGGAACATGGCACCAGAACTAACACCACAATATAAGCACAGACACAAGGAGACAGAGGGCAGAGGGAATCCAAATAAACTAAACCGAACAATCCTAGGAACATAAAGAAGTAACAAAATCCAAAACCACAGGAAAGCTAAGAATGCTGGTTCAAAATGACCCAGGACCATGACAGACACCGAGACTGTATTTAAAGATCTCGTCTTCATGTTGAGCTGTACAGTGTAAAATCTTTGATTTTCACTTTCACTGAAAGCATTAAAAGACGGTTAAAACTGCAATGACTAATATTTATGTTCTGTCTTCTTGTTCTCTGCAGACATCAGAAAAATGTCATGCTGAAAAATGTCAGGAACGGTGATGGATATCTCTGCAACGCCAAAGAGGAGGCGGGGCTGAAGAAGACAGAGAATCAGACTTTGACCAACAAAACATGCTAAAGTTAAATGGGAACCCTGACTTTATCCTCCTAAGAACTTGTTCATGGCATGCATTTTCAATTTCTCTTTGGTATTTGGGCTCATTGGATCCTGATGAATGTGAAAAAAAATAATTACGAGATTTTTTTTTATCTGATTTTTGTTTCTGAGAAAGATGACATCCACATATGAGGATATTCTTTTTAAATTTCAATGTGGCAGTATAATGTCCTCATAAGTGGATATCAGGCCCTTGTAGAGCAAAATTTAGCATTTTGGTCTACACAACCCAAAATGTGATGTCCACATATGTGGACGCTGGGTCCTGGGAGGTTAAAAAGGATGGGCAAAAAAATAAAGAAACAACTAAAACCTTAAAGTTTAGAAGAAGCCTCTTGGATGAGACATGAAGGTCCAGTCACTCTTCGTTCTTCAGAACCTTTTTATTGCACTTATTATTATTAATTTAAGTGATTTTATTCATTTTGCACATTAAATGTCTTCAAATGTTTGATGCAATAAATACTGTACTGAAAACCTTTAACAAAAGCACATTAATATACAACAAAGTAAGAAGTGGATTGCATCATGCTACTGTGGACGCACTTTCTCTGGAAACTCTGCCCTGTCTAACATCCTTCTCCTGTACTGCCGATTTGCCATTTCTTCCAGGTTCATGTCTATGCTTTCTCACTTTAGTTACCAGTGCTTTCCATAGGTCATTTAAATAGTTTCCTGATTGAATAAAGTGATTTCAACTACTTCTTGTCTTTTCCTGTTTTGCCCGGATCTCCCACTTGACTCCTAAAAGAACCGCAGTTTGTTAAATCTGACAAGGAGCCAAATCTGATGATAAAATATTTTCTCTGGTAGTCAAGTTTCCTCCCACAGTCCAAAGACATGCACGCATCTCATAGGGGAGCTGTCATGGATGCATCTTACTCTCTGACAGCCCCATGACCCTGAAGAAAATGAAGGGGCAGTTGGATATAAAGGTTAGAGTCACAAAATCTTTTGATTTTGCTTCATAATGCAAATTAGAACTGAAACAAGGACTATGTGTCCCTTTAAAGAAATAATCTCTCTTTCACTTTTTCTTGAGCAGATGAAATTAAATTAAATCAAGTGAAATTTTTAAACTGGCACTAAAAGTGCACCCTTAAACTATAATATTTAGCATCTGCACTTGCACGAGACGGCACATTTCAAGGGTGTTCATAGATGACTGCAGAATTCACACGTGCAGCCACACATGCACACGGTGACCAAGCAGGAGCATGCTACCCACTCAACCTGTTACTGACATGTTCCTAGATCATAAATCGTACATAATGAAACTCTGCTGCTCGTGCTCGCTCTGTTGTACACCTGAGCATAAATCAGTACATCTGTAGTCAAACCTAGCAATAAAGCATGGCAGTTTTCAAAATCATAACCTTAATATACAACAAAATAGAAGCAAATGGAAGGAAAGGTGGAGAAAAAAAGAGTATGTGAGGAAAAGGTAGATTGCAAGGTGATTGCAATCTCTCTTTGTGGTGTTGTAGGACTTGTATAAACCTGTGGGTGACAGTGCCGAGTGAAAGGTATTGACAAGTAAAAACTTCTATTTGTTTGTGTGAGATTGTGTGTTACACATGTCAAAGTGTAGCTAAAGGCAACACAATGTATAGAAATTCCTGTTGAAGCCTGTCTTTATGTATCTGGAGGCTAATCCTGTACAGAATTTTAATCACAAATCAGGTTTCTAGGAATGAAGGGAACATGCAGCAGAAGGAAGCAAGGAGAGAGAGGGGAAAGGTTTGGGTGGCAGAGAAGATTAATTTAGAGAAATATTTGAAAAATGTGTGTTTTTCGTTACTGATTTAATTGCTGTCCATCTTTAACACCATCTTTAATACTATTATTGCCACGTGACATTCATCTCTGGGGTTTCTACCTGGCCAAGAGTCTGACTTGTGGCTTTGCCAAGTGGAAACAGCTGGGACCGAAAAGAGAACAATACAATCTACAAATAAAAATAAACATCTTTCCAGCCTGATAAGAAGTGGTTTAAATATTTTTACATAACACACAACTTCCAATTTAATATTAAAGTTAGTTAATAGTAAAGTTAATCATGAAGTTGTGCATTATTACTTTGGGAGTAGGACGTGTGGGATGAAACTAAAATGGCTAGGCTTCCCTTCAGATAGTTTAAAGTAAATGAACTGGATCTTTGGTCGCAACAGACAAGAACTTTTTCCTCACATTGGCTAAGGGGTAAGGCAAGTCCTCTATCCGCTCTTTCCACCAGTACCTACTCTGGTCGACTTGGCAGGGCTCGACTCATTTTTTTTTTTATATTATTTTGGGGGTTTTGGACAGGAAATTGCCTGCTCACACACAAAGCCAAGGGTGCTCACAAACCAGCACCCTCAACTTGGATTTACAAGTCTTCCATTTGGTGGTACAGTAATACCTGGTACCAGATGCTTTTTTAGTACCTACTCGCTCAGGGATCCAAGCGATCTGAGGCGATCAGAGGCTTCAACTGACTGGGTAGTTAGTGGTGTCACTTGATGAGCCCTTTTTGAAACCCGACAATGAGGGAAATGGCCACACACAACAAAAAACAACACCACGGTGTCCCAATCTGACAAAAAGCCATAAAACGAAGAGCAGGTATCCCATCACCTCAACATCCTCCTTTGCTGTGGCATTTATATTGCCACATTGCTATGACAACCCTGTGCACATCACGCGGTACTCGATTGTAATGGAAAAAACGACCAAAGCAAAGTCCAGCCGAGTAGGTACTAGTGGAAAAGGGCTCAGTCCCTTGCTGCTCCAGCCTCCATGCCAAATATGATGGGCATACTATCCCGATGTGTGAATTTTAGATTGAAAGCACTTAAGAAAAGAAAAGCAAAGAAAAAAGTGCTAGTGTGAAAGAGTGAATAGAGCATGTTGTATAGAACGCTCAGGTAGAGTAGAAAAGTGTTATATAAGAACCAGTTCATTTACTTTAAAAAAAATTTTCACCACAAATTCACAAGTATCTCTCTGGGCAACCAAGCTACACAGTATGCATAAAGGCACTGGGTCACCTATATATTACACCTACCTACACCTAAGAGCTGCTTATCCATGAAGACTCCGGCGCACAGCTGTTGTGTTGACGCTAATGCCAGAGGAAGTTTGGGACTTTGCATTTAATAAGTCAGCAGAGTGTTGGCATGCACCACTGTGTGCTTCATGGCTAAGTTGCTATGGGGAAGGAAGAAATTTGACTTGGCAGAAGGCTTACTCTGTGTAATAGTGGCATCTTATTTCAGGTCCACATTTAACTTTATTTATATTTATTTAACTTTTCTTTTGCAAATGTTTGTAAAGGTTGATTGCATGGATAGGAACTTGATTTTATACACCTGTGGCAATGGGCCTGGCAGCACATAAAGTCAAAGCTGTGTATTTGACGAGTCCAAGCTAGTTAAATTAGTTTACCATGGTGTACACCAAGTAATCCCTGGGCAGGGATAGCTCAGTAGGTAGAGTGGTGGCCCCATGATCGGAAGGTCGGGGGGTTCGACTCCACTGAATGGCTACCCTGAGGTACCCCTGAGCAAGGACCGTCCCTACACACTGCTCCCTGGGCGCTGCACTGGTGGCTGCCACTAACACGCACACTTTATGCTTTTTTTTTTAAAAGCAAAAGCTTACAGCATGTATAAAGTTAGGGAAAGAAGAACAGACATCTAGACAGTGACAAAACAGTGGAGGCAGTTGCTCCACCTTCCCAAACCCTCCATCACTTCCAGCTCTTCTTGCACCACTGGTCAAACAGGCACACCTTCCTGACGGGAATTCAACAATCCCTGCTGTCTGATCGCAATCTATCACTCAGCTGCATGTTGGCTGACAGGCAGTTTGCAAACCATTCAACCTGTCAATTGCAATCTATCATACCGGCTTGGAAGTGTTAGACTGCATCCCAGAGGGATGTGGGTATTCAAACAAACACTGGCAGACAAGTGGCAGCTCTGAATGAACATTAGATTATCATCTATGACAACTAACAAGGAATCCTCTGAGAAGCAGCTTGAGGCTAAAAGGGAATTAAAGAGCATTAGATCAGAGTTGGACCGATGCTTTATCAAAGAAAAGAATTCTCTAATTTTATTTAACATACAGAAGGAAAAAAATCTAATTAGTCAAAAACAAAATATTTTCCATCTGGAGTGGTGATCACGTTCAGTGGTATGGCTCAGTTCTGTGCCTCTATGCCTTTCAATATACTGGGGTTGAAATGGGACTGTGAACAGCCTACAACAGCTTAAATATACAATCTGCATCAGAAGAGCATTAGTTAAACTAATGAGATTAGCTAGGTGAGGTTAAATTTGTGACCCTCAATAAGCATGTCACATTGGAGATGAATGCCTTAGTACTCTCATTTCTGGATTCTGTATTAAACGTGACTTTTCTCATGTTCACCCTGCTCTTCACAAAGAGAGAGAGCAAAGAGAAAAACCAATGACTCAAAAATGAAAGGTTAAAAAAATGACTTTTTCTTAGTTATTGTGCAACACACCCTTTGGTGCTTTTCCATACATGACTCCAATCTAACCTCTACAGCTGGCTGAGACAAATCATGAGTCTCAATAATACATAGCTGCTTTGGTTCTATGTCAAGTTCAAAAGGAAGATAAAAGACAGGCTAAGAATGTATATACCAAATTTAAATCCAAGGTTCCTTCAGTACATGTGGGTGACAAAAGGACATAACTGTAAAAACACCTTTGAAGGCCATGACCATGAGGAATCATGTGATTTAAGATTAGACACAACTTCAGAAACTTCAGAAACAAGCCTTCTGAGAGAGGTTTGCTTTTACGGTAACACTTTTTGTGAGCAAATCACCTCTTTCCCAGTTTAGTTCCCTAATTTTCTAGTTTAGTTTTTTCCTGTATTCAGTGTTGAGTTTTCCCAGAAAAGAAGCTGCTATTTTAAGTATAATTTTCCGTGTTCCAAGCCCTGCGTTTGGGTCCTCATCCTGCCTGCCACACAGTGAAACATGGACACTGTGTCACTGTTACACTGTGTCCAGTAGCGACAAAGAACAACATTTTGGTTGTTTATCCCACTCTTTTATCTCTTTGTTCTTGAGTTCTAAGGGTTTATGCTTTATCAAAGTATGACATTTGCAACCCTCCATGGATAGACAACAATAGGTGTCCAGAGAGACGCGTGCAATAAATGTTTTGTAGCACTGGTGTGTGTGTTCCTGCACACCAACAGAGAGGTATGCGACACATTGTACTGGCATGCTGTGCAGACAATTATCAGCTTAGCTTCCTGGTCTAAATACCCATCTACAGGCCTAATGGGTGTGGGGTGATGGAGCACCTCTTCAACCTGAGCCTGAGGTTGGGAAGAGTCCCACAGCTCTGGAAAACCTCCTGTGTTGTACCAGTGCCAAAGACTTCACGCCCCAAGGACCTCAACAGCTACAGGCCGGTGGCTCTGACATCCCACCTGATGAAGACCCTGGAGCGGTTGGTCCTGGCTCAGCTTCGGCGCCTAATAAGCTCATCACTGGACCCACTTCAGTTTGCCTACCAGCCTGGCATTGGAGCGGATGATGCCGTCATTCACCTCCTACATCGTTCCCTCGCTCACCTGGAGACCGCTGGAAGCACTGTGAGAATCATGTTCTTTGATTTCTCCAGTGCCTTCAACACCATTCTTCCCTCGGTTCTAAAGGACAAGCTGGTGAACTCTGGAGTGGACCATCACCTCACTACCTGGATCCTGGACTACCTCACCGACCGACCACAGTATGTGAGGACTCAGGGCTGTGTGTCGGACAGGGTCGTCTGCAGTACGGGGGCCCCACAGGGAACAGTTCTGGCTCCGTTCCTCTTCACCATCTACACTGCAGACTTCTCCCACAATTCCACCCAGTGCTTCCTGCAGAAGTTCTCTGATGACTCTGCAATAGTCGGCCTCATCACTGATGGGGACGACAAGGAGTACAGAGGTCTGACCCAAGACTTTGTGGACTGGTGCCAGCTGAACTACCTCCAGATCAACGCCAGTAAAACCAAGGAACTGGTGGTAGACTTCCGCAGGCACAAGCATTCTCCACTGCAACCACTGAACATCCAAGGTATGGACATTGAGGCTGTGGACAGCTACAGGTACCTTGGTGTTCATCTGAACAATAGACTGGACTGGACTCATAACTCAGACGCCCTCTACAGGAAAGGGCAGAGCAGGCTGTACCTGCTGCGGAGACTCAGGTCGTTTGGAGTGGAGGGCCCACTCCTGAAGAAATTCTATGACTCTGTTGTGGCTTCTGCTATCTTTTATGGCGTGGTCTGCTGGGGCGGCAGCATCTCTGCTGGGGACAGGAAGAGACTGAACAGGGTGATCCGAAGGGCCAGCTCTGTTCTAGGATGCCCTCTGGACCCAGTGGAGGTGGTGAGTGACAGGAGAACGGCGGCTAAGCTGTCATCCCTGATGGACAACATCTCCCACCCCATGCAGCAGACTGTGACAGCACTGAGCAGCTCCTTCAGTGGGAGACTGCGGCACCCACGGTGTGGGACGGAGAGATTTCGCAGGTCTTTCCTCCCCACTGCTGTCAGACTCCATAATAAAGACTTTAACTGATCAAGCACACACATCCATACATATGAAATTATACTAAGTGCAATAATCCTTCTGTCATCGTTGTATTTTTACTCAGTTGTATATAGTATTTGTATTTGTATTCTATTTTTATCTTATTGTATATTTATTTTATTTTATTCTACTGTATATAGTATTTTATTTTATTCTATTCTGTACAGTTGTGTACTGTATTTATTCTTATTGTATTCTAATTTTTGCCTCATAACTTTTGCACTGTCCACTTCCTGCTGTGACAAAACAAATTTCCCACGTGTGGGACTAATAAAGGTTATCTTATCTTATCTTATCTTATCTTATCTTATCTTATCTTAATGTGCATATATAGGGTGTGTGGATGTGTGTCCCGTTTAATGTAACTGCCCTTTCAGCAACTTCATATTTCTATGGATCCCGCAGGAGCTCACATTATTTAGCTGCCCTTTTTTTATCTGTCTTACTTCATTTGGATTCTTTCAAACATTAAAAAGGACTTGAAACCTCATCACAGAGAGAAGTCTTCCAGATTAACAAGAAAACTTCATTCTGATTAGCTGGCCCTCACTAACGCTACACAAAACTAGAATTTCATGCTATCATGTCAATATTTATCAGTTTAGGGGAAACAGTGAAAAGGAAGGCTTGCAAGATGTTAGTGATAGTTGCTGTGATTTACGTCATAGCAGTGGCATTGACACAGACAGGAGGCTGAGATGGAGGTGGCAGAGTTAAAGATGCAAAGCTTTTTGTCAGTGTTATCCAGAATGGACAAGATTGGAAATGAGTACCCACATCATTATCCACCTACCTCATTGAGTTTGGTGCTATTGCCATTTTATTGAGCATATTCCAGTCTTTTTTCATATTTAAATAGAAGTTATTTCAGTGTCACACACAGCCAGACTGAGATTAAATCTGTAGTGTCTGGATAAAAAAAAACTTCAAGCTTCAAAGCTTCAGTCAAAGATCTCTGATTCTATGAAGACACTCATCTGTCATGGTGTCTTTTTAGTATTCTCTTGATCGAAGAAGGTTTAAGGTGAATTATCAGGCTTAAACTAAGTACTGTGCAGCCGTATTACAATCTGTCACAAGCGTATACTTGTTCAGCACAAGCCCAGTTTCTGCTTCCAGGTCATCTCAAAACCCCAAATAGAATTGAAAAATGATCTAAAACATGTGACGCAAAAAAATCAACCCAAAGCAAACAAAAACAGTACATTAGTTTGGATTATTGACACCATATTCACAGAACAGGGTCCAGGTGATGCACTGAAATAGCATCCATCAGGAGACAACAAGTGACAGGCGCTGAAAGGATCAGGCATGTAGATTATTTAGATCCAATAAACACACGAACTTAAGGAAGTACTATTTTAATGGTTACCAAGACCACCCTTTGTGTAATTGCTGCTCTCAGTTCAAAATAACCAGGACGGAATGACGGTCGGCTCCAGAGAGAGAGGAGTGTCAGATTATCAACCTATCTGTCTGAGTGACCCAGAGTCAGGGGCGCAGCACAGACGGGGTGGGGGTGCCAAAAATATTCAGGTGCCTCTGTTCACGGGAGGCAGTGTGGTGCAACAATCAGAGACAGAAATGCAAGCAATTGCAAATTGTTTGCAAAGCTTACACAATGATACACACTAATACATTAAATATAGTGTGCTTTTAAAAATCCCTATTTAATAGAGCTGTCTGTTTCTTAAACTACAGCATGGCTTACCAGAGTCATGAGGCTCCTTCTGCCTCTGCTCCTGCATGACAAGATGAGCAAAATATGTCCTACGACTGTGTTTGTCCGACAAAGGTCTAATGAACTATGGGCAGAAATATGTACAGATGTTAAACAGATGTTACTTCTGAATACATCACATTGGGATTTAATTTTCTTTAACTTCAAGCTTAAAAAGGGCGATTCATTTTTATTGATTTTAAAGACAGGAACTCTACAAACCCTCACACCAGACAAGCTTGATGCTGATGCTTAATGTTTTCAGAACTCAATTTTATTTGCAAGAGGCTGGCAACCTGTCCAGGGTGCATCCCACCACTCACCACAATCAGTGTGATTTGGATATGTAGAAAAAGATGGACAAAATTGGAATTTCTAGAGACTTTCTAGGAGGAAACCAAGTAAACTCCGGATCTCATCTCTGCTATTTGCAGATGATGTGGTTCCACTGACTTTGTGAGGTGGTGGCCTTCAGCTCACACTGGAGCTTTGGTTGGTTGGCTTCAATTTAGTTCAAGTCAACTCAGTTTTATTTACATAGAGCCAAATCACAACAGCTGCCTCAAGGTGCTTTATTATGTAAGGTAAGGATCGCCGGTCAGATATCCTATTTGTTTTGGTACATTTTACTGATAAGATAAGGGGCAGCCATTACAATCATTTCTAGATTCACATTTTCATTCTTAGGCTTTACTAGAATTGCTTTACATCAACAAGCCAGATGTTTTGGTCTTTATCTTCTACTGGCCCTTCATGCAAGCTCTCAAGCTCTGTCTGAAACAAGGTGTTTTAGCTTCTCTTATCACTCCATCACCTCTCTTACAGATGATCAGTTTTAACCTCTGTTACCTCGTTGTTTGCTTGAACTACCTCATTCAATTTTTTGTCTGTACCTTCCACCCCTCTTCTCCTTGTTCATTCTTCCCAGAAATTCCTGTCTCGGATGGAAGCCTTTGACTAGCATCACAGAGAACTGTAAAAACAGCGTGTTTATCTCTGAAAGGAAGGGGTGAAATTCATCTAACATCTTTTGTTGTCAGGAAAAAAGCATGGCTAAACTTCAGGACAATCACTAGGTTAGGGCATGGATGAACAGGCATGTGTGTTTGAAAGCTAAGGAATGCAACCAGTGTGTTTGCAGTGTACATGGCATATCAATCCACAACTTGTCTTGTGGTTCAAAATGATTGGGATGCATAGAGAGGAGTGGGGTGGGTGGGGGTGGAAGTGAAAGGAGGTATGACAAGGAATTGTGGGAGAAAAGAGGGAGCACATCCCAAATGCACATTGCTCTACTTTCTACACAGCCCCCTTCCCTACCTCCCCATCATCGTCCTCTTTACTTTTGTCCTCTGCACATTCCTCCAATCGCAAGTCAGTACAGCTGTCAATTTGCAGCCCCAGGTGAGGACAAGGATGGAAACCCACACTCCTCTGTGCTACTGTGAAAAACGGAGACTGAAGAGAGGTGCACGACTGAGAGGATTCGGAAGAAACAAGTAAGTTGTAATTGAAAGAGAAGAAAAGCATCAACTACATGACCACAAATGTGTAAGTTCAGAAAAAGGCAGTTGCACAAATCAAAGGAGAGAATGACACAAACTTAAGAAATTTAACTATTTGTGTTCAGAAACTGACATCCTCGAGCATGAAAATAAACGCTGCTGCAAAACACCTGGTTGAAGAAAAATGGCCTCCCTCAGTCCTCCAGATGGCTTCAGTGCAGCTATGTTTGTACACTTCTGTTTACAAGCCATCCATCAGCACATACATAAAGGCATTCCACAGACACAAAACTTCACAACACTGCAAATCTCAGGTAAACTATCACCATATTACAACTCATTCCATCTTTGCCTCTCCATCCATTTGCCTCTCTCGCGGGTTTGTATAATCTTTAAACAACTCTGTGTGACCACAGCAGTCTTTTTCACGTAGAGCCTCCATATCAACATAAAGCAAATATGTCTGTGAGGAAGACTGGACCACCAACATCAGCTGACATGAACCATAAACACCTGTGTTTATACGTCTCTGACATGTACTCTGAGCAGCGTGCTTAGATTTAATTTAATGTACATGTGCTGTTTCAAAATAAGCGTAGGTAAGTAACGCAAGAGTGTGATGAGCTCAGTCAGCACTTATTTCTATATACATTTTGAAATTGTCACACACAAATCTTGTAAAACCAACATATCCTAGGAAATAAAAGCTTCCCAACTAGAACAGGTTGCAGAGATGATGATAGATGTATTTGACTTCATTATTATGCCCACTTCTACAGGTTTACATGGTTTACAGCTCAAAATAATCTGTATTTATCTCAAAATGAGCTTCTGCGCAGTTCATCCTCTGACTGAATACCATTAGTGCCATTCAACTTTTTTTCTGATTGGTCGCATCTTGCACCTCTAGAGCAGCCAGCTGAGGTGGACTAAGATGCCTCCTGAATGAGGTGTTCCAGGCATGTCCTAACAGGAGGAGAACGACATGTAGACCCCAGGACAAAGGATACTGCTGTTTGACATATGACAGGGTGACAAATAAATCACTGAGTTACCTAGACAACCTGGAATGTCCACCATCACCCTCAGCTTCAAAGTGTGGACGCCCCTTAACACTGATAATCACAGGCAGATGTGATTAATCACTAAAAGTCTAAGTATTGATCAATACATATATATTGTTTTTGTCCACAACAATCACTGCATTTACAGCATGTGACACACTCATTTGCATTCACAAAGAAAAGATAACTGGCCAAAAATTATGTTTACTGCATTTTGTTACACTGTTTGGGAGGATATTCTCGTAATCATATAAAATATCTGTGCCATAGGTTTTTGTTTGTCAACTTTTTAGCATTCTTGATGCTTCTTCCCCAATTTTGTTTCAGCGAACTCAGTGGATTCTTGTTCATCTTACTCTGTGGCACAGTCACTGAGCTATGTGCTGTGGAAGCTGGCCGCAGAGTGCGAAGGCGGGACATGAAAAGCCACAGCAATGTCACAGCAGCTTGTCAAGGAAGAGGCCGAGTGACACGGAGACACTGGCGGAGAAGGCAGTAGGTGTCCTTCACTGAATGAATGCATGCATTGCAGCGTGTGAGTGTGCACGTCAGGCAGCTGCTGGGAATCTCTCTATCAAACTTCAGCTCTGCTTTTTCACCTTGAGCTGGGCACTCATAACAACCGCGTACATAAAGGTAGGGTGACGTTTGGCTAACATAACCTCGCAGAGAGGTCAGATTTACTGAAAGTGAAACGGAGACCACAAGTTCCCTGGGTGACTGCGCGGAAGAATGACCGAACTGAAAATGACAGTTTAAGATTTGCTTAAAGCTGGCAAAAAAAGTGTCGCTATTCTTCGGTAGCTTAAACTTTGACACTGTGAATATTTATTGTTTTTGTCACATAAGCTCTGATTTCACCAGTTGTTGCAAACTTCCTCATAATTCAACAAACAGAGCCCTTTTTGTTCAGATCTGTCCCCAAACACACAATACAGACACTCCTTTTTTTCAGCGCTGTGGATGCCCTCACACAAGCACACGCTGTGCCAAGAAGCCATCAGACAGGTATGCACTACAGGCCTAATTCCTGGGCCAAAAGGTATTAAAACAGGAGAAAATCAGACAGATGATACACAGCACACACACTCAAACACACAACTAACAGATCGGCTACGGAGTACCCCTGTGTTGTGATCCATTTAATCCACAGAGATATTTCTCATTTGTCTCACTGAGTTAGATATAGACCACCAAATAATCCATGACATGAGGGGGCTGCTGCAGCATGAAGAAAAAGCAATTTTCTTTCCATTAAACAGAGCAAAAATATGTTACTAGAAAGCATAAAAACCCCTCACAGGTGTGACATTGGCATGAACAAGAACGTTTATTCTGATGACTTCATTAATGGACTGCTGCAAATGTAAAAGCAGGTCTCTGTATCTGGATCTGGTAATTAAGTCTGGCATTGCAAACGTTTTTTAACACTTCAGGTGTGTAAACACAGGAAGTGACTTGCACCTCAAGCATCACTTTGTCACTAATAGTAAGTCCCTATTGGACATTCAGTTGGTCCAGTTGCCTAGGTAACTCTATTAATGTATTTGCCACCCAGTCACATGTCAGTCAACGACACTCTTCACTCTTATTAGTAATCAGACCTGGACTCTGGACCCATCAACTTCGCATTGCCAGTTGTCATTGATTTTCTACGGTTTCTTGTCACCACTTTGTGACAAATCACTTCCTGTGTGGAAGTGGATGCCCCTTAAAGATGTACCAGTCAAACAAATCCATCCATACCTGAACATTTACCATGCACAGAATTACCATGTCCCTCTTTGTAAAAATGAAAACTACTACCCAGGTCTGCCAGTTCACAGGCACTGTCCTTCAATGGACATGTTGGAATGTCAACTGAGACAGCCCAACACTGCAGAGCTTTTAGCATCTCAGGGAGAATCTCACCAACTTTGGACTCAGCAGCTCCTCTATATATCTGCCTAGCTATGTCTTTATTAGATATCTCTATTTACAGAATTTTGAGTACACAAAGAACAATTAAAACCACATTCACCCATTTATGCTAAACTCTTTATTCTGTGGGCTTACTTTTGTCTACAATGGACAAACTCATGCATCAATGGTTATTTTCCGGTTTAGTATCTTAGTATATTACTTAGCAATACGTAGTAATTACTCAAGTTTCAAGTATGGACGTGCTCCCTTTTTTCTCCCTTGATTCCTTGTCACCCCTGCTTTCACTACATTGCCCCCTCCATCTATCCCAGTGCTTTTGAACCAAGGGACAAGTTGCGAATTGATCTGCAAACACACTGGTTGTATTCTTCAGCTTTTCAAACACACACACACACACACACACACACACACACACACACACACACACACACACACACATACCCGTTTCTCTATGCCTTAAGCTAATTTTTCTAGACCATAGCCATGCCTTTTTTCTGTCAACAAAACATTTAACGAATTTCACCCCTCTAAATATGCTGTTTTTACAGTCGCCTGCACCTACAGTCAAAGACCATCAATGGCCAGTTTACAAGTATCATAGTAAAGTCTAACAACAAGAATGTAATTCTAGAAAACACCATAATAGCGTCCCTTTGACTTCTCAGTGAAATATACCAACCAAACTGTATGTTTGACAAAAACAAGTTAATAGGTTATTGTGGTAAAATATGCTTAGTTGGTGGATTTTCTAAATCCACATCCTCATGGCTGTGATATCAAAAGGTTAATTTTAGATGATGGTATCAACTGTTCAACCCACAGGATAACACAACAATATATAACTTCCATTCATTCACGGAGCTTCCAACATTTTTTAAACTTTACACAATCTGTTAATGATTACTCAAACAACATCATGGTTGTGGTCATGCTGTTGGGTTATAGGAAGGTTACACTTTAACAAGTCCACTGTATTATGTCTAAAGACTGACATACCATCCATAGGACTCTGTCCAATCTTCTGAAAAACTACATATATCCTTACTGGCTTCATAAGAATTAAGAGGGTAAGTCACAGGCAGGTGCTGCAAATCGACTGCACTGATCAGCACTGAGTGTGAACACCTGTATAAAAGCGCAAGTGTTGGACATTTTCCAGTCTGTAATATTCCCAGGTATGGATGTGAAAACCTGCTATTTCAACATGACTGTACATCTTGCTTTTCATAACTGCGATGTCCCATGTAAAGAACTGTATGATAAAACCACCTAAATATGCTAAAAACATTTCAAATAGTTTAAGAAAAATGTGATTGCGCTTGATGATGAAAGTCAGGGAAAACATCAGTATCAGTATGGAGAAGAAAGTGACGCGGAGTATAATGATGAGTCACTCAACCACAGAAGATGAGCCACTAACTTTAAGAGATGTCTGACGAAGTGAAGATTTTATCTTACACAATCAAATATAACATCCACAGAAGAAACTGTTGTAAATATGCTGATATGGCTGTCATCCAGATCTAACAATGAACTGAAACAGAGATTGAAAAAACTATATATATAAAAAAACAACTGATAGTTTACTACCATTGCTCTCAAGTCAACACTTCCAGTGAAAATCAACATAACATAAGGATGATTGAGAGCTCACAAAGAGAACTTAAGTTAGAGTGCTTTAAAACTAAGGCAAGTCAAAAATGACAGGGATTTAGAGATTGCCTGCCTTTGTCTCTAAGACAAAACAAGAGATATTTAAAAAGCATCATCAAAAAATAAATAAATTTAAAAAATAAAATTTTATTTAGCACCTTTCTAGACAGAATCACAAAGTGCTGCACATAAGATAACAAATAATAAAAGGGTAAAACAGACAATATAAAACAGGCAGAAATTTAACCAAAAACAGTTTTAAAAAGGTGAGTTTTGAGTTGTTTTTTAAAGACAACTACAGAGTCCACAGTTCTTAATGTATGAGGGAGAGAGCTCCACAGTCTCGGGGCCACAGTGGCAAAAGCTCTGTCACCCTTAGTTCTAATCTTAGTCTGTTTTATAGCAAGTAAGCCCTGATCAGACGACCTCAGGGACCTGCTAGGGACATAGGGCTGTAGCAGATCAAATATGTAGGCTGGTGCCAGTCCATGCAGGGCTCTAAATGTCAAGACCAGGATCTTAAAGTGCACCTTAAATTCAACAGGAAGCCAGTGTAGCTGAAAAAGCAATGGTGTCACATGTGAATACTTGGAGGATTTTGTCAACAACCTAGCTGCAGCATTTTGCACAACCCTCCCTTAAGCAACACTGATTCAGTTCTGCTTCAAAGTGCGTTAATTTGTCTTCTCTCAAAGGAAAATCAGAGGCCAGAGTCAAACAAAGCATAGCAGACGAACTCCTAGAACACACTACACATTCCTTAAGGACACTGAGCTACCTGAGCACTCAGCTTCTGCTCGCGCAGACATGCTAAACCAGGAATGAAGTGCGTGTGAGCTGCAATACTTTTGGTGGTCTTTAATAAACATGTGCATTCTCACACTGCAGCAGAGTTTAGTGAAATGCTAAAAGTTTAAAGCAGTTTCTGAAAGGCAGGAAGTGACAGTGTGTATCTTTACAGACTTACAGCGCCAGCTTAATGGTTTGTATGTAAACAGATAGTTGTAATGGAAATATCAGGGGCAGAATGTACGGTATGAGGATGGTAAACATATGGCAGTCATGAGTAAAGAGTACAACTAGAAAACAAGAGGGAACAGAAGAGCCAAAAGACGCACATGTCAGTGTAACAGGTACAAACACATGGTGTGGAGCTTCTGCTAAAAATACTTTCTGTTTCCTGGTGAAACAGAAAAAGTTACATCACACATTGGGCTTTACAGCCACAGTTTTAGTTATAGAGCCTCATTTTTGAAGACAGAAGTGACCATGTTTAGACAGCGGGATGCTACGTTTTTTGCTAACAGTAGCAAGTTTGGTTAGCAAGCTGCGTATTCAAACTGTGTGGATGCATTCTAAAGACAAAGATACCTGCTTTAGTGTTAAAAATACAAATAAAATACTAGATTTTCATTCATTAAAAAACGCAGCACAGAGCTGTAAGGCTGGCAGGAAATCTAGCTTACAGGTACCAGCTACTTGCGGCAACATATGCTAGTCAGCAACAGCCCCCTTAGGAAAGCAAACTTAAGCACAACTGAAATAGGTGAGTTATAAAAACGTTCACACTTTGTATAGTTGTTTTTAAATTAGGGATTTTAACATGGGAGTTTATGTGTGCCAACAGTAGCCAGCTTCTTTCCATTGTAAGTGTGAATAAAATTTTTTAATGCGATTAGTCACTAATGCAAAATACAGTATGTTTAAGATATAAACAGTGAGTGCTGCTCTAATACTGTAAAATCTTAGTACTCCTAAACTCCTCGAAACCTTTCTTTTTCCTTTATATCTTTTTCATTTTTTTGTGCATGTGTATATGCACACATTGCACATACTATAAATATTGGATCACCTCCCTGCATTGAAGGGCACCCAACCGTGGCTATAGTACCTCAGGTGTTTGGAAATGCTCTTTATCTATAATTTAATTGGAAGACCACTGTGTATACAACTGTATCCAACTTCCTGCAAACCCACTTGTTTAAACAATCTCCTGAAAAGTACATTATTACATAGATTCAGCACCAGGAGCTGGGTGGAGTGATGTGCTTCAAAAACAAGAAATCATCACTTTCTTTAAGAACGTTCTTGAAACAAGTGACACTGCAGCGGACATTAAAAAAGATGGGTGAATGATGGACACTGTTTGCTTTGTGAAATGAAAGCCATTCTTTAAAAGCAGTGCAGGGACTTAGCTGAGCTTTACACACCTGGCTGGCATCACAGGTTCGCACACTACAGAAGTCCTGCCTGAACAAGCTGCCTGCTGTCAGCCTCTCTACTTCATTTTTACACAAGTAAGACACCACTCTTCTAATGAATACAAGGGGATTGAGGGAGAGTCAAAAACAACAAAGGCAATAGAAAGCGTAATTTTGGATCAAACCACGCTAAAATGATATAATCATTGATATAAGAAATGATGTAAGAAAGTTAGCCATACTTAAATAAAAAAGTATAGGCTGATGATCAAGGTGGATGTATGAGAAGCTGTTTGATCCTGCTGAGTATAGAAAATGAAGACAAAAACTTTTTTACAGGTTTGGTTACAGACTACATGATATCAAAGCAATTATGGCCCAATTGAGAAACCTAGCTACAGTTTGGGCATGAAAACCCAGTCTGTAGCCGTGTTGTGCAAATTTTTTGCCATAATGGGCGAAAACTGATGACTCATCTGTGAAAACCCCCCACTCACCTGCGTACAGTCACAGAGTGCATAGGCTGTACACCTACTGGTTAGCTAATTCCTGCTGTGAGGCTTCGAATGAAGCACTTTCACTGTTGCCATCTTGCTGTTTGGAGACGTGAGATGTGACAAGCAAGGCATGGATCCAACTAGGAAGTCAAGGGGCATTGGAAACCTGCTGGTTAGTAACTTAGCAGTCACACATGCCCTACATTGCAGTTTCTCTGGTCACTAATAGAGACATAATTTAAAGATTACCTCATAGCATCACCAAGAAAGTGTTTATTTGGTCAAAGATAAAAGAAACAGATCCAGAAAAACAGAACGTTTTCCTATAAAAAAAAATCTTTACAATTGGAAGTGTTTTGTGCTCGCCATTAAAAAAAAGGGTCACAAATATGAATGATTTGGAAGGCAGCACACAGTCTGATATGTCTGTAAGTCACAAAAAGACAAGACTTTGCGATATTGTGAAGCCTGAGCCGACATAAATGTGTTTCTGGAATACAGTCTGTGCTGATCAGACCGAAATCATGATCATGATGCAGTCACTAAGGCATCAACCTGTTTGGCTTAACGGCCAATTAAGCAATCCCTGAGGAATTCCCAAAAAGAAAAACATCCTTCCCTCCTCCTCCCCCTTTCTATCTCTCTGCAGTTTTTTATTTTCTTTTTGCCTCCCTCGCCCTTACCCAGCGACATACAGAGGAACCTGCCAACTAACACAACAGTCAGGGATAATAAAGGACACTCATTGCAAACCACCAACACCCCTCCACTCCCCTCTCTTCTTCTGCTTGACCTCTGACCTTATCTGTGGAGTGGCTGAGACGAGTGGAGGGAATGGAATTCTCGGTGTCCGTTTGACATCAGCTCAATAAAGGGAGGAATAGTCCGGGCAGGTAAATGTACAACTACGGCTCTGTGCATCTCGCATACCAATCTGCTCCGCCGAAGGATAAACTCTGGTCAAAGTTAATGCTTCCAACACCGCTGAATTCAAACTACCGTGTATCAAATTGCTTTGCGTGTTTAACATGTTATTCATCAAAGAAAGAATCAACACTAGAGGGGGCATTTTCCCTATCTATAAACAAACATAAACACAGTTTTGGATTAATATCTAACATGGATTAACATGTACCAGTAAGAGGTTCCATATAAGGGACAGACAGTTCAGCATCAAAACCAAAAACATAACATGACAACTCTCTTAACCACCTTTTTAATAGGGGTGGGGGGAAAAATCGATACTGTGTAGTATCGTGATATTTTGTTTGCTAATAATGTATCGATACAGAGACAGCACAAATCGATATTTTGTTACAAAAAAAGTTTTTGTGGACTGGAACTCTGACTTCAGAGCATGTTGATCAGCTCCTTTTTCTGAACAAGAATCCTGACATTCCTTCACTGTCCAAATGTGTTTAACTTGTTTTTTGGCAGCAATAAACATGACAGTTTACTTATTTTAATTTAAGACATGTTTTATTTTAATCAAGTTTAAAACTTTTTTATTTAATGTAAAATTATATTTTGTTTTAATTTACTTTCAAATTCTTCAGTTGCTGAAGGGGCTGCATAGTTTTCATAAATTGCATAGTTCAGAATAGCTATAATTGTACCAGATGGTTGCATTCAGTTAAGTTGGACTAGACTGTAATACAAACCGTTCAGTTTGTCAACAATAAAACTGACTGAAATGAGAGAGACTGAGTGTGAGACTTTGATATTAGATAAAATGAATATTGATAAAGTTTACCTTTATGTACAGAATCTGAATATCGCAAAATATTTTTAAAAATTGCAATAATATCGTATCGTGCGTTAAGTATCGTGATAATTTCGTATCGTGGGATATATGGTGATTCCCACCTCTACTTTTTAATGCCTTGTACCACAGCTTATGTGCTTCAAAGAAAACCAAACTCTTTCCTGTGCAAAGATTTGTCCATTTTTACGGTTTGGCTCTCCAAAATTAACTTTCCAACAGCAAAGTTTAAAAAAAACAAAAAAAAAAACACGGGTTGCCCTGTTACCATTAACCAATGTCCTTCTATAACAGGGGTAATCAATTAATTATCCCAAGGGACCACATGAGAAACTGGGACTGCTGTTTAGTCTAGTCGAATTGGCTTATAAAGGGAAAAGACTAATATTAAGCACAACTTAGTTCAGCTTATTGGAGAGATCCTCCACAACGGTGTCAATTTCAGCTCTGACCTGGTCTTACATATATATTTGAGCCCAGTTTTAAACTAAACTAAACTGTGTAAACTTTTTCATATAGTTACAAATAAGAGAATCTTGTGATCCAAACAGTATTTTAAGTCCTTGAATGATAGCAGATTCAACATAAACAGGGAAACCAAATGCCCATACTAATGGTTAAACACTGAGAGTGCACAGCTAAAGTTATTGCTGACGCATAAACAATGACCTACATGGTAAGAAAAAGAGTGGTGGGAAGGCTTGTTAAGGTAAGGGGAGACGTAGCATTGGTTTACTTTGAGTTAGAAAGTAACTCAAGTAAGTATGTTTTTGCCTTTTATTTTCCTTCATCTCTTGAAGTTGTACCAGCTAACTTCACCTTTTTACATACCTCCTGTGTTTTTGAGAATCCATCTTTGTCACATAAAATCTTAGCTTTTGGGCAAAGTCTAAGATGGATGTAACCTGGAATGGATTCCAGTTAACACATAAAGATCAGACAAAGTTCATCTTAAACAGCAACTTGGTGGCTCATCAGAATAAGGCTGATTTAAAAGGTATTTTCAGACCAATACCATCAAAAGACCAACAGTTTCACCCCCAAAGCCATTTCTTCTTAGATTGTGAGTCAGCTGCCCAGAAAGATGATTCGACTTTGAGAGCCTTGACTGACCTCATCAATTCCAAAGACTCATTACTCTTATGATTGACTGACATTATCTCCATATCACCAGCTGAGGTCTACATCAGTCCATCAGTATTTCTCAAAATTGTAGGAGAGGTCAGGCTTAAACAGACCCTCTTAGTAGTGACATGTCTTGGCCTCATTTTTCCCTCTGTTTTGAGGTCATCCAACTTTTCTTCAGTCATTTGAGGCATTTATTATCTTGCATTATCTTTACTTTTATTTTTGGTGTAATCTTTCTCAGGCCATGGCTTGAGCAAAAGCGGCTGGGCAAGAATTATCCCATTCCAAAGTTAAAGTTCAACCATAGTTTAAAAATAATGAGGGGGGACCTGTTTTGTCTTTTCTCTTCTACTCTCTCATGTAGATACCATCACAATGGTGGATGCTCAAGTGGACCTTCATAGTCACCAACTGAACTGGGTAGCATTACAGTTAGGATACATTATAGCTACATGCTAAATAACCATAGTTTATGGTGAAACTTCCAACTGCTGGACTGATAAATCCAAATGCCTTCTCCTCCTGGATTCAGCTAGAAAATCTCTAGTTTGTCTCTCACCTGTCCGGACAGCAGGTGAATCTGTGGTCACATCCTGCTGCACCGAGCTGACTAACCTGCAAATCCATCAGTCATCTCTCCTCTTATCAGCTACAACCCAGAGAAAACACACTTCCAAGTCAGTAAACAGATTAAACTTTAAGGTCACTGAAGGTCACCAAAAGAGGCTGTTTACCTTTATCACATAGCGTGATGATGATCCCACTTGTGCTCTTGACTCTCCTCTCCTGCTAGCTAATTCCTCAATGTAACATTATGACTTCTGCCCTTTTAACAGTGACCCTTGTGCAGTATTACCACACAGTGTGCCTGCTGGCACTCAGTCTTACCTCTTACCTCCAGCAGCCCTCACAGCTTTTCGGAGTGATCCAAGAATTAGGTTTCTCCAATGGACTGATTTATAGGTATTGTAGTCTTTTGGAAAGAATTAACCTGTGTATTTGTGACCACCTTCTCACAGGAAAAAAATACACAAAGCCTAATGAAACACTGGACTATCCCAGACGCAACATGATGAATGAAAGAATCTTTGATCATGGCCAAATCAACCAAAAAACTAACTAACCAAAGCCAAACACATGGAGATAAACCATGCCAAACAAAACTAGACTTTTAGTATTTCAACAAACAACCAAATATCTAATCAAGATGAAGTAGCAGAAGCTTGTTTGCATCAGGCTCATCACAGGAGAGGAAGTAGCGTGGAAACAACAGTCTGCTCAGAGTTATAGATGATGAAGCAGACTACATGGAAAAGGATAGAAATAAAGATGAACAAACTTTGGGCTGTCCCAGGCAAAAGACGACCAACTTGATGGAATCGTGGTGATATCTTTGGTCATGAAACCAAAATGGTGGTTCCATTCTGCTATCACCTACATCTACATCAACAACACCTCACATCGGGAAAAAACATAAACAGACTAGATGGAAGTTCAACAAGCAAAATATAAAGTTGATTTAAGTGGCAGCAGAAACCTTTTTGTGCTGTGCAGAGAATAATGCAAAATGAAAGCTCTAACTGTGGACTGTGGCTTAAGCTTTAACTGTTGTCACACGACAGTCTGCATATATTATTTTACTTAAACTGTCAAACACAGCTGGAATGTGACTTAAAGGTTTTGTGACTCATGTGTGATTTTACAAGTGTTTTTTCTGTTTGAAGGAGATCCTCGTGAGACAAAACAACTTTCAGACTAAACAAATAGAGAGACCTCTGGCACACGACAGCTTTAAAAGATGGATGAGTTCCCACTAACTATGACTACATATATGGGGTTAAATTTTAAATGATAGCTATGAGTCACTGTTCTTCTAGAAGAAACTCCATAAGCCAAGCAGGCTCAAAGTGAACGTGTCATCCTCTCTTTTTAAGTACATTTTTGGCACGATACACCAAAGTTGCTTTGAAGATGAGAGCTGACTGAGTTTTAAGCATGTTGTATTAACATCCTTAACACATTTTATAATATACTTGTTTTATGATATCACTAATATATTGTTGGAGCTATTCTATCTGTACACATCAGGTCTCTGCATGATCAAATTTGATTGAAAATTATAATAAAACCAAAAATTCTCACCGGTTAAAACTAAATTAAGATTTAATTGATGAGTTTCTTTTGTTTTGCTTGCTTTTGAGTTGCTTTTGGAGGCTGAACAAATAGTGGTGGACTATAGGTTTGGCAGCTAGGATACCACATTTCATGTCCTGTAATGGCTCAGTCACACTAGAATAAAAATAAGACGGCAAACTTCTTGCAACTAGGTAAAACTGGTGGTTGCCCACTGACTGCATTCAATTTTTTTGCTGCTGAAAACCGAAACCCAATAGCTGTGGTGACCAACAAAAATATTTGGTATTTTTGACAAAGTTTGCCATATCATTATAAACACATTGCATCTCATTGCCAACTTGAGTCCATTCAGTCACAAACTGATAGAAGACTGACTCCGCCTTATTGCCATCTTGACGCACCAAAGTTGCTTTGAAGATGGTAACTGCGAGTGGTGACAGACCTGGTTACTATCCTGTCACAATAAATCTTTTACCTTGTCTGACTATAGTGTTAGGGAGTTTCATTCACTGGATGATTCCGTTTAAAAACTACTTGGCTAGATTTAGGCAATAATAGTAGCAGTAGTATTTCAACTGAGAGTTGTAAGGATATGTATATGTTCTAGTATAAAACAGGTGATTGTGGCAAAAATATTGTGCTTATTCTAACCTTCTGCTCTCCAAAAGTTACAGGATTACTTTTATTGTTCCATCATTCAGACCTTGGTTGGTCGCTCTTATTCAGGTTAAACTGTCCAAAGTATGGGAAAAAAAAGAAAAAAATATAGGAGAGAGAATGTGAGATGAGGGGAGAAGAGAAGAAGAAGTTGAAGTAGAAGAAAGACGAGGTGCAGACAGGTGTGTGACCTCTTCGAGGGGCTGTAGGGCAGCAGGAGTGGGAGGTATAGGCTGAAACGGAGGGGTGAGGGGTGGTAGTAGCTATGGCGATGACATGGAATGCGCATGTTGCCCATGGCAATGGTTCATTAGCTATTAGGTCTCACAGACTGACGAGTCCCAAGCCCAGACCTGTCCCCGCTGTGTGTCACAATGGACTAAAAGTTATCTGGTGAGATGCACTGATGAACGAAAACATGTGAGACTCTCTTACACCAACCTGTTGGTAGTCATTCAGTTACATTTTATCACCCTCGATTATTTAAGGAAAGTATGTGCTTGTCATAATTTCAAAAAGACAAGAGCTGCAATAATTAATCGATGCACTGCTTGGTCTATAAAACGTTTAATAACCCTCGTTGAAAAAGCAACAGTGGGAAGGAAAAACTCCCTTTTAACAGGAAGAAACACTGTGGAAGAGAGCCAGTGATTCAAGCAACATTACTAAATGATCTAAATGAATATATTGTTGAGATTTTTTTTTTAAAGCGTCAGTTCATTCTTAACCAAGCTGAGCAAGGACACGTTCACAAGGTCAGTGTGTACACGAGGAGCTTTTTTAGCTTAGGCAGAGGTTGTTTTGAAGTACACAGCTAATAAGCTTATACTGTGTACAAAATATTTCAAATACCTCGTCATTCCACTTGCACAGGCTGGAAGGTTACTCTATGTACATTATTGGTGCCACTGTTTGAAAGAGCTCCTGTCGTGAATAAGACAAATATGAAGACAAAGACGTGAACAGAAACAGGAATCTGCAAACCTTCAGTTCACCTCAAGTATACAAAAGGACTGAAATTTACACTCGATAAGGTTTTTTCGAGCCCGGGCTGTAAAATCTGGGTCCTTACAGGCTTTTCCCCCCCATGCTAACCTCACTCCTCACACTCATGCTGCTACAGGCCTGTAAAATTATCAGAAGACTTATGTCAGTCAAATTTTGTATCACTTCATCTTCTGCCCTACGGAAACAAAGAAAGGCACCATTTCTTTTAAGTGTGTTTGCACCTGCAGGTTCGGGTATGGCTTATCGAACTGGTGTGTCGACCTCAATATCACTTCAAGACCTTTATGTTCAAACGGCAGGCTGCAAGTCATAAACCTTTAAGCGATGTCAAACAGCTAATTCGGCTGGAAAGATTTAAAACAGGCTCTGCTTGGAGAGTCGATGAGATCATGGAAGGCAGAAAGTGTATTAACTAATAGATGAAGCATGTATGGTGTGCTACTGAGTGGAAGTGATGTTATCTTCCTTCCCTGCTATAATCTTTGATCATGGTAGTAATGCAAATATATAGGGAGTAGATAAAGCTTTGTGAACTGTCCAAATCAATATCAATCATATGTAATGGAAATATGCTGAAGCAAATTATTACATGTTGTTGCTGTTTGAAGTGTACATATACACAGCATGCTGTGCAGCACGTTACTGTTGGCTCACAGAATATAACCACAGAGGATGTTCGCGCAGGTGGTTTTATCAGATATATTTACAGTGTTAAAGTTGAGTAAATGGACTGGTACTTGGACGACAGCGAGTTAGTCCCATTTGAGGCCCAAACATTTGTAACTTATTAACCAAAGTGACCTGATGGCTGTTTTACACCAGATTTTTTGCTGACTTTGCTATATTTTGGACAAAAACAGAGCATGAGTCAGAAACTGTTGTTGCTTTAATAGAGTCAATCATGACTGATTTAAGTCAAATTAATTCACTGTCTGATGAAGTCATGGTCGACAGATTTTTAGCCATTTGTTTCATATTTGTAGACCAACGTGCAACACCTTTATAACAGAAACAGAACTTGTACGAGTTAATAGTGTCTTTGTGTCCCCTCTGTCACATGCGCCCACTCACTTTCTCACTCACCGCTCAGAAATAATGAACTCCTCGCTCACGCCCTTTCACTGGGCACACACACGGACACGCAGATGAAGCTAGGCCAGTGAGTGAGTTGCTATTTTAGGAACAAGCCGGCTAAATAAATATGAGTGGCAACTGCGCTGTGTTGACAAACACACCCCAGCTTTAGGAAGCTTACGACCACCTCAGCACCACAGACGAGGGATATTTTAAAATGTTCAAATGTAAATTGAGATCATAAATGATCACAGTTATCAGCTGTTGTCTCCCCCCGACCCCTTACCTCCCCTCATTAGTGACTGTTTGGGGCCATAGCGGGTAACAGGGAACTGAGCCAGAGGACTAGCGGAGGCCCATCACCCCATAATAAGTGCAGTTAAAGCTAATAGTTTAAAACTCAGGGTTGAAGCCAAAGCCAACAGTGCCAGTCAGCGCCCACTTGTGTGAAAGTCCTGAAAATCTTCATTAAATGGATAAACTGATGTTTTTAGGTAAGAAAGACACACGAGGAGCAGCTTTGCAAAACTAGGTTTGGTTTAAGGCTATTTATTACTGCAATAAAATGTATTTTATTAGTCATGTTGTCACAATAGTACACTATAATTTTTGTTTATGTTGTCAGTAGAAATTCTTTGAACTAGAAACAGAAACTAGGTCCTTTGTTGCATGCGACTTTCAGCTTTACACCTGCCAAAAGCTGTCTTACACTTCCTCACAGTCATGCAGTCAGGTATGAGTAAGCACATGAGAAACTGGGTCGGGGTTTGCAAGTGTAGACGGAGTCCTTGCCGACAGTAGGTCAGGTTTTGGGGCGCGTGCCAGAGAACGCAGTGACCCAGTCCCTGAAAATATCCTCTCCAAGGACTTCAACCGCAGCAGAGACTGGCTTGTAAACAACTCTAGAAGATACGCTCATGAAAAACCTGAACCATGATGAGGTCTCTGAATTTTCATGCGTTGCTAGAAAACGTTAAAGGCTGACAGTAGATGAAGACTGATAAACTGAAAGAATTTACAAGACAAGTTACTTGATATAGCTCATATTTCAAGAAAACCACACTTAGCTGCAAAAAAGTAAAGAGGGGTTGCTGCACAGATGATGAACAGTGCTGATTGGGTTCAACTGCCGGGCATGGATGGTAACTTCATTTTCATCTACAAAGCACAGTAAATTACACCTGAGTCATGTGGTATTTCCCCCTCTGGATAGGCCTAAGAGACAAATTGGGAAGTCTTTCTAATTTATGGTGGCTCACAAAACCCCGCCGGTTGACAAAGGTTACTGAGTGAGCCCATCCTTCACTTCTTTTCACCACCACGCTAGGACCTTAAACCCCACAGAGTGCCGATTGATGTGACATTTAATAGAAAAAAACACATAAAAATTAATTACAGATGCAGTTAAGTAAGAATTACAATACATTTCACTGTTTGATTGCCGCAAAGCAGTGGCTGACAGATTTAAGCTGTGATTTTAAGGTGTGCTTAGTGTAACTGTCATAATGTTGATGCTCCATGTAGTCATTTCCTGTTTTATTTTGAAATTTCTGCATCTTACTCTTAAGTTCATTGGATTTCAAGCCTCTGTTCTGTTTCCCATGTTTGAGTTAAGCATGTGACCTGGGTAATAAACTGTTAATCTATCCTATAATTAAACCACTTACTTTCGTTTTCCTGGCCTACATCAAACAAAAATGGGAGTAATGTTTGTTATGTAGCAAGTTCAAAGAGAAAAGCACAGATAGCGTTTTAGCAGAGTTACAAATGTAGGGAACTGTGAGAGCAAATCATGTCTAGGGAAAGAGAGCAATGCATGATCTCTAAAAGTGAGTTCACTAGTCAATTTATTCTGCAGGCAACATGACAGAGCAGGAACTGTGGTCAGACATGAAGTCAGCTCCATAAAACAAGTATTATATCTGCAAGTTACTGCCTTCATTGAAGTGTCTGACTGACATACAGCAATAAGCTGTGGCACTTCCCTGCCTGCAGGCAGTGTTTTCCTCAAAGCAAAGCAGTGGCATCATTAACTTTGGAAGCTGCCTCCAGTGAAGTCATAACAAAAGAGGGAACCAAGAGAAAGGGAGACAGGGAAGCGTAACGGGTGAAATTAAAAAAAAAGGAAGAAGAAAGACAAAGGTCGGGGCAGTCCACCAAAGTTGTGACATTCATAGGAAGTAGAGGAAAAGAAGAAAGGCGGGAGCAGAAGCGGGTGGGGCTGAGGTGGTTACCTGGATGCCTGGATTACCTGGCTGGCACAAAGGAGGGAGTGAAGGATGAGTGTGAGACAAAGAGGTGGAAAAACAAGAGCGGAAGTATTTGTAATTACAGGGACAGCCTGAGTCTGAGGCGGTAATAGCACACAATGCGTGACACATCTGACGTGCGAATGATAGTGTTCCTGTCATAGTGGGGCTGTCGCCAGGTTTACCTCGCCGCAGTTACAGTAACCAAGGAGTATACAAGGGATAGGAAGGGAAAAATTCTGGAATTGATTCTGGAAGGAAAAAACGTTGTTTTCATTCATGAACTTCATGCATCTTCACAATAAATTAACAAAAATATGAAGAACTTATGAGATATGACACTAAAGTTTAGAATAAAAATAGAGTATTTTATAGGGAAAAACTTCCTGGTCATAGTGTAAATGTGTCTTTTATTTACCATAATGTTTGTGTTCCTATAATAAAGAATTTATTTCAGCTTCACAAACGCACATTTGTTGCTTTAAGGGGTTGCTTTCTCCATCTGTGATAAAAACGCTTCAAAAGCTGCAAAACAACAAGAAAACAATGACTGAAAATGCTGTCTGCATTTATAATTCCTCCTTTTAGCGATTTGATAAACTTCATTTGAGCTGGCAAATTAACTTAAAGCAAAGAAAGACAAACAGGACTGCTTCAGTTGAGCTTTCCCTCTTTAAACCAGCAGTTAACACCAACCTGCTAAAGGTAAAGTTAAACAGGATATTAGAGCTGTGCACACATTTGTTTTGGTTCAGTTTACATTAGCTGCCAGCCAGATACATCACCCTAAACAAAACCAGCAACCTGCGCCATTACTACTCACAACAGCAGCATTACTGTGGACTCCAGTGGGTAAATAATGAGTCGATTAAAGAACATTAGCAGTAATGACAAAGCCTCTCTTCACACACACACAGACACACACACACACACACACACACACACACACACACACACACACACACACACACCTTGTCTCCACAGGGGCATTTTCCAGACCACCACCACAGTATACTGACAAACAAAAGAAGATGTGTTTCTCCTGCACAGGCATGCATCAGTATGCCAAAGTAAAGGTGTCGTGGGGGGAAAAACTGAGCATCAAGGTAAAGGAAACTGAAAGTCTACAGAGGATGGGAGGTTAAATTGCTATAGTTTCTGCTTTACAGTTTTTTACAGACGCTAGGACACATTTCTCAATACTTAGGTCACGTTTGCAAAACTCCTCACACAGTGAGCACAACAGAAGTCTATGTGGGCTAAACTGAGGATCAGTTATCATTGTTTTGGCACAAAATGCATTCAATGACTACATCTCTCAAATTTCATGAATTATCTTCTCACTCAGACACAACAACTGCCAAAAATCTTTGTACGGACAGGACATTTTGCATGTGCTTACATACTGTTTTCAAAACTGTTAAACTTATGGCCAAAACAATAACACAATGCAAAACTTGAAAAGACAGCAAAATGCAACAGCAATATTTTATTGAAACATATTTTAAATCTAAAAATGCAGTTTAACCAGCCACAGCTTATTCTCATTGTAGATGAACATCTACACAGGTGTTACTCCTTCAATTTTTCAACTCCTTCAATTCTGGCATGCCAGACGATTATTTCCTAGGTGTATTGCCCTAGATGACATAAGATGTGATGTGGATGAGAACCTGTGGCCAAATGGAGGAGACGGAGTAGAATAGCATTACTATTGTATGTGTATCAGTGGATGGTGTGTATACAAATTCTTGTATTTTGGGATTACTTAGTGCAAAAAAATAAAAATACATAAACAAATATTAACAAATTCTGCATGATGTCTGATTCATTCCAGTAACATATATTGAAATTATAAACAGAGATGTGTCCTTGTTTTACACAAGAAAACACTGTGTAATGCTACATGTTGTTAGTGTTTTTTAGGTCATTGTTTTGTGGGTGACAAAGTGTGTTTGTCGGCTGTCAACCTTTGCTAGTGTTCTGGAAGAATGAGTTTATTTGAGACCTGAATAAAGTGTTTTGGTAGTTGTAGTGCATTTTGAATGTGAAATGAACTGCTTTGCCAAGCTGACGGTCAGTTAGGAGGGTTGTGTGAAGTGTTTTGCAGAAGTGACCTAAGTATTGGGAAATGTGTCCTAGCGTCTGTAAAAAACTGTAAAATCAATAAAAAGGAAGCCACAAAACAAAAAAGTGGAAAGTATCGGCCACAGTTTTAGCTATGTCTATGATACAAATGCGGTATAGTCCACAATAAAGAGGTGAAATGTCAGCCAGTACAACATGCAAGGTTTAAGGGTTTCCTTCACTAATATGATGATTTTATATAGAAAGTTGCTTATAGTTTGGCCTATAAGCAACTCATAGATCATTATGAGATCATTATGTCTTAATGTTGGTCATTCTTTTTAACAACAGGGGTGAACATTTGGTCACGATTTGATCATAATTTAAAAAATAAACTACTATTGTGATGCATTTTAGTTCACTCTTAGCTCTTTAAATATTACAGCTGTCAACAGAGTAGCATTCTTTAAATAGCCTGACAGCAGTTGTAGATTAGAAAAAGAAATGCTAGACTAAGTTTTTTTTAATTGGAATTTAAGCTTCTTACGGCTAAAATGCTAACAATGTCGCCTCTATTTACACATCCTGAATTCTTGGAGTATTATTAGCATTTATTTGCAATAGATATATCAAGTATTTACTCCTCTTTTAGCTCGGAGACTCCTCCGACTCCTTAAAGAAATGCGTGGTTCATTTACCTGCTAAATCATTCATTTTACCTGTTAGCTGTTATCTTTTTATGCTAAATGAAGAGGTTTTGCCAAGCTAATCTTAAAGCTAATGCTAGCTTGAAGAGGGATGACAAGACTGGTGTGAGGAAACTACAAGATTAAGACAGTAAAAGGCTCAGATATACAAAGCGAGGTGATGAAGCTCTTAGTTTTCCTCCATCACTTTATCCATCCATCCATCGTTTTTTGGTTGTTTTTTTGTTTGCTACTATTCAGCGTCGGGGTTCCAAGAATAGAGGTCCAGTTCTCCCTCTTCCCAGCCACCTCCTTCAGCTCATTCATCAGGATACTGAGGTTTTCCCAAGCCCAACGTAAGAGACATTCTGCCTCAGGGTTTCCTCTCGGTAGGACCCAAACTACCTCAACTGGCTCTTTTCCATGTGGACAAGTAGTAGCTCTACTCTGAGACTTTCCCAAATGGCCAGGTTCTTTACCCTGTGCTCCTGTTTGAAGCAACCGTTCAAATTAAGCTAATTTAAGACACTTCTATCTGCAGCCTCGTTCTTTTGGTCACCAGAGCTAGTGGCCGTAGACATGGACAGGAACATAGACTGGCAGGTAAATTGAAAGCTCCACTTTCATGCTCAGCTCTCTTTTCAGCATATTGGTATAGCATTCGGATTGGTGCGTCACTGTCGTAGTCGCACCAATCCGTTTGCCAATCTACCCATAATCATGAACGAGACCTCAGATACTTATACTCCTCCACTTGGGACATCAACTTGTCTGGCATCAACTGGAGAGGGCACTCAGCCAATTTCTGCCAGAGAACCACAATTTATTAAAAATAATGAAATACCACAAACTAACATAGGTGGGGGAATATGTTGTTTCAGGATAAAAGAAGATACCATCAAACAAGCTAAGACATCATCACACACCCCACACCCCTTTCCTTCCCCACTCCTTTCTTTTCTTTATATCACTAAATGCTCTAGCTGTATCTGCAGTGAATTTGCTCATCTTCCTTTCATGAAAGGCAAAAAACCAAAGGACAAAGTGCAATAAACAAATCTGGAGAGAGTGGGCGGAGGAATGTTAAGCTGTCGCTGCAGCCACAAACCCCCGCTGCCTTTGTTGTGCTCAGACGAACTCTGACCTCTGAGTTTACCGCGGCCAATCGTGGGACAACCTGACAGCATGCGGTTGATCAAAAGAAAATGAGGCAGACCTGATATGTGAAAGTAGCTGTGCCAAGAATTGGCAAATGGAGGGGAATGTTGCCATAACTGCCATAACATGAGTTCAACCGTGACGCTAAAACCAACAGTTGACAGACAAAAACACAGTCGTTCCAGTTTGCGCCAGTAGTGAACGGGTTCAATATTGGCAAATCCCAGCTGCAGGTCTGATAACGATCTTCACACCTTCTGTAACACATAAAAGACAAACTTTCAATCATCCTGAACACGATCCGCACCCAATAAAAGATGTTTCATGGCTTCTAACCATAGCTTTTAAACTGTTTTAAGAAAACATAATATTCACAATGTTCACTTTCACAGCAATGAAATCAAACATGGATCAATGCAAAAACATGACAATCAGGGCTTTTAGCTGGATTGCATAACAGAAACAGTGTTACAAAATCTCTGTTAAATAAGGATTCAAAGAAGAAAAAGACCTGGTGTCTGACAGTGTTGACATTATTTCCAGCAAAAAAAAACTTCTTCCAACTCAAGTTTCTATTAATTTTCAATTAATCCATCCAACTGAACCATTTATTTTTCTGCATAGATGCAAGTGGATCTATGCTGGGTCCCTCACTGTAGACTTCCAAGTAAAATAAAGTATCTTATTGTACCTTTAGGGAAACAACAGCTTGTCAGCGGGCCTGTACACTCAAGGGTAATGTTACTGCACCCTTGAGAGGTATTACTTCTTTGTAGTCCAGTGTGGTTTGTACCTTCATTCTTGAACTCTCAATGACATGACTATACGCTTATGTATAAGTACATTTTACTCATTATACTATGTCATTACGTTTGGATTATACTTTTTGCCTCAGCAAGTCCGCTTTGATTCAAAGTCCATCATCAGACGGTTAGTGCAGATGTCTTCACGCTTGCCTGTTATTGGTAATTACTTGGTCTTTTGCACCTACAGAAACCAGAGCAATGATAGGTTCAGATCCTGAAGTTTGAACAGTGCTAACGTCTCCAGCATATTTGCCCATAACCACCACTACTGAAGCCGAAACAGAACGTATTAAAACCTTAAAATCTACAAGTTAAATCAAGAGATTTGGCTGTATATAGACTGTCTCGTGATAATTTACCATTCCATAATATTTTCTGTACAGGAGTAACACAAACATAGTTCCCCAAAGATGAAACATGCTTCTTGTTTCATTATGTGCCATTATTAGGAATCAACATAACCAGTTCCTGGCAGAAACTTTCCAGTTCAGTGTTTCTGAATTATAACATAATAAGGCGAAGGCGATGAGAGAAGCAAATGAAGAAGATCAATCAAACCTATAAATTATACAGCTTTTCATCTGATTGATTTGATCAGGCCAATATAACTGAAGGTAATCTGAAGGTAAACCAACTTAGACGTAGAGAATGCAATGGACAGTTTCTCAGCATATACATTACCACTGTGCTCTGCTACCACTCAGCGCAATTATTTTATGTGAAGTTTCATTCAGACCTTCTCTGTCTGGTTTTTGACTCTTGGCTCTCCCATCACATGAGATTAGAAATGTGTGTACATGGTACCTGTAACATCATGAGAAGCCAGCATTTCCTTTTACATAATTAGATGAGGGTATTTCCCGGTAACAAAAAAAAAAAGGCTCAGGGTGTCTTTCATCCCACCTGCAGTGGACCTAAGCGGATGTGAATGATTTTATGGGGAAACATGCACCAGTGCTTGCAAGCACCACACAGGTAGTAGAGTCTTATCAGTGGGTGTGGGAGAGGAATGGTCTAGGCTTTTCTACAACATATTAAAGCTGCTATGTTTGGTTTAGTGTTCCTAAGGCACTTAGTTACCTATTTTAAGTAAACCTGAGGGGGGGGGGGGGGATTCCAGCTTTGAAGTCATAAGCAGAAACCAGAAAAATGGCACGAGTGAGTAAAAACTGATTTAACAAAAAAAGGAATGGCAGGCCGTCATGAAGAAGATGAGAGAGTTAAAATAGCAGAGACAGAAGAGGCGTCTGCCTGAGAGAACTGAGAGAGCGCAGCACGACCCGGTCACATCAAACGTCACGCTCCAGATTGACCAGGTGGCTCTTTATCACATTTCAAAACAACAACAGAACTTTTTCATAAACTTGACTAATCTCATCCTGTCCCAAGCCTTCTTCCCATGAGGAAACTACACTATGGTCTCGATCGTTCCCACTGCCACTTGTGGCACGTATAAACTAAAACCCATATGCAACCCCTGAAGTATTTCAACCTGAGGAAAAGTCCTAAATCATTTTAATTAGATCGAACAGCTTTCATTTCACTACATTTTCCCAGTATGGCTGTATGCCACCATCTTTGTTTTCTGTCTTAAATACAGCAACGTTTTTAACAGGTTCCCCTTAATTATGATTTGTCGACATAAGGCTGATTTAAGAATTTACTGTATGAGGAAAATCTGTCATAATCTGCACCCTGTCCTCTTTCTTACATAATTCACATAGGTTATACAACAGGTCCTTGAAAAGTGAGAATTATACAGTATGACCTCACCGTGACATTGAACTCGACAAAAAAATTCTTACTTAAGCCCTGAAGGCACATTTTTAAAACCTTCTAACTGAATAAATTATCAGGGAAGAAAGTGTGGACGTTTCTGTAACATATAGCCATAACTCCTGTTAACCCAAACAGATGACTCATTAATCAATTAATTGCTTGATCCTAAAGTATAAGAAAATGGTGAAAAATTGCCATTTACATTTCTCTGAGCAAAATGTTGTATCTCCTTTATTTGAGCAAGAGCCAAAAACTCAGAAGAATCTTCATACTTTTAATTTGAAATTGACTAAATTTATCCGCCAATTATCATAATAACTGTTTTGATAAACTGAACAACCTAAATGCATCTAAATAATGATTAAACAGGAGAGCACTACTTTAGTAATCAATCACACTTTAGCTTTTTTTAAAGAAAGAATGAAAAAAGGCAAAGGTTGTGGGGAACTACTATTCACACCACAAATCAACTGGTAATGGATTGCTTGACTTATGGAAACAGAGAGGGCAAAAAGTGATAGGAAAACTGGGTGTGGAGGGGGGTAATGATTGGGTGAAGAAAGGCGAGGAGGAGGGCAGGAGGGAAAGAAAGAAGGAGGTGGGGGGAGGACTGTTGTGTTGTGTAGGGTCTAGAACCCACAAATCAAGCAGTGATTGGTCCCTTCACTCAGCGTCTCTGGAATGTTCCACTCTAGCACCTGCAGGGAGCGGGAAACAAGTCCTGCCAAGCACTGCAGGAATTCAAGGGGGGAGGGAGGGAGGGTAGAGGAGGTGGCTATTTTCTGCATCAGCTGGTAATCAGATTAAAATTAATTATGAAATATGGAAAGTAAATATCTGATAAAATAGGGCAAACTATCTGATTAGACTAAATAATACGGCGACACTGAGTACTCGTAGATGTAAGAGTGAGTGGTCAAGTGGCAGGCAAAGATTCTTTGGGTTTATTTGACAGAAGTCAGTGCATTTTCCTGTTATTCCAGATCATTTCATGAGCACAAACCTTATACTTCTGCAACTGCAACCAGAACTCACAAAAGTTATTAACAAATCCTAACTTATCGACATTATAAATTGGAACCTATGGAACTGGATTCGTCCAAATGACAAAAACGTTGTTTTATTTTTCGTGTGTGGGTGTCGGCGTTGGGTTTTTGCTTGAGAATGATGAGAGAAAAAATCTGAATTCTGAGTTTGAATCGGAATATGATTTAAATTAAAAATTTAGAAACAAAAGTCGTAATAAGTAGTAATTCTGAGAGAAAACACTGTAATTTTCAAGCTATCGTCCAGAATTCTGAAATTTAAATAAAAATTCTGGAGGACAGTAAGAACAATGAGGAGTCAGACTTCTGACTTTTCTCAAAATTCAGGAAAAAAAACTTCACGACCCAAAAATGCTTTTACTCAGAATTCTTCTTAATGCGAATCTTGTGTTGCATCAAATCCTTTGCACTTGTTATTTTTCCTTTCAGAATATCTACTGCTACTATATTATACAACTACAACATGCTAACTTATACTAGTACTACATATGCCCAGATAAGATTCCAAATAACTAAGAGTTGGGCTTCTGCAAGTAATGCATTCACCCTAAACTTGGGCTATCTTCTCGCTCTGTGCCATTGAGAAATAAACAAGTGTTTGCTTTTATCTGATGACGCTGACATCACCTGATAAACACCTTCCTGCACTCAGTGGTGCAGAGACAGGAATGAACTTCATATTTTAATTCATCCCAAAACAAACTTTAGCACGCACTACCACAGCGGTAGACTTAGCTACCATGGTTATGAAAGGCAAGACCACCCAATGAAGTCATCTGTCACTCACTCAGTCACCAACTCACACACACACACATACACAACACAAAACAACAGGGAGGCGGGAAGTGGGTGGAGGAGTCAATTCAAAGTCAGTGCAGCTCCATCAGCTGATTCCTGTTGGGATACAGGAGGCTTTCTGCCGCTGAATCACTTTAATGTCAGTCGGTCTTTGCTGAAGCACAACCTGAGCGGCATTTCCTGCGACTCCCTCAGCTGGGAGAGCTCAAGATCAAACTGCATGTAATTACTGCATTATAGCACTTTTTTCCTTTTTTACTTCGTCCTTCTACTAAAGACAGTGAGCAAACCTTTAGAGGCCAGCCTGATCCTCTCCAGCATGACAAAGTCAAACACATTTTAAATGCTCCTGCCCAGCGATATCTACACAATGATCTGATATTTTGTCAGTTGTGGAGACTATGTGCTGTATTTTCAATGGCTTCCCCAGAGAAAAGACCAATTTTGACCTCTGACATCATCAAACAACGCCGCTGCTCTTTCTTATTCTAATTTTTATTGTAATGGTTTCGGCGCTTCATTCACAACTTAATCAGCTTCTTTACAGGTGTGAACCTGAGTAAACTATCATTTCCACTTCTGTTCATTTGATTGTTTGCTTTTCCACCAATGTCAAGAAGATGGAATTAAGGAATGCAAGACCCCAACTTCTCATTTACTCCTGTAGGACATACAGCCCTGTATCCAGCTTTAGACCAACGAATTTCCAAGGATTTCCAACTGGTTTTTAACAGGTTTATGCAGCTGTGAGATAAGAAAATTATCTCACCTTATGAAGGATACCACTTCTTCCCACATTTCCTCCATTTATAAGAAGTTCTAAATGTTTAATATCTAGTTGTTTAAGCAATATGATGCAACTGGAAGGTTATTATGGTTTTTATCTGTGTTGATATCACTTCATGTGTTACAAAAATGCAAAACACATCTGTAAAACTGCTGATAAATCATAGAGATACACTGATTGTTAAATGTTTACATATCTTGATATTTAAAGCAGCATTGTGTTGTTTTATTTTGCTGTTAATCCTGTTTGGTACAGTATGTGTTCCTTTCTGTAGCAAGAGGACAACAACGAAACAGCTATTTTGACGTCTATAAGCTCTTCACCTGTCTTTGAACTTTTAGCCCCCACAACATTTCCACCACACACCAGATAAACATAACTGTATGGATAAGTGCACACCATAATCTAATTTTAAAACAGTAAACGAACGCAGTAGAGATGCAGTCCTAAATACTGCACAATACTGAACACAAAAATAATTATACTAGAAGTATTTTTAAGACGTTTGTAACTTTAGGTATTTTACAGGAGATACAAATCAAATTTTAAATAGTGCATAACTTAGTAGAGTAACAAAAAAACCTTTACATCGTACGTTGTAGGTATGCTGTAGTTTTAGGGGTGCGGGCCATACCATGTAGTGGATTAACCTTGGGGGTTGTTTCTTTTTACACTTTTATTATGCATTAAATAGGTGTGCACCATGGATGTTTGACAGGGCGTGGAACGATGTGTTATAAGATCACTTGGGCCCAAAGCCTGCAGTTTTTGCTGTTTAATTTTTCTTGTAAGCAGAAAAGAGAGAGAGCTGTCCTCATCACATTTTTATATTTAATATAAGAGGACAACTGAATAGTAAAGCATTAATGATGCACAGAAATTTAATGCATAAGTAAATGTAAAAAGGCAAGGTTAAAAGATTAGAAAATACCCCCCCCCCACACACACACACACACACACACACACACACTGCAGTTTCAGATAAAATGCACTTCAGCTATTTATTTGTACTATTTGTATTTATATGTTATATTTCTATTGTATACATTAACCGGCATCTGTTGGTGGACAGCAAAGAAAGAATTTCATTGCACAAAGAAAAGCCTTTTCTCTTGTGACACGTGACAATAAACACTTTGAATCTTTGAATCTTGAATATAATTTTCCATTCTCCTCTAGAGGAATTGCACCCTATTTTGCGAACCTTATTATAAAGTGCAACTGAAATGATTAATAAACAGAAACAAAGTGGGCCTGAAGTACCAAAGCCCTCCACTATTTTCAATCCCCTCTGCAGAACCTCATCAAGTGAGCAGAAAGGTGTGGCTTGGAAAGGCACGCAGGGCTGATATCCTCCTAATTCTTAATATTCATCAGCGGGGCGGGCTTTGAATTGCAAATAACTGCGAGCGGGCCCACTCAAATATGAACTGGGTTTTTTTTTTCGATGCAAAAATGTGGACTCCAGCTCAAAGCTTAAAAAAGGGACCCACATACCGTGCAGTGTCTGGCACAAACGGTGCAACAAGCTCGTATGCAAATGTTATTTACTTTAAATGACAATAACAAATAGCACTGAAAGACTGACTCTATTTAATAAATACAGTTTTTTAGAGAAAATATAATAGAAATGTATAAAAGTATCACCATATGCCTCAGGCAGAGGCCATGCACAGCATGGATGACCTGCGTGTCGGCGATGTATGACAGTAACTTTGTAACACTGTAAGTCAAGCAGCTATCACACTTGTTTTTAACGAGACACCAAGCTCCCCATTTTGGTCACAGCTCAGCTGCTCTTTCACGAAACACAGCTCCATCTAAATCGGGTGTTTAAGAGTTTCATCTGCGCTAAATAAACCAAGCGGGGATCCTCTCCACCTGAGGAAGTGGCACAGTAAACGAAAGGGACTTACTCCGAGTGCAGACCTCGCCGCGAAGGTCAGCGCGATCACACAAATCCTGCAAAACAAAAATAAGTCTTTTAGTTATTTCCCTCCGAACTTATTAGTCGACAGGTACAGCAGCGGCAGAGGCAGCCTGCAAAGCCGAAAATTAACTTTGCAGAAATACGTTTACAGAGCCGTTTTAAAAAGAAATCAAAAAATAAACCCTTACAGGACTTTCATATTGATCCGACTGGCGGAAGGCGGGGACCACAGGTAGAGCTCGATCCCCTTATCTTCACCAAAAAGGCACCGCTTCAAACGCGCTCATCGACGGCTTCAAAAAACCCCTGTCATCTACCGGAGACAGAGAGAGAGGGAGAGAAGCAGTCCTACTGACCCCGATTTTAACACATAAAGCTCCAAGCATTAACAGCCAGCCAGCGTTGAAATCACACGTTTTGTTGGCGATTTCTTTCATAAAAATCAGAGCTTGTCCAACTCACCCAAGTTTCAGCGGTGCAGTCGCTGCTGCGCACTTCGTACTGGTGCGCTTCAACTCAGCAGCCTCAGCGAAGAGGAGGGGCCAGCACATGCCTCCATGCCTCTGACTGCCACCGAGGTACCCCCACATACCAAGTACGGTTCGGACCAGCAAAGGAGGCACAGCGGTGTAAAGCAAGTCTGCAGTCCAGGTTTTAATCAGTGAAAAAGCAACAACATACAGAAGTTCTTTCAGAGACTACAAAGACTTTTATTCCACATAAAAACAAAACCCCACCGTTGTTAGCGCTCAGGTGGTTACTGAAGTTTAAAATGACCTTAGGACACTTTATGCAAAATTAGTCCCCAAAGAATCAACATGATGGATCTTAAAATTCATAACTGTGTTTTCATACCATTCACCCAAACACCCTCCTTATGATACATTTAAAAACTTTAACCGCAGATCAGTGTTAGGGATCACGTGTACTTTGCCCTGATCTCTGCTAATGCATAAAACTTCTTGAATTAAGCAGAGTACTCTTTAAGCTTTGCAACACCGTGTTCTCCCTAGAGGGGCTATAAAATCCTTTATTACAGTGCATTATCTTAAATTTTTGTGTCTTGTGTTTCTGGCATAGACTTTTCTGCAGCTTGTTTAGCACCACAGGATCCTAACTAGGTCCTCTTCGGTTTTGGACTTGCTATATAGTTTTTATTCACATGTTTATTTGCTACAGTCCCAATTTCAATCCTAACCATAAACCCGGTAGCACTACAGTTATAACCTTGCACTATAACATTACTAAGGTACTTCATCAAATTTGATTTCAGAATTTTTTAGCAAACTTACTAGTGTAGAGCTTTCAAAGTTTTTAGAAAGTTACACAACGTATTTCATGTTTTAAGATGAGAAAATGTTAAGTCCAACTTGTGATTAGATGACTTTTAAATCATACAAAAATGCAAGAATCACTTCACCTGTGATGCTTTAAAAATTCACAATAAAATCCTCCCAAAAAGTGCACCTTTAAATTATTCCACTGCAGGTCTTGATTCTGGTTTCTTTCACTCCAGTGATTGTAACATAGATAGTGTAATATTGCAAAGGTTGGATGCTGAGATGGTTGCTTACTGTGATTATGTGTGCTTATCAGTCCCAGTGTGTGCACATACAGTTTGATCACACAGTAACTTCAGCAGCATGTGTTCATATAAGTTCATGCAACAGTCTTTATGCTTCACACCACATTTAGAGGAAGGCGCGTGTGAAACGAGACAACAGGTACGTTTTTATAGGACGGAGGTTTTATTCTGTACTATTCTACTAGCAGCTTTCCTCCGTCAGGAAAAAGTGACCTGTAATAAAGTGGCAGGAATGTAACGTGCCGGGGCCTAAGGAAAAGAAAAGAAAAGGTTTAAAGTCAAACTCACAGCCTCGAGCGGTGGTCTGGAGTCAGGAGAAAGAATATCCATCCGCGAGGTTCAAACATAATGATTATTTACAGCATACTTTAACACGCGATACACTTTTGGGCATTTGGACCTTCGTGGCTCACACTTACGACCAGATCTTGTTTCGCAAATCACCCCAAATTTATTTTTAATTAATTATCTGTCTTGGGGAAGGTGCACATCCCTGATATCACTGCGCACCGCTTGTGGAAAGTAGATCCGGTGGGCAGGTTTACGAGTTCAGAAAAAGTGAGAGAGAGGGAACTGCAGAGGCGCACGGTGCCAGAGCCAGGACCACTGGGAGTCTCTGCAAGCGCAACAACCGCCGACACGCCGAGAAGAAGAACGAGTTTCTTTATTTCTTTTCCACAGTGTTCGTGGGGGGAGCAGGGCTATGACACGCGTATAAAGAGCCCCAAAGTACAGTGCTAACGCAGGCGGATCTTTGTTTTATTCTCCCCAAAAGATGAGTAAAGACTCAAAGTGCCTGCGACAGCTCGGTGCGACTCTGCTACTAGTCCTGTTCGCCGGGGTGCAGCGATCCGACTCTGCGGTAAGTACGCTTCCAGTTCCTTGCACTGATTTTTCCCCCGCTGCAGGAGAACCTGCAGAGACCCACCGGCTCCCTCAGCGAGCGAGTAAAGTTTCTAAAATAGAGAGTCTGCTTTATAACAAGTGCTTCTGCTCTAATAATAATGATCCCGGTTGCCGTTTCCGTTTTACTTGCAAATAAAAACCATGTAATTACACCAATGATACACCTCCGCGCTCAGCTTTCATGGCTTTTTGACTGCTAGGATCACCTTCGCAGGACCTGCAGATTTTCTTGGTGGGAGATCGGACGAAGTTTCTGTCCTGCCCCCTTCGTGCGCATCTTCGCGTTTCGCGTACCTGCGGTTATTTTTTTTCCGCCCTGTGTCTGTATTTTGTTCCTATTCTCGCGTCAAGAACTCGGACGGATTCTAAACTCGGCGTGTGGAGAGAAAGCGGCGCGCCGATGCTTCCCTTAAGAGCCCGCTTGTGTTCGGATTGAACCTCGAACAGCGGGGCTGCTGTTCAGTCTTTTGTGCGTAATTTTGTTTTGGTGTCCTGAAAGAGGGAACTGTGCGTTTTTCTCTCCAGGTGTGTGCAGGTGTGCTTTAAGTTGACAGCAGCTGCTTTCAGACTCACACTGAAGTGTAGAGAAATGAAACCCATATTTAGTGCAGCTGATTAGTCTTTGCATTTGAGAGATGATTCAGAAACAGCAACACAGGTGGGGAAGTGTATGAGCGCGCTCGCACTTTTCCTCTCTTCGCCCTCCACATCTGTTTAAACTAGTGCCTCCTCATCCTCAGCTGTAGATCTCTAACATGTCGGGATGCCGATGCATCACCAAATCAGTGCAAGTGTCTCTCACTCAGGCTCCTCATCTAATATATTCCATGAATATTCCCTCGTCATTAATTATTAATGAGTCGTGGCTGCACGCCCACCACACACCAGGCGTGTCCAATCAGGTCTGCCAATCAGGTCTGTTTGCCGTTCTGTAAGTCCTCTAACACAGCTATTCGTGGTATGAGTGGGGTTTTTCATGTTTTTCAAATTATGCAGGAGACATTTGTGTGTTTGAAGATTTTATGGATTAGATTCAGTGTTTTGATGGCAACTGGAACACTGAACAGAGTATGAGCATCCTGTGAAATAACAAAAACAGCACAGGATCAGGTCTAAGACTAAAAAATCAGCATTTGAGAGTTGAGAGTTGTCTGCTCAGAGTTTATAAAGTGATTAGAGATGAAGAATAAATCAACAGATAGAAGCTCTTTCCTCTCCTTCAGCTGTAATATGTCAAAACTATGGTTTGACCTCTTCCCTGCTTTGCTTGGAAGTTGTCTCGGTATGACAGAGATTAAGTTTACTGCAATATTTCACCAAGGCCATGAAAGTTTATCAAGAACCTTGAAGTAAACTGTTAAAAGGGTGGAAAAAAGAGAAAATGAACTAAAAAACGTATAACTTTAATTAAGATAGTTACTTGCTATATTAACGGTTTTTTGACATTTAAGCGTAATGATACACAAAAAAGTCACTGAATTTTCACAAATGGTCATTAATGTCTCAATAGATAATAGTAAATTAGCTGTGTGTTTTGGAGCATTCCTTTAATTTAGTGTGAAAGAAGACTCTTTAGGGAATCAAAGTTCCCCTTTCTCCATTAAAGCGCTCATTGAGTCCCCCTAGTGGAGACAGTCTGTCCTGATGTCACTGCTAGCACAAGAGATTGAAAGAAATGATATTTTGTGGCATGTCTTTGTCTAAATTTCCAAACTTGCGGGATAAAAACCCCCCTAAAATCAAAGACAAAGCAGCTATGTTCCTGTAACTTAAGCTGACATTGTTTTCAGGTTTAAAACAAACAGACTGGTGTATGTGCGGAGAGTTTCTCATTAAGTTTGAAGGAGAGAGCGTCATAAGTCATTTTTATTGCTCTCTCTCTCTCTCTGTGTGTATTAATCCTCACAGATATCAATCTCCATTCAGCCAGGTGAGGGGGTTCAGCGGTAATGTATACCTGGAGGTTTTCCTTTGAACCCGTCATGCAGTGCAAACCACAAACACACACTTAATTTGATGCATGCTTTTTGCGTAGCAAGGGAGGCGCACACCTATATACACCCGCTCGCCCTACACGTGACCCACATCTCAGGTGGAGTCTGTGCAGGGGCTGATCTGTCTGCATGTATGTGTGTGTTTGTGGTGAGAGTTATAGTCAAAACATCCTGACATTGCGGAGATTTGGAGATCGGCAGAGGAGTATCAGCTAACACATCAGAGCTGCAGCTTCCACGATGTCTTCTTCTTCTTTGGTGTTTGGTCTCATTTTTGTCCCCCGATTTGTTTCCTAGGATCTTCTGTCTTTTGTCAACTCTTCTTTAATCGGTCTCCCGCCATCCACTGCACTCGGTCTCGTTCCCTCATGTAGCGCCATGATGATGACGATGACAATAATCAGTCTTGGCAGGAATTTTCCAGATGCAAGATGTACTGATCATTCAATCAATCCTCTGTCTAATAATAATCACATTTATAACCACCATAAATCAGCCTGCGCATCATGCAAGTTCAACGAAACAAATTCGCTCTTGGAACTCCTTCTCACTAGCAGAAATGGTAACGTTCAGAAAAAAATCAAACATGGACAGAACCTGGTCAATTTCTTGCCAAAATTCCCCTGGCTCTGACTTTCATTAAACCCTTTTTTGGTACTAGGCTTCTGGCACCGGCACTCTTCAGTTCTTGAGTGTGTCAGCACCACATTAGTGGAAACGTTTCACCTGTTTACCTTCTCCTTCTCCTTTCACCTTCTGTATCTGCCTCCCACTGCTCCACCTTTGTGTCTGTCCTTGAATGCAAATTCCATTTTTATCTAGCTTAAGGCTCCATAAGCAAGCAGCAGTGGAGGGAGCAACTCTCCAAAGACTTCCATGGATGGATATATATTTGAATATTAGAATCAACTATACGTGTACCCTGCAGGTTTGTCAAAAGATTCATTTTATTATTCAATTAGCATTTGAATTAATACTCAACAGCATCAACAGTTCCGTCTTTGCCTCCTCTAGTCAATAAACAGCTTCACACAGCAGTGATGCAGTCAGAAAGCCCTTCCCCCTCATTAGCAACTCAAGCAGTTGATGTTCACAACCCTCAACAGTTTGGAGAATTTCAGGAAGTCAGGTTTCAACAATGCTGGAGTATTGTAAAGCTTGTGGGCGTGCACACAGTACTGTCCAAAAGTTTTAGGCAGGTGAGAAAAATGCTGTAAACAAAGAATGCTTTCAAAAGTGGAAGTGTTAATAATTTATTTTCATCAATCACCAAAATGCAGTGAATGAACAAAAAGAGAAATCTAAATCAAATCAATATTTGGTGTGACCACCCTTTGCCTTTAAGGCAGCATAAATTCTTCCAGGAACACTTGAACACAGTTTTTAAAGGCTCTCGCCTGGTTGCTCCAAACATCTTGGAGAACTAACCACAGATCTTCTGTGGACATAAGCTTCCTCATATCCTTCTATCTCTTCATGTAATCCCAGACACACTCCATGATGCTGAGATCAGGGCTCTGTGGGGGCCATAACGTCACTTCCAGTAATTCTTGTTCTTCTTTATGCTGACAATAGTTCTTAATGACTTTGGCTGTATGTTTGGGGTTGTGGTGTTGTGTCATAATGTGCATCTTGTATAATATCTTTGGCCAATCAAAAATCTCGATCCATCCACAGCTGCAACCCCAGTTGGAAGTAGATTTATCAAAGGGGTGGGTATTTACTCAAGGGGCACATGAGAAGCTGGGATTGTTTTGGATTGCAACACCAATAATCTCATAAAGAGATAAAATTAATACTGAGCAGAACTGAGTTCAGCTTATTGTTGTGGCCCTCCACAACAACCCCAGTTTCTCATGTGGCCCCTCGGGTAAATGAATTGTCCCCCCCCTCCTTTATCAGATAGTTTCTGTTTAGTTATCATTAAGGTAGCAGCTAGTGGTCATGCCTAATAATAAAACTTTCTGTAACATTATAATAGACTAATTTAAAAGTATAACACAATTATTTGTGTCAAACTCCAACTCCGAAGCTAAGAAAATTCTACCAGCAACCAGGCAAAAATGGCAGCCGCCAACTTCATCAACCCTGTTTGCTCACAGAACTACCTCACATACTTATCGTTGTTTTGTTTGTTTGGCACTACCTAAAATTGTTGTCATACCCCACCCCAACCTTACCCCTCCACTCCCGTGGTATTAAAAATGGTATTCGATATGAAATTCTAGTATCAAGATAGTGTAAATGGTGTGGTACTTATATAATGCTACGTGTTCAATACTTCTATCTAACATTAACATTTCTCTTACTCTTATGAATCTATTCGAGGCACCGTAATGTCACCTAAACATACTTTGACAAACCTCCATTATTCTAATTTGTTGCTAACCTGCTCATCCTTCAGTCTCTGTGTATTTGTGGCAGAACTTACACAGTGGTGTCAATGACCTTCGGATGCTGTTAGGATTAACAGGTGGTCAATGGGAGCAAAACCAAAAGCTAAAAAGCTAATTACCCGGATTGAGTACAGACATTTCTCTTCCCCCGTCCTTTGCTGCTTTGTCATTTATTCTCTTTGCATGAAGAAGCAGACCTGATGTAGAAGCCAAAGTGAAAATAGCCAAAGATGCAACAATGACAGATTTAGCTGTAGCCCTATACTACTGGATACCAGTAGTATAGTATAGTAATAGTAGTACTCTAATACAGTGTTTCCCAATCTTTTGGAGCCACGGCACATAGTTAGAAAAATTACATGGCACACCACCAAACAAAAATGACACAAAAAGCATTTTGTTCACCTGGTAGACCGGAATTGGCTCAGTTTGTCCCCAGTATACCTTTTTTGCTTTCTTCTGAACACTACTGATGCTAGGGCTAGATTTACTACTTTTTCTTTAAAACATTTTTTTCTATTGCTATCACGCGCTGTGTCCTCTCACAGCATGACTATTATAGCATTTCTTCTTCATCTTCTTCTGTTTTACTGGCAGTTTGCAACCTATTTAATTAGAGCAGGTAGTTGTACTGCCCTCTAGTGGAAGAGAATGCAATTGTTCTGCCCGCGACTCATGCCGATCGCCTAAGAGTACCAATCAGGTGGAACTAAATAATCTTCCACAGCACACCTGATCCTTTCTCGCGGCACATAATGGTTGGGAAACACTGTTCTAATATATCTGCAGTAGTAATAGCGGAGCACTTGCATCAATTGCAAAGCTTCACCTAAACCCACAATTTTCAGTTTCATTCTCCTTGTTGTGGAATTCAAACACCTCCTCAACAATTTGCTAGTCAAGGCTTGCGTTTTTATTTCCATCTGGTAAATAAATTGTTACGTGATAAGAGCAATATGTTGTGACTAATAAGACCCAAACAGGTCGCAGACGTGGGTGTCTGCATCACGATTTTCCATGAGTTTCATTTTCTGCTAATTCAGACTGAAACAGCATCCAGTCATTTCCCTGTTGCCTCCTCTTCATTGGTCTTTAAATGTCAGGCTAGTGTGGACATCAGATTTACATGGACATCTTTGGTGTACTCACAGCTGAAGACATTTTTATTTAGAAAAGCATTTGATTAATTTCTTCTTATGCTGTTTTTATAGTTTTATTGTTTTACATTGTTTTATTTACTGTTATATTGTTTTATATTCCCATTTTCTGTGTTGTAAAGCACTTTGTGATTTTTATCTGTGAAAAGCGCTATATAAATAAATTTTACTTACTTACTTACTTACATTGGTGTAGTAGAAGCAGTAGAAGTAGAGACCACAGTGATGTATGTTGTGTTACCAGGTGTATTCATTTATTTGACATTTTGAAAAAAATTTAATGCAGAGAATAAAAAAAGTACGTATGATACGTCTTAAAAGCCGTCCCTAGTGTATACTAGGAGCAAAACCAGGGAAACTGGCAAAAGGTAAATGACTCTAGTAGACAGAATTTAATAATCCCAAATAATCATACCAGCTTTTTCTGGTGGTGCTTTAAGAGGTGAGAAGTTATGTGTGCAGGGATCAGACTTTGGATAGACTTGGATATTTTAAAGGCTTTTGAAGGTCATACAGAAATGAACAGGAAGCCACTGGAAGGACGTGAGGATGGTTTTCTTGTTGGCTTCAAATAGCTATAAGCAGAAAATCTCACTTCACTGAGCAACCACACTAGAGATAGGTGATAGTAGAGCTGATAAAGTCACAAATAAGGACTTTACCCCCAAAGGATGGCTGATCAGGGAGTTACAGGTGGATGATATCAGTGTCTACTTGAAGTGCACCATCAATTGATGGCTTGTAGGGGCTGTAGTGGCAGTAGTAGCGGGTTTGATTATATTGGCAGTAAAAGATCAACCAGAACAGTAGTAGTTGTAGTTTTAGAAGGAGAAGTTGTACCTGAACTTACATTACAGTAGGTGTAGCAGTAGTAGCAGCTCTAGCATGAGCAACAACAGTAGAAGGACACATGATATTGAAATAAAAGTGATATTTAAATGCTTTTTGTCATTTTTGCAACAGCAGGGTTAGTAGTAGTAGAATCTAACCCTAACCCTGAAATCAGCAAGTAATCATGAAGGCTGCAGCCTAATGTACACAAGTACTTTTCAAAATGGGAATTTTTTTCATCTCTTTAAAAAAAAAAATTTATCCACATGAAAATGCGAAATAACCGATCTGAAGCAATGTCAATACCATGCCAAAGCAACAGGTGGTGATATAACCTTAACCGTGAAGAAATGTTGGCCAATCAAAAGCTCAGCTTTGAAGCTGAGTGCTTCAAAATCTCCACCCTGGCAAGAGTGTCTGTAACGCTCCATTTTCAGTAGGGATGGGTATCGTTTAGGTTTTATCCGATACCGGTGCCAAATCGGTACTTTTGAAACGGTGCCGGTGCTCAAACCGGTGCTTAAAGAATGGAGAACACAAAATTGGTCCAAAAACCTCTCATGTTCAGCTGTTTTTTTGTAAAAAGATAACAATGTTAGCCTTTTCTGCAGCTATAGGGGATTTATGGTATCACTCTTGGCTGGAAGCAGTGCTTAATCAATGGAAAAAACACAAACTTTGTCCAAAACCTCTCATGTTTAACTGTTTTCCACTTTTTCTTTGGTCATTTTATCCTTTTTGGCCAGGGTGAAGGGAGTATCTGCCATCAAACAACAAGACAGCCGCATGTAGCTATGATGATGTTTGCTAGCTCACCTTACATGCATTAATGTAATAACGTGGTTAGCCTACTCAACGTAAATTACACACGAGCAACATTAAGCTACTCACGCAGAGAAGAACGGCTGCTGCTGCATCATCATCCTCATCATTTCTGCTACACTGGCAGGGCTAGGGGCCAGGACTCTCCTCTTTGGGTTTGTGGGGGATGTTGCTAAATCCGGGTCCGATAACAGGCAACCCACCCGCAGTAGATGCGCTCGGTGTGAGGTCTCGCAGCAAGCTATCAAATACGGCGCATTTCTCAGCTTTAAAAAAAACCCCGCTATGCGTCGCCAGGTGTTTCATCGGATTCAAGGTGTTACCTCCTTTGACAGTATCACAGTATCAGCTTAAAGCACTTGTTGCAGACTTGTTTGCATATTTTGCTGTGAAGTACAGCCAGACTTTTGACCGCTTCGCCTTGGGCATTTTTAATCTGTAGCTCTGCTCTAAAAGAACGTACGTACCTGGACCCGCCTACTATCCTCGGAAACGTAAAATGATTGGCAAGAAGTGTATCACTGCTCAGAAAAAAAAGCACCGAAATAAAGCACCGAAATGTGCGCTGCTTTTCGGTCTGGTTACTACCGTTTATGTCAGAACCGGTGCCATCATGCCCTAATTTTCAGTGAACCAAAATGTCGTTTACGTGTGGACGAATGTCCAAAAACGCATAGAAAAAGCTAAATTGACCAAAATACATGCATGTAGACGTAACCTAATGCAGCCAACAACAAGCTAATACTGAGAGCTGAATGAATGCTATAACTATTTCATATGGATAAAACCAGCAATGTTACCTATAGAGCAGGGGTGGGCGATATAGCCTCAAAATTACATCGCAATATTTCTTGATCAGAATACGTTGTGATTCTGAAATTTGCGAAAATTATATTGAACAAAAAATACAGATGATTGCAGTTTGCATTTGTTAGTGTAAAGTAAATAAATCCTTATTTTCCAATGAAATACTGCCAGTCATGATAGGGTACTAAGTATAAAATTAACATTTTAAATAAACGATCTGCCACCACATCATTGTTTTAAAGCATCCATCCATTCTCCTCCTCTTTTCCTTATGAGGGCTCAGGGGTGGTGGATGTTTTGTTTTGGTATTGAGGTCTGGTATTGGTACAGACTACTAAATTTCTGGTGTCATTGCATTCCCAGTTCTCACTACTGTAAGATTTCAGTCAGGTTAAAGTTGAGTGTACCTACGTGGAGATGCACGTTACTGCTATAGATGTAAGCTGCCATCATAAGGGCTTCAGTGTCTTATCCATTTCATCTTGTACTTCTAGTCTAGTCATACCTGTTCTTTGATCTGTTCGCACTTCTCAGTATCCTAGCAACATCACTGAAAACATTAAAGTGGGAAGGAGATCTCTCTTTAAATGGAAGGAGGTTGTGCTTTTAAGAGGATTGAAGGTTTGGTGGAGAGATTAAGGTTTCGATCATGTGATGACCTTTTGGTGATGATTCAGACCTGGGATTTGTGTTTTACTGATTTTTTAGTTTTTCTGGCAGCCAGTTATGTTTTGCGCTGATGGAAATTTCAGATATATGTAACAGAACTTGCGATGAAACTGTTTATGTGGGAATCTTGTGGGATTTTTTCCCCCCTGTGTCTGAATGGAGTGTGTGGCTGTGATTCAGCGGGCTACCTGACAAATCCACCTACATGCTGTCCCCCTCAGACCCCTACTTATCTTTTCTTCTTGTTTTGCTGACCTCCTTTTCTGAAAGGACATCATCTTTGTCCTGTGTTGCTCCTTTTCTCCGAATAAAAGGGAATTTTGCCGCCCAGAGGAAGCTCGAACTGCTGCTTAGTGGGGAAAAATAAGTTCGATTTTAAGACGCATGAGAAAAATCTGTTAAAGTGTTTCATATGGAAAGCAAAACAACAATAAACTAAAAAGCACCAATAAAGAGAAGTTACTGGGCAAAAAAGAAGAGAGATGTATGGTTAAAAACATCACGTTTCTCCACTCATTTGTTTTGCATATTTTGTTTGTGAGAAGAATAGAAGCTTGTGAAGTTTAATCTGTCTGTGATCAGTGGCTTCGTTTGATCAGATTTCTACCTTTCCCTTCCCTTTCACTCTTTCAGCTCTGAGCTGAGCACACAACAAACATTTCACTTGAGCAGACTGGCCTCATATTACTAAGCACCTCTTTACTGCCATCTCGTCCTGTCATAACGTCTTGTTTCTTTTGTTGTCATTGTTACTTTGTCAACTGGGCTTTTAAAGTTTGAGACTGAGGTAAAAACTTCCCTCTCTAAACTGCGCTCAGCTTGTTTTCAGCTCTGCTGGCATGTCAGCTTTCTCTTTTTCATGTTTCTTTGTTGTCATTCAACACTGATGATGAACTTTGCTGTAAAACTTTGCACTCAATTAATGAAATTAAAGTCTTCACCAACCCTAACTATTACATGTTCATCAGTTTTATCTATTTATGCTTGTATGTATGGACAGTAACAATGATGCAGTGACAGTTAGCACCCAGATATTAGTTTGTTTAGCTCGCAGGACCCAAAGAGGTGGGTGAGCGGCTCAGTACCCATAAAATCACCAAAGAGAAGGGACCGAATGTCCAGAACAGGCTAAACATAGATGCAGAGAAGAAACCAGGACATGACTAAAGCAGTTTTATTGACCAAGAAAGATATTAGGGAGTATCTTAAAGTCTTTAATCCTAACAGTGCTTGAGGAGCTGAGTGGGTAGTCATTACCAGGCTGAGCAAAAAGGGGAGTCAGGAGACCCAGAAAAGTTGGTGGATCAGGGTGGTGTCCAAGTCATGACAAAGAAGTCTTTTAAAGCTAGTGCAGTTCGGAGGGTGGAGGGCCAGGTCGGCCAGAAAGTGGAATGGGAAGGAGGAGAGGCTGTAACTAGACTGACAAGTATATCAGCATAGCCTACAGTCTGGCAACAGCTGAAGGTCTTTGGAAGATTAATGTGGGTGACCCTTAGGCACATCTGAAACCACTCCTGAAATCAATTCAATTTCAGATAAAAGGCATTTTAAATTGTAAGGTCTGCAGCCTCGCCTCTCTAACGTTGTCTCCAAAACGATCAACCTGAGCTTTCCCTCTGATGTACTCATTTCTAATCCTGTCCATTCTGGTCACTCCCCTTGAAAATCCTAATGCCTTCAGCTCAGCTTCAAGTCTTTTTGTCAGCACCCCCGTCTCCAGCCATACATGACATTTTTAAACCTTCCCTTACACTCTTCCTTACCCTGCTTGCCCCTCTTCTTCGCCTCTCTTTTGCACTGTTGCTTTGGATGGTTGAACCTAGGGGTGGGCGATATATCGAATATACTCGCTGTATCATGAGTTTTTCCACATACGATGGTTAAAATGGCTTTATTTAGGCTTTCATTGAGTATAAGTTTGCCATGACAATATTAAGCTGTCTGCATGTAATTCACTGTGAGGGTTTTTTCTCCCACACTCTGCGAATGCATCATTAATCCCCCCTCCCAGCCGGAAAAACGTTCTACCTGGCATACAGCGCTGAGCAAGGATTTCACAAGGAGGATGTCGAACAAAACACGGTAATTTGCAAAACATGCTGTAAAACTATTGCTGCAGACGTGAGCAGTTAGCAAAATAAAAAAGGGCAATTTTAAGCACTGAATGGTTAAAACAACATTTGTTTTAGATGTTATTTAAATATATTGTGATATATATATTGTATTGTGATATAGCAAAAACATATTGTGATATTAGCTGTTACTCATATTGCCCACCTCTGGGTGAACCCTTGTATATGCCTCTGCTCCTCGCAGCTTCACTGTTACGCCCGACTGCTTCTCATTCACACGTCCTGTCTCACCTCTCCTCACTTTCACTCCTCTTCACTCCAGATCACACCTTCACCTCTCCGTACTCTCACTACCGATCACACTGTGATCATTATAGTCCAATACACAGGACACTGATTTTGATTCACAGCAGCACTGAACTCTTCACAGCCTTTTCCTAATCTAACCTGATGCACACATCCTGCTTGTAGAGCCACAATAACACAAAGAAGCGTTGCAGCCGTCCACAGCCATTTTCACTATAGAAGAAGAATATTGTTATGCTGATTAACAAAGAGACTCATCACTTTACCATCAACTCGTTTTGTTTTTTATCTCACATGAGTTGCCACAACAACAACAGGACTGCATGAGAGCGAGCAAAGCCAAGGAGTGATAAGACACAGGTATTCACAGTGCTGTAGTATAACAGAGCACACAGCTTAGTGAGTCTGTGCCTGCATAGAAAAATAGTAGCGTGGGATGTGTCTGGTTCTCTCTTCTTCTACTTTTCTCTCCCTCACTATTTCCAGTGCTCTCTCTCTCTCTCTCTCTCCCACACTCCCCAAATATGAGCACCTGTTTCTTTCATCATGCTGCTGTGGAAGAAACAGGGCTTCCCTGACGACCACATAGAGAAAAAAGGGGAGCTAGCAGCCTTTGTGTGTCTGTTTCTTTACATATTTCAGAGTATACAGTTACTTTATTATCTTTTATAAACCCGTCCAGACGGAGCCGTTTTAGGGCAAAGGACAAAATCTAAGAGACCCACTCGTCTGTTTCAGCCCCCGCATGAAATGATTGCGGTTTGTTTAGAAAGTCCTGACGAGGACCTTGTGTGGCTGTGAGAATTACGTCTCTTGTCTCTCATGAGCAGTGTGAGAGGTAGTGTGATGTTATTACAGCTTTAATTTCTTTTAGGAGGTGGTTGCATGCATACATGCTCTGCTTGGATTTTATGCCACTCGGCAACAGCAGAGAAAGCTATAAACATTACATCGAATTATCTTGTGAAATGAGTATACTAGACTTCACTGCTGGAAATTTGGATGATGAGAAGAAAGAAAGTCAAAATACTACAGCTTGAAGTTTTAAATTTAAAACACTTAGCTGAAAGACACCAAAGCAGAACTGCAGAGGTGGTCATTTATAACAGAAAAATATAGGCTGGTGATGCTTTCCTATTCAATGTGACACAATGCAGATGGAGAACGTAACATTGCACTCGTATGAACATCAAGAGAAATTTGAAAATGATAATGACTCACATGTTAAATATACATAACAGTTTGTAAGGTATACTTAAATACAGCGGTTCACCTTTCACCTGTTTCGCAGATTTTTTTTGTGCAATTTTGCAAGCTTTTTATTTTTTATACAACACATTGTGTTCTGCGTTCTAATTGGCTGTAGACCATTGTCAATCAATCTCGTGCCTTGTCTCCTGTACAGTACAGAAAGTGTTAAGCTTGTCAAATTGACCCGCTAACAGTGTGACTCTGAAGTTCAAAGGCAACCGCGGGCACCTTTGGTTTTATTCTGTATATTTTTCTACGAAGGTTTGAACTTTTAGTGTTTAAACAAGAGAGAAAAGTGAGGAAATGTTCATACCTGTCTGAGAAAAGTGTATAAAGTGTGTAGTGAGGGGTTTTACAGACATAAAAAAATCTATAATAATTTAAAAAAAAAACATTTTAGCTACTTTGCGGATTTCACCTATTGCGGGTTATTTTTTAGAACATAACTACCGCGATAAAAGAGGGACCACTGTATTACATAAAATAAAGAGCATAAACCTATTAATGAATATACTGTATGTTTTAATTTAACCTCTCTCAATTAAATTACAGTAGGAGGAGCTAAAATGGCTCTTTTGATGTTGAGGGTTGTCGACACCTGGTCTTTGTGAAAGTGATCCTAGTTGAGCTAAAAGAGTTTTTTCTGCCTTTGGCTCTTTATGATGTCATTGAATGGGGATGTCCCCAGTGCGGTCATTGCAGACACAAATCTCTGCCTATGAGTACAGAAACCCACCCACCTGCTGCTTAAACCTGTTTATGAGGGGCAACAAATCAGAAGAAAGTTGTCTGAAAGACTGAGGTGCTAAAATGGCCTGTTTCAACCAGAGAGTGAATGGCAGGGCTGAACAGAGGCCCAGTATAGAAATAAAACAGGATTATTTCTAACTGTGACTCATTCAGAGCTGCTCTAGCAGAGTCCAGAAATGAAAAACTGAAGTCAGCCATGATTTGTTTTTCTCACTCTTTATTGAGACCTTTGAGCTCAAAGCCTACTATACTACTTCTTAGCTAAACTTTGGTGTGGTGGGGAGTTAGCTGACAGCATCGCCACAGTTCAGATTATTTGTATCCAGTCTGGACGCAAAAGATCTCACTCTTTTAATATATCTGTGTTTTTTAACCCGTATTACACTAGAGTCATATAAAATCCTGATAAACACATACTGTTTGTACTTTACACTGAGATGTAGGCTGCTGTGTTTTAGTGTGCGTGTGTTTGGACTTGTAAGAAGTTTAGTACAGTTTGGGGAAACACCTTGTAAAAAGCTGCTTGAAGGTTGAGACTTTGTTATAGTCTTCGTGTTGGGACTAGTTCAGGTTAATGTTTGGTTGTAATCATTCAGTTTAGGGCAGCAGGCTCAGGACAGCCTGTCTTAGTTAATCTCAGTTCAGTGTGCCGGCTGGTATGCAGCTAAGCCTTTAGTAAGCAGTCGCAGGATAATGTTCAACATGTTGCTGTGTCTGAGCATTTTTCACATCGCTGAGTGATATAGCAGAGAGGCAGGGCATAAAATCACAGGATCCACTGCTTAGTAATGCATTCATTAATTTATGCGTATACCCCTCTTCCTCAAATTTCTCTCACTGTTTTAAGGACACAGTGCACACCATGCTGAGATATGGCAAGCCAAGGCTAGTTTATTTATATAGCACAATTCAACAAGGTGATTCAAAGTGCTTTACAGAGACATTAAAAAACAAAAACAATAAAAAGCATGATTTAAAATTGATTAAAAAATACAACAACAACAAAAAAACAGTAGATAAAATCAGAACAGTAGATAAAATCAGTAGTTAAAATATAAGTTTTGAAATTTAAGCTTAAAAGTGTGGATTTGGTGCTTTATTCAAATGCAGCTGAGAATAGGTGAGTCTTCAACCTGGATTTAAATAAACTGAGTGTTTCAGCTGATCTGAGGCTTTCTGGGAGTTTGTTCCAGATATAAGGAGCATAAAAGCTGAATGCAGCTTCTCCGTGTCTGGTTCTGACTCTGGGAACTGATAAAAAACCGGATCCAGATGACCTGAGGGAAGGTTCATACTGGGTCAGTATGCCAAGTTTTCAGCTAATAGTTTTTGGGAATCGGTGGAATTGGTGCAAAAAATGCTATTTTTATGTCATCTCAAATGTTTTTTTGTGACAGTCTGCTAATAACAAAGGGCCTAAAGATAACATTTAAATTTGGTTCTTTGCTAACTTGTCTGGTATGTGTAAACACAACACTGAATTATCTCTTAAGGTTGGTCCCTTTTATGTCTTTGAATGATTTATAGTTGAGTGTTCAGTGGCTTAACAAACTGAAAATGTCAGGCACAAGTGAGAACGAGTGAAAAACCTTTAGACAACCTGGAGAACCGTTGCTTGAGACCACTACAAGGAAGTCTGGCTCCTCAGAAGCAAATGATAAAGAAATTAGGGGAGGTTCAAGGCTAGCAGTATCTGTGTGCATTTTCAGTTCCAGATCTTGGTCGTCTTAACTAGACTTCTTTTTTAGGCTCCTGAAGATGTTTCACCGCTCATCCAAAAGGCTTCTTCAGTACTAAAAGATGGGTGCGACTCCTAGGGCGATGTCTGAGGTGATAACCTCACTAGAGTTTAAATGTCTGGGGCTTCCCATCAGAAGACTTTCACACGAGAGGTGAAACTTCTTAAAGAAGCTGCCTTTAACTCGAGCGCTTAGGACTTCCTCGTCTGGTATAACGATGAAAGTGGCGTGAAGCCCAACAAATCTCCAGGTGTTCAACTGTTTTTTAGCTTTGACTCCTCTAATTTTGTTTAGCAGTCTGTATGTAGTAGAGTAGTAATAACAGAAGGCTGTAATTTAAGATTTCACTCTCTCACTTATTTTTCCTCCTCCCTTCAGGTTAAATCTGGATTTTTATTCTGTTGATGTAGGAGGACTTTTCCTCCGGCTGGTCTGTTAGGCAATGTTTAGCTCTTGTTTCAGACAGTCCACAGTAACAGACGTGTGTTATTGTGTGAAAGGTGGTGAGACGGATGTTTTTCCACCTTTATTGCCAATATATTGCAACACAGAATGAAATTTGAAGGGAGCATTTTTGTTTTCTGTCTGCAGGAATTTGTCTTTGTGCATATGTTACGCCCCACTTAAGAACGAAGTGTCGACTGGAGCGAGGGGTAACACAAAGTGAAAGGGAACACATGAACTACTGGAGAAATAGATGTCAGTATACAAGATTTATTGCCTAAAACTACTACAGTAAAACAAGCACAGGGAAGCTCTTTTCTTCAGGGTCTCCAAGGCCAAAACAATAAACAAAACACCCCACTTTAGCTAGAAATCAAAACCAAGTACTCACTAACCAAAACAAAATACAATGGCTGAGCTCCCTGTCTAACCAAACCAGGAGAAAACAGTTGAAACAAAAATGGCAGAGAACACACCTCAGCTGCGGCTCATGAGGCAGACCTGCAACACAAGAAAAGGAGAAAAACAACTCTTCTACAGAGGGAGAGCCACTAGAGGTCAGCGACCGTAACACCCCCCCACATAAAATATCACATACAGTAAACAGACACCTTTAACAACTGCCACCAGGTCCGTTACTGGGGTTAAGGGGTTAATACTGGGTCCTGGACAGTGCGTCAGCCACCACGTTGTCCACACCTCTCTGATGTCGGATGTCTATGTTATACTCCTGAGCAAGCAACGCCCATCTCATCAATCTTTGGTTATGATTGTACATGTGCTTTAGGAATACCAGAGGGTTATGGTCAGTATAAACCATGACAGGGGTGGTGGTTGACCCCACATACACGTCGAAATGCTGCAGAGCAAGCAACATGGCCAGGGTTTCCTTCTCAATGGTGGAATAGTTGAGTTGATGAGGCTTGAACTTAGCTGAGAAGTAGGAAACCGGGTGACTGATGCCATCAACTCCATCCTGCAACAGTACTGCTCCAGCGCCCGTAGCACTTGCATCCACTTCCAGCTTGAAGGCCTTGCTGAAGTCTGGAGCAGCCAGTACAGGGGCACTGCAAAGGAGAGACTTGGCACAGTCAAATGCATGTTGGCACTCAGCAGTCCATACGAAGGGTTCCTTTGGACTGCACAGACGAGTCAGGGGAGCCACCACTGTTGAAAAGTTCCGGCAGAAACATCTGTAGTAGCCCACCAGACCCAAGAAGCGTCTGAGCTCCCGTCTGGTGGTGGGCACCGGGTAGCTCAGTACGGCCTCCACCTTTGCATTCACGGGGCGCACCTGGCCATGTCCCACTTGTTTTCCGAGGTATGTCACTACCGCCTTGGCAAATTCACACTTTGCCAGGTTCAGAGTTAGGGAAGCCTGGGTTAAACGAGCAAAAACATCCCTCAGAGTACTCACGTGATCAGTCCAGCAAGAAGAATATACCACAATGTCATCCAAATACACATTACAACTGTGAATGTCTGCTAACACAAGGTTCATAAGTCGTTGGAAAGTGGCTGGTGCATTCCGCATGCCAAACGCCATCACTGTGTACTGCAAGAAATAGTCTGGAGTAACAAATGCTGAAATATCAGAGGCTCTGCTAGTTAGAGGAACCTGCCAGTACCCTTTTAACAGATCTAGCTTTGTTATGTAGGTGGCGGCTCCAATACTGTCTATGCAGTCTTCCATGCGAGGCAATGGGTATGAGTCAGGGACTGTGACTGCATTTACTCTCCTAAAATCAGTACAAAAACGAGGAGAACCATCTGACTTTGGTGTCAGCAGACATGGAGAGCTCCAAGAGCTATGGCTAGGTATCGCCAAACCATTTCCAAGCAGGTACTGTACCTCGTTTTTCATTAATTCCCTCTTGAGTGGGGGGCACCGGTATGCGTGTTGCTTAATAGGGCACGCATCACCCACGTCAATGTCGTGCTTTAACACTGGGGTTTTAGACGGTACATCCCCAAACAGACTAGGGTGCGCTTGGATCAGATCTTTCACATCGTCTCTCTCGTCATGAGGAAGATAGGAGAGGTACGTGTCTAAGGCACCAAGAACCTCTGAGTTTGCAAGCCTGCCGCTCTGCTGACCTTCACTACCCTTCACCAAACCATCATCATGGTTTATGGGCACAGAAATGAGTGAGATGGAGCCCTCGCGGTCGTCTTCCCTAGAGTGAAACAGTTTCAGCATGTTTATATGGCAGAGCCGTGTTTTACGCCTCCTATCCGGAGTGCGAACGATGTAGTCTGTGTCATTGACTTTGCTCTCTACCACATATGGTCCCGCAAATTGGGCTGACAGAGACGGACCAGATGTGGGCACCAACACGAGTACCTGATCACCAGGTTTAAAAGAACGCTGCACTGCCTTCCGGTCATACTGCCGCTTCATTTTCCCTTGGGCTGCTGACAGAGACTTCTTAGCTATTGCACAAGCATGGTACAAACGTTCCCGACACTGCGTGACAAACTCAAGCACATTTGATTGCGGCTGCACATCAGACAAAAACTGTTCTTTCAGGGCTTTTAGAGGCCCTCTCACACTGTGCCCAAAAACTAATTCAGCAGGGCTGAAACCAAGGGACTCCTGTTTTGCTTCACGAGCTGCAAACAGTAGGAATGGCAGTCCCTCATCCCAGTTCTTGTCAGTCACCAGACAATATTTTCGCATCATCAACTTTATGGTCTGGTGCCATCTTTCTAGTGCACCTTGTGACTGGGGATGGTAAGGGCTGGAAGGGATGTGTCTGATACCAAGTGATTGTAATGTCTGCTTGAACAGTTTTGACTGGAAATTGCTGCCTTGGTCGGTCTGAACAATTCTAGGCAGACCAAATGTTGAAAATAATTTAAGTAGAGCCTTAATCACAGTGGGAGCGGTGATTTTTCGAAGTGGTATGGCTTCAGGAAAACGGGTTGTGGCACACATGATTGTCAAGAGGAACTGATTACCCGTTTTTGTTCTGGGTAGAGGACCCACACAGTCCACTAAAACACGCTCAAAAGGCTCCCCAACTACCGGGATGGGTTTAAGAGGAGCAGGTGGCACCGCCTGATTAGGTTTACCCACAATTTGGCAAACCTGGCATGTTTTGCAGAACTTGGCAACGTCTTTCTTCAGACCTGGCCAGAAAAAGTGCTGAAGAACGCGGTCATAGGTTTTAGTAATACCTAAATGACCTGACCATGGGTGTTCATGCGCAAGCTGCAATATGCCACCCCGGTAATCCCTAGGAATGACTATTTGGCGTACCACCCCCCCAACCCTCATCACCTCCTTCCTGCTGTAATGCAGGTCTTGAGACCCATTTTCTTAGCAGTAACCCATCCTCAAGATAAAACCTGTGCCTTTTTATTGTTTGCTAACCCGCTTACCTCTTTAAAACAGTTAGCGAGTGACTCATCCTTTTCCTGAGCCTGGCTCAAACACTCACGTGAGACCGGCAAAGGAAGAACCTCAGACAGAGTAGCCAGACCCTGTTCATCGAGCGCTGGTTTAGAAGGGCTAGCAGCTGGCTCTCTGTCCCCAGTTAGAACAGATCCAAGAACAGTCTCACTCAGGTTCACTTCCTCCAGCTTCCGAGCTTGCGACCTGGTAAGACACTATTTGATAGGTGACACCACCTATCAAATAGTGTCCCTTTTTCCCTTGCGAACTCAAGGAATGTTTGAGCAGCGGAACACCAGTTGACACAACCTAATAGATGTCTCAGCTTCTAGCTCCCGACACTTTAACTTGAACTCAAGCTCATCCTTACGTCCCCTTTCTTTGGCCTCAAGTTCAAGACGAACTAAACGTACCTTTACGCGTGCACTAACACTGGGATTACTAGATTCGACAGAGAAGGGCTCAAACCGTGGAAGAGAGGTTGGTGGCTTTCCCTCACCTGGTTTGACCACCGTAGGTGTCCCCGCCCCCTCCTCAGCACAAACCTGAGGATGACCAGAGGTTTCGAGGAGTGACGCGGCATCCCCCGAGACCACCTCTAAGGGGAACACGCCTTTCCCAACCAACCCACTGACAACAAGAGTCTTTAACTCGCTCTTCTTCATGGACTTGGCCACAAGGATTTCATAATGCGCGGCAACAGCACACAAATCCTCCTTCCGACATGCATCAAGCTGGACCAATGCAGGCCTAGCTATAAAATCACCCAGGCTAGACTGCGCCACAACCCAAATAATCCCGGACGAGCCCCCACTTATGTTACGCCCCACTTAAGAACGAAGTGTCGACTGGAGCGAGGGGTAACACAAAGTGAAAGGGAACACATGAACTACTGGAGAAATAGATGTCAGTATACAAGATTTATTGCCTAAAACTACTACAGTAAAACAAGCACAGGGAAGCTCTTTTCTTCAGGGTCTCCAAGGCCAAAACAATAAACAAAACACCCCACTTTAGCTAGAAATCAAAACCAAGTACTCACTAACCAAAACAAAATACAATGGCTGAGCTCCCTGTCTAACCAAACCAGGAGAAAACAGTTGAAACAAAAATGGCAGAGAACCCCTACCTGCTTCCACAATGACAAACTAATTAACACAATAAGGGTACACCTTTGCTTACAATAAAAGAAAGAAAAACCAAAGTTCACAGAGGGTAAGTTCTCACACACATACACACTAAGGCCCGCTGCCCAAAACTCTACAGCTCACAGCTCTGGCAAACATGGGGAAAATGGCAGGGGGTGTGGCAGTTTAGGATGGCAGACTATATGCCGTGGCTGACGAGCTGGAACACACCTCAGCTGCGGCTCATGAGGCAGACCTGCAACACAAGAAAAGGAGAAAAACAACTCTTCTACAGAGGGAGAGCCACTAGAGGTCAGCGACCGTAACAGCATATCAACATTGAATGCGCAGCATTCTTTGTCTCATCTGGACAAACAGACCCCCTCAGGTCAAAACAACTGAGATATCAGATGTTTATCACAGCACAGACTAGTGATGGGATTTCCGGCTCTTTTTAGAGAACCGGCTCTTTCGGCTCGGCTCACTAAAAAGAGCCGGCTCTTTTACGTGCTTCTGAGTTTTTACGCGAGTCTGAGTTTTTAAATGTTTTGGAGTTTTTACGTGTTTTGAAGTTTGTACGTGCTTTGTCTCTAGGGGCCACCGTAAATATACTTTTATTTATTCACTCCACATAAAATGTAATAAATGAATCATATAATACCAAAACCAACTATTCACATTTCAACTTTTAACTATTTAAATTTTCAGCTTTTTCCTTTTAAACAATTTTTTTTCCTTTTTCTCCTTTTTAATGTGGCTTAATGCCAACAGGTAGCTGTACAGCTGTGACACTTATGCCTTTTCACTGTCTGCTCTCATTACAAGCCATTTAAAGGGGGTTGGGGTGTATTTAGGAGAAACACGGGCAGGATAGGAACCTGCTGTGACCTGCCTGCACATTTGCTTAAAATCATATCACTCAAGTCTGAAAAGCAAGCGAGAGCATGTTCAGCCAGGTTAGGGGATCTGAACCAAACCGCTGCTAAGCACCACTCTCAGCGCTCACAGTTTAAACGTAACTCGCACACAAACGCCACTAAATCGCAGGCAGCGTGTCTGAATTAGAGCACAGGGTCAAATTTAGCTCATTAAAGGAGCATTTTCTGTTATTATTTGTAGTGTTTATGTGGGGAAATCGTACTGCAGTGGCACATAATCAGTTTGAGTGATACTACAACAAAAAGTGTTACAACTGCCTCACAGTGCACAGCGGGGCATGCCTGTAAGACCAATAAAATCCTTTAAAATGCCAAAAATGGGCCGTTCAGAAAATATGGTAAACCAAATAAACCTAGATGTGCACAAAAACAGGCCTTAAAGAGCAGAAGCATGAAGCAGGTGAATGAGTGCAAAAGGCTCAGCTGCTAATCCCTAATCTTTGCATCATAAACTCTTATCATCTGAAATCCAAAAGGAAAAAAAAGTTTTACAGTATCGTGAACAGAGCACAGCTGTTTGTGTCCCTTCCCTCTGTTTCACATTCTCGCAGATATTAGAACAGACGGTATGATCTTGTTTTGTCTGCAGCAGGAGTTACAGGTTAAATATGAAGCTCTCGCTGTGGCACACAGGAACAGTTTAGCAGTGGTAAACTGACTCCATTTATGTGAGTGTGGAGGAACACTTTCATGCTTTCGTGTAAAATTTGGCTTAGCTTTGAGGTAAATTATAGCTTCTTGTGATTCATTTGGATGAGTGTTTCTGTTAGATTCCTTAATAGCGGAAAAGGAACCAGATATTTGTTAGGTAAAGGTTTTGGGTAGGTCACATTTACTCTTCAGTGCTCTGAACTCTCTTTAGCAGCTTTCTTGTAATTTCTTTTCTAGTTCTCCAGACCTCTTGATGACATCCAGAGCTCTTTGGATGTTAACTGTCTTTGGATAATCTCACATTGCTTCAGTAATGTTGAGGCCTGCGCTCTGGGGAGGCCAATCCATGCCTGGTAGTGTTTCGTTCAGGGTTTTTCAATCCATGTATGCTTTAACTGCACTGGCAGTGTGTTTGGAGTCACCATGATTTACAGATATCTGTAGACACTCCCAGTTGTTCCTCTCTCATCATCTTTCTTAGACATACTGATGATGATTTAAACCAAATAATTGGATTCATCACTCTATAAAACCTGTTGCCAATGTTTTCCAGTCCAGTCGTCATGTAATTCCTCCATCCTCAGCGTTTCTCCTCGTTTCCCTTTACTAGGAATGGCTCGAGACTTTTGCACAACACTGTACATTTCCTGCAAATTTTGGTCCAAGTGATAGCTGCACTCGTCCAAGGAGGAACGTGACCCATTTTGTTGTACATGCTCCTTGAGGCCGCACATATTTGCAATTTTTGACTTATAGACTAACAGCTTGGAGCCCGCAGCACACAGTTTTGTTTGTTTATAATCAGCCATGCTTGATTTTATTCAAATGTGAAGTGAAATCACAACCTTCCCTCCCTCTGCCAGTTTTCAGTAATCTTACTTAACACTTTATTTCCATCAGACTGTCTCCTGCCATTCCTCCACCCTCTCTTACCTGCCTGCTCTCAGTCTATCCCCGGGCTACACATATCCAGGTATTCAGCTGGCAAGCCGCCGCGCCCCTCTCTAATTTCTCGTTGCCCCTAACTACATCACAACGTGCCAAGTGTTGATGTATGTAGAGCGAGGAGTCGGACATGTCTGAACCTGTTGTATAAAAGGGCCAGTCCCAGCCAGGCCTGGTTGCACTATGGCAGGTTGTCTCCAAGAGGAGAGACTGCAAATCTTTCTGCTTACATGAGGTAATTGAAAGAATTTGATGGCGTAAGTACTGAGAAAAGCTACCAGTTTATTCGTAATGGTGCATATTCCTTTGCCATATAGATGTGCACCAGTTTTGATAAATATGTAGCGGTAATAAGAGCTTAAAATTCAACTGTTAAATGATCTGTGCTTATATGAGCACACAAATCCATGAAGATGGACAGATAGCATTAGGTACCTTTCATGATTTCTCATTATTTACAACATTTTGTTAGTTATTTGTAACATTTCACACTCCACACTTGTATACTGCATTAAATAGTAATGATGCTTCAGGTATTATGTTAAAACATTTGATGCACTACAGGCAGAACTACATGGCCCACAGTTGGCAATCCACTGTGGGGTACCCACATTCCAAATGGGCAACATTGTTATAGGCTCCACATGGCTTGGCCTGCCTGGGTCTCACATTGGTTTTCAATCTTGATATGCCAATTATTGCTGGAGGACTTATGTTAAACGCAAATGCACTTTGAAGCATTAGCATATTTAGTTAAAGGCTCAGACACCACACAGTTTCTGGCTCATTTTGGCTGTGGGTCTAAACCTAAAGTACTCCCAAACACTTTGTACGCTTCTTTCAGTCGCCATGTTTCACAGCTCGCTGAGCTCACAAATAGATAATGCCCTCTGCTGACACTTAACTACAATACATGACCTCAATATAGCATCTCCTCTTTGAAATTAGTACCAGTGGTGTCCATTATACTCACTCCAATCAACTCACTTCAAACTATGCTCAGTTTGGATTTCAGTTGGACTCATGAATAGTATCAAAAAAGACTGTCAGTGTCTTTTTGACTCAGTCGTTTTTCATTCTCATCACTATCTGCTGTACATTCAGCATTTCTGCTTATGTGCACTGAGATTTTCCTGATATCAGAGGCCAAAGCAGACATGATTTCAGGACGTCTATGAGAATACGCTCACGTCCTTCTCAGCAGAGTCTGTCTGATTGATACATTAAAAAAAAAACTCCCCTTGTGTGAAAAACCCACTGTGAAGGATAAGGAAATTTTAGTCCGTTTGCTGCAAAACAAAAAACTATTATTAAGTATTACCCGCCTCGCTGGAACGTCTATGATGAACATGCCTAAAACACCTCCTCCATCTGTTTAATCACTGCAGCACCACAACAGTCTTTTTGTTTTGGTTCAGTACAAGTTAAAGACAAAAACCCCATTGCTAGATGAAAGCATGGAGCAGAGGGTGACGTGTGTTTTTACAGATGTAAAGGATAAAGGGTTGTTTCTATGTGTGATCCCAGCAGGCTTCAGTTCTGTAGAAACTACTTTAATTAATGCGTCTCTCAAATGATGCGCAACAGATGTTTAGGGTTACTTAGCAGAGCTTGATACGTTGATCCAATGTTGGTTTATCAGTTCCAAATGTTTGTAGCATGTACTGTGCCAAAAGCACTGAAACAGACTAGCACAGGTTGTCCAGCAGAGGGCGCTAAAGATTCTTTCTTTTCTTCTTATTTTATTTAATTTATTTTTTTTAACAGTAAATCTATTTAGAAATATCTTTTAAGATTTAAAATATCTTTTAAGTCACACATTTTTTTGGGACATAAACTTTATGTCCAAATTTTAACTCTATTTATTTATTAAAACATAGTCTATGGGAAAAGGAAAGCATGTTGATATTGTTGTTTGATTTTCTTTCTCTTCTTTTTCATATTGTTCTTTCGGCTGCTTCCTTTAGGGCTCCCCTCAGCACCTCATCCTCTTCTATTCCCAGCAATGCTCTACATGTCCTACATCACTACAACTATTTGCTGTGTATTTGTCTCCTGAGTTCACTGTTGTTCTCATGTTGGATCCTATTCTGAAAATAAAAGGTTCTACTCAAGGTTCCTTTAAATATATACAATTTGTTCATTGGCTTAATACATTTTAATGTGTTTGTAATGAAACATCACACATGCAGGTAAGATTTAACATCCTCTTGTACTGGATATCCTTTGTAATGTTTAAAGTTTTATTGTTGGATTCAAATGAGGAAAAAACAGATTTCTGACTTGCTCAGCTGCAGAGTGATCAGTTGGAAAACCCGTTTTTATTTGAAACAGGATTTTAGGTGAGGTAATAAGAGAGTATTTGTATCTAAATGTAACACACAGTAAAAGGGTCATACAGTGTGGGTAGGGCTGGACGGATGGTGGTCAGCAGCCCTGAAGGAGCTCTCAGCGGGAGGTCACAGGGGTCAACACTAGTTAGGCCAAATGAAAAGAGAAGAAAGGAACCAAAGTTGTGTTGAGGGGTGGAAAAAGGAGGAATTCCCAGGAATATCAATGGAATTCCAGGACTGGCACTGTGGCACGATGGCGTGTAATGTGTGCGCGAATGAGTTTGACACGCTGCGTTCATCGGTCGGGGAGGTCTTCCTCCTCCTGAGAGCCACTGAGTCAAAGCACACACGTCTGGATTTTTTGTCAAATCCAAAATATTTAGTTTGGTCGTCGCATTTAGGGCATCTTGAAGTAGTCAAAGTCCAACCGTGATGAAAGGGATCAGCGGTTTGGAGCCTGGACTGCCATTCACCGTAAACACACACACACACACATGGACTGGGACAGATGTATGCTCAGACACGAAACAGCACCTTCACAATATCGCGGTACCGTTTCATGTTAGATGGTCTGTCCAGTCTCCGTAACAGGATGTAGTTATTTTTTCTGTATTTGGACTATCAGGAAACTATAAAGCCACAGATTTGCTCACATGTGGCAAAAACCTTTAATGTTTGTGGTCATTTATTTACTGCTTATTTGAAATGAACACACGGAAGCATCCACCGTCTTACTCTCGCTCTATAATCCACTGACCATCAAAGGTGGGCGATGTATCAAAATCTTTCAAATGAGCAGAGGTTTCTAGCACAACTTCAGCTACTTCAAAAGGTGCACAGAAAAGAGGGGAAAGATGTTAAGGCTTCTGCAACACTAATGATGTATTCATGCGTCTCCAACAACCATTGAGTGAGACACTTAAATGATCAGATGACGACATCTTGTAGGATCATTTATCAGGGCCGCTCCAATTTTTCATTGATTGACTTCACTCTTGTTGTGCTTCTGCCTGCACATGTGGTTTCTTACCACGAGTCTCATTCATCCATTCACACAAGCACTTTTAACCTAACTTTCACACACTTGTATAGGGTGCAGCATCTCGCTCCACATGCAGAATGTTAGAACAAGGGCTCAAAACACCTTCTGACTGGTAGTTGACCTGCTTTAGCTCCTGAACGACAGAAGCCTGTAAATGACACCGATACTTGGATGTCATTTATTGTTTTCACAGGCATAAATAAGCTGGTCTTTCTTTACTGCCATCTCAGTGACACATCAATACATGGATGGCATGGATCTTATCTGGGAGGAAGAAGCTGCAGCAACCAGGAGATGAGATTTTCTGACGGACCCCCTTTTTACCCCCTATACCAGCTCTGATATGGTGATTGCGTCTGAGTTGCGATGCCAGTCATTCGAGAGTCGACTGCACCGAGTCCAGTTCACCTCAAGTGCAAACATAAATTGTTAATGGCTATCATGTCAGTCAAAAATCAGCTCAGCTCAGCTCTCTTAAAAAGAAAAGAGGTACCATCTTGTGTCGCTTTGCTGCAGTTGCGTTATTCAAGCTAACTTTTTACAAAGTTCAATTTTCAAGAAGCAAGATAATCAAAAATAATCGGACAGTAAGTTGCTCTTGATGGTTGGTTTAGCTCGGATGGCGACGATTGAACCAGATTAGACACCCACGTCTTTCCAGCGGACCGGAGCGAACACGCTTTGTGCCGTGATCGGTGTAAGAAAACAGCCGTCATTTAACGATGTTCAAAACGAGGACTTGCTCTCTTTCTGTCTGTGCAGCTGTGTGTGCTGTCTATGAGTGTTTGTGTCTGTTTGTCTGCTACATTAACGCATATGTGTGTGCTCATGGCAGGGCAGCGTCTATACGTGTCTAATCGTCACTCTTTTATGAGTGTCGGGGGGAATTCCAGTCTCGCCAGTCTAATCCTCGGGTACGTGCCTTCCTTCCTCCTCCTCCTCTTTCTCCTTGTCAACTCACCCAATCTCACCTGGATCGTGTGTCCATCACTTTGTACACACCTGTGAATGTACTTTTAGAATCGTTGTGTTGTTTATCTTGAAAGGTGCTGAATAAATACGTTTGACCTACTTTAACTCACTTTTTTACTTTTTGGGAACTTTATGTGCATTTATGTGCAGATTCACATGAAAATAGGCAAATTTAAGCATTAAAGTAGCACACATAGTGCTCCAAAAGAGTAGAGCACAATTCGTTTCATTTATACTGAATTTATGAATACGTAACACAGTTAAAATATGTGTCGTAAATACTGTTCATAGACCTTTATGTCTCCTTTTAGGAAGAGCTACATTAACTGCAGTCTGGTGCTGTTTCCTGGTAGTCCTGCTTCTCAGTGTCGGAGCTGCACCGCTGCAGTTTTCTGGTCCTATACAGACCTCCAGTGGAGATCACTGGTAGCTTTAGCTCTGCTCAGGTCTGGTTGCTTGGTTGGCGTGAGGGGAAAAATTAAGCTGGGTTAAAAGAGAGTTAAAAGAAAGAAAGACTAGAGCAAATATCTGCAGTTCACTGACCTTTCTAAGTGGATTACACGCCCCCTCAGTGCTGTGGGGGCAAAGAGAGAGGGAGTGAACAGCATGTAAAGGGAGAAGGATCTTTTAACGCTGCGTTTAGTCCGATTTTTTTTTAAGCCACCTGGTTTCTTCTTAGTTCACCCTTTGTTTTTAGCCACATTTGCTGTAAAGTAAACACCTTTATAAGTTGCATCCTCTGTGTGATAAAGTGAAGATTTCTGGCAGCAGAGTGGCAGACGGTGTTCGGACACACCTGTTACTTGAAATCAAACATCATGATCGTGGATGTAGAAGAAGATCTCGGCCACCTTTACAGCTTTTACACTGAGAAAGGCAAATTTCCTTTTCCGGATTAACATTTCAGTTAAATTTGAAATCTGAACATTTTCTGAAGAACATTGAACACTTTATGTGCCAAACTCTGATGAACCCACCAGACTTATTTAAAGCACTTCTTTTCTTTGTCTTTTCTCTGATTCATTTTGATCTTGTCACTGGATACTTTTTGGATCAAATGAGCGATAAATAAATATCAGAAATAAATATCAGAGCTTTTTATTAATTAGTTTTACATTGTTTTTAGTTAAATACTGAATCATAAATGGTAGATGATCATTTCAAAAGTAATTATGAAATTTAAAATGAAAGCATTTTTATTTTTGTAAATGACTGCTCCTGACCCACCTGCTGTACTTTTACAGCCCTGCTGGGGGAAGTGGCCCACTCTTTTAAGGATCACTGCACAAGTGATTGCCAGGCTTGTTTTTATTATTTGCAAATATACATATATATGCAGCCTTGCAGCCTAGCTGGACAGTTTTGTAAATGGTTTTTTTGTATAATGGTGGTCTATGAGAAGAAAAATATTTTTGGTGGCAGGCAATTTCTGTCCATTCGTTGCACACTAGAAGCAACCATTGGGAAAGACAGCAACAAGGCTGAGTAGTGGAAGTATACCCAGATATCTTGATACATGGTTAATTATGTAGTGTGCTCAGTGTGCTTTATATTGTAATGTAAAGACCCTAAAATATAAGAAAGAAGCCTCAACAATCATATGACCCCGTAGAAGCAAGCACTTGGTGACAGTGGGAAAGAAAAACTCCCTTTTATCAGGAAGAAACCTCCAGCAGAACCAGGGAGGGGCGGCCATCAGCCATCACTGTCTGAGGGTGAGGGGAGGAAGGCAAGACAAAAGACATGCTGTGGAACAGAGACAGAGATTAATCATTAATAATTAATTGCAAATTCAGTCTGCACATGAGAAAAGGCTTTATTAGGCAGGACATACAGGTCAAATAACATTTAGTTTGAAAGTTCACTTATAGTCCACTTATACTAGTACTATAAGAACAAACCAAGTCCAAATCAGCTCTGTTGCTGGTTTAAGTGGACATCTCCCGGTTATTCGAGAGTAGCTGAGTGTTTCAGTTATTTTAAGAGCAAGCAAGCTCGGTCATGCTTTTTTGGTTAAATGAGAGTGGAGAAAAGAGGGATGAGTGTGGAGAAAAACAGATGGATGCAGAGAAGGATGGAGCCTGAGCTGCAGGCATGGGCGTGGGAGAACAGACGGCATTGAGCTGAAGCAGACCAGAGGCTAATTTGGAGATTCAAGGCTTGTAAAAACACCCCCACGTACACAGAGACACACACAGATGTATTTAGGCATGTGTGTGTGTGTCTACTGGTGATCCCTCTGTGATCCCAGACAGCACTTTGCACCAGTTGTGAGATAAAATCATGCAAATGCCTTGCTTTGGCCTTCATGCAGCTCAGGATAGTAGGACTGTCTTGATTTTTATATAACCAAGGGCATATTATCTATACACACACACACACACACACACACACACACACACACTGGAAAGCGGCAAATGTAATGTAAACATGTATGCACTGTTTTAAATGTGTACACAGAAATGCAAACGGTAAACTGTGTGAGGTTTAATGTGCCAAAGATTAATTGTGAAATTCAATTTTATAGCCTTGATTTTTGACCCCAGGCCCTTTCACTTTGTGGAAGTGAAAAAGGTCGAGTTAAAAAAGGGGGGAAAGGGTCAGTAACAGACTTGTTTTTTAGTCTTAAAAATAAATCAAAGAGTTGTTCAAAAAAAGAAAAATCAAACCTGTTTAGTTTTTATTGGAGTCTATGAGGAGTCACTCGCATATGGAGTGGATATTAGAGGAGCTGCAGTTCCATGTTGGCTTAATTGTGGGTACTTGATCTTAGAATATTGTATTTCCAGTTGTATTTGATTGCACATATTGGCAGATGCTTTTCTGATCATCATGGCCCACGATACTCTTTGGAAGACCGTGCAATCGCACTGCAGCCAGATCGATATATTGGCAGGGCCGATATTATCGCCCAGCATTAGTTATTTGTCAACCTTTTGGTATCTGAATTTGTAATGGCCAGTAAATGATAATTAAACAAGCTACCAAGTATAATATGGGTTGCATAGCATTCTGTGACTTCCCTGTTGGCAACACATTAGCTGATCCTTATCAGTTTAAAGTAAAAAATGTTACAAATATCACAACCTCATATTGCCTGTTTTTCTTAAGCCAACAATCTAAATCACAGGAATGAAATCAGTTTACAATGACACAAAATCTGCATTATTAAACAGCTAACATGAGTCAAAATGTCAGTGCATTTTTAAGACATTACTTCAGTTCCTTGCAAAGACTAAAACCTACAGGGAAGAAATTCAAATAAGAAGGTTTAAATTAAGAACAATAACAATAAGACAATTTTGCATGTTTACTGCCTTTTATTCCAGAATCTTTCCGATTTCTTAGACTTAATGATAAACTGATGAACCAGGAAATGCACTCAGAGTTTGCTGCGTCCCCTCCGTGTCAGTAAAACGAGAACACCGTGAAAAGCGTCAGCTCAAAGACGGACACGAAAACGTTTTTGCAGACACAGAAGAATGTCCGCCCGTCTGTCCTCTCTCGTGCGCTCTCTGCCTCTCCATCTTTCTCACAGCCTGGCTGCCTGGCATGCGTGCAATTGATGCCCGTCTGGCATTCACTGTGTCAACAGGCATGGGAAAAGTTAATCAGGAGCTTGGCACTCCCACTCCACCCATCCATCCATCCATCCATCCATCCCTCCCTCCCTCCTAGTTTTTCTTAACTCTCTCAGTCTTTAGTCCTTCACAAAAAGTGAATCCAAAGTCTAACGGATGGGAAGAAGTGAGATATTTTGGAAGATAAACGTGCTCTCTGTGAGATAAAAGCTTTATTTGATTTGAGTTTAGAGTACTGTTTGGCCTCGCCGACCTTGCAGCTGCGATCTCATCAGCAAACAAACCTGCAGGTGAATCCGCTGACCTTGCTGTTCCTCTGTGGGAAGACATGTGCTGTAATGTGCAAAGTGTAATTATGCAGCGCCCCCCGGTGGCATGCTGAAGCACTTGCTGAAGTTTACTAAATTTACTGTTTGGTTTTACAATTCTGGAAAGGAGTTTGACTGATTTTACATGGCTGAGGCTGCAGATTTGGCAGGAAATTAGGACAAAAAGGAGACGTGGCAGACACATTTTCAGAACCCAGAAAGCTGCTTTCTAGCTTTTACCTGCTTCCTCCACACGTTTGATTTGGTGGACTCTTACACTGGATGCCCTTCCTGATGCAACCTCCAAAGTATTTGTGTCTGTTCCTGGGAATCTTTCGCTTGTTATGGAATTGGAAAAAGTGACTTTAGAGCCTCTATTTTCAGAACACTGGAATGTAATTGCTAGTTTTATTCATCGTTGGAAATGTCGCTGATTTTTTTTTGGTTAAGTAAAAGTCCAAAGACGCTCATTTGTCTTTCTCTTGTTTTGTTTTTTTAAACAGGCTTGCCATGGATGTGCAGGATCCAAATGTGACTGCAGTGGAGTGAAAGGAGAAAAGGTAAACACAGTGTCACACAATCACTAGTAACTACTAGTAGTTACTACTAGTACAATTACTAGTAACCACCGTGTTGAGAATGTGAGGACACCACCAGTGTTGGTCAAGTTACTTGAAAAAAGTAATCAGTAACTAATTACTGATTACTTCCCCCAAAAAGTAATCCAGTTACTTTACTGATTACTTATTTTCAAAAGTAATTAATTACTTAGTTACTTAGCTACTTTTTAAAAACACGATTTACAACCTGAATAGGTGATAAAGCGATAGATCTTTCAGCCCAATTCTACTTTTTCTACATAATCCATCATACAAAATGTAATCAAATGGAAAAGTCTCTTTTTTAACTTGTTTTATCAGTTTTAATCTTTTAACTTTATGCATCAAGCAAAAATGTAATTATATGCAACATTCTCTGACTGGAAGTAATTTGTTTAACATTTAAACCTATTTTCTACACATTCCAGCACATGAAATAAAATATTTTTTGTGTTTACACTCAGTCTTTCAAATAGATGCAAGTAAAACACAGCAGAACATAAATAAAGTCAAAGACTCAGCGGTCCTGTTGCTCTATTTTCACCTGTAAAGCAGGAGTACGGCAGGCGCAGGTTCACCCTGGTGCAGGTGTGCCGCGGTCAGTGGAAGAATCCGCGAGTTTCTCTGTGAGTTTCCCATTACGTTGTTGCGCACTCGGTGCTTGCTCGGAAGTTTAGGATTTTTTTTCGCTGTAAAAAGACGTTTTCTTCCCACGCACGATGGACGCTAATGTTTTTGTCACTTTTTATGGAATCAAACTCAAAGTAAGGTCAGTACTTCCACGCTTTAAACGCTGCACGCTCATACTCTCTCCCGCACTCGATATATGATCCATTGTTGATCTGCACACAGCTGTTGTCACTAACGGCGCACTCGCTTACGTCACTATCGTGAGACATTCTCGCAAAAAAATCACGGTTTTAGTAACGCAGTAACGCAGCGTTCCTACGGGAAAGTAACGGTAATCTAATTACCGTTTTTGCAATAGTAATCCCTTACTTTACTCGTTACTTGAAAAAAGTAATCAGATTACAGTAATGCGTTACAAGTAACACGTTACTGCCCATCTCTGGACACCACAGCCAGTGGGTGTACCCTGAATACTCCCGTCCAATTAATGAACATATTCACTTTGACCTGAAACTTGCGACTGAGGGCACAGAGTTAGGGAGCAAAGGCCCGATTTCTCATAGATTTCTTACACGTAATTAAAAGCAACACATATTTAAAAAAAACACGCACACAGGGAACAGTTTTTCTTGGGATGACTAATGAAATCTTCTTCTTTTTGTTATTACTCTATAACCAGACAAGTGCCGGTCTTACAGTGAAGTCTGCATTTAAGTTGAGTCAGACTTATCACAGGCTGAAACACTGTTGCCAAAATAATGGACACGGGTCTTTAAATAATAAATAATGTCACAGAATCATAACACACAGAGATGTAGTAAAGTAGCAGAAATATGAATTGTGATTTTTTTGAATTTTGTTTCTGTGGATCTTACATTTTGCTGTTGAAGCTCACACATATTTTAAAAGGCAGCCTGGCTCTATTTCCGGCTTTCACCGTGTTTTGTTGCCTGTGATTGTACGAGCTGGATGACGGGAGGAGCTGATGTTTGACAAGATACCAAGACGGGCAAAGTTTTCACCTCATTTACGCAGAAACACCTCGGCTGTTGGAGAACACACTCACACGTTTAATTCAACTCAGTTCAGTTTTATTCACATAGAGCCAAATTACAACGACTGTCACCTCAAAGTGCAAAGACTCCTCAGTAATCAAGAGAAAGCATTCAAGACAGCAGATTTCATGTTGTGAAATATGTTTTCAATCTTTCTCAGTACATTTTAATCTCCTCTCATTTCTATGAATAATAGTCCAATACTGCAGATTTTGGTATGGATCCAAAACCAAGTAAACACAGGCTTGTATTGCAGATTCTAATACAGATACTTTTAACGCATAAAGGAAGCTTATGTAGAGGGGAGAGCAGTGTCATGATTTATTAGATGAATAATCATTCATTTAACTAAATCAAACACATTTTAATGACCACTACACCACTGGGTCCATAATAATTAGTTAATACAACAAAACACACCTTTCAGATTTTGATGCATTTTGTGGTTTTTGGAGACGTGTAATGTAAATATGCATCTCTCTAAACCATCTGTTGTTTAATGTGCTACAGGTAGGGCTGCACGATTTTGCATAAAATGAGAATCACGATTTTTTTGCTTAGAATTGAGATCACGATTCTCTCACGATTTTCTTTTCCAGTATAAATATTTATTGCACTTATTAACTGCACATCAACTTCGTAACAGTTGAGACTGAACATAAAAACAATAAATAAACATAAAAACAACAAATGTCTCACGTTTTGTCGTTGCTGCAAAATGTTGTACTGCTTGAAATTCCGTCTCCACCGTTGCTCGACGCTAAATAGTTGCGGGACGGCACTGTGTAGCGTTTGTCTAGGGTGTTGATCATTTTCCTAAATCCCTGGTTTTGCACAGGGTTGATGGGAGCCATATCTTTGGTCAGGTGATAAGTGATAGCCTCCGTAATTTCTTTGTGCCTGCGGGAGTTCGACGGGTATAGGGAAGCGCTGTATAAGGTTCCCGTTATTGATGTTTGGGTGGTTGACCGGGACGGATTTTCTCCTGTCACTTTCTCGTCATCCCTGACGTGCTCTCCGTTGTGTTTTCCCTGCTAATTTTAGCATCACACGGCACAGCTTCTGTATCACGTGGTATAAGGCTCCGCCCTTGTCATTTGTTGAGCAGGAAGAGTGAGCGCTTGTTTTAATGCAGAGTACGTCCCGAATCAAAATGCGGTACAATCGTCGTCTTTTTTTTTTTTTTTTAAATCGTTGTCATTTGGAAATGAGATCGCACATAAGTATGAATCGAGATCGCGATTTTCTAACGATTAATCGTGCAGCCCTAGCTACAGGCTATAAATAACTCTGCCTTTCTATTATGACCAGACTGAAATTAAATCTGAAACTTATCTGGTCTTTAAATATGAAACAAATGATTGTTTGACTGTGTCATTGCTTGCAGGGTGAAAGGGGTTTCCCAGGTTTGACAGGACAGCCAGGCGTCCCAGGATTCCCTGGACCAGAAGGACCAATTGGGCCCAGAGGAGAGAAGGTGGGTTTGTAGGGCAAGGAGACGAGAAGAGAAAAGGAACTGATTTGAATTGAAACTCTGAATATATCAATTTTTGAGACGTGGGTTATTTTCTGACTTTGGATGGCGGCAGTGCATATACAAGAACCCCAACATAAGGCTCTGGGTAACTTTTATGATTTTTTTATAAGCTACTGTCGGTCAACAAACTGACTAAATAATTAGGACAATAATGTGAATAATTGCTAAATATTTAGGTAGTTATGTCATTACATGTATAGATGATGTTTTCCTGCATTAAGCATGTTTCCTGCAGTCAAAAGGTTTTCTGCACATCCCCCTGGATAAGTATAAGATACATTTTTGTTTGTCAAAGCATCAAATACAACAGAAAATCCCACAGACTTCGGCGTCTTTGCGCTGTTGAAAGTGATATAATGCTTTTTAACATGCATAAGTGTTAAACTAATGGCTTGCCACTGCCAGGTGGTTGCCATGTAACGTGATAATGTTATAATATACTTGTGTATAATTCAGCTTGGTTAATATGAAATATGATGTTACTGTAAATTTGAAGTAACACAAAGCATTCAGGTGTTGCAGGTCCATAAACACTACAAATAGGTAGTTTTAGGCTTTTGTTAGGTGGTTGCTAGGTAGGATAATATCAGACGTGATAAGAACCTTCAGTCGCCGACGCTGCTCACACGCAGTGGTAATCCCGTAAAGGCTCGATTTGAGTGCTTTTACTTCTAAAGCTTTACACAAATCCTGAGCAGTGTTGAATCGATTTTAGCGTATAATCTGGTTCTGATGGTTAACTTTAAGCACATTTTCATGAGAACATTAGCTTTTATACGTTTAGTTTTTCACAGTAGTCCTGTTTGGATATTTACTTAAGTAAAGGACATGAATAAGTTTTCCATTACTTCTACAGTAATACTACTGTAGATTCATTACTTGGCTGTTACTGGTCTTTGATGCTGCTCACAGTGTAGAGTCAAAGATGATCAGGCTCATCATTAATGCTTTCTTGTTTGTTTATTTGTTCTTTCTCTCAGGGAAGTGATGGACCTCAAGGACCAGGTGGTCCAAAAGGAATTAGAGTAAGTAATTCCCCCATTTTTCCTAAAGACTTCATAGGGATTTTGAGCCGTTGCCACACTGAGAAACATAAGACATGGCTCCATAATTTTATTGATTTTTTTTTTATTGAAGTTTATGGATGTTTATGCTTTTTTAAAAACACAGACACACACATAAAAGGTAGTTACATTTTTTTTAAGTAGGTAAATTTCACCTGTTTTTTTCTTCCCCGGTTAAATAAACAGGATGACTTTTTAGTGCTTTCTCAGCACTGAATAATTTGGGGTTGTAATGCTCTACTTTGGCCAGCAGGTGCCCCCATTTTACCTTATTGTACCTTAACAGTCAGCTAGGTCCTGAAAAAACTCAACACTGGATTCTTTTTTTTCACATTTCAACTTTTAAATGACACATTCTTTTTTCCCCCCTCTCTATCAGGGACCTCCAGGAACACCAGGATTTCCAGGAACACCCGGACTCCCAGTGAGATATTTAAAGAGCTAAGATAATTCTAGCTAACTTAAAATCATGCAGCATTTATGGTTAAACTTCCTGTTTTAATTCCTGTGTATCAGGGTCTACCTGGGCAGGATGGTCCTCCAGGTCCAAGAGGAGTGCCGGGTTGCAATGGGACAAAGGTATCTAATAAAGATGTCTATGATCAATAAAGCAAGTTGTAGAAGAGAAATTTCTTAAAGCCAAAAAAGAATGTTGACACTCAGCGTATCTGTCTTTCAATTTTTTTTTCCTTTTCCTTTTTTAGGGTGACAGGGGTTTCCCAGGAAGTCCAGGAATCCCTGGGCAGCCAGGACTTCAAGTGAGTCATTACAGGATGAAGCATCACAGTGATCTGTCTGGTTTTGCTTTGTTTATACAAACTTTTCTATTTTACTCATTTACAGGGTCCACCTGGTCTGCCAGGACAAAAGGTAAAAATCAGCACACACACATTTTGTAACTTTGTTACTAATGCTCTTAATGTTAAAAATTGATTAAAAAAATATAACTTAATTTTCAAGGTTTGAATTCAATTTTTTAAGTTATGTCCTCCACCAGCTAGAAACAAAAGAAGACCAGATTGTCACTTACTTTCCTATTGTCTCATATTTATAATATAATTTGTATGACAATCAATGAAAATAATTGTTGCATTTAGGTAAAATAATCATTTTAGATCTTAGATCCTTTTAAATCTACTTCTTTGTTATTCTTGTCATTCATTGTTCTGAATTAAAAACATGATATGTCAGCAATTTCTGCACTAATATACAGATTTCTATCTCACTGTAGGCTGATATATCCACAGCTTTACAAGCACCACACAACTCAGACTCTAATTTGAAATGTTGACTTGACTGTGCTTTGAACTTGTTATGGCTGGTAGACCTTAATTTAACTCTTACTTAATGGAGTAAATATAAATTCCCTTCACAACTGGGGAAATGTAGAAAAATACATGTGTGGATGTGTGGTTTTACAAACCACACATCCACGTCCAGGTTTAAAACCACGTCCAGGTTTAAAACCACGTCCAGGTTTAAAAGGCCAAAGACGGGGCTTCTAAGGAAAGGACCAGGAAGCCAATTACAAATAAATAAACATTACACATTTTTTTAAAAAGTTCTGTTTTGAAAATGAAACCATGGAAAATAATTTTTAAAAAATCACTATTTTTTATTTATTCATGTAAACAAAAAACACAACACAACAACAAACAAATAAGAGTTTCACTAATTTATTTGTCAGTGTTTGCTGTGAAACACACAGATGTGAAAGCTCTACTACTGCCTCTCCTTTAGGTTTCTATAAAAATCAATTTCTATCATTTTTCTTTTAACTTTTTTTTTTTTACTGATGTCAAGTTGAGTTTTTGCTGTATTTGTCCACTAGATGGTGCTCTTTGACATTGTTTGATATTCAGAAGCAACATTTCCTTCTTTCCCCTCAGGTTCTTTCCCTTTATGAAGACAAATGTATATCTGAGCATCTCTTTCTCTTTTCTTTGCAGGGAGACCCAGGTGATGTTATCTCCGCCAATCGTTTCGGAGAGAAAGGAGCAATGGGTTTACCCGGTTTGCCAGGAGGTCCTGTGAGTGAAATATTCTCCTTTTAGAAACACTGTGCTGCCAAAGCTAATTTACACATTTAATTAAATTCACGTGCAGATTCAAAACTTTTCAAATACGTAAGTCAGAATGATGTGTGTATAAAAAACAAAACAAAATGAATGAATGAACACAACTTGAGCTTTAGGTGTCAAACCGGTCTGTTTAATAATGCGACAAATGAAAATCTGTTTAATTTTGATCATTTATAAGCTGAAATATGACCAATACTGATATTATAAACATAAAGCCATCACATATCAAGGTGTCTGCTGTATTTATAATTATTGACATTATTTGTTGGTGCTTATGGAAGCATTTTTAGAGCTAGGACTGTAATTTCTCACACACTCACAGAAATGCTCACAGACTCAAACAGAAGCAAAAGGATGAAAATGTTTAGGTTTTTTAAACTGTATGTTTTACCAATTGTCTGTACATCTTTTTCCTTTTATGTCACAGGGCCGACCTGGACCTCCAGGTATACAAGGTCCGGTAGGTCCCCCAGGACCCAGAGGCCTTGAGGTAAAGAGAAGCTGCTACAGCGTAAACCTTTTTTCATCAAAGTTGCACAAATAGCATCAGATTGAAGGCCAACTGTTTCTCGGTTTGTTTTTCAGGGTCGTCCAGGTGCTCCTGGTCCACCCGGGCCTAAGGTGAGATCAGACACTTTGTAACTGATCTTTAGTAAATAAAGACAAAATGATAATACATTTTGAACTATTCTTGGTCATGAAATATACTCCACTGAGCCTGAAGTGACAGCCTCCCTCTGTTTTTTCTCAACAGGGGAATATGGGTTTGAATTTCCAAGGACCCAAAGGAGAAAAGGTACCATAACCGTCACTTTTTTACTAGAGTTATGTTCAGTCTCTGCCTCAAGCTTGTCTTCTCAGAGCTTTTACTGAATTACTAAACCTGCCACTCTTTCCCTGCCGTGACCATAGGGTGCACCAGGTTTGCAAGGACCTCCTGGTCCTCCAGGACAGGTTGGGGAGCAGACAAAGCCGGCTGAGACTGAAATTCAGAGAGGAGACAAGGTATAACTATTTTAAAGGCATGGAAGTGGTGAAGTATTCCATTCGCCACAGAAATGAGGACTGACGAGACTAAAATTAGATTTTAAATAGAGAGATTTTACAACGTAGGCTGTTTAAACCAAGTTTAAAACTCAGTATCTCTTGCTGACAGGTGGCAGTCACTCGCTTTATTAACAGATTTTCCATATATATGAAAAAGGTCATTCATATTTTCCATAATGCATGTATTTTACATTGTATCAAAATGCCTCATCTTGGCAGTACCTAATCATTGCTCATAAAAATGTATTAAATGTGTGTGAATATATATATAAAAACCAGTTTACGCCAGAGTAATAAATCACAGCCACATGATGGCAGCAGAGAGTATCTATGCCTGCCAATCATATTTAGTCATCTCATTCAGTAAAGAAATAAAAAACACCAGGCGGGCATTGTGTAAAATGTAAATAAATTGCGTAAACAACGTACCAGATGTTTAAACTGAGACATTATTATGACACAAATTATTAGTTCATTTTGAATTTGATGGCAGCAACACATTGCAAAAACTATGGGAAGGGGAAACAAAAGGTTGGAAAAGTAAGTGGCATTAAAAAGCAACAGCTGGAGTAACATTTTGCAACTAATTGGACTCACTGATTGACAAGAGGTCAGTAAAATGATGTGGTATAAAAAGAGCCTCTTAGACAGACAGATGGGCGGGTTTATATGCAAAAAAATACATCTGAAACTACATCTGGTGGGCTTATTTCAGAATAAAGCTTTGAATATCTCATTATCTACCGTACATAATATTAAAAGGATTCAGAGAATCTGGAGAAATCTCTGTGTGCAAAAGTCAAGGCTGAAAAACACAGAAACACTTGCAGAAATCACTATCTGTGAACACATTTCAATTTGCCAGCTGCAAATGCAGGTTGAAGCTCTACTGTGTAAAAAAGAAAAAGAAGCAACCATATTTAACACTATCCACAAACACTGACATCTTCTTTAAGTCAAAGCTCATTTAAATTGGACTGAAGCACAGCCTCCAGACTAAAGAGGAGAGGGACTAAGGCTACGTTCACACAGCAGGCGAAAGCGCATCAAATCCGACTTTTTTGACCCTATGCGACACATATCATGGTATGACAGTGTGAACGGCACAAATCCGATATTTTCAAATCCGATCTGGGTCACATTCGTATGTGGTACTGAATCCGATACATATCCGATGTTTTAGAAAGCGACTGCTGTTTGAACGGTCATGTCGCATTAAATCCGTCTTTTACGTCACTGACACAAGACAGACGGCAATTATCAGCTCTGGAGAAGACATCGTGAACACTTCCTGGCCATCCAGTGTAGATGTTAGTGAAACTGTTGGGAAGACAATGTTGGAGAAACGTGAACATTTTATTTGTACTGTATAATCTGCAGATTCTGACAGAAATCTGCAACTATCCTTTGAAGCACCGCTCCTCTAAAACAGCAATAAGGATCATTATTAGGCCAAATATAAATAACAAAATAACTTAAAGCAAAATTGGGAAACGTAAAGTCTGAAACAAGTATTTATATTAAGGGCCATCAGTCAAACAGTACTGTTTGGTCTGGGTCTAAAAAGAGCGTGTTGTGTGTGACGTCTGCTTTTGCGCATGCGGGTCACTTTGAGTGTTCACACAGGAGCACGTTTGCTGTCACATTTTAGTTGAAGTGTGAACAAGCAGACAAAAAAATCGGATTTGATCAAAAAATCTGAATTGAGCATTAAGACCTGCAGTGTGAACGTAGACTAATTGACTTGCCAAATAGATTTGGTTCAAACTCTAAACTCGTTCTGCACTGATTCTGATTTTTTCTCTTTATTCTGCAGGGCGACCAAGGACCTCCTGGCCCTAAAGGTGATCCGGGTTTAGCGGGACCTCCTGTAAGTATCTCTGGTCCCCTGAACCAAATTTACCTCCACACATTAAAAGTCCCTCCAGAAAACAGACAAAACATTTAAGTTGCAAGTTGGAAGAAGTGGAGTATCTAGTGCTCTTGATGGTGACTGTGGTGTTTATATGTCTCTTTATCTCACTGTAGGGTCCCTATGGTGGGCAGAAAGGAGAAAAGGGAGAACCAGGAGAGCTGGGAAAACGAGTAAGTACAGCTCTGGAATTTCAAGCAAATCCTTTCACTAAACTTACGTAATCGCCCCTATGCTGCTAAAATATGTCTGTTGCTCAAAGGTAAACTCAATTCTAAAGCCCTCAACATGTGTACAAGTGCAAGAGTGTCTGGAACCTCATCTCTGACATTTGGTTTAGGCAAAGAGGAAAGGTGTTGCCCAACTTTCTCAAACAATCTGACTATTTTACAGGGTTTCTCTCAGCTTTTTTGTGTGAAACTTTCTGCAAAGAGGGAACTCTCAAACATATTTGCCATTATTTCAGTTTGTACATGTCATTCCTTCAAGACTGCTAAGACACAGCAGAGCTTGAATTCCTGGGTTGAAGCAGTAAGAAGAGACCAAAGGGGATCTATGACGCAGGGTTCATTTGACTGTTACCAGATTGTATGTTCAGTATGTATTCGTAGAACATGTTCTCCAAGCCTTTTAAAGACATACTGAAACCTTATCAATAAGCCCAAAACTCCGGGTAAACCTTCAAACAGCTCTTCATAGATGTGAATACGCATACACATTATTCTACTGTGCACACAGTCATGAAGTCCGGTGTAACGTTTTAAAATGATGAACAAGACCTTGCAGACACCTATTGACTCCAGTTGCATGTGTTGGGATGTCAACCTGACCACAGGCCTAACTCAAGTGAATGAGTTAAATATTTATACTTAACAGAGGTATGAATGTAATTTTTATTATTGTAAAACTGGACATTTTAAGAAGGGAGCCAATCTTAGGATTTTTGACTCCCTTTGGGAGTCAGCCCCTAGTGGCCACTGGAGGATGTGCAGTTTTTGCCAATTTTGTAATGCTTCAGTATTCAACTCTGGAGATGTCCCCATTGGTGCAAAGCCTGATCACCATGTTTTTTACCCCCTTTTGCAGGGAAAACCAGGCAAAGATGGTGATCCTGGTTCTCCAGGATACCCAGTGAGTTCTGCCAACAAACTGCACAATTTATAATCCTTTTCTAAAATGTCTTATAACCTTTTCCTAACATTCTTGTATTGCTTTTTGTCACATTCAGGGGCCCCCTGGAGAGACAGGCCAGCCTGGTCTTCCAGGGAGGGATGGTGAGACAGTAAGTTTCTTCTGAGTATTTTGAATTCTACGAGTCAAACAGTAATGCCATGAACTGTGTAAATATCACTCTTTCTCATTTCAGGGACAAAAAGGTGATCGTGGATTCCCGGGTCCACCAGGGCAGGTGAATGAGAATTTATATTTCATTATTTGTGGAATATTTGTCTTACACTTGAACTCTTAGCACCATTTCATTGTCTACTTATAAATACAATGCTGTGCAAATATCCCAAGCCATCCTTCATTTCTTTGTAGTTTGCTTCAAAAATATAAAGAAATTAACCATTTTTCCTTGGACATTTGAGGCTTATTCACTTATTTGTAGTTGATTTTGAAAAGTGCCACCAGACTTTGATCCACTGATTCATTGTTAGTGAGCCCAAGCACACTGTCAGTGCAGTAAAAGCATAGCTGTCAGAGTCGGCTGCGTGGCAGGCAAGATAAGGACCCAAACGCATGATCACAGGACACAGGAGTGGAATGGAAAATAGGATGGACGATATGAGGAAAAATCTAATATCACAATATTTTTTGGCTGTATCACTATACATGATATGTCTTGAGCCCCAACGCTCCCAGTATTGGGGGCAAAAGGGATGAGACCTCTGAATTTCACCTGAAGTTCATATAAACCATCTCTACAACCACTAAACACAATGAAAACGACAAAACAATTAAAAGAACAGTTATATAATTTCACAAAATGTGCCTAAACACAAACAAGAATCCATGAGGTCACTCAGCTTGATGTAACCAAACCACGACCAAAATTCAAAAGAGGACCGAAACAGTTGTTTCATGTTCGATAAACAATAACATGGAATCGTGCCGTTTTTCTCTGTTCGTCTTGCTGATAGCTGGTAGCTCGTATCACAGCTGGTTTATTTGAAGTTTTCTTTGGTGTGTTAGGAGACATTTGCATGTGGAGTTTAAGATGGTCTTAATTTTGCAGTGATGACTTTTCAGCTGGTGGAATAAATTCGTAGCACTGCCACCTTTTGGGCAATGGTCTGACGAGTCTGAATCTCCGGGGTTAGTGATGCATTCGCAGCGTGTGGCAGAAAAAAAACTCACAGTGAATTACATGCAGACAGCTTAATATTTCCATGGCAACCTATACTTGATGGTCACTATACAGTAAGGCTGGGTTTTAATTATTGATTTTCCAATTAAAATCGATTTTAGGTTGATCCTGAATTGATTTTTAAATATAAATGTATTTTGCCAGAAACTTAAGAATCTCAGGTTAAAGCTTTCATTTCAACAACCACCAAACAGCTAAAACAGTAAATGAGAGCAGGTAAACGGATTCCACAAAGACGTAAACACAAAGCGCGGACCCGACGCATCAGAATCAGTGAGATGTCGGCTTTCTCACCCAATGACACGCCGTCGGAGCTGAAAGCCGACATCTCACAGATTCTGATGCTGCAGGTTTTGTCACTCTCTAAATTAACTGAGCCAGCAGCAAAGAAGATCAAAAATAAGCTTCACATTTGATAAACATCGTCATGAATTCCCTCTTATGCCGCGCTCACACTGTGCGATTTTGTCAGTCGCGCGATTCAGCTCCTGCTCAAACTGCACGATTGACTCGCAGGGGTTAGAAGTTCATAGGTCACGATGCAGGGTCTCACACTATACGGCCCGATGCTCTGATGCGACCTGAGTGCTCACACTGTGTGTCCATAAAATGAAGGTTATAACAGAAAATCTGTCGCTCGCTCTCTCTGTCTTTCACTCACACACACACACCACCACCATCAACTTTGCTAAACTGCTAATGAAAAACATGATCAGGCAGCTGTGATTGAGCAGCAGTGTAGATCCAACTATTTTCACGGTTGTTGTGTTCGTGATAATTTTGTGAGGCCACATCGAAAAGGCTCGGATGAGCTTTCCAAAGTTCTACAAGTTGTGCCTCCATCGCTTGTGTCCAGATCACACGCTGCACAGCCGTGCTGCGCCGTCTTTTTCGCTGACATTTGTGTTTGCGCGTGCGCAGTGTGAGAAACTGCGGTGACACCCTCACGACGGTCGCTGTTTGAAATCCTCACGACCAAGCGATTGATGATCGGGAGCTCGTCGTGAGGTGTTAATCGCTTCTCGTTACCCCACGTATACTACACGATGCACGACGCACGATGAAGGCCAAAATCGGGCCGATCGGTCAAAACGGTCTCAAATCTCTATTTTCTGCATTATTTGCTTGCTTGTTATGCACCAGTCTACTGTTGTTTACAGTGCTTTCAGCCACTGTTTTTTTTTAATTACCGGCAAAAAGAAACTCTATTTTCAACTGTGCAATACGGAAAACATTTAAACTGTGTGTGTGTGATACGAATTACCCACTCCCAATGGAAAATGAACCATTAAGGATGACTATTCAGTGTACAAAGTCCACTAGTCCTGCTAACCGTGAGAAAACTGTAATTATGAGACTTTTTTTTACATTTTTAAAAACACAGCTTAAAATAAGGAAGTGTTTTAAAAAGAGGAAAGTTTCCATAAGGAGGTGATATTTATCATAGTCTTTGATTTAGGTCCAATAGTCTGTTGTCGTATTTTATATTTATTCTCTTGTAGTTTTTAAAATATTTTTATTTTAAAAATTATATTACAAAAAAAGATTTAAGGATATTTGCAAAGTTTTGTATAGTTTAGTCCATGTGAGTCTTGTGAATTTACTTAATTCTTTTTAACATCCCATCAGGTGATTGGCGGGCCAATAGGGAATCAGGTGGGGCCTAAAGGTGAACCTGGCTTACCTGGAACACCTGGACTCAAAGGAGACAGAGGAGTACAAGGTGAGCTGAAAACACACAGGCACATAACAAGCATACTTATTGTTTGCATTACTTTTAAAGCTAGTTTATACCGGGTACCAAATTTAAGTTCCAAAACAGACATGATAGATGAGATGGTGCAACCTAAATGCACTGGTGTAGGTCTAGAATAACAGATTAAAAATACATTAATACATTTAGGGGAAAGGTTGGGATAAATTGAATAATTTATGGTTACTGAAAAGGAAATAAAGGGATACAATTATTAATTATGTAAATTAGTTAATGGCCCTTCTTTGCTTTTGGCTGAATAAGACCATTTTTTGAGATTTACTTTTTGATTATCTTTCGCAAAAAAACAAACCAAATAACACTGAAACGTCAACCTCCTTTCTCCAGGTTTGACAGGCCCTCCAGGAGAACCGGGATTCACAGGAACCGGTAGTGGGGGTTTTCCTGGACCTCAAGGTTTCCCAGGAGAGCAAGGTCAGAAGGGAGAGATTGGCCCTCCAGGAAACTTTCTGCCAGGCCCCCCAGGTCGTGCAGGGTCTCCTGGATCCCCTGGTCCGCCAGGGCCCCGTGGACTTCCAGGCATTTCCTCAGGTCAAGACTGCATACCAGGACTTCCTGGGGTTCCTGGTGCACAAGGAGGAAGAGGTTTCCCTGGAGAGATAGGACAGAAAGGTGGGGAAATGTCTAAGATAGAATCAAAATAAATAACTCCTGTCAGATTGCTGAAATATCACCCAATCTCCCAAAAAAGTGCATAAGACGGTCTCCCCCTGCAGCCTTTTGCAGAAAAAAGTGACATTAATGATCTGATCGTGTTTTTAGGTGAGAAAGGTGACACCTGTGTGAACTGCCTAGGAAGCGTCAATCCCATCCCTGGACCTCAAGGACCTCCAGGACCTCCTGGATTTCCTGGTAAGACCCCTCCCCCAAAGTTTTGTTTCCGTCAGGTGATATTAACAAACTTTCCTGAATCCACAGTAGCAGATTAAAATTGCTTGGTGATCCTTCAGTAATGACATTAAATGTGACAATAAAGACACTGAAGTTTAGTAGACCTCAGGACAGATGTTTTTATGGTCCCTCTTGTTTTCTTCATCAGGACCTCCTGGCACCCAAGGTTTCAAGGGAGACAGAGGTTTTCCAGGAACACCTGGCTCTGTCGGCCCCAGCGTGAGTATTCTTACTTTTCCTTTCCAAAAGTGGTGATTATCATTGTGGAACTGATATAATTAATGCGTTGCTCACGATTTTTTTTTCATCAGAAAAATAATAAACGCCATTATTTCTTTGGTATTCTTTGATTTAATTTCTCTGTTTGACTTCCCTGGCTCTTGCTTCTTTCCCAAAAAATTGATTCTGTTCACCTGGACGTAGAGTTTTACGTTTTTCCGACTGCAAAGGCTACGTCTGGGTAAACTGAATCAATTTTGGGGGATTTCCTTACCTGGATGATTGAGCATCAAGACATCTTGCTTGTTTCCTTTCCAGGGTCCTCCTGGTGCTCAAGGTCCTCCCGGCCTAAATGGAGAGAAGGGAGATCCAGGTGATCCCATCAGAGTTAATGGTTTGAGTGGAGAGAAGGGTGACACTGGTTTCCCTGGACCACCTGGTCTGCCAGGTCTGGACGGGGCACCTGGTCGTGACGGAGCCCCTGGGCCTCCAGGGCCTAAAGGAGCTCCTGTGAGTGACTTCCACTCAGTCTGTTCATTATTTATCTGAATTAACCCAAACCCCTCTAACCCCAACTAATGTATTTGCAACTGTGACAGGGCTCATTGTTGGTGAAAGGAGAACGAGGCCTCCCCGGTGAGCCAGGTTTCCCTGGTAATCCAGGAGACAGGGGTCCCCCAGGTCTTCCTGGCTTTGGAAATCCAGGACCTCGTGGAGAGAGAGGTATCCAGGGTGTCTCAGGAAGACCGGGACCTGTTGGTGCACCAGGTAAAAAAATCATTTTACGTTTATCCTTATATATATAGATAGATATTCAATGAGAGCTATTGTGATGAAATACAAGTTAGTCATACATAATAAAATAAACAAAATTACCTGATGTGTTGTGCTGTAGCATATCCGGGGAGCGATTATTATAGGCCCCTGTGGGTCTCCCTGCTCAAGAATTTCAACCCATTACAGCACAGTGTGTTACAGGCAGTGATGGGAATAACGGTGTTACAAGTAACGGCGTTACTAACAGCGCTACTTTTTTCAGCAACGAGTAATCTAACTAATTACTATTCGTATCGTTACAACGCCGTTACGGTTACTAACAAGAAAATGCGGTCCGTTACTATGTTTCAACAAACAAACGGTTGAAACTGTGTTCAGCTTACCGCATCTTATATCAGTTGCATGGAAGTAGCTGTAAGAAATCTGGACGCTACAGCTTTAAGCAGCTGCGCAATGAGGCGGCTGCTGTCTCCAGGTAGAAACAGGAGTGATACACCTGCTGCTGTCAGACCTGCAGGTATCAGGCTGTGATGTTCTCCTTTATAGTGGACAGAAATTATTTTTTTGGAGTGGCACAAATAATTTGTGTGGCATCTTATTGAATGCAGAACAGCTGATTGTTCTGTAAATAGTTTGAAATGGTTTTTTTAAATCAAGGTAAAAGGTAAATGGATGCAAATAACTTTGTTGTTTGCAAAACTTGTGCATAGGATTTTAAAACTGACAATTTATATTTGCATTTAAAAGTTATTAAATATGATTCATTAAACATGTTTGTGGTTGTTACAGTAAAAAATAACTTTTTCTACACTGATTTTATGTTTTTTGTCTGATTTTAGATCAATTGTATTAATACAGTATGTCAAAATGAAAACATAACTGTAAATTCAGACACGTGAGGTTGTGCTGAAAAGGATGATACCAAACAAGGCAAAGTAAATTGATTGATTGTTAATTCATTTCAACCATGTAAACAATATACAGGTACATTTAGAAAAGAAAATAAGAGAGAAAAAATACTATACAAAAGTCAGTACATTTCAATATTTCTACCATTCTGATTCATTTACACGTTGAAAGGGAGTGGGAAGAAGTAAACACTTATTTAATCCCACCCCTTTGCCATAAGTTATCATATAGTAGTTTTTACCTTTAAAATAGTTTTTAAAGGTAAAATGTGGGGAAAATCAAAAGTAGTTAAAATGGCCAGTTATACCCTGGACCCCAGAGGGTTAAACGTAACGCAATAGTTACTTTTCAAGTAATTAATTACTTTTAGAATATTGTAACTCAGTTACTAACTCAGTTACTTTTTTTGAAGAAGTAACTAGTAACTATAATTAATTACTTTTTCAAAGTAACTTGCCCAACACTGGTTACCAGTGGTGTTTGGTGACTGTGGCCCCAACTGCCTTCAGATCATTAACAAGCTCCTCCTGTCCTGTAATCAATCACCGTTCTTATAATCATCCTTACCCCTTGTATTGAGCTCCAGGCTGAGGTTGATTTCCTCCATTTCCTAATAATCACCAACAATTAATATAACACTTTAGCCCATTCGTCCTTTAATGGTCGTTTCGTTTTGCTCATGGTGATGGAAAGGTCAGAATGGAAAATTTAGATTCTGTGGACAGGTGTGCTTTATACACAAAACTCAGATCAGCTGTATCTTATTTATTGACTGTAATCCGTGTGCACATGGGCACACACCCAACCATAGGAGCCAGAATTCTGTTTGACTTCTAGGAGGATCAAATACTTATCTCCCCCACTGTACCTTACCAAATTAGACCAGTGCTGTGTCTCACAATACAGCAAAGTAAATTATATGTTGATCTAATTTATATTTTCACATTATTTATCTCTGAGGTTCTAGCTATAAAATTTTAAAGCTTAGTATATCGTCAAGCTATAGCCTGAGTTGGAATGTACTGTTCATTGCATCAAAAAGTTTGCTTTCCACAACTTGCCTAAAATCTCCTGCAGAGGTCTTGATACTGAACTTTGAAAATGATTTTACTTAAGTTACCTTAAAGAAAACATAGCAAAATAGAATGGACATAGATTTTTCCCGCAGGCTATTTGACATCCATTTCTTGTCCAATTTTCCTGCTGTCTGCTCACTGAAAGCGTCCAACCTTTTATCTGTGCATTTTGTCATCATGAAGGAACTAAGGGTGAACCTGGTCAGACAATGACAGAGAAAGGGGCCAAAGGAGAAAGAGGTCGGGATGGCGAGCCTGGGCAGCCTGGTTCACCAGGTACACGAGTCACTATTTTGTTGTAAAATAATATACTTTCCATTCACAGTATCTAAAGTAACATACATGCTGCCTGATTGCCTAATTTGGTCATTTCCCTTTGTTAGGTATACCAGGTCAGCCTGGACAGCCTGGTTTTCCCGGTTTATCGGGAGCGAAGGGTGAACCCGGAATCCCAGGCATTGGACTGCCAGGACCTCCAGGACCAAAAGGCAAAGATAGCGATAAACTGTTCTCTATCTGTCTTCCTTTGCTCTTTCTACCTCTGCTGTTTTGTCTTCCTTTGTCCACTTCTATTTACATTCTCTTCTCTTTAACAACTTCTTCTGAGTACTTCCCTACATACTCTCTGCTTTTTGTGTCATTGTTACCTTCTTCATCTCACACTCACTTCTTTCCTCCTCCAGGATTCCCGGGTGTTGGCGGGCAACCAGGAGCCCCTGGAGGACCAGGAAGACCAGGGATAGATGGACGTCCCGGTGAGCTGGGATTTCCTGGACCAAAGGTGTGTGTGTATATATATGTTTTAATATATTTGGATAGTTGTGTATACCAATTTTACTAACATTATTATCTGTAGAAGGCTAAAATAACAAGGATAAAATAATCCTTACAATTTGAAAATGACAGATTTTTTATATTAAGCAATTTTCTCTAAGCAACACATTTTGTTATGCATTAATAGCTTTCATTAAATGCCTCTTGTTCTGTCCTAAACTGTACTGTTCGTCCCTCCCTGTGTGCCTGACGCTCTTTTTGGTTATATGTGTGACAGGGTGAACCTGGTCTTGGACTTCCTGGTCCTCCTGGTTTAACGGGTGCACCGGGCCCTAAAGGTTCCACTGGGCCTAAGGGAGATCCTGGTTTCCCTGGTAACCCCGGTTTGTCAGGACGGCTTGGAGCTGATGGAGCTCCAGGATTCAAAGGTACTCTTTAGATTGTGTGATTGTTTTAGAACAAAATGACACCAGGCCAGAACTTTGAGCTGATACTTTATTCTCTGTCTGTGCAGGTGAGCCTGGTACACCTGGTACACCTGGATCTCGTGGCCCCCCTGGACCCCCCTCTTTTGGTGGAACGGGCCCACCAGGTCTCCCAGGACCTCCGGGCCCAATGGGACCACCAGGTAAGTCACATAAGGTTTGACTGAAAAGAGAAAACTCAGCATTACAGAATATCCATTCTACCATCAGCAGTTTAAGATGTTAGACATAATCTGATCTCTAGGCTCTGTCTCTGGGCTCTCCTGCTAGTAGGATATGCAGGAGACACCTCATCCAGGTGGATTTTAGTAGTTATCCCAGGCAGATAACAAGAGCAGGAACTTTGCTCAACCCTATTTCTATAATTTGACTACTTCACTTTCAGGCTCAGCTCTGACAACCGGACGTCACATTGGTCTATCTGTCAGTCTTTAGCTTAGAGTTTCCTCCACTCTCGAACGTAACCCAGAATTCTTGAACCCCTTTACTTGGAGCAGTAACTCACTGCCAGCCAGAAGTAGCGAATCTACTGTACAGCTGAGGTTCTACATGGCCTCAGACTTGAAAGAAATAATTCTCATCCTAGCCACTATTACAAATCACTCTGGTGCAAGATGGAGTTCACTGATCGGTGGTGTTTCTGAAGCCATAGAATCAGAAACACTCTGCTCCTTGGCTGTGCCCAGAGGATCCAACATTCTCCAGTCTGGAGAACGTTGGACTGTAAGTCTAACTTACAATATGACCCAAACCCTGATTATTAGAACAAAGGGACCGAATAGCTTGTAACATTGGGCGCCAATACTTTATTCTTCCAAAATGCTTCCCACAGGTTAGGGGTGTGGTCATATACCCAAAAGCACACATAGAGCAAACTCTATGTATATAAACCCTGGAGCTGAACCACTCCTTCCTACTTTGCAAATCCAGAAGCACTGTTTCCAATATTGCAGAAGTGGGAACCAGGACAACCCCTCAAAATCTTGACCGCCCAGGGGAGTGGAGAGTAAAAATGTTCAAATTATTGTTAACCTGACAGTTCAAATGTTGTTCCTAAATGAAAAGAGGACAGTCATAATAATCATCTTTACAGGGCTGCCAGGATCAGATGGTCCAAAAGGAGACCCTGGCCCTCCAGGTCTAGACATCCCAGGCCCACCAGGAGACCCAGGAGCTCCAGGTTATCAAGGTCTTCCAGGTACTATTGGAACCCCAGGACCACCTGGAGGACCTGGTCGCGATGGTTTGCCTGGCTTGCCAGGTAAGCTGTCACTCTTCAATCATCGAAATATGGCTGTAAATGAATAACATTAGCTATATTGGTATCTTGAAAAGCAATAAAAAGCATTATATGTCACAAGTTGATAAAGCAAAGGACAAAAAGCTGTCATGATGACTCTATGCAGTCGATCATTTAGAGCATTTACTAACTACAAAAAGACTGGCTGAATGTCTGCATAACTTAGTATAAAGGCAGCTTGTAGGCTAGCTAATTGTTGTTAGCTCACAAAGTTATCAGAAAATCTAAATCAGACCAGCAATTAGAAACAGTTGACTAAATGATAATAGACATTTTTATGTTATTTGTATGTAATTAAATATTTACTTTGGTTTATTGATTATTCTAACTTTCTCTCCTCTGCAATGCCGGCCTGGCTGCAGGTCAGAAAGGAGACATGGGTCCCAATGGACCTCCAGGACCTTCTGGAGGACCGGGAGCCCCAGGAGGACCTGGTGCTCCTGGATTTAAAGGTACTGACACACTCCATACTTACCACAAAAATCATGCATGATAACACTTATTGTTTTAAATTGACATATGCAGAATGATATTTTTCCTACAGCAAAAAATCTATTAAAAACCTGGAATCTGGTTGCATAAGCTATAAAAAATAATATAAAGAATATGAAGTAATTTATCATTTTCAAGTAACTTGTGACCTCTGTTGTTGGTATAATTGGATTAAAAGTATGCAGCTACTCATGAAAGGGCCTGCCTGATGCATCTACACAGGTGAACCAGGATTTCCAGGTAGAGACGGTGCACCAGGTGGTCCTGGTGCTAAAGGAGAGAGGGGAGACATGGGCCTCCAGGGACCGCCAGGACCCAGTGTTCCATCGCAGCTCTTAAAGGGACAAAAAGGAGATCCTGGACCTTCAGGTAGAGATGAAAACATTTTCACTGCCCTCAAAGAGTAAAAAGTTTGAGTTAAATCTTACATATTGGTTTTCTACAGGTGGAACAGGTTTTCCGGGTCCAAAAGGTGCTACTGGTCTCCCTGGTGACCCTGGGTTTCCAGGAACAGACGGCAGTCCTGGCCGCCCTGGACCTCCAGGTATGAATTCACCCCTAATGCATACATACTAAGTACATACATAAATACAGACAGAAACAGATTTTTAACATGCTATTTCATTTTTTTTGCAGGTTCTAAGGGAGATTCTGGTCGCCCAGGAGGTCCAGGTATTCCTGGGTCTCCAGGACCTAAAGGCCAAATGGGAGACATGGGAATCCCAGGTGCTTTTTATCAAAACTTTGGTCCTTATTGCTGTAGATGTTAGTAATTAAAGGCCAGTGTTGTGTGTTGAAATATGCCTATACAAATTAATATCCTTCAGGTCTACACCTTGTTTATTAAATGTTGTAACTTGCTATAGAGCAACAGACTTAAACCGGCATTCGTTCTAACTGCCAGCCATCGGCCAAACAAGGTGACTTGTTTGGCCGATAAGTTAAATTTAATTGAAGTCTTAATAAAATGTGCTCGCTTATCACTTGATTTAATAACTCAGTAAATATTTCCTACTAAATTTATAATGAAAACTCTTTTTTGATATATCACGATGATCATTTTTATTTGACTTTTCAACTATCATTTCATGTAGAGCACACAAATGACAAATAATGAAACAGGTTATGTTTTTTTTAATATAGTGTTTACATAGTATCCTTGTATTATTAGTCCCACTTTCATACACTCTGGCTTTCAAAGCAAGATGGTGGTGCCCAAAGTTCTGAAAACCTGTATTGGTTGCCCACAAACCAATGATGCACTGGTGTGTTGGTTAGTGTTACTAAGGAAGAGAATACCTGATTCTGTATCTTAATGACATTCTTTTTTTAAAACATTTGTTAAACTTTATTTGCTACTTATCCCTTTAATGAACACACAGGACCACCAGGGCTGAAAGGTGTTTCAGGAGTGTCGGGTATACCAGGATCCCCAGGACAGCCAGGACCACCTGGTAACCAAGGACCCAAAGGTGAGCCAGGTTCTGCTGGCGTCGGACCACCTGGACTAACCGGACAAAAGGTGCATAATCCAACCACTCAGATTTCCTGGTAAAAAAGGCAAATATTATTATTACAAATAATATTTTGGTGCACATTAAAAGTTTTTGTTACATCCTTTGTAGGGTGATCCAGGCCTGCCAGGGTACCCAGGAAATCCAGGCCTAAAAGGAAACCCGGGATTACCAGGTCCCACAGGTGTGACGGGAAGACCAGGCGATAAAGGTGACCCCGGACTCCCAGGATTCCAAGGTAAGTCTGATCATAACAGATGTAGAAAAGAAGAATGAAAAGCTGAAATAAGTTGCTGATATTAAACTGCAACTGCATTGCATTAGCAAGAGTATAGAACTTGACTGCATGCTGAAGTGTCAAACCCTAACCCGTAAAATGTTCCAAAAGTATTTGGAAACATGTACTTCTAAAAGTACTTTTATTGCACCATGTTCATTCACTCATGAGCTGCTGTAGCATGAATCAAATGGCTGAATTGCCACCTCAGCATGCAGCCAAGTTCTATAAGAGTCTTGCTAATGACCTACTAATTGTATTCAGGTGTGTTGCAGCAGGAACACATGGAAGACTTTCAGGACACCGGCCCTCGAGGACTGGAGTTTGAGAACCCGGCAGTATTTTATCTATTAAAGATACAATTATAAATTTTTTAAGGCAATAAGAAAAAAAAACAGCATTAAAATACAACACAATTAATGGTTCTGGCTGGTAAATCTGGAGAGGGTGACACGTTTTTGCCTTCACTGGACCAAAACAAATTTAAAAAAAGGAGTCGACTTTGAGAATTCAAGGAATTAGAGAAGGAGTCTGTCACATTACCATTTCAAGCATTTAGAAAAATTAAACCTTGGATGAGAGACGTTGGTCAGGCACATGTATTTTATATCAGAGTGAAAAAGGAATTTTATTGCGATAATTTATTACTAATATTACTTTTTATTTTACCAGGAATTCCCTTTGAGGTGGCAGTATCGTATGTCGATCATGATCAGTTTTTGTGTTAATGGGACTTCTTTTCATTGAAGCAAAGCAAGGGTCGATCTTCTCTTTCTACTCTCCTGTCAGGTCCTCCTGGTATCCCCGGTCCTAAGGGTCTTGACGGTGTGCCCGGTACCCCAGGTAGCTCAGGAGCTCCAGGTAGACCAGGAGAACCTGGTCCACAAGGACAGTCTGGTCCACCAGGAGAGAAAGGTCAGGCAGGTCGCGATGGGATTCCAGGACCAGCTGGAGTCAAAGGAGAAGCAGGTGAGTCACAGGGCATCTACAGGAACTGTAATTTTGCTGTACATTCTAAATTGCTTTCCGTTGTTTTACTCAAAAATAAATATTTTCATTACTTTTCCCTCCAGGAATTCCAGGTTACGGTGGTCCAGGTCCTGCTGGAAGTCCAGGACTGCCAGGTGAATTACCACCACCTGTAGTACATATATATTCATACCTGTGTATTCTTTATTGATTTTTTTGCTGGTTTTGCAGGTTAGTTACATTTTTTTCTCAACATTCTCTAATTTGTGTCTCTGTGTGCTAAGGTATCAAGGGAGACACAGGTCCTCCTGGTGTACCCGGCAACCCTGGTTTTCCCGGCCCTAAAGGAGACCCAGGCTCACCTGGTGGCCCTGGTGAACAAGGTGCCCCTGGCTTTCCTGGGCCTGCTGGGCTGTCTCTGCCAGGCCCTAAAGGTGCCACAGGACCCCCTGGATTACCTGGAAGAGCAGGTAAGGGACATGGACAGTATTTATCACCACATATAGTACTAGAATTTGCTGCCTGGTTTTCAGATGATTATTGTATTAATAATAACTATACTGTGTAATCAGTGACCACAGAGAGGATTCTTCCGTTCCTACCCATAAACCTAATGTTAACTTTGAAAAATCAGCCTCACTGCATTTGACTGCATCACAAGACTTGCAGGAAAATGGCTGTACAACCAATTGCCCCATAGGCATCATGCAGATTACTTGATTCTTTGGATATCTCTGTTGAATAATGCTTCCCTTCAGTGTAAAATGTTTGATTTAAAGGTAAGACGAAGAAATTACTATGAAATCAATCAACCATCCACAAGTCTTGTCACACCAATGGGCCACTTCCTGTAAATAAAAAGCTGTGGGACAAGTACGTTAAAAGAAGAATGTGTTTCGACTTCTTTATATGGGCTTAAATAGCCCAAACACTGATGGATTGCTGGTGAAATGCTACGATGTAGACAAACTAGACAACATGGTTTGGACATACCAGCCTGTGGTTCCCAGTTCAGAACCACTAACCCAATCCTGTAGGGAACCAGAAAACCAGACAGCAAATGGCAGAATCTCCACTTTAAACGTGAACGCTTCCATCTCCTTGATTTGCATGGGAGATTGTTGCACCAATCAAACCACCAGTATGAGAAGCAACACACCTGTCCGATTATTGTCAACACCACCCTCATGAGTAAATGTTAGTGTTCTCCTCCTTCACCTCATCACACACCAATCACTGTTTGCCTCTGGGGTTATGACTACGTCCCAAAAAGTGCATGTGTTTATGCCACATTGTTGTGTCTTCATCATCATCCAAAAATGTTTTTATTCACAAACCAATACGCCCTCATGTCTCCTCACCCCTTGTCCTCTTCTCTTGATCTGGTCATTAGCAAAGCTGTAATCCATTCATCTCTCCACAGCACTGAATCGTGTGTATTTGTGTGTGTTTGTCCTCTAATGTGACCATTGTGATCAGTGTGTGTCTTTGTATGTTTGTGAACCATTCTGAAAAAAAGAGAACTTCAAACAAGTATAGCAGACACAAACCAAAATCTCTGATCCAGTCAAGAATCTGTCATTAAAGATGTTTCGATGACGACAAAAATACTGCTGCTGCAGTAATTCATTTACCCTGTTAGCATAAAGAGCAAAAACTCTTTGATTCTGGATAAGAGCTGTCGTTGGTTTGTTTCTGGCTTTGCTGCCATATTTTGGTTTTGTCTCACCAATCAGCCATCTGCATGGACACTGTTCATCCCGACAAAAGCACACATGCGTGTGTGTGTTTATACACACTGAGAACAAGTCTCATACAGTGCTGGACAGAGTGGACTCTCCTGACAAACCCTTTCAGAAAAACATCCCTGTTTTTAACTATTTCTTCTATTTTTTAAAGATACTTTTTGGTTTAAAAATTCTCAAATTCATGGAAGCATCTGTAATAACAGGCAACCGAAACAAATTTGTAGCATTGTGATCTTTCTTTATGTAAAAAAAAGATAAAAGTAGATGTGCAGGTTTTATTTATACTTATCAGCCGCTTTATTAGGTACACTAATTCAACTAATCAGCCGATGGCAGCAACTCAATGCGTTTACCATGTAGGCATAGTTGAAAGTTTAAAGTATGCATCACAATGTGGAAGAAATTTAATTTAAATGACTTTAAATGTGGCACGGTGGTTGGTGCCACACAAGTATTTAAGAAACTGATAAACTTCTGGGGTTTTCCCACACTGCCATCTCCAGGGTTTACAGTTTCTCCTGAAAAAGAAAAATATGGTCTACAGCAGTAGAAGACCATACTGGGTGACTTCTGTCACATAAGAACAGGAAAACCGAGGTTACAGTTCAGATAGATTCACCAATATTGGAAAACAGAAGATCAGAAAAACACTGCTTGGCTCTTGACTCTTGATTTCTGCTGCAGACTTCAGGTGGTAGGGTCAGATTTAAAAAGTACGCAACATGAAACCATGGATTCATCCTGATTTTATCAACAGTTCAGGCAGCTCTGAAGGCTCAAAGGGGTCCAACCCAGTACTAGCAAGGTGTAACTAATAAGCGGCAGTGAGTGTATATTTACTGGAAATCACCCATTATTTAAAAGCCACATCTTTTGAAAGCAATTGTCAGAACCAACTGCTATCCAGCCCTGCATCAGGCTACATGAAAAGGTTTTGGGGGTTGTCAGGGTGACACAATGTTATTACATGTTACTCCTGTTTCCTGTGGTTTGGTCCCACCTGCTTTGGTGTGGCGGACCCTCTTCGCGTGACAACTCGTGCATCTGTGCGTCACAGGCCCTGCAGGTCAGATCAACAGCATCCAGACTTCTCCTGCATGTCTCCTACAGCAGCACTGACCGAGTTTAATGTCTCTCTGATCAGTTTAGGAACAAATTGATGATAAATCACTGCATCTCCTCTGTATTTCCTCCTAACAACTGTCTCTTTTCACTTTCCATGCACTCTGATGGTAGCATAATGCACTTTTTTTTACAAGTAAGCCACTATTAAAGATTTTCTTTTTCTTCAAGTGTGATCGTGATAATCGCAACACAAATCAGCATGTGGATGATCTGGGTCACATGTAGGTGCTGCAGCAAATTCAGAATGTATCAGCACCACAGAATTTAAATACAAAAACACATCATATAACTAACTCACCTTAGTCGTTTTCACATTGTGTATGATTATATTTAAGCATTATGTATTGAGTATATATTGTAGTTTAATGGGGTTTTGTTTTTTATCTTTGAAAGATAAGGCTGTTAGGCTATTAGCTATAGTTTTGTTATTGCCTGCAAAACCTGTTAAAAAGCCCAAAACCAATAACTGGTTGAAGACCTCACTGGTTAAAAAACAGGGCATATGGTAATCCTGCTGTCGCTTATCAAAGAGTTACTTAAACAAGGTTAACGGTGCCAGTTAACATTATCTTAGTTTGTTGTTGGTTCTCATGTTAATGATTGACTATAAAAATTATGTCAAATATGAATACATATCAGTGTCATTTGTAAAAGCTTAACAGCAACTTATTTAAAAGCAGACAACTAGCATTTACGCTAACATACCACATCATTGTGCATGAATTAAATCAAGCCGAATAGCCCCCATGGTTTATTCAGTAAAGGAGAAATACCTCTTTCTTTGTCAGGTATGACTGTGTTTCTGTACTGATGCCTACCTCTGTCTAAACCTGCTCTTCTTTGTTGCCCCATTCCTTTATCCCGGCTCCGGTTTGCCTGGCAATTCTGGGAACCCTAGGTCCTCCAGGTTAGACTCCAGTGGTTTGATGGGTTTGATACATGTAACCATATAAACTGAGTTTCATGCTGGGTCGGGGTTAGTTCACATCAATTTCTCTCAGTTCAAAGCATGTAAAAGTGTGAATCCACTTCACTTTTCCTCTGTGCACCACCACAGTGGGTTTTGAATCAGATAATCAATATGTAATCGAAGTGCAGATTTTCAGCTTTAGCTCTATGGGTTTAATTTTTTTATTTATTTATTTTTTTGCAATGACTGCTCAGAAGTCATTTTTATACACAGACCCAAATTTTTCAGAGGCTCAAAAGTAATTGAACAATTGACTGAAAAGCAGTCCAATTGCACCGTGAGGCCTGTTCCCTTCATATATTGTGACAAATACAACATTAAGCCAGGTCAAGAATACTAATATAAGAAGATTAGAGTTTGCCAGAAAACATCTAAAAGTGTCTGCACAGCTCTGGGGGGAAAAATCTTGTACCAGTGTAATGGGAAGAAAAAAGTACATAAGAGAGAAAAAGCTCTTGATCTGAGACCGGATTATAAGGCGCACTGTTGATTTTTGAGAAAATAAAAGGATTTTTAGTGCCCCTTATAGTGCGGAAAATACAGTAGTTGTGTTGTTGTGCAGAGGCAAGAGTACAAAAATGTGTAATAGTCCAAAAACATTGGGACCGAACTGTATGACAAAACTGTTAATGATCTGAAGATGAATTAACCCCGGCCCTAAGCTCTGGATTTGTGTGACGGTTTATGTTATAAATTGAGTGTTCAGTTCATCCTTTCTTTACCCCACAGGACAGTTCGCCCAGGACTTATAACCATAAAAACCTACACACAGTCAAGTTGCAAGTTTACTGTTTTTCGGGATTGTTTTTACCTGAAGATCTTCTTAAAATGTTTCTCTACCATGATTTTTAGTTACCAGTAACATACATGTGTGTTTATCCTGTTCTGTCAAATGAGGCAATCATAGTAACCAGTAATCAGTCTCAGGGTTCACCATTACTACACCTGTAACACACAGTCTGAAAATAAAACTCTTCAGTTTGGTGTCTGCAAGGTTTCCCAAAGGATTTAAAGAAAGAACCACGCAAATACTTTCTCACATTTTTCACACTTACATGTTTCAAAGATAATAATAAAGATCGCCTCTGTCAGTGCGCCCCAGGGTGGCTGTGGCTACAACGTAGCTGCCATCACCCGTGTAAATGGTAAATTTACCATTTACCATAATCTTAATAAACACAAAATGCAGTTTTTAAATAATGATTTAATTTTCCAAACATTTCAATCAAGAACTGCAATCAAGTATTTGTGATGTCTGCCAGTGACTCTTTCACATCACTGTGGAGGAACTTTGGCCCACTCTTCTTTGGAGTAAAGTTTTAATTCAGCTACATTGGAGAGTTTACAAAATTTGAACAGCTTATTTGACTTCATGCCAAAGCATCTCAATCTGACTGAAGTCCATCAAGATGTCTTTTTGTAAATGTGTGAGCCTTTTGTTCTTCTTGGTCAGTGGTCTTTTCCTTGAACTCCCTCATGGATGCTATTTTTGCCCAGTTGTTGAATCATGAACTCTGAACTGTGAGGCCTGCAATTCTTTAGATGTTGTTTGGGTTCTTTTGTGACGCCCTGGATGAGTCATTGATGCGCTCTTGGATTAATTTTGATAGGTCGACCACCCCTGGGAAGTCCCAAAGCCTTTGAAATGCCTTTGTAAACCTTTCCAGACTGATTTAAGTAATTTCAGCAGCCTAGGTGTGACTAGTGAAATTGAACGAATCTTTACAAACTGCATTTTGTATTTATTCAGATTATCTTTGTCTGATATTACAATTTGATGTGTCAAAAAAAACGTAGAAATCAGGAAGGGGGCAAAGAATTTTTCACATCAGAAGAAGACCCATAAGAAAGCATAAAAGTAAATCAGCCAAAAATGTTTTGTTTAATTGCTTAATTAAAATCCAAATGTGATCAAAACCCTGGTGGGGGAAAAAAAACACATAATCAACAATGTTGTGTTGTTTTTATGTTATCACATCTGACCTTTCATTCTCTGCGTGTGAAGGTTCACCTGGCCTACAAGGTCCTCGTGGACTCCCAGGAACTGGTGGCGTTAAGGGAGAAAAGGGTACTCTTGGCATGCCTGGAATTCCTGGCATCCCCGGGCAGAAGGGAGATCCTGGTTTTCCAGGAAATCCGGTAACACCCTGTTTTACATTTACTTCATTATCTTCTCCAAAAGAATGCACATCTGTATTTCTTTGTCCTTCGTTAGCTGAGCTCACAATATCTCTACAACCCTTTCTTCTCAGGGCATACCTGGTCCTACTGGCCCCGCTGGAATAAAGGGAGATTCAGGACAGCCTGGTGTTCCTGGATTCCCTGGTTTGTTCACAATAACATTATTTGTGCTTCTTTTTTTTAAACAAAAACATATTTTAGTCTTCAGCATTTATTGTGAACAGAGCCTAAAGATTTGTTTTTATCAGGATTGAAGGGTGATCTTGGATATCCTGGCCCCAGTGGCCCTCCTGGAGATCGTGGATTACCTGGAGAACGGGGTAGGTCAACATGTTATCCTTTTCTTCTAGAGTGAAGAGACGTGAGACTACCTTCAAAAGAAAAATCTGTGCTGCTGCTTTATTTTGTCTCCCTCCGCCTCACCCCCAGACAAGTGCGCTAACAGGAGAATTTTCTCGTGTTAATAGGCACTCCGGGTGATCCCGGTGAAGGTTCGCCTCCCATTGTGCTAAAGGGAGAACGGGGACCCCCAGGTCTTCAGGGCCTACCTGGTTCTCCAGGACCACCTGGTTTGCCTGGCCAACCTGGAGGCTCAGGTAAGTAAATATAGTTTCTATGATGGGAACTGATAAAAATAACATAAAAGACACAGGATCAGGATCAAATGATTATGCTGCTCTTCTCAAAGGGGAAGCACTTCCTACAAAGCTATCTATACTGTACTTTTACAGATATTTATAGTTTTGAGGAAAGAGGTTTTCAATTTTTGCATTTAATACATATTAAATAGGGATTTTGTATTTCCATAAATACTGACAATATGATTTCTCGGAGTAAATTTTGGCCACATCTGTGATCCTAAAATAAGGTTTTGTACTATTATTACTTCTGATAGCGAGGCCGAATATTTTGAACATTTTCCATAATGCTAGGGGACAGATTACACAGTGAATTTTAAAAGTAAAAGCAATACTTTGTAAGTCACACATTTTGTCATGAATTATCTTTGACTCAGAAAGTATACAACCCTTTTCACAGGCTCTTCTCACACAAGTGCTGTACAATATAGAAACCATGACAATTTTATATGCGGGCTAATATAATGTGAACGTGATGAGTAAAATGATCTAAGGTGGAAAAAACTGATGGAGTCATTGCCTCTCCTGCCTCCTGGTCTCAGGCATCAAAGGTGACCCTGGTGGACCTGGGAGCGATGGTCCTCCTGGCTTCAACGGACCTGCCGGCAGGAAGGGAGACATTGGTCCGGCAGGTCAGCCTGGTAAGTAAGGCAGAGAGTCTCATCACTGACCTACTCTATATGTTATCCCTGGTTAAACAAAGAGTAAACGTTATTAGTAGTGTATGTACTGTCATGGCCAAAAGTTTTATTTATTTGCTGATCAAAGATTTACTGGATATAAAAGGATATACTGGACAAAGGATGAATATGGAGGTTGAAGAAAAAGAGGAGGGCCACAGAGAAGCTTCATGGATGTAGTGAAGAAGAATACACAGAGGGTTGTTGTGACAAAGGACGGTCCAAGAGATAGGCTGGAATTGGAGGCAAATGATCAGCTGTGGTGACTCCTAAAGGGAGCAGCTGGTAAAAGAAGAAGTTTAACCTATTAGGACCCAGGGTTCTTTGTGATGTTACTGCTTGAAAATGTCTACGTATCAAAATAAAGCGAACAAGCTAATAAGGAAATTCGGATGGAACAAAAATACAAAGGATTTGATATGGCCTATTTTGTTCTCTATTACACCTTTGAGAATATGCTGCAGTAGACCAGAAACTCAAGAAAACCATGAATCAACATATGGATGTTATCTGTGGAAGGATAAAACTGCTGGAGTTTACAATTGTACACAGTAGTGAACTTGCATGTAATGTGTTTGTGCATAAATAAGCTAATAAGGTGGAACGTGGTTATTTTTGATGGGAAACTTCTCTCAAAGCACACTTGGAAATGGAGTTATTGAGGAAATGTGCTGTTATCACGATGGATTTAAGTTTTGTAAGAGATTGAAGGTTAGACAGAATTCATGGTAATGTTTTTCAAACATTAATGTAATTTTGTTCTTCTTTTGCTGTTGGTTCAGTGACGTTTGGTTGGAACATGATGAGAGTTTGCAGTGTTGGTATCTGAGAGATGTCTGTTTTCAGCAGAGACATTGTTTGTCCATGTACATGCTGTCAGGTGAACGGGGGCATCTCTGCTTTTTGTTTACACCTTTTTGTTTAGCTGCTCTTTTAATTGTTTGTTGTTTTTGCTTTGGAAGTCATAGGAATGGTTATGTGAGCTTTTAGCTGAGATTTTGATGTTTCTGTGGATACTGGTACTGTTGCTGCCCTGAGGCTTCTCATTGCTAATACAGACATTCCCCTTATTACAGGTCAGCCTGGCAACCCTGGTCCCCGTGGTTCGGATGGCCCACAAGGTCCTCCCGGTGTCCCAGGATCAGTTTCTGCTGCTCACGGTTTCCTCATCACCCGCCACAGCCAGACCACCGATGACCCAGAGTGCCCCACTGGAACTAAGTTTATCTATAACGGATACTCTCTGTTGTACGTGCAGGGCAACGAGCGGGCACACGGACAGGACCTTGGTAGGCTTTACCTAGAAGTTGCATTGTATCAGACAGCTGTCAGAAAGCAGTTCCTATAACTGACCGTCCTCTTTCAGGCACAGCCGGTAGCTGCCTGCGCAGATTTAGCACCATGCCCTTCATGTTCTGCAATATCAACAACGTCTGCAACTTCGCATCCCGTAACGACTACTCCTACTGGCTGTCAACGGACAGACCCATGCCCGAAAACATGGCCCCCTTCGTGGGAGAGAATATCAGGCCTCATGTCAGCAGGTATGACGGGAGGAGGGAAGGGCAGTACTGTCGAATTCAGGAAAGTGTGTAAATCTTGTGTTTTCCTATGTTTGTGCATCCAGATGTAGAGTCTGTGAAGCTCCCGCCATGGTGATTGCAATTCACAGTCAGACTATCCAGATTCCTTCTTGCCCTGAAAACTGGGAAGTACTGTGGATTGGATACTCCTTTATGATGGTAGGAAATAACACACGCAAAAAAACAAACACACACTCAGACACTTCCATCCCCACACTGGCTGGATCTCCTAGCAGAACCTTGCTTTCCAAAACCCCAAATCCTTTTGCCGATACACAAAAGCTGAGTAGCATAGTGTGTATTTCTGTTTTCAAAATACAGGAGCCTGTACCGGTAAATTACAGTAATTGGTTTTCCTCATCAACTGTCTTTAAAAGATCAAGACAACAATCTTGTTTTTTTTGAGATTGGACATGACAAACGGTGGGTGGATCAGACTGAAAAACTGAGCGTGCTGTACTCTCACATGGCAGTGACTAGTCAGTCAGATGGTTGGCATGTCCTATAACAAACCCTCCTTATTGTCTATTTTAATCATATTTTACAAAGTGAGAGCCACACTGTAATAACACTCAGTTTCAGTTTATTTCCATTTGTGTCGCAAAAGTATCACTGCTGCTCGCTGAGTGGTAGCAGTAGTAGCGTCGTGTTGTGATTTGGCACTATAGAAATAAAACTGAAATTGAGACCATTTTGCTACCAAATGGTCCCTTTTGCACATTTTGAAGTAAAGTTGATTGCCATGATAGGACAACCTTTAGTAAGTGAAAAACGTCTATTCAAATTCTAGGCAACAGCTGCAGTCTGGTAGCAACCCAAACAATTGCATGCAAGTTTATAGTGCAGCACTGTGCACCTCTTTGAGACCAAGCAAGCAATACACATTCCTCCATAGCAACCAGTGGTTGCCAGGAGGTCACTAGGCCTGTGGGACTAAAATCTGTCGACTGCTATGATTTGGGTTGGTGGTAGACACCTCTCTGCAACTACACCAGCACAGCACATGTGACCAGCACCCCCCATCTTCTGCCTTTTTCCCCTTTCAGAAGGAGTTCATTAATTAAGAAAACTAAAAAAACAAATTCTCTACAATTCTAATTCTTCTTTCTCTCCCCACAGCACACCAGTGCGGGTGCAGAGGGCTCCGGTCAGGCGCTCGCCTCCCCCGGCTCCTGCCTGGAGGAGTTCCGCAGCTCCCCTTTCATCGAGTGCCACGGCAGAGGGACATGTAACTTCTATGCCAACTCCTACAGCTTCTGGCTGGCCACCGTGGAAACTTCTGAGATGTTCAGGTGTGGATTCATGTGCAAACGTCTGTAAAGGGGAAAGTTTATTGATGAGAAAATATCCTCACACCATATATCCATGGTTTTATGTTATTTACACCAATTTCTGACCCTAAAATCTGGATAGTGACGCAGAAATTAAGACTCATTAGAACAGGCAGATTTTTTCCAGTCTTCTGTTGAATAATTTGGTGAGCTTATGTGACTTGTAGCTTCAGTTTCCTGTTCTTAGCTGGCTCGAGTGGCATCTGGCTGGTGTGGTCTTCTGCCGTTGGAGCTCATTCAGAGAAGTTCTTCTGCAAACTTTGGATGCAATGAGTTGTTATTTGAGTTAACTTTGCCTTATTATCAGCTTAAAACCAGACGGGTTTGAGCTGATAGGAACGCTCAATAGATATTTCCTTTTTCAGAGCATTCTCTGTAAAAACTAGAGTTTTGCAGGAAAATCTCAGTAGTTCACCTGTCTCTAAAACTCTAGAACCAGATCATTTGACTCCAGCAACCATGCTATGTTCAAAGTTGCTTAAATCACATTTCTTCCCCGTTTTGCTCAATTTGAAATTCTTTGCGACTCTTCTTTGCCATGTTTATTTCCCTAATTTTAGTTGCTGTTGAATAAATATTTGCAGTAATGAGCAGCTGAACATGTGTACCTAATAATGTGTATAATGAATGTATATATGAATGTGTATAATGCAGTACTTACATGACCCACGTTAAAATCAACCCTCTCTTAACCATCTTAATACTTATGGCTCTTACAGAAAGCCCCAGTCTGAGACCTACAAGGCAGGTAGCCTACGGACACGTGTGAGCCGCTGTGCAGTCTGCATGAAGCGCACGTAACGGCATGCATGCCACCAAGCAAACACACCACTGCCAGGAGGTGGAGAGACGCCCATCGATGACGAGAGACGATTGGACGTACAGTAGACAAGTGTGGCAGCGGGTGGGGGCAGTCACGATGAGTTGGAATTCCAATGGTGCATTGTCTTCCGGAAAAACAAACTACAACTAAAACAATGGTGCTACTGTGCAACACAGCTTAAAAAAAAAAGAAAAAGACAAAAAAAAGAAAAAAACTGACGTAAACAAATCTTACATTTAGTCTTTGTTTGTCTTAAGAAGTACCTCAAAATGAAAGCAGAATATATTCAATTCATGGCGCCACGATGGATGTGTGACAACAAAACTGCATTTTTCTTTCTTTTCCCTTCTTTCCCAGAAGGATCTTTGTTCCCTTTCCCCCTTTTCCCCCCAAAAATTACGTTTGACACGTTGGTGCAGCAAAAATGTGACAGAGTAACTTTTGATTTTATTTTATTTTTGATAAGGAGTTGATGGTTTTCACAGTTACCAAATCGGCACTTTGACTTCGGAACATCCATGATGACAGATGCACTGACGATGAGCTTTCTGTAGTGAGAATGACTGCTTTTTTAAAAAAAAATTACCAATCACCCTTTCTTTCTCGCTCTTATTTTTTCTGTTTTACGTTACATTTCGTAGTGATAACCCTGCTGTCTCCCACTCTTTGCTAACCATATCGCCTTCTTTTGCTTATTTTTTTGTTTTTGTAAGTAATACAATGTGTATATTGTGTAAAACACTTTTGTTTTTAGTGTATTAGCTCGAATCACTACCAGCTGTTTGTTATGCACGGCGATTTTCCAGGTTCTTCTTAGCTCACACATTCACTTAACGCACGTTGACTCAGATATTGTACAAAGTAAGGCTTTTATGAATGAAACAGTATTTTATATATAATAAATATATATTTGAAAAAAGAGGATTAAAAAGTATATAAACTTTATTCGGCTGTGGAGAGCTTGTTTGTTGTTTTTAACCACGAAACGGTCATACATTACATTTCATGAAAAAATAAAGCTTACTACTGAACGCAAACAGACATTTTCATGAAACTATAACAGTCTTATGTGATATTAACAATGCCAATGCTTCAACCTTTTGTATTGTTCCACTGAAATAAAGGGGATTTGCTTTCAGCTAGTTGAATGATTGGAAATTGTTACGAATATCAACATGGGAAACGGAGAAAATAAAGTTCAGATAAATTCTTCTTTATTTGATTAGAAAACAGGGACATTTTTTGTGTTTCTTACATTTCCAGGTGCTGGGAATTTTCTATAAAAAGATCCTGATGTAGTTTGAAGGGGCTGCCTTTGTTCCCAACACTTTCAAATCCACTTTTACTGGCTTGAATTTCTATCCCAAATTGGATAAAGTGTTCAGGCTTCATGGTGTGGTAACACAGGTCTGAGCGTACAGATTCCTGATGTACTGTAAAGCTATGCGAGCTGTTTGGGGGAGGGTGAAATATTTCCCTGTGATTTTTATTGTTTGTTTGTTTTGTGTGTTTTGTTTTTTTTTTCAAATCTGCTTTTATGAATTCTAATTGTGTCAGCCTGGGGTGCGATTAAAAAAAAATGTGCATTTTTTTTTCTTTTTGTTGTTTTGTTTCCATTTTATGTTATCCGGAAGTTGTTATAAACTTTTAAGACTGAAATAAATACTATGTCCAAAGTGTTGCCTTCATAAATGACTATGACTAAGAAAGAACAGTGGGTGACTTCTTTATAAGTCACCAATCTGGATCATTTAGATTTAAAAGTAAAAGAAAATAAGGGATCGGCTGGCAGTTACAATCTACAAGTCCTCACTTCTCCTTCTGTTTGTGATGTCAGTGCCAAGTGACGGTAAAGTAAATAAATTGGATTGTATGTACATATATATATATTTACCATACCACTGGCCTGAGAGAACAAGGTGGCACATATGGGTGCAGCAGCTCAGACAAATAAAATGGGGCACAATTATTAAGGACAAATAAAGGGATTTTAAAATGGATTGATAAACGAACTGGAAGCCAATGAAGGAAAGCTAAAATTGGAGTGATGTACTTTTGCTTTCCAGATGAAAATTGGACAGTCACGTTTTGCATCAGCTGTAGGCGAGCAATGGAGGCCTTCCTGATTCTGATAAAGAGTGCATTGCATTGCAGTAATCATGCAGTAATCAAGACTAGAGGTTATAAAAGCCTGTATTAAGGTTGTGTTTGGACAGAAGAGGCTTGATCTTTGACAGTCATTTGGAAAAAGATGGATTTTACTCACCACAGTTAAACAAAAGAAGACTGGAGGAAATTGTCGCCTGGTCTGATTAGTCATTGAGAATTTCTCTTGTAGAATTCAGATGGTAGAGTCATAATTCCTGTGTAAACCACATGGAACCATGGATCCATCCTGCCCTGCATCAACAGTTCAGGATGGTGGATATTTTCTTGGCACATTTTGGGCTGGTTTCTTGAACATGACGATGAGTTCACTGTACTCAAATAGCCTTCACAGTCACCAGATCTCAATCTAACAGAGCACCTTTGGGAAGTGGTAGAACAGCAGACTGACAACATGGATGCAGGCGTTAAATATTCAGCCACTGTCTAATGTTATCATGTCAATATGACCAAAAACTCCAAGCAGCTTGAATCTATGGCATGAAGAATAAAGACAGCTCTGAAGACAAAACGGGGTAAAAATCAAGTACTACCAAGGTATGCCTAATAAAGTGCCTGATGAGTGTAAATTAACAGGACAACCCCCACCTTAGTCCTCATGGCGAATATGTAACCATATGTAAATACTGCCAAATATATAAAGACCGAAAAGGCAGTTGGTACAGATGACGTACCCGTGGAGGTATTAAATTTCACCTGCGCCAACTACCCTTAAAAACTATGTTGTTATTCTTCATGAGCTGCTCTGCAACATTTTCTGCCAAACTGGTGGTGAAGATGACACGTTTCAAGTGACAGTTGGAATCTGGGCGGAGGAATGTTGTTCCTCCTTATATAAGAAGTGTGAAGTGTGAAGACAAGTTCTCTTTGTCTGGGACGGTGAGTGGACTCATGTCGGCAGGTAAGAGAGGCTTCGGAACAAAGTCTAGTTTGTTTAATTGTGGTGCTGTGGTGCACTCGAGATCTTTTCAACTTGCATCTTTGTTTTTGTGTTGATGAAACACGTCACTGACTCAGTGTATGTCATCTTTAGGAAAAGCAACCATCCTCTCTGTCTGAATCTGACTGCATAGCTGACTATCTCTTGCTCCACTACCTTAAAGGAGACACCATATATCAACCAAAGTAATTCCAAAAAAGGTAAAGTAGGAGACATATTCCCTGTACTTGTTCCTCAAGTATACTTGTGCTGTTTTGGGTTTAGATTTCCAGTAAGCTGCAGCTTTACCTCTGTTGCATTTGCTCATTCTAATTTGCACAATATGTCTTGGTGCTCTTGTGACTGGGATTTGTTTTTAGTATTTCCTGCAGTAACTGTAACAGCTTGTTGCACTCTTCATTGTGGCGTCTATTATTTTCATGTTCGTAAATATTTCTTAATACAGAAATCTACATTAAAAGCTTACCTGTTCCCACAGTTCACTTTACGTTCTTGCTGCTCAACAATAAAAAGATTTATTAAGACTGGTAGGTACGAGTTTCACAAACTACACCTTTTTCTGAAATGAAGACTAACCTGATAAACACTTCTTCACTGACAGTGAAACAGTTTTGGCATTCACCTCTGCACACATAATTGCACAACAAGGAAAGAAGATGGAAGACAGACAATTCTGCTGTGCTGTCTGTCTGGATCTACTCAAGGATCCGGTGACTATTCCCTGTGGACACAACTACTGTATGAGCTGTATTGAAACCTACTGGAAAGCAGAGAATGTAAAAGGAATCCACAGCTGTCCTCAGTGCAGACAGGCTTTCACACCGAGGCCTATTCTGGTGAAAAACACCATGTTAGCAGAGTTGGTAGAGAAAATGAAATACCTCCAGCCTATCCATGATTCCCCTGCTTTTGAAAAGCACAAGCTGGTAGACAAGGTGTTGAAAGCAAACACCTGTTCAGTTCACAATGAGGTGATGAAGATGTTTTGCCGCACTGATCAAATGTGTGTCTGTTGTCTCTGCTGGATAAATAAACATAGAGGACATGAAACAGTTCCAGTTGAAAAAGAAAGGGCAGACAAAGAGAAAGACCTGGAGGTAATTCTGAAAGAAGTCCAGCGGAGAATCCAGACCAGAGAGAAGGAAGGAGGAGTACTTATGAAAGAGATAGAGGGGATCAAACTGTCTGCTGATACAGCAGTGAAGGACATTGAGATGACTGTTGATGAGCTGGTGAGTTTCATCAAAGAAAACGCCTCAAATTTAAAGCAGCAGATCAGATCCCAGCAGAAAGATGAAACGAGTCGAGTCGAAGAGCTTCAGAAGAAGCTGGAGCAGGAGATCGCTGAGCTGAGGAGGAAAGAAGAGGAGCTGAAGCAGCTTTCACGCACAGAGGACCACACCGAATTTCTACTAAGTTACTCCACAATGCCCGTATTCATTGACTCTACAGATTCACCAAGCTTTAAAATCTGTCAGGTTAAGTACTTTGAGAGTCTTCAAATGGTGATATCAGAAGCTAGAGATAAACTCAAAGCATTTCTGTGTGATGAACTGTGGAAGATCACTCTGACAGTGAGGTCAGTGGATGTTTTGCTGCCACAAAGTGATCCTAAGACCAGAGATGACTTTTTAAAACATTCATGTCAACTCACGCTGGATCCAGATATAGTTCACAGAAAACTCTTCCTGTCTAATCAGAACAGAACAGTTACAGACATGCTTCAAGATCCAGATAATTCCTGTCTTAAGAACAGAGACAGGTTTTCCATTGAGCAGCAGGTCCTGAGTAAAGAGAGTCTGACTGGACCTTGTTACTGGGAAGTGGAGTGGAAAGGGAAAGGACTTTCAGTAGCCGTAACATATAAGAATGAGAATAAACTGGATCAAACTGCATTTGGAAGCAATAATAATTCTTGGGCATTAGATTGTTACAAGGACAGTTATAAATTCAGACACAACAACACGACAACTCGCCTCTTAGGTCCTTCTTCCTCTAAAATTGGAGTCTATCTGAATCCCAGAGCAGGTATTCTGTGCTTCTACAGCGTCTCTGACACCATGGCCCTGCTACACAGAGTCCAGACGACATTCACTGAGCCGCTCTATGCTGGACTGTGGATTTGGGGGGGGTATTTTATTTCAACCACTGCTACATTAAATGATATACAGTAAAATACTGTTTAACTGATTTTGCCTTTATTTGTTATATTTTTTCTATGATGTAATATCAAGGGTTTGTATGGGTGCTTGAAATCATTGAAAATACTTGGATTTTAATATTGTCTTTTCAAGGTTTGAAAAGTGCTTGAATTTCAGATGTGGTGCTTAAAACTGCTTGAAACTGTAACTCTATTTCATTCACAACAAATGACTGTCTGATTGAATAGTTCTTTGTTCGTTTGTTTGTTTTTTATCAGATAGAGAAATAAAATGAGTCGCAAATTCTAAAAACAACATTTCTCCACCTGGGCTGCCTTGCACCTCTGCATGTCTGTTTCAGTGTGTGACACCCGCCCCGAACAGTCAGGAATGAGTGCAATAACAAGCCTGGAGGTTGCAGTTTTTAATGAGCGTTTGCTGGAAAAGGACAAATACAAATCTTGGATAAGACAACGACCAAATTCACCTGAAAGGTCTGCAAAATGATTTGTACCTTTTCAGAATGGGGGAGTTTGCTTAAGTCCTAGTAAATAATTTTCAACTATGTGTACGTTACACATGCTAATTTTTATAATTATTACTACTTTTTTGCTAGCTAGCAAACTCGCAGGATAAACTATTGAAATGCATTGCGCGTGATGCAATATTGCAACGCTAGTAAAGCAGTTAGTTATGGTATGGTAATTTATGAAATATGCTGTGAACTAACATTACATAGCAGTAGCAGTAATGTGAGTTACTGTTATATATAACTACCCAACTTAAGGCTTTCTGATTAAAGGCTAAAAGCGAAGTTGTTACCAAGTAAAATTAAAAGTTTATGTTTTTGTGTATTTCTGCAGCTTTTTCAAATATTATCTTGGTTCATTTGGCAACACCTTAGGGGCGATAATAATGGTAATATGAGGGACTGATCCATATGGGCACAAAGAACAGCCACTTTTTTGTGCTACTGAGGTTCCCTGACTTTCCCTCAAAATCTGTTCTCGTGAGCACACCTTAAACATTAGAAATGGCTTTAAACTCACATTGAGGCCTGTGGGACACTATTACCAACTGAGACAATATACAAATTTATATGTGTTTTCATATATGAATATTTCATACTTTAAGGCTGCCTGTTTATTTAAGGGAAACGAACAATACATTATAATGAACAATTACATAATAATATCACAGATGATAGATTAAATAAACAGGTGTTAGATAGATGCTTGTGCATTGTTAGTCTTATATGTCAAGGTCAAGGTAACTTTATTTATACCCATAGGCAAGGTAAATTTGCTTTACAGAAAAAATGATAGCATTTGGCATCCCTTCAAAAACACACATACCTAATAAAGATATAAACCTCACTGTGGCACATATATAGTAATTTTAATATTTCGAATCAAAAACAGTTCTTATTTAATTCAGTGACAGCAACGGGGATAAAGCTATTTTTATAATGCTTTGTCCTGCATCTCGGAAATAGAAACCTCCGTCCTGAGGGAAGAAGCTGAAATTCTCCCCTTAGAGGATGGGAACCATTTTTAAGGATTGATAAAGCCATCCTCTGTACCTGCTTAGAGTACAGGGAGGCTAAACAAGACTGTGGTTCACCTATCAGACGACTGGACCATCTCACTATCTGATTTAGAGAGTTTTTCTCCGTGACAGAGGTCTGACCAAACCATGCCACCAAACAAAAGGATAAAACAGACTCAATAAAAGAACGATAAAAAATTAATTTGAACTTACCATGTATTGTTTTGTGGTATTTGGTGCAGTTTTCTTGTTTTGTGGGGTTGTTTTTTATTTTCATCAGGAGATGAATACCTCTAACAAGTTGTTTTTTTCACATTTGTACATCTTAATTTTTAAGGGAAATGTGTGTTTTGAGTTTATACACTATAGGCAACCTTTTCCTTTTGGAGTATTTTTGTGTGGTGCATAGGATGATTTGTTTTAATTTTCACATGGTCTTACTGAGGTGATGCAAAGTGAAACATGCATTCTTTTTGGGTAATGTGTTGGGAAAAGCTTTAAAATGGACTTTTAAAATACTTAAAAAGTGTTTGAGTTTGACCCTGAAAAAGTTGTATAATATAAAATGGTTTGTACAGTCTTCAAAAATGACTTATTTTACAGTCTGTATGGAATGTGACAAAGTCTATAACAGAATAGAAAGATTGCTTTGGTGATGTGAAAAAGTGAATTAATACCATAAATAAAGTTGCGCAATTTTAAAGCCATTCTAAAGAATTTTTGTGCAGTCATTATAGGAACTGAACTGAATAACTGAAGTGAGTGCATAGATTTTAATACTCATTTAATTATCGGTGTACTGGATTTATTTATGACTTACTACTATTTAAATGAGTCTGTTTTTGCCTTCATAACTACCTTATTCATGGTACAATTTCACAGAGGTGCCGGAAACATTCCTCAGAGATTTTGATCCATATTGACACGAGAGCATCACACAGTTGCTTCAGAATCACATCCATGATGTGAATCCTCTGGTTTCATCTTGAAGGAACCAGTTTGAAATGATCAGTCTTGAAATGATGAGTCTTGTGACATGTATCATTGTGTATCATCCTTCCATTCCAGTAGTAATCAGGTGGGTTGTGATGTTTTTACATGATGTTCAATTGGTACCAAGGGTGTCAAAAGGAAAATCACCCACACTGTTACATAAACAACAACAAACTTTTGATCCAAGGCAAGATGGTTCCATCCTTTAATGGTGTTTACACCAAATACTCTAAACATTTCAGCAGAAATTGATGCTTATTGATGCTTAGGGCAAAAAAACCCAATGTCAGTGGTTTTTGTGATGAAGGAGCCCAGGCCACAACAAATGTTATTGCACTTGTGATACTAATTCTAATATGGCTTTTAGTTTTTGTTGAGCTGGTTGCACAAAGAAATGCTGAGTGTTGTTAATGAACTATGTTTTTAATCCCAATGATGATCTCGTCCTACATCTAACCAAGTGACAAGTAAAACTAAAAAGTATGGGGCAAAACAAAAGAAATCTGAATTAGAAAAAAACAAAACAAAAATATGTCCTCTACAGTAGACTTGGTGCTTCTCATTATATGCCTCAGAAAACAAGGCATAGCAACTCCAGAAGTCCTCAAGCCAAATTATATGCTCCACATCTTCTTGGGGTATCCTGAGATGTTCCCATGCTTGGGATCTTATTTATAAATGTATGTTACACTGAAAACAAGGCCAGGAACAGACCTGAGCCACTTCACATGCATAATTGAAATATATAGAAAAAAGTTGATGGGGTTATGGAACAAAAAATGTATGACACACTTGTATGAAGCAGTGACAGTTTTTTCTTGTCTGTGTCAGGGTTTCTGGGTCGTTGACCCAGTATTTTCAGTTCACGTTCACTGCCTGTTCCACTTCCTGCCCTCTCTTCCCTTCAGCCCTTGTCGTGTCATTGATGTTATGTTGTCGTTTCCGCCTGCGTTCAGCCAGCCATTCAGTCAGCCATTCAGTCTTTCAGTCAGTCATTCAGTCCGTCGTCCAGCCAGCCATTTCCTACCTCTGTTCTGTTCATCCACTCCTTATAATAAACCTTCACCAGTCTTCACCCACCCGCGAGTCCTGCGTTTGGGTTCCTTCTTCCTCGCCTCCACACAACGCCTGACAGAATGACACGACCCGTGCCACGAAGACACGATTGGAACCCAGCGGACTCGGACTTCTACGAGCGGAGGGAGGCAGCGCTTTCCCGTTGGGCAGAGGAGCTCAGGGAAAAACAGCGGCTCTTTACGGAGAGAGAGCACGTCTTCAAGGGGACTCGCCTGGCTCTGGGCGGGCCTAGGAGACGCCGTGTTCAACCAACTGCTGCCTCACCTGCACCAGCGCATTTGCCGCGGAGAGTGGACGTTTCACGCCGCGCTTCAGCCGCTCGCTCTCTCGCCGCTCCGCTCCTCGCTCACACACCCGCCACCTCATTCGCCGGACCTCCACCTTCGCCACGGCACAGCGGCTACGCCTCCCACCTCGACCTCATCGCAAAAATCTAGATAGTAAAACTTGAAAAGTGCAGCACAAAATAGAAGCCCAGAACATTCAGTGATGCTCTTGCTGTTTTAGAAAAACATGTTTAATACTTGCCTGAATGTTTTTGGATACAATAGCATCTGCCTGCCCTGGTTAAACTCTTATTGCAGCAATAGGATTTCAACCCACATGTGTGAGGAGCCTGGAGTCTTAACCCAGATCCTTAGACCACACAATCTAACACCTTACAATGCGGTGGACTTGAAGCACACTTGAGTAGCCATTAACCAGTCAGTGTTGACACTGTGAATAAAAATATATGAAACACCTGCACATTGTAAATGACTTTTGCAAAAGAATTTCTTTTATTCATGTATTAATCGCATTATTATAAAAACAAACAATATCCTGCTCACTCTTCTGTTAATCTTCTTCTCCACTGATGCCTTACAAAAGCCGAAGCTATTGTTGCCTATCTGTACTTCAACATCATTAGTGAAAGGTCAAAATCACTGACCATGAGAGACGTGAGACCGTCTCTGGAAGGCTCTGATTCTTCTATTGAAGTTGGACTTGAAGTGGATTGGACTTGAGAGTTTTATTTCTTGAACATCTGTAAATTGTATTCAACAGATATTAACTGAAATGGAACTAGGGCAAGAGCATAGTCTCATGTAACACACACTCGTGTTACATTTGTACCACAAGGTAACCAAGTAAGTTATTACAAAGATATTCCTATTTACAACGATGGGCTAGGGAAAGGTAGAAATGAGAGTATTTAAAAAGAAGTATCAAAAGTTAACCCTGTATTCCTGAGAATTCTTTTAGAATGTTTCGAATTCACAAGAGCTATTTTAGGATTTTTGAGAGTTCTATTAGAATGTTCCAGATTCCTTAGCGTTCTTAGACTGTTCCAGATTCCTGAGAATTCTTTTAGAATGTTTCGAATTCACAAGAGCTATTTTAGGATTTTTGAGAGTTCTATTAGAATGTTCCAGATTCCTTAGCGTTCTTAGACTGTTCCAGATTCCTGAGAATTCTTTTAGAATGTTTCGAATTCACAAGAGCTATTTTAGGATTTTTGAGAGTTCTATTAGAATGTTCCAGATTCCTGAGAATCCTTTTAGGATGTTCCAAATTCCTCCAAATAATTCTCAATGACACATTGCAACACCAAGTTTTTTATAGTCACACATTGCAATAGAGTTTTCTGGGTAATTGACCAAGTCTGGTGGCATTACCTCCAAAGCTTATAGAAGTTTCTGCTAACAGCAGCTACATTGTCAGGAACAGCACCTACCAACAGATATCCTCAACAGCTCACCTCACTATCATAACCGAGAAATATTATTGTCAAATGTTGATGTTATTCACCTACAAAAACTCCTGGCTGTCCGTTGCTGTCATGGGGTGCGGAGGGTTAAATAGCAGCGCACATCTGAAAATAGCTTAACATACTCATGGTCCCTTTGTGGTTGTATAATACCTTGGTGCCACTGGATTTCAGCATGTCTCTCACACTCATACTGGTAACAGATGGTATCTCAGGATGTTTGAGGGAAGCATTCACACATAAAGGACCCAGAGTGGGGGGAGGAGTCTTTTGTCTCCTTCTCCACTGTAAGAGGTAGCAAGGGAGTGTGAAACTTTCTTTGGGGGTGGGGGTACCAAAGGTGTGAAAACAGCTGTGTACTGCCTTTAGTTCCTGTAAGAGGTATGTAACTGAAGGCCATGCTAGACTCAGTTAGGGACTCTGCCCATCGTCTGCCCCGCAATGATGCATTCCTTCACCAAGCTTGGCTTCTGTTCTTGTTATTATTAAAGAATGTTAGCTACCACTGACCGCTTGTCTGGAGGCTTTATTGAATGGAAAACTTGCACAACACCTAACATCACCCTGGTTTGGAAGAATTGCTCTTGATGAGATTCCTGCTTGATTGTACTTGACAGACATTCTGTAACAGATTTGAGTTCCACTGCAGCCCTTACAATTTATTGGTAGGGGATGGAAGAAACACGAAAAGAACCTGAAGACTATGGCAGCAGTGGGATTCGAACCCACGCCTCCGAAGAGACTGGAGCCTAAATCCAGCACCTTAGACCGCTCGGTCATGCTACCATTGCGAGTGAGGACCTCATCGCAAAAATCTAGACAGTAAAACTTGAAAAAGTGCAGCACAAAATAGGAGCTCAGAACATTCAGTGATGCTCTTACTGTTGTAGAAAAACACGTTTAATACTTTTTGGACACAAAAACATCTGCCTGTCCTGGTTAAAACCTGTTCATCAACCCTGATTAACAATGGGCTCTTGGCTCAGTTTCATCATTGTCCATATGCAACTTGTCATAAGCACTGATCAACAGGCAGGATCACCATTCACAGAGAGTCAAGGAACGGTTGCAATCACAGCATTGTAAGATGGCGAAAGACGTACCCTTAATGCACCCACCCTTGTTTCAAAGAAGCTCATTTGATTTTCACATAAACAGCCACCTTGACTCGCCGCTCATAATTGCAGGCCTGCTTGTGTACATCCTCATCACTGAAGACTGTACAGTCCTGATCTGAACCGTTATGCCATGTGCTTAGCCTTACCTGATGTTTGCCTTCAGCCAACAACTTTGCCCCATTTAATCCATCGTGGGATTAACACATTGGCTTGTGGGTACATTAAAGCCATGTTCCCATACCGGGAGTTGAACCCGGGTCGCCTGGGTGAAAACCAGGAATCCTAACCTCTAGACCACATGGGATTGGTTTAGTAATGTGTAACGGAGCGATGGTGATTTTATTTCCACAGTGTCTTTTTTTTTAAAGGAAGGAAACCTTCCTCCAAACGGACAGAGCAGTGGAGTCGCCAAGGGAAAGCACACGATTAAAAAACTGTATAATTAAAATATAATTTATTATATTTAAATAGTTAAAAATGCAAAATGAATTAAAACAACCTTGGCCAAGGGGTAACACAATAAAAAGCAATAAAACACAACATTAAAAGTCCAGTGGCATCCGCCACGATATAAAAGTCACAAAGAACTAAAAAAGTCCAGCGAAGTGATGTAAAAGGGAAACCCAGCGGAGTCCTCGCCTTCCTCCCCGCATTCCGCGTCCTGGTACGCTGAAGAAAGGGAGGGAGCGGCAGTCACTATTCTTTTCGGCAATTTTCATTCAATAAAAGGGGCTAAGTCGAAGACTTACCCCGGGTGGGCAGAGCTCTCAACTCCGCCCGCCGCTTCTTTAAAACTGCACATCGGCACCAGCTGTCTCGCCGTCTCTGCTCTCCCGCAGTGCACAAGCTGGGCTCTCGTTACTACTGCCGTCCGCCTGTTCGCTCCGCGTCCCTAGTCGCTGGTGCTGTCCGTCCTCCTAACGCCCAGCTCCACCAGCCCCTTCGGCTTGCAGGCGCCGCCGCCGCCTGGCACCACTTACGCCTGGCCGTCTCTCAAGCCTCTCGGTCGAACTCCTTCCTTTGGTCTGCCAGGCCCTCTTATTGGCCTCTCTGGGATCTCTTGCAGGTGTGATCAGTTTATTATCAGGTAGGGGCGGAGTCTTTCCAGGACAAGTCACCAAATAAATACAATTAAAACATGCAGTAAAACTCATAAAAATAAACCAGTGTACAATATTAAAATATTAAAAAGGTAAAACGCAGCAAAACATGCATAGTAGAAAAACTTAGATGACTTGTCCCTTTCCACCCCGTGACATCCCCCCACACTGAAAGATTAGCAGTCCCTGCTAAAAACCCAGCATCCAGTCATGAAGCTTTCTTCAGTCCGGTTCTGTCTTCCACCCCCAAGCAAAAATATAACAAAGTGCACCATTCAGTCCAAGGCCACAAACGAGCAATCACTCTCACGTCCTCGTAGCATAGCTACCTGGAAGCCATAAGGTCCTACACTGCACCCGGCTGCTACCGTGGGGATACTTCCAGGCCTAACCTGGATCTCGTGCTTAATCCCAAGCACTGCTGCCTAGCAGCAAATCATTACCCCACCTCCCGCAAGCCTGCAGCTGACCTCCCATGACAACCTGGGTTGGACGTTCTTCATTCACTCTTGGTGTGGCCAACACTCATACTTGTGCACACTGTCCATACTCATTTGCTCAGGGGACATACGACCTAAAACACACATTATTGGGGCACTAATATACACATACATCATATATTTGCATTTCCCCTGACTAACCCAACTGCTCTGGCTCCGTATCCTGTCGACAACGCCAATTATGTAACGGAGCGAAGGTGATTTTATTTCCACAGTGTCTTTTTTTTAAAGGAAGGAAACCTTCCTCCAAACGGACAGAGCAGTGGAGCCGCCAAGGGAAAGCACACGATTAAAAAACTGTATAATTAAAATATAATTTATTATATTTAAATAGTTAAAAATGCAAAATGAATTAAAACAACCTTGGCCAAGGGGTAACACAATAAAAAGCAATAAAACACAACATTAAAAGTCCAGTGGCATCCACCACGATATAAAAGTCACAAAGAACTAAAAAAGTCCAGCGAAGTGATGTAAAAGGGAAACCCAGCGGAGTCCTCGCCTTCCTCCCCGCAGTCCGCGTCCTGGTACGCTGAAGAAAGGGAGGGAGCGGCAGTCACTATTCTTTTCGGCAATTTTCATTCAATAAAAGGGGCTAAGTCGAAGACTTACCCCGGGTGGGCAGAGCTCTCAACTCCGCCTGCCGCTTCTTTAAAACTGAAAATCGGCACCAGCTGTCTCGCCGTCTCTGCTCTCCCGCAGTGCACAAGCTGGGCTCTCGTTACTACTGCCGTCCGCCTGTTCGCTCCGCGTCCCTAGTCGCTGGTGCTGTCCGTCCTCCTAACGCCCAGCTCCACCAGCCCCTTCGGCTTGCAGGCGCCGTCGCCGCCTGGCACCACTTACGCCTGGCCGTCTCTCAAGCCTCTCGGTCGAACTCCTTTTTCTTGAACATCTGTAAATTGTATTCAACAGATATTAACTGAAATGGAACTAGGGCTGGAACGTAGTCTCATGTAACACACACTCGTGTTACATTTGTACCACAAGGTAACCAAGTAAGTTATTACAAAGACATTCCTATTTACAACGATGGGCTAGGGAAAGGTAGAAATGAGAGTATTTAAAAAGAAGTATCAAAAGTTAACCCTGTATTCCTGAGAATTCTTTTAGAATGTTTCGAATTCACAAGAGCTATTTTAGGATTTTTGAGAGTTCTATTAGAATGTTCCAGATTCCTGAGAATCCTTTTAGGATGTTCCAAATTCCTCCAAATAATTCTCAATGACACATTGCAACACCAAGTTTTATTATAGTCACACATTGCAATAGAGTTTTCTGGGTAATTGACCAAGTCTGGTGGCATTACCTCCAAAGCTTATAGAAGTTTCTGCTAACAGCAGCTACATTGTCAGGAACAGCACCTACCAACAGATATCCTCAACAGCTCACCTCACTATCATAACCGAGCAATATTATTGTCAAATGTTGATGTTATTCACCTACAAAAACTCCTGGCTGTCCGTTGCTGTCATGGGGTGCGGAGGGTTAAATAGCAGCGCACATCTGAAAATAGCTTAACATACTCATGGTCCCTTTGTGGTTGTATAATACCTTGGTGCCACTGGATTTCATGTTTAATACTTGCCTGAATGTTTTTGGATACAATAGCATCTGCCTGCCCTGGTTAAACTCTTATTGCAGCAATAGGATTTCAACCCACATGTGTGAGGAGCCTGGAGTCTTAACCCAGATCCTTAGACCACACAATCTAACACCTTACAATGCGGTGGACTTGAAGCACACTTGAGTAGCCATTAACCAGTCAGTGTTGACACTGTGAATAAAAATATAGGAAACACCTGCACATTGTAAATGACTTTTGCAAAAGAATTTCTTTTATTCATGTATTAATCGCATTATTATAAAAACAAACAATATCCTGCTCACTCTTCTGTTAATCTTCTTCTCCACTGATGCCTTACAAAAGCCGAAGCTATTGTTGCCTATCTGTACTTCAACATCATTAGTGAAAGGTCAAAATGACTGACCATGAGAGACGTGAGACCGTCTCTGGAAGGCTCTGATTCTTCTATTGAAGTTGGACTTGAAGTGGATTGTATTCAACAGATATTAACTGAAATGGAACTAGGGCTAGAACGTAGTCTCATGTAACACACACTCGTGTTACATTTGTACCACAAGGTAACCAAGTAAGTTATTACAAAGATAGTCCTATTTACAACGATGGGCTAGGGAAAGGTAGAAATGAGAGTATTTAAAAAGAAGTATCAAAAGTTAACCCTGTATTCCTGAGAATTCTTTTAGAATGTTTCGAATTCACAAGAGCTATTTTAGGATTTTTGAGAGTTCTATTAGAATGTTCCAGATTCCTTAGCGTTCTTAGACTGTTCCAGATTCCTGAGAATTCTTTTAGAATGTTTCGAATTCACAAGAGCTATTTTAGGATTTTTGAGAGTTCTATTAGAATGTTCCAGATTCCTTAGCGTTCTTAGACTGTTCCAGATTCCTGAGAATTCTTTTAGAATGTTTCGAATTCACAAGAGCTATTTTAGGATTTTTGAGAGTTCTATTAGAATGTTCCAGATTCCTGAGAATCCTTTTAGGATGTTCCAAATTCCTCCAAATAATTCTCAATGACACATTGCAAAACCAAGTTTTTTATAGTCACACATTGCAATAGAGTTTTCTGGGTAATTGACCAAGTCTGGTGGCATTACCTCCAAAGCTTATAGAAGTTTCTGCTAACAGCAGCTACATTGTCAGGAACAGCACCTACCAACAGATATCCTCAACAGCTCACCTCACTATCATAACCGAGCAATATTATTGTCAAATGTTGATGTTATTCACCTACAAAAACTCCTGGCTGTCCGTTGCTGTCATGGGGTGCGGAGGGTTAAATAGCAGCGCACATCTGAAAATAGCTTAACATACTCATGGTCCCTTTGTGGTTGTATAATACCTTGGTGCCACTGGATTTCAGCATGTCTCTCACACTCATACTGGTAACAGATGGTATCTCAGGATGTTTGAGGGAAGCATTCACACATAAAGGACCCAGAGTGGGGGGAGGAGTCTTTTGTCTCCTTCTCCACTGTAAGAGGTGGCAAGGGAGTGTGAAACTTTCTTTGGGGGTGGGGGTACCAAAGGTGTGAAAACAGCTGTGTACTGCCTTTAGTTCCTGTAAGAGGTATGTAACTGAAGGCCATGCTAGACTCAGTTAGGGACTCTGCCCATCGTCTGCCCCGCAATGATGCATTCCTTCACCAAGCTTGGCTTCTGTTCTTGTTATTATTAAAGAATGTTAGCTACCACTGACCGCTTGTCTGGAGGCTTTATTGAATGGAAAACTTGCACAACACCTAACATCACCCTGGTTTGGAAGAATTGCTCTTGATGAGATTCCTGCTTGATTGTACTTGACAGACATTCTGTAACAGATTTGAGTTCCACTGCAGCCCTTACAATTTATTGGTAGGGGATGGAAGAAACACGAAAAGAACCTGAAGACTATGGCAGCAGTGGGATTCGAACCCACGCCTCCGAAGAGACTGGAGCCTAAATCCAGCACCTTAGACCGCTCGGTCATGCTACCATTGCGAGTGAGGACCTCATCGCAAAAATCTAGACAGTAAAACTTGAAAAAGTGCAGCACAAAATAGGAGCTCAGAACATTCAGTGATGCTCTTGTTGTTGTAGAAAAACATGTTTAATACTTTTTGGACACAAAAACATCTGCCTGTCCTGGTTAAAACCTGTTCATCAACCCTGATTAACAATGGGCTCTTGGCTCAGTTTCATCATTGCCCATATGCAACTTGTCATAAGCACTGATCAACAGGCAGGATCACCATTCACAGAGAGTCAAGGAACGGTTGCAATCACAGCATTGTAAGATGGCAAAAGACGTACCCTTAATGCACCCACCCTTGTTTCAAAGAAGCTCATTTGATTTTCACATAAACAGCCACCTTGACTCGCCGCTCATAATTGCAGGCCTGCTTTTGTACATCCTCATCACTGAAGACTGTACAGTCCTGATCTGAACCGTTATGCCATGTGCTTAGCTGATGTTTGCCTTCAGCCAACAACTTTGCCCCATTTAATCCATCGTGGGATTAACACAAAGAACACATTGGCTTGTGGGCACATTAAAGACATGTTCCCATACCGGGAGTTGAACCCGGGTCGCCTGGGTGAAAACCAGGAATCCTAACCGCTAGACCATATGGGATTGGTTTGGTAATGCGCCACTGTCGTGCTCGTGCTGCTGGGTTAGAACCAGGCATTCTAGCCGCTAGACCATATGGGACTGCTCCACTGTCATGAAATCAAGGATACTCTTGTCACTCTGCAGCCTTGGTGAGACCAACATAGCAGCACCTTAATCAATTCTCCAGCAGTTGCAGGTTCTGCTCAAAAGCACATTACAAGGGAGTGGACTGGACTTGAAGCACACTTGAGTGGCATGTGGGAAAGTCCACTAACCAGTCAGTGATGAGACCATGAACAAAAAGACATGAAAAACATGCAAGTTGTAAATGACTTTACAGCACGTGCCTAATGTGGTTTGGAAGAATTGCTCCTGATGGGTTTCCTGCATGTTTGGACTTGACAGACATTCTATAACAGATTTGATTTCCACTGCAGCCCTTACAATTTATTGGTAAGGCATGGAAGAAACAAAACTTTGCCGCTAGAACACTATGGCAGCAGTGGGATTCAAACCCACGCCTCCGAAGAGACTGGAGCCTTAATCCAGCACCTTAGACCGCTCGGTCATGCTACCAATGCGAGTAAGGACCTCATCGCAAAAATCTAGATAGTAAAACTTGAAAAGTGCAGCACAAAATAGAAGCCCAGAACATTCAGTGATGCTCTTGCTGTTTTAGAAAAACATGTTTAATACTTGCCTGAATGTTTTTGGATACAATAGCATCTGCCTGCCCTGGTTAAACTCTTATTGCAGCAATAGGATTTCAACCCACATGTGTGAGGAGCCTGGAGTCTTAACCCAGATCCTTAGACCACACAATCTAACACCTTACAATGCGGTGGACTTGAAGCACACTTGAGTAGCCACTAACCAGTCAGTGTTGACACTGTGAATAAAAATATATGAAACACCTGCACATTGTAAATGACTTTTGCAAAAGAATTTCTTTTATTCATGTATTAATCGCATTATTATAAAAACAAACAATATCCTGCTCACTCTTCTGTTAATCTTCTTCTCCACTGATGCCTTACAAAAGCCGAAGCTATTGTTGCCTATCTGTACTTCAACATCATTAGTGAAAGGTCAAAATGACTGACCATGAGAGACGTGAGACCGTCTCTGGAAGGCTCTGATTCTTCTATTGAAGTTGGACTTGAAGTGGATTGGACTTGAGAGTTTTATTTCTTGAACATCTGTAAATTGTATTCAACAGATATTAACTGAAATGGAACTAGGGCAAGAGCATAGTCTCATGTAACACACACTCGTGTTACATTTGTACCACAAGGTAACCAAGTAAGTTATTACAAAGATATTCCTATTTACAACGATGGGCTAGGGAAAGGTAGAAATGAGAATATTTAAAAAGAAGTATCAAAAGTTAACCCTGTATTCCTGAGAATTCTTTTAGAATGTTTCGAATTCACAAGAGCTATTTTAGGATTTTTGAGAGTTCTATTAGAATGTTCCAGATTCCTGAGAATCCTTTTAGGATGTTCCAAATTCCTCCAAATAATTCTCAATGACACATTGCAACACCAAGTTTTATTATAGTCACACATTGCAATAGAGTTTTCTGGGTAATTGACCAAGTCTGGTGGCATTACCTCCAAAGCTTATAGAAGTTTCTGCTAACAGCAGCTACATTGTCAGGAACAGCACCTACCAACAGATATCCTCAACAGCTCACCTCACTATCATAACCGAGCAATATTATTGTCAAATGTTGATGTTATTCACCTACAAAAACTCCTGGCTGTCCGTTGCTGTCATGGGGTGCGGAGGGTTAAATAGCAGCGCACATCTGAAAATAGCTTAACATACTCATGGTCCCTTTGTGGTTGTATAATACCTTGGTGCCACTGGATTTCAGCATGTCTCTCACACTCATACTGGTAACAGATGGTATCTCAGGATGTTTGAGGGAAGCATTCACACATAAAGGACCCAGAGTGGGGGGAGGAGTCTTTTGTCTCCTTCTCCACTGTAAGAGGTGGCAAGGGAGTGTGAAACTTTCTTTGGGGGTGGGGGTACCAAAGGTGTGAAAACAGCTGTGTACTGCCTTTAGTTCCTGTAAGAGGTATGTAACTGAAGGCCATGCTAGACTCAGTTAGGGACTCTGCCCATCGTCTGCCCCGCAATGATGCATTCCTTCACCAAGCTTGGCTTCTGTTCTTGTTATTATTAAAGAATGTTAGCTACCACTGACCGCTTGTCTGGAGGCTTTATTGAATGGAAAACTTGCACAACACCTAACATCACCCTGGTTTGGAAGAATTGCTCTTGATGAGATTCCTGCTTGATTGTACTTGACAGACATTCTGTAACAGATTTGAGTTCCACTGCAGCCCTTACAATTTATTGGTAGGGGATGGAAGAAACACGAAAAGAACCTGAAGACTATGGCAGCAGTGGGATTCGAACCCACGCCTCTGAAGAGACTGGAGCCTAAATCCAGCACCTTAGACCGCTCGGTCATGCTACCATTGCGAGTGAGGACCTCATCGCAAAAATCTAGACAGTAAAACTTGAAAAAGAGCAGCACAAAATAGGAGCTCAGAACATTCAGTGATGCTCTTACTGTTGTAGAAAAACATGTTTAATACTTTTTGGACACAAAAACATCTGCCTGTCCTGGTTAAAACCTGTTCATCAACCCTGATTAACAATGGGCTCTTGGCTCAGTTTCATCATTGTCCATATGCAACTTGTCATAAGCACTGATCAACAGGCAGGATCACCATTCACAGAGAGTCAAGGAACGGTTGCAATCACAGCATTGTAAGATGGCAAAAGACGTACCCTTAATGCACCCACCCTTGTTTCAAAGAAGCTCATTTGATTTTCACATAAACAGCCACCTTGACTCGCCGCTCATAATTGCAGGCCTGCTTTTGTACATCCTCATCACTGAAGACTGTACAGTCCTGATCTGAACCGTTATGCCATGTGCTTAGCTGATGTTTGCCTTCAGCCAACAACTTTGCCCCATTTAATCCATCGTGGGATTAACACAAAGAACACATTGGCTTGTGGGCACATTAAAGACATGTTCCCATACCGGGAGTTGAACCCGGGTCGCCTGGGTGAAAACCAGGAATCCTAACCGCTAGACCATATGGGATTGGTTTGGTAATGCGCCACTGTCGTGCTCGTGCTGCTGGGTTAGAACCAGGCATTCTAGCCGCTAGACCATATGGGACTGCTCCACTGTCATGAAATCAAGGATACTCTTGTCACTCTGCAGCCTTGGTGAGACCAACATAGCAGCACCTTAATCAATTCTCCAGCAGTTGCAGGTTCTGCTCAAAAGCACATTACAAGGGAGTGGACTGGACTTGAAGCACACTTGAGTGGCATGTGGGAAAGTCCACTAACCAGTCAGTGATGAGACCATGAACAAAAAGACATGAAAAACATGCAAGTTGTAAATGACTTTACAGCACGTGCCTAATGTGGTTTGGAAGAATTGCTCCTGATGGGTTTCCTGCATGTTTGGACTTGACAGACATTCTATAACAGATTTGATTTCCACTGCAGCCCTTACAATTTATTGGTAAGGCATGGAAGAAACAAAACTTTGCCGCTAGAACACTATGGCAGCAGTGGGATTCGAACCCACGCCTCCGAAGAGACTGGAGCCTTAATCCAGCACCTTAGACCGCTCGGTCATGCTACCAATGCGAGTAAGGACCTCATCGCAAAAATCTAGATAGTAAAACTTGAAAAGTGCAGCACAAAATAGAAGCCCAGAACATTCAGTGATGCTCTTGCTGTTTTAGAAAAACATGTTTAATACTTGCCTGAATGTTTTTGGATACAATAGCATCTGCCTGCCCTGGTTAAACTCTTATTGCAGCAATAGGATTTCAACCCACATGTGTGAGGAGCCTGGAGTCTTAACCCAGATCCTTAGACCACACAATCTAACACCTTACAATGCGGTGGACTTGAAGCACACTTGAGTAGCCACTAACCAGTCAGTGTTGACACTGTGAATAAAAATATATGAAACACCTGCACATTGTAAATGACTTTTGCAAAAGAATTTCTTTTATTCATGTATTAATCGCATTATTATAAAAACAAACAATATCCTGCTCACTCTTCTGTTAATCTTCTTCTCCACTGATGCCTTACAAAAGCCGAAGCTATTGTTGCCTATCTGTACTTCAACATCATTAGTGAAAGGTCAAAATGACTGACCATGAGAGACGTGAGACCGTCTCTGGAAGGCTCTGATTCTTCTATTGAAGTTGGACTTGAAGTGGATTGGACTTGAGAGTTTTATTTCTTGAACATCTGTAAATTGTATTCAACAGATATTAACTGAAATGGAACTAGGGCAAGAGCATAGTCTCATGTAACACACACTCGTGTTACATTTGTACCACAAGGTAACCAAGTAAGTTATTACAAAGATATTCCTATTTACAACGATGGGCTAGGGAAAGGTAGAAATGAGAGTATTTAAAAAGAAGTATCAAAAGTTAACCCTGTATTCCTGAGAATTCTTTTAGAATGTTTCGAATTCACAAGAGCTATTTTAGGATTTTTGAGAGTTCTATTAGAATGTTCCAGATTCCTGAGAATCCTTTTAGGATGTTCCAAATTCCTCCAAATAATTCTCAATGACACATTGCAACACCAAGTTTTATTATAGTCACACATTGCAATAGAGTTTTCTGGGTAATTGACCAAGTCTGGTGGCATTACCTCCAAAGCTTATAGAAGTTTCTGCTAACAGCAGCTACATTGTCAGGAACAGCACCTACCAACAGATATCCTCAACAGCTCACCTCACTATCATAACCGAGCAATATTATTGTCAAATGTTGATGTTATTCACCTACAAAAACTCCTGGCTGTCCGTTGCTGTCATGGGGTGCGGAGGGTTAAATAGCAGCGCACATCTGAAAATAGCTTAACATACTCATGGTCCCTTTGTGGTTGTATAATACCTTGGTGCCACTGGATTTCAGCATGTCTCTCACACTCATACTGGTAACAGATGGTATCTCAGGATGTTTGAGGGAAGCATTCACACATAAAGGACCCAGAGTGGGGGGAGGAGTCTTTTGTCTCCTTCTCCACTGTAAGAGGTGGCAAGGGAGTGTGAAACTTTCTTTGGGGGTGGGGGTACCAAAGGTGTGAAAACAGCTGTGTACTGCCTTTAGTTCCTGTAAGAGGTATGTAACTGAAGGCCATGCTAGACTCAGTTAGGGACTCTGCCCATCGTCTGCCCCGCAATGATGCATTCCTTCACCAAGCTTGGCTTCTGTTCTTGTTATTATTAAAGAATGTTAGCTACCACTGACCGCTTGTCTGGAGGCTTTATTGAATGGAAAACTTGCACAACACCTAACATCACCCTGGTTTGGAAGAATTGCTCTTGATGAGATTCCTGCTTGATTGTACTTGACAGACATTCTGTAACAGATTTGAGTTCCTCTGCAGCCCTTACAATTTATTGGTAGGGGATGGAAGAAACACGAAAAGAACCTGAAGACTATGGCAGCAGTGGGATTCGAACCCACGCCTCCGAAGAGACTGGAGCCTAAATCCAGCACCTTAGACCGCTCGGTCATGCTACCATTGCGAGTGAGGACCTCATCGCAAAAAACTAGACAGTAAAACTTGAAAAAGTGCAGCACAAAATAGGAGCTCAGAACATTCAGTGATGCTCTTACTGTTGTAGAAAAACATGTTTAATACTTTTTGGACACAAAAACATCTGCCTGTCCTGGTTAAAACCTGTTCATCAACCCTGATTAACAATGGGCTCTTGGCTCAGTTTCATCATTGCCCATATGCAACTTGTCATAAGCACTGATCAACAGGCAGGATCACCATTCACAGAGAGTCAAGGAACGGTTGCAATCACAGCATTGTAAGATGGCAAAAGACGTACCCTTAATGCACCCACCCTTGTTTCAAAGAAGCTCATTTGATTTTCACATAAACAGCCACCTTGACTCGCCGCTCATAATTGCAGGCCTGCTTTTGTACATCCTCATCACTGAAGACTGTACAGTCCTGATCTGAACCGTTATGCCATGTGCTTAGCTGATGTTTGCCTTCAGCCAACAACTTTGCCCCATTTAATCCATCGTGGGATTAACACAAAGAACACATTGGCTTGTGGGCACATTAAAGACATGTTCCCATACCGGGAGTTGAACCCGGGTCGCCTGGGTGAAAACCAGGAATCCTAACCGCTAGACCATATGGGATTGGTTTGGTAATGCGCCACTGTCGTGCTCGTGCTGCTGGGTTAGAACCAGGCATTCTAGCCGCTAGACCATATGGGACTGCTCCACTGTCATGAAATCAAGGATACTCTTGTCACTCTGCAGCCTTGGTGAGACCAACATAGCAGCACCTTAATCAATTCTCCAGCAGTTGCAGGTTCTGCTCAAAAGCACATTACAAGGGAGTGGACTGGACTTGAAGCACACTTGAGTGGCATGTGGGAAAGTCCACTAACCAGTCAGTGATGAGACCATGAACAAAAAGACATGAAAAACATGCAAGTTGTAAATGACTTTACAGCACGTGCCTAATGTGGTTTGGAAGAATTGCTCCTGATGGGTTTCCTGCATGTTTGGACTTGACAGACATTCTATAACAGATTTGATTTCCACTGCAGCCCTTACAATTTATTGGTAAGGCATGGAAGAAACAAAACTTTGCCGCTAGAACACTATGGCAGCAGTGGGATTCGAACCCACGCCTCCGAAGAGACTGGAGCCTTAATCCAGCACCTTAGACCGCTCGGTCATGCTACCAATGCGAGTAAGGACCTCATCGCAAAAATCTAGATAGTAAAACTTGAAAAGTGCAGCACAAAATAGAAGCCCAGAACATTCAGTGATGCTCTTGCTGTTTTAGAAAAACATGTTTAATACTTGCCTGAATGTTTTTGGATACAATAGCATCTGCCTGCCCTGGTTAAACTCTTATTGCAGCAATAGGATTTCAACCCACATGTGTGAGGAGCCTGGAGTCTTAACCCAGATCCTTAGACCACACAATCTAACACCTTACAATGCGGTGGACTTGAAGCACACTTGAGTAGCCACTAACCAGTCAGTGTTGACACTGTGAATAAAAATATATGAAACACCTGCACATTGTAAATGACTTTTGCAAAAGAATTTCTTTTATTCATGTATTAATCGCATTATTATAAAAACAAACAATATCCTGCTCACTCTTCTGTTAATCTTCTTCTCCACTGATGCCTTACAAAAGCCGAAGCTATTGTTGCCTATCTGTACTTCAACATCATTAGTGAAAGGTCAAAATGACTGACCATGAGAGACGTGAGACCGTCTCTGGAAGGCTCTGATTCTTCTATTGAAGTTGGACTTGAAGTGGATTGGACTTGAGAGTTTTATTTCTTGAACATCTGTAAATTGTATTCAACAGATATTAACTGAAATGGAACTAGGGCAAGAGCATAGTCTCATGTAACACACACTCGTGTTACATTTGTACCACAAGGTAACCAAGTAAGTTATTACAAAGATATTCCTATTTACAACGATGGGCTAGGGAAAGGTAGAAATGAGAGTATTTAAAAAGAAGTATCAAAAGTTAACCCTGTATTCCTGAGAATTCTTTTAGAATGTTTCGAATTCACAAGAGCTATTTTAGGATTTTTGAGAGTTCTATTAGAATGTTCCAGATTCCTGAGAATCCTTTTAGGATGTTCCAAATTCCTCCAAATAATTCTCAATGACACATTGCAACACCAAGTTTTATTATAGTCACACATTGCAATAGAGTTTTCTGGGTAATTGACCAAGTCTGGTGGCATTACCTCCAAAGCTTATAGAAGTTTCTGCTAACAGCAGCTACATTGTCAGGAACAGCACCTACCAACAGATATCCTCAACAGCTCACCTCACTATCATAACCGAGCAATATTATTGTCAAATGTTGATGTTATTCACCTACAAAAACTCCTGGCTGTCCGTTGCTGTCATGGGGTGCGGAGGGTTAAATAGCAGCGCACATCTGAAAATAGCTTAACATACTCATGGTCCCTTTGTGGTTGTATAATACCTTGGTGCCACTGGATTTCAGCATGTCTCTCACACTCATACTGGTAACAGATGGTATCTCAGGATGTTTGAGGGAAGCATTCACACACAAAGGACCCAGAGTGGGGGGAGGAGTCTTTTGTCTCCTTCTCCACTGTAAGAGGTGGCAAGGGAGTGTGAAACTTTCTTTGGGGGTGGGGGTACCAAAGGTGTGAAAACAGCTGTGTACTGCCTTTAGTTCCTGTAAGAGGTATGTAACTGAAGGCCATGCTAGACTCAGTTAGGGACTCTGCCCATCGTCTGCCCCGCAATGATGCATTCCTTCACCAAGCTTGGCTTCTGTTCTTGTTATTATTAAAGAATGTTAGCTACCACTGACCGCTTGTCTGGAGGCTTTATTGAATGGAAAACTTGCACAACACCTAACATCACCCTGGTTTGGAAGAATTGCTCTTGATGAGATTCCTGCTTGATTGTACTTGACAGACATTCTGTAACAGATTTGAGTTCCACTACAGCCCTTACAATTTATTGGTAGGGGATGAGAGAAACACGAAAAGAACCTGAAGACTATGGCAGCAGTGGGATTCGAACCCACGCCTCTGAAGAGACTGGAGCCTAAATCCAGCACCTTAGACCGCTCGGTCATGCTACCATTGCGAGTGAGGACCTCATCGCAAAAATCTAGACAGTAAAACTTGAAAAAGTGCAGCACAAAATAGGAGCTCAGAACATTCAGTGATGCTCTTGTTGTTGTAGAAAAACATGTTTAATACTTTTTGGACACAAAAACATCTGCCTGTCCTGGTTAAAACCTGTTCATCAACCCTGATTAACAATGGGCTCTTGGCTCAGTTTCATCATTGTCCATATGCAACTTGTCATAAGCACTGATCAACAGGCAGGATCACCATTCACAGAGAGTCAAGGAACGGTTGCAATCACAGCATTGTAAGATGGCAAAAGACGTACCCTTAATGCACCCACCCTTGTTTCAAAGAAGCTCATTTGATTTTCACATAAACAGCCACCTTGACTCGCCGCTCATAATTGCAGGCCTGCTTTTGTACATCCTCATCACTGAAGACTGTACAGTCCTGATCTGAACCGTTATGCCATGTGCTTAGCTGATGTTTGCCTTCAGCCAACAACTTTGCCCCATTTAATCCATCGTGGGATTAACACAAAGAACACATTGGCTTGTGGGCACATTAAAGACATGTTCCCATACCGGGAGTTGAACCCGGGTCGCCTGGGTGAAAACCAGGAATCCTAACCGCTAGACCATATGGGATTGGTTTGGTAATGCGCCACTGTCGTGCTCGTGCTGCTGGGTTAGAACCAGGCATTCTAGCCGCTAGACCATATGGGACTGCTCCACTGTCATGAAATCAAGGATACTCTTGTCACTCTGCAGCCTTGGTGAGACCAACATAGCAGCACCTTAATCAATTCTCCAGCAGTTGCAGGTTCTGCTCAAAAGCACATTACAAGGGAGTGGACTGGACTTGAAGCACACTTGAGTGGCATGTGGGAAAGTCCACTAACCAGTCAGTGATGAGACCATGAACAAAAAGACATGAAAAACATGCAAGTTGTAAATGACTTTACAGCACGTGCCTAATGTGGTTTGGAAGAATTGCTCCTGATGGGTTTCCTGCATGTTTGGACTTGACAGACATTCTATAACAGATTTGATTTCCACTGCAGCCCTTACAATTTATTGGTAAGGCATGGAAGAAACAAAACTTTGCCGCTAGAACACTATGGCAGCAGTGGGATTCGAACCCACGCCTCCGAAGAGACTGGAGCCTTAATCCAGCACCTTAGACCGCTCGGTCATGCTACCAATGCGAGTAAGGACCTCATCGCAAAAATCTAGATAGTAAAACTTGAAAAGTGCAGCACAAAATAGAAGCCCAGAACATTCAGTGATGCTCTTGCTGTTTTAGAAAAACATGTTTAATACTTGCCTGAATGTTTTTGGATACAATAGCATCTGCCTGCCCTGGTTAAACTCTTATTGCAGCAATAGGATTTCAACCCACATGTGTGAGGAGCCTGGAGTCTTAACCCAGATCCTTAGACCACACAATCTAACACCTTACAATGCGGTGGACTTGAAGCACACTTGAGTAGCCACTAACCAGTCAGTGTTGACACTGTGAATAAAAATATATGAAACACCTGCACATTGTAAATGACTTTTGCAAAAGAATTTCTTTTATTCATGTATTAATCGCATTATTATAAAAACAAACAATATCCTGCTCACTCTTCTGTTAATCTTCTTCTCCACTGATGCCTTACAAAAGCCGAAGCTATTGTTGCCTATCTGTACTTCAACATCATTAGTGAAAGGTCAAAATCACTGACCATGAGAGACGTGAGACCGTCTCTGGAAGGCTTTGATTCTTCTATTGAAGTTGGACTTGAAGTGGATTGGACTTGAGAGTTTTATTTCTTGAACATCTGTAAATTGTATTCAACAGATATTAACTGAAATGGAACTAGGGCAAGAGCATAGTCTCATGTAACACACACTCGTGTTACATTTGTACCACAAGGTAACCAAGTAAGTTATTACAAAGATATTCCTATTTACAACGATGGGCTAGGGAAAGGTAGAAATGAGAGTATTTAAAAAGAAGTATCAAAAGTTAACCCTGTATTCCTGAGAATTCTTTTAGAATGTTTCGAATTCACAAGAGCTATTTTAGGATTTTTGAGAGTTCTATTAGAATGTTCCAGATTCCTGAGAATCCTTTTAGGATGTTCCAAATTCCTCCAAATAATTCTCAATGACACATTGCAACACCAAGTTTTATTATAGTCACACATTGCAATAGAGTTTTCTGGGTAATTGACCAAGTCTGGTGGCATTACCTCCAAAGCTTATAGAAGTTTCTGCTAACAGCAGCTACATTGTCAGGAACAGCACCTACCAACAGATATCCTCAACAGCTCACCTCACTATCATAACCGAGCAATATTATTGTCAAATGTTGATGTTATTCACCTACAAAAACTCCTGGCTGTCCGTTGCTGTCATGGGGTGCGGAGGGTTAAATAGCAGCGCACATCTGAAAATAGCTTAACATACTCATGGTCCCTTTGTGGTTGTATAATACCTTGGTGCCACTGGATTTCAGCATGTCTCTCACACTCATACTGGTAACAGATGGTATCTCAGGATGTTTGAGGGAAGCATTCACACACAAAGGACCCAGAGTGGGGGGAGGAGTCTTTTGTCTCCTTCTCCACTGTAAGAGGTGGCAAGGGAGTGTGAAACTTTCTTTGGGGGTGGGGGTACCAAAGGTGTGAAAACAGCTGTGTACTGCCTTTAGTTCCTGTAAGAGGTATGTAACTGAAGGCCATGCTAGACTCAGTTAGGGACTCTGCCCATCGTCTGCCCCGCAATGATGCATTCCTTCACCAAGCTTGGCTTCTGTTCTTGTTATTATTAAAGAATGTTAGCTACCACTGACCGCTTGTCTGGAGGCTTTATTGAATTGAAAACTTGCACAACACCTAACATCACCCTGGTTTGGAAGAATTGCTCTTGATGAGATTCCTGCTTGATTGTACTTGACAGACATTCTGTAACAGATTTGAGTTCCACTGCAGCCCTTACAATTTATTGGTAGGGGATGGAAGAAACACGAAAAGAACCTGAAGACTATGGCAGCAGTGGGATTCGAACCCACGCCTCTGAAGAGACTGGAGCCTAAATCCAGCACCTTAGACCGCTCGGTCATGCTACCATTGCGAGTGAGGACCTCATCGCAAAAATCTAGACAGTAAAACTTGAAAAAGTGCAGCACAAAATAGGAGCTCAGAACATTCAGTGATGCTCTTGTTGTTGTAGAAAAACATGTTTAATACTTTTTGGACACAAAAACATCTGCCTGTCCTGGTTAAAACCTGTTCATCAACCCTGATTAACAATGGGCTCTTGGCTCAGTTTCATCATTGTCCATATGCAACTTGTCATAAGCACTGATCAACAGGCAGGATCACCATTCACAGAGAGTCAAGGAACGGTTGCAATCACAGCATTGTAAGATGGCAAAAGACGTACCCTTAATGCACCCACCCTTGTTTCAAAGAAGCTCATTTGATTTTCACATAAACAGCCACCTTGACTCGCCGCTCATAATTGCAGGCCTGCTTTTGTACATCCTCATCACTGAAGACTGTACAGTCCTGATCTGAACCGTTATGCCATGTGCTTAGCTGATGTTTGCCTTCAGCCAACAACTTTGCCCCATTTAATCCATCGTGGGATTAACACAAAGAACACATTGGCTTGTGGGCACATTAAAGACATGTTCCCATACCGGGAGTTGAACCCGGGTCGCCTGGGTGAAAACCAGGAATCCTAACCGCTAGACCATATGGGATTGGTTTGGTAATGCGCCACTGTCGTGCTCGTGCTGCTGGGTTAGAACCAGGCATTCTAGCCGCTAGACCATATGGGACTGCTCCACTGTCATGAAATCAAGGATACTCTTGTCACTCTGCAGCCTTGGTGAGACCAACATAGCAGCACCTTAATCAATTCTCCAGCAGTTGCAGGTTCTGCTCAAAAGCACATTACAAGGGAGTGGACTGGACTTGAAGCACACTTGAGTGGCATGTGGGAAAGTCCACTAACCAGTCAGTGATGAGACCATGAACAAAAAGACATGAAAAACATGCAAGTTGTAAATGACTTTACAGCACGTGCCTAATGTGGTTTGGAAGAATTGCTCCTGATGGGTTTCCTGCATGTTTGGACTTGACAGACATTCTATAACAGATTTGATTTCCACTGCAGCCCTTACAATTTATTGGTAAGGCATGGAAGAAACAAAACTTTGCCGCTAGAACACTATGGCAGCAGTGGGATTCGAACCCACGCCTCCGAAGAGACTGGAGCCTTAATCCAGCACCTTAGACCACTCGGTCATGCTACCAATGCGAGTAAGGACCTCATCGCAAAAATCTAGATAGTAAAACTTGAAAAGTGCAGCACAAAATAGAAGCCCAGAACATTCAGTGATGCTCTTGCTGTTTTAGAAAAACATGTTTAATACTTGCCTGAATGTTTTTGGATACAATAGCATCTGCCTGCCCTGGTTAAACTCTTATTGCAGCAATAGGATTTCAACCCACATGTGTGAGGAGCCTGGAGTCTTAACCCAGATCCTTAGACCACACAATCTAACACCTTACAATGCGGTGGACTTGAAGCACACTTGAGTAGCCACTAACCAGTCAGTGTTGACACTGTGAATAAAAATATATGAAACACCTGCACATTGTAAATGACTTTTGCAAAAGAATTTCTTTTATTCATGTATTAATCGCATTATTATAAAAACAAACAATATCCTGCTCACTCTTCTGTTAATCTTCTTCTCCACTGATGCCTTACAAAAGCCGAAGCTATTGTTGCCTATCTGTACTTCAACATCATTAGTGAAAGGTCAAAATCACTGACCATGAGAGACGTGAGACCGTCTCTGGAAGGCTTTGATTCTTCTATTGAAGTTGGACTTGAAGTGGATTGGACTTGAGAGTTTTATTTCTTGAACATCTGTAAATTGTATTCAACAGATATTAACTGAAATGGAACTAGGGCAAGAGCATAGTCTCATGTAACACACACTCGTGTTACATTTGTACCACAAGGTAACCAAGTAAGTTATTACAAAGATATTCCTATTTACAACGATGGGCTAGGGAAAGGTAGAAATGAGAGTATTTAAAAAGAAGTATCAAAAGTTAACCCTGTATTCCTGAGAATTCTTTTAGAATGTTTCGAATTCACAAGAGCTATTTTAGGATTTTTGAGAGTTCTATTAGAATGTTCCAGATTCCTGAGAATCCTTTTAGGATGTTCCAAATTCCTCCAAATAATTCTCAATGACACATTGCAACACCAAGTTTTATTATAGTCACACATTGCAATAGAGTTTTCTGGGTAATTGACCAAGTCTGGTGGCATTACCTCCAAAGCTTATAGAAGTTTCTGCTAACAGCAGCTACATTGTCAGGAACAGCACCTACCAACAGATATCCTCAACAGCTCACCTCACTATCATAACCGAGCAATATTATTGTCAAATGTTGATGTTATTCACCTACAAAAACTCCTGGCTGTCCGTTGCTGTCATGGGGTGCGGAGGGTTAAATAGCAGCGCACATCTGAAAATAGCTTAACATACTCATGGTCCCTTTGTGGTTGTATAATACCTTGGTGCCACTGGATTTCAGCATGTCTCTCACACTCATACTGGTAACAGATGGTATCTCAGGATGTTTGAGGGAAGCATTCACACATAAAGGACCCAGAGTGGGGGGAGGAGTCTTTTGTCTCCTTCTCCACTGTAAGAGGTGGCAAGGGAGTGTGAAACTTTCTTTGGGGGTGGGGGTACCAAAGGTGTGAAAACAGCTGTGTACTGCCTTTAGTTCCTGTAAGAGGTATGTAACTGAAGGCCATGCTAGACTCAGTTAGGGACTCTGCCCATCGTCTGCCCCGCAATGATGCATTCCTTCACCAAGCTTGGCTTCTGTTCTTGTTATTATTAAAGAATGTTAGCTACCACTGACCGCTTGTCTGGAGGCTTTATTGAATGGAAAACTTGCACAACACCTAACATCACCCTGGTTTGGAAGAATTGCTCTTGATGAGATTCCTGCTTGATTGTACTTGACAGACATTCTGTAACAGATTTGAGTTCCACTGCAGCCCTTACAATTTATTGGTAGGGGATGGAAGAAACACGAAAAGAACCTGAAGACTATGGCAGCAGTGGGATTCGAACCCACGCCTCTGAAGAGACTGGAGCCTAAATCTAGCACCTTAGACCGCTCGGTCATGCTACCATTGCGAGTGAGGACCTCATCGCAAAAATCTAGACAGTAAAACTTGAAAAAGAGCAGCACAAAATAGGAGCTCAGAACATTCAGTGATGCTCTTACTGTTGTAGAAAAACATGTTTAATACTTTTTGGACACAAAAACATCTGCCTGTCCTGGTTAAAACCTGTTCATCAACCCTGATTAACAATGGGCTCTTGGCTCAGTTTCATCATTGTCCATATGCAACTTGTCATAAGCACTGATCAACAGGCAGGATCACCATTCACAGAGAGTCAAGGAACGGTTGCAATCACAGCATTGTAAGATGGCAAAAGACGTACCCTTAATGCACCCACCCTTGTTTCAAAGAAGCTCATTTGATTTTCACATAAACAGCCACCTTGACTCGCCGCTCATAATTGCAGGCCTGCTTTTGTACATCCTCATCACTGAAGACTGTACAGTCCTGATCTGAACCGTTATGCCATGTGCTTAGCTGATGTTTGCCTTCAGCCAACAACTTTGCCCCATTTAATCCATCGTGGGATTAACACAAAGAACACATTGGCTTGTGGGCACATTAAAGACATGTTCCCATACCGGGAGTTGAACCCGGGTCGCCTGGGTGAAAACCAGGAATCCTAACCGCTAGACCATATGGGATTGGTTTGGTAATGCGCCACTGTCGTGCTCGTGCTGCTGGGTTAGAACCAGGCATTCTAGCCGCTAGACCATATGGGACTGCTCCACTGTCATGAAATCAAGGATACTCTTGTCACTCTGCAGCCTTGGTGAGACCAACATAGCAGCACCTTAATCAATTCTCCAGCAGTTGCAGGTTCTGCTCAAAAGCACATTACAAGGGAGTGGACTGGACTTGAAGCACACTTGAGTGGCATGTGGGAAAGTCCACTAACCAGTCAGTGATGAGACCATGAACAAAAAGACATGAAAAACATGCAAGTTGTAAATGACTTTACAGCACGTGCCTAATGTGGTTTGGAAGAATTGCTCCTGATGGGTTTCCTGCATGTTTGGACTTGACAGACATTCTATAACAGATTTGATTTCCACTGCAGCCCTTACAATTTATTGGTAAGGCATGGAAGAAACAAAACTTTGCCGCTAGAACACTATGGCAGCAGTGGGATTCGAACCCACGCCTCTGAAGAGACTGGAGCCTTAATCCAGCACCTTAGACCGCTCGGTCATGCTACCAATGCGAGTAAGGACCTCATCGCAAAAATCTAGATAGTAAAACTTGAAAAGTGCAGCACAAAATAGAAGCCCAGAACATTCAGTGATGCTCTTGCTGTTTTAGAAAAACATGTTTAATACTTGCCTGAATGTTTTTGGATACAATAGCATCTGCCTGCCCTGGTTAAACTCTTATTGCAGCAATAGGATTTCAACCCACATGTGTGAGGAGCCTGGAGTCTTAACCCAGATCCTTAGACCACACAATCTAACACCTTACAATGCGGTGGACTTGAAGCACACTTGAGTAGCCACTAACCAGTCAGTGTTGACACTGTGAATAAAAATATATGAAACACCTGCACATTGTAAATGACTTTTGCAAAAGAATTTCTTTTATTCATGTATTAATCGCATTATTATAAAAACAAACAATATCCTGCTCACTCTTCTGTTAATCTTCTTCTCCACTGATGCCTTACAAAAGCCGAAGCTATTGTTGCCTATCTGTACTTCAACATCATTAGTGAAAGGTCAAAATGACTGACCATGAGAGACGTGAGACCGTCTCTGGAAGGCTCTGATTCTTCTATTGAAGTTGGACTTGAAGTGGATTGGACTTGAGAGTTTTATTTCTTGAACATCTGTAAATTGTATTCAACAGATATTAACTGAAATGGAACTAGGGCAAGAGCATAGTCTCATGTAACACACACTCGTGTTACATTTGTACCACAAGGTAACCAAGTAAGTTATTACAAAGATATTCCTATTTACAACGATGGGCTAGGGAAAGGTAGAAATGAGAGTATTTAAAAAGAAGTATCAAAAGTTAACCCTGTATTCCTGAGAATTCTTTTAGAATGTTTCGAATTCACAAGAGCTATTTTAGGATTTTTGAGAGTTCTATTAGAATGTTCCAGATTCCTGAGAATCCTTTTAGGATGTTCCAAATTCCTCCAAATAATTCTCAATGACACATTGCAACACCAAGTTTTATTATAGTCACACATTGCAATAGAGTTTTCTGGGTAATTGACCAAGTCTGGTGGCATTACCTCCAAAGCTTATAGAAGTTTCTGCTAACAGCAGCTACATTGTCAGGAACAGCACCTACCAACAGATATCCTCAACAGCTCACCTCACTATCATAACCGAGCAATATTATTGTCAAATGTTGATGTTATTCACCTACAAAAACTCCTGGCTGTCCGTTGCTGTCATGGGGTGCGGAGGGTTAAATAGCAGCGCACATCTGAAAATAGCTTAACATACTCATGGTCCCTTTGTGGTTGTATAATACCTTGGTGCCACTGGATTTCAGCATGTCTCTCACACTCATACTGGTAACAGATGGTATCTCAGGATGTTTGAGGGAAGCATTCACACACAAAGGACCCAGAGTGGGGGGAGGAGTCTTTTGTCTCCTTCTCCACTGTAAGAGGTGGCAAGGGAGTGTGAAACTTTCTTTGGGGGTGGGGGTACCAAAGGTGTGAAAACAGCTGTGTACTGCCTTTAGTTCCTGTAAGAGGTATGTAACTGAAGGCCATGCTAGACTCAGTTAGGGACTCTGCCCATCGTCTGCCCCGCAATGATGCATTCCTTCACCAAGCTTGGATTCTGTTCTTGTTATTATTAAAGAATATTAGCTACCACTGACCGCTTGTCTGGAGGCTTTATTGAATTGAAAACTTGCACAACACCTAACATCACCCTGGTTTGGAAGAATTGCTCTTGATGAGATTCCTGCTTGATTGTACTTGACAGACATTCTGTAACAGATTTGAGTTCCACTGCAGCCCTTACAATTTATTGGTAGGGGATGGAAGAAACACGAAAAGAACCTGAAGACTATGGCAGCAGTGGGATTCGAACCCACGCCTCTGAAGAGACTGGAGCCTAAATCCAGCACCTTAGACCGCTCGGTCATGCTACCATTGCGAGTGAGGACCTCATCGCAAAAATCTAGACAGTAAAACTTGAAAAAGTGCAGCACAAAATAGGAGCTCAGAACATTCAGTGATGCTCTTGTTGTTGTAGAAAAACATGTTTAATACTTTTTGGACACAAAAACATCTGCCTGTCCTGGTTAAAACCTGTTCATCAACCCTGATTAACAATGGGCTCTTGGCTCAGTTTCATCATTGTCCATATGCAACTTGTCATAAGCACTGATCAACAGGCAGGATCACCATTCACAGAGAGTCAAGGAACGGTTGCAATCACAGCATTGTAAGATGGCAAAAGACGTACCCTTAATGCACCCACCCTTGTTTCAAAGAAGCTCATTTGATTTTCACATAAACAGCCACCTTGACTCGCCGCTCATAATTGCAGGCCTGCTTTTGTACATCCTCATCACTGAAGACTGTACAGTCCTGATCTGAACCGTTATGCCATGTGCTTAGCTGATGTTTGCCTTCAGCCAACAACTTTGCCCCATTTAATCCATCGTGGGATTAACACAAAGAACACATTGGCTTGTGGGCACATTAAAGACATGTTCCCATACCGGGAGTTGAACCCGGGTCGCCTGGGTGAAAACCAGGAATCCTAACCGCTAGACCATATGAGATTGGTTTGGTAATGCGCCACTGTCGTGCTCGTGCTGCTGGGTTAGAACCAGGCATTCTAGCCGCTAGACCATATGGGACTGCTCCACTGTCATGAAATCAAGGATACTCTTGTCACTCTGCAGCCTTGGTGAGACCAACATAGCAGCACCTTAATCAATTCTCCAGCAGTTGCAGGTTCTGCTCAAAAGCACATTACAAGGGAGTGGACTGGACTTGAAGCACACTTGAGTGGCATGTGGGAAAGTCCACTAACCAGTCAGTGATGAGACCATGAACAAAAAGACATGAAAAACATGCAAGTTGTAAATGACTTTACAGCACGTGCCTAATGTGGTTTGGAAGAATTGCTCCTGATGGGTTTCCTGCATGTTTGGACTTGACAGACATTCTATAACAGATTTGATTTCCACTGCAGCCCTTACAATTTATTGGTAAGGCATGGAAGAAACAAAACTTTGCCGCTAGAACACTATGGCAGCAGTGGGATTCGAACCCACGCCTCCGAAGAGACTGGAGCCTTAATCCAGCACCTTAGACCGCTCGGTCATGCTACCAATGCGAGTAAGGACCTCATCGCAAAAATCTAGACAGTAAAACTTGAAAAGTGCAGCACAAAATAGAAGCCCAGAACATTCAGTGATGCTCTTGCTGTTTTAGAAAAACATGTTTAATACTTGCCTGAATGTTTTTGGATACAATAGCATCTGCCTGCCCTGGTTAAACTCTTATTGCAGCAATAGGATTTCAACCCACATGTGTGAGGAGCCTGGAGTCTTAACCCAGATCCTTAGACCACACAATCTAACACCTTACAATGCGGTGGACTTGAAGCACACTTGAGTAGCCACTAACCAGTCAGTGTTGACACTGTGAATAAAAATATATGAAACACCTGCACATTGTAAATGACTTTTGCAAAAGAATTTCTTTTATTCATGTATTAATCGCATTATTATAAAAACAAACAATATCCTGCTCACTCTTCTGTTAATCTTCTTCTCCACTGATGCCTTACAAAAGCCGAAGCTATTGTTGCCTATCTGTACTTCAACATCATTAGTGAAAGGTCAAAATGACTGACCATGAGAGACGTGAGACCGTCTCTGGAAGGCTCTGATTCTTCTATTGAAGTTGGACTTGAAGTGGATTGGACTTGAGAGTTTTATTTCTTGAACATCTGTAAATTGTATTCAACAGATATTAACTGAAATGGAACTAGGGCAAGAGCATAGTCTCATGTAACACACACTCGTGTTACATTTGTACCACAAGGTAACCAAGTAAGTTATTACAAAGATATTCCTATTTACAACGATGGGCTAGGGAAAGGTAGAAATGAGAGTATTTAAAAAGAAGTATCAAAAGTTAACCCTGTATTCCTGAGAATTCTTTTAGAATGTTTCGAATTCACAAGAGCTATTTTAGGATTTTTGAGAGTTCTATTAGAATGTTCCAGATTCCTGAGAATCCTTTTAGGATGTTCCAAATTCCTCCAAATAATTCTCAATGACACATTGCAACACCAAGTTTTATTATAGTCACACATTGCAATAGAGTTTTCTGGGTAATTGACCAAGTCTGGTGGCATTACCTCCAAAGCTTATAGAAGTTTCTGCTAACAGCAGCTACATTGTCAGGAACAGCACCTACCAACAGATATCCTCAACAGCTCACCTCACTATCATAACCGAGCAATATTATTGTCAAATGTTGATGTTATTCACCTACAAAAACTCCTGGCTGTCCGTTGCTGTCATGGGGTGCGGAGGGTTAAATAGCAGCGCACATCTGAAAATAGCTTAACATACTCATGGTCCCTTTGTGGTTGTATAATACCTTGGTGCCACTGGATTTCAGCATGTCTCTCACACTCATACTGGTAACAGATGGTATCTCAGGATGTTTGAGGGAAGCATTCACACACAAAGGACCCAGAGTGGGGGGAGGAGTCTTTTGTCTCCTTCTCCACTGTAAGAGGTGGCAAGGGAGTGTGAAACTTTCTTTGGGGGTGGGGGTACCAAAGGTGTGAAAACAGCTGTGTACTGCCTTTAGTTCCTGTAAGAGGTATGTAACTGAAGGCCATGCTAGACTCAGTTAGGGACTCTGCCCATCGTCTGCCCCGCAATGATGCATTCCTTCACCAAGCTTGGCTTCTGTTCTTGTTATTATTAAAGAATGTTAGCTACCACTGACCGCTTGTCTGGAGGCTTTATTGAATGGAAAACTTGCACAACACCTAACATCACCCTGGTTTGGAAGAATTGCTCTTGATGAGATTCCTGCTTGATTGTACTTGACAGACATTCTGTAACAGATTTGAGTTCCACTACAGCCCTTACAATTTATTGGTAGGGGATGGAAGAAACACGAAAAGAACCTGAAGACTATGGCAGCAGTGGGATTCGAACCCACGCCTCTGAAGAGACTGGAGCCTAAATCCAGCACCTTAGACCGCTCGGTCATGCTACCATTGCGAGTGAGGACCTCATCGCAAAAATCTAGACAGTAAAACTTGAAAAAGTGCAGCACAAAATAGGAGCTCAGAACATTCAGTGATGCTCTTGTTGTTGTAGAAAAACATGTTTAATACTTTTTGGACACAAAAACATCTGCCTGTCCTGGTTAAAACCTGTTCATCAACCCTGATTAACAATGGGCTCTTGGCTCAGTTTCATCATTGTCCATATGCAACTTGTCATAAGCACTGATCAACAGGCAGGATCACCATTCACAGAGAGTCAAGGAACGGTTGCAATCACAGCATTGTAAGATGGCAAAAGACGTACCCTTAATGCACCCACCCTTGTTTCAAAGAAGCTCATTTGATTTTCACATAAACAGCCACCTTGACTCGCCGCTCATAATTGCAGGCCTGCTTTTGTACATCCTCATCACTGAAGACTGTACAGTCCTGATCTGAACCGTTATGCCATGTGCTTAGCTGATGTTTGCCTTCAGCCAACAACTTTGCCCCATTTAATCCATCGTGGGATTAACACAAAGAACACATTGGCTTGTGGGCACATTAAAGACATGTTCCCATACCGGGAGTTGAACCCGGGTCGCCTGGGTGAAAACCAGGAATCCTAACCGCTAGACCATATGGGATTGGTTTGGTAATGCGCCACTGTCGTGCTCGTGCTGCTGGGTTAGAACCAGGCATTCTAGCCGCTAGACCATATGGGACTGCTCCACTGTCATGAAATCAAGGATACTCTTGTCACTCTGCAGCCTTGGTGAGACCAACATAGCAGCACCTTAATCAATTCTCCAGCAGTTGCAGGTTCTGCTCAAAAGCACATTACAAGGGAGTGGACTGGACTTGAAGCACACTTGAGTGGCATGTGGGAAAGTCCACTAACCAGTCAGTGATGAGACCATGAACAAAAAGACATGAAAAACATGCAAGTTGTAAATGACTTTACAGCACGTGCCTAATGTGGTTTGGAAGAATTGCTCCTGATGGGTTTCCTGCATGTTTGGACTTGACAGACATTCTATAACAGATTTGATTTCCACTGCAGCCCTTACAATTTATTGGTAAGGCATGGAAGAAACAAAACTTTGCCGCTAGAACACTATGGCAGCAGTGGGATTCGAACCCACGCCTCCGAAGAGACTGGAGCCTTAATCCAGCACCTTAGACCGCTCGGTCATGCTACCAATGCGAGTAAGGACCTCATCGCAAAAATCTAGATAGTAAAACTTGAAAAGTGCAGCACAAAATAGAAGCCCAGAACATTCAGTGATGCTCTTGCTGTTTTAGAAAAACATGTTTAATACTTGCCTGAATGTTTTTGGATACAATAGCATCTGCCTGCCCTGGTTAAACTCTTATTGCAGCAATAGGATTTCAACCCACATGTGTGAGGAGCCTGGAGTCTTAACCCAGCTCCTTAGACCACACAATCTAACACCTTACAATGCGGTGGACTTGAAGCACACTTGAGTAGCCACTAACCAGTCAGTGTTGACACTGTGAATAAAAATATATGAAACACCTGCACATTGTAAATGACTTTTGCAAAAGAATTTCTTTTATTCATGTATTAATCGCATTATTATAAAAACAAACAATATCCTGCTCACTCTTCTGTTAATCTTCTTCTCCACTGATGCCTTACAAAAGCCGAAGCTATTGTTGCCTATCTGTACTTCAACATCATTAGTGAAAGGTCAAAATCACTGACCATGAGAGACGTGAGACCGTCTCTGGAAGGCTTTGATTCTTCTATTGAAGTTGGACTTGAAGTGGATTGGACTTGAGAGTTTTATTTCTTGAACATCTGTAAATTGTATTCAACAGATATTAACTGAAATGGAACTAGGGCAAGAGCATAGTCTCATGTAACACACACTCGTGTTACATTTGTACCACAAGGTAACCAAGTAAGTTATTACAAAGATATTCCTATTTACAACGATGGGCTAGGGAAAGGTAGAAATGAGAGTATTTAAAAAGAAGTATCAAAAGTTAACCCTGTATTCCTGAGAATTCTTTTAGAATGTTTCGAATTCACAAGAGCTATTTTAGGATTTTTGAGAGTTCTATTAGAATGTTCCAGATTCCTGAGAATCCTTTTAGGATGTTCCAAATTCCTCCAAATAATTCTCAATGACACATTGCAACACCAAGTTTTATTATAGTCACACATTGCAATAGAGTTTTCTGGGTAATTGACCAAGTCTGGTGGCATTACCTCCAAAGCTTATAGAAGTTTCTGCTAACAGCAGCTACATTGTCAGGAACAGCACCTACCAACAGATATCCTCAACAGCTCACCTCACTATCATAACCGAGCAATATTATTGTCAAATGTTGATGTTATTCACCTACAAAAACTCCTGGCTGTCCGTTGCTGTCATGGGGTGCGGAGGGTTAAATAGCAGCGCACATCTGAAAATAGCTTAACATACTCATGGTCCCTTTGTGGTTGTATAATACCTTGGTGCCACTGGATTTCAGCATGTCTCTCACACTCATACTGGTAACAGATGGTATCTCAGGATGTTTGAGGGAAGCATTCACACATAAAGGACCCAGAGTGGGGGGAGGAGTCTTTTGTCTCCTTCTCCACTGTAAGAGGTGGCAAGGGAGTGTGAAACTTTCTTTGGGGGTGGGGGTACCAAAGGTGTGAAAACAGCTGTGTACTGCCTTTAGTTCCTGTAAGAGGTATGTAACTGAAGGCCATGCTAGACTCAGTTAGGGACTCTGCCCATCGTCTGCCCCGCAATGATGCATTCCTTCACCAAGCTTGGCTTCTGTTCTTGTTATTATTAAAGAATGTTAGCTACCACTGACCGCTTGTCTGGAGGCTTTATTGAATGGAAAACTTGCACAACACCTAACATCACCCTGGTTTGGAAGAATTGCTCTTGATGAGATTCCTGCTTGATTGTACTTGACAGACATTCTGTAACAGATTTGAGTTCCACTGCAGCCCTTACAATTTATTGGTAGGGGATGGAAGAAACACGAAAAGAACCTGAAGACTATGGCAGCAGTGGGATTCGAACCCACGCCTCTGAAGAGACTGGAGCCTAAATCCAGCACCTTAGACCGCTCGGTCATGCTACCATTGCGAGTGAGGACCTCATCGCAAAAATCTAGACAGTAAAACTTGAAAAAGAGCAGCACAAAATAGGAGCTCAGAACATTCAGTGATGCTCTTACTGTTGTAGAAAAACATGTTTAATACTTTTTGGACACAAAAACATCTGCCTGTCCTGGTTAAAACCTGTTCATCAACCCTGATTAACAATGGGCTCTTGGCTCAGTTTCATCATTGCCCATATGCAACTTGTCATAAGCACTGATCAACAGGCAGGATCACCATTCACAGAGAGTCAAGGAACGGTTGCAATCACAGCATTGTAAGATGGCAAAAGACGTACCCTTAATGCACCCACCCTTGTTTCAAAGAAGCTCATTTGATTTTCACATAAACAGCCACCTTGACTCGCCGCTCATAATTGCAGGCCTGCTTTTGTACATCCTCATCACTGAAGACTGTACAGTCCTGATCTGAACCGTTATGCCATGTGCTTAGCTGATGTTTGCCTTCAGCCAACAACTTTGCCCCATTTAATCCATCGTGGGATTAACACAAAGAACACATTGGCTTGTGGGCACATTAAAGACATGTTCCCATACCGGGAGTTGAACCCGGGTCGCCTGGGTGAAAACCAGGAATCCTAACCGCTAGACCATATGGGATTGGTTTGGTAATGCGCCACTGTCGTGCTCGTGCTGCTGGGTTAGAACCAGGCATTCTAGCCGCTAGACCATATGGGACTGCTCCACTGTCATGAAATCAAGGATACTCTTGTCACTCTGCAGCCTTGGTGAGACCAACATAGCAGCACCTTAATCAATTCTCCAGCAGTTGCAGGTTCTGCTCAAAAGCACATTACAAGGGAGTGGACTGGACTTGAAGCACACTTGAGTGGCATGTGGGAAAGTCCACTAACCAGTCAGTGATGAGACCATGAACAAAAAGACATGAAAAACATGCAAGTTGTAAATGACTTTACAGCACGTGCCTAATGTGGTTTGGAAGAATTGCTCCTGATGGGTTTCCTGCATGTTTGGACTTGACAGACATTCTATAACAGATTTGATTTCCACTGCAGCCCTTACAATTTATTGGTAAGGCATGGAAGAAACAAAACTTTGCCGCTAGAACACTATGGCAGCAGTGGGATTCGAACCCACGCCTCTGAAGAGACTGGAGCCTTAATCCAGCACCTTAGACCGCTCGGTCATGCTACCAATGCGAGTAAGGACCTCATCGCAAAAATCTAGATAGTAAAACTTGAAAAGTGCAGCACAAAATAGAAGCCCAGAACATTCAGTGATGCTCTTGCTGTTTTAGAAAAACATGTTTAATACTTGCCTGAATGTTTTTGGATACAATAGCATCTGCCTGCCCTGGTTAAACTCTTATTGCAGCAATAGGATTTCAACCCACATGTGTGAGGAGCCTGGAGTCTTAACCCAGATCCTTAGACCACACAATCTAACACCTTACAATGCGGTGGACTTGAAGCACACTTGAGTAGCCACTAACCAGTCAGTGTTGACACTGTGAATAAAAATATATGAAACACCTGCACATTGTAAATGACTTTTGCAAAAGAATTTCTTTTATTCATGTATTAATCGCATTATTATAAAAACAAACAATATCCTGCTCACTCTTCTGTTAATCTTCTTCTCCACTGATGCCTTACAAAAGCCGAAGCTATTGTTGCCTATCTGTACTTCAACATCATTAGTGAAAGGTCAAAATGACTGACCATGAGAGACGTGAGACCGTCTCTGGAAGGCTCTGATTCTTCTATTGAAGTTGGACTTGAAGTGGATTGGACTTGAGAGTTTTATTTCTTGAACATCTGTAAATTGTATTCAACAGATATTAACTGAAATGGAACTAGGGCAAGAGCATAGTCTCATGTAACACACACTCGTGTTACATTTGTACCACAAGGTAACCAAGTAAGTTATTACAAAGATATTCCTATTTACAACGATGGGCTAGGGAAAGGTAGAAATGAGAGTATTTAAAAAGAAGTATCAAAAGTTAACCCTGTATTCCTGAGAATTCTTTTAGAATGTTTCGAATTCACAAGAGCTATTTTAGGATTTTTGAGAGTTCTATTAGAATGTTCCAGATTCCTGAGAATCCTTTTAGGATGTTCCAAATTCCTCCAAATAATTCTCAATGACACATTGCAACACCAAGTTTTATTATAGTCACACATTGCAATAGAGTTTTCTGGGTAATTGACCAAGTCTGGTGGCATTACCTCCAAAGCTTATAGAAGTTTCTGCTAACAGCAGCTACATTGTCAGGAACAGCACCTACCAACAGATATCCTCAACAGCTCACCTCACTATCATAACCGAGCAATATTATTGTCAAATGTTGATGTTATTCACCTACAAAAACTCCTGGCTGTCCGTTGCTGTCATGGGGTGCGGAGGGTTAAATAGCAGCGCACATCTGAAAATAGCTTAACATACTCATGGTCCCTTTGTGGTTGTATAATACCTTGGTGCCACTGGATTTCAGCATGTCTCTCACACTCATACTGGTAACAGATGGTATCTCAGGATGTTTGAGGGAAGCATTCACACACAAAGGACCCAGAGTGGGGGGAGGAGTCTTTTGTCTCCTTCTCCACTGTAAGAGGTGGCAAGGGAGTGTGAAACTTTCTTTGGGGGTGGGGGTACCAAAGGTGTGAAAACAGCTGTGTACTGCCTTTAGTTCCTGTAAGAGGTATGTAACTGAAGGCCATGCTAGACTCAGTTAGGGACTCTGCCCATCGTCTGCCCCGCAATGATGCATTCCTTCACCAAGCTTGGCTTCTGTTCTTGTTATTATTAAAGAATGTTAGCTACCACTGACCGCTTGTCTGGAGGCTTTATTGAATGGAAAACTTGCACAACACCTAACATCACCCTGGTTTGGAAGAATTGCTCTTGATGAGATTCCTGCTTGATTGTACTTGACAGACATTCTGTAACAGATTTGAGTTCCACTGCAGCCCTTACAATTTATTGGTAGGGGATGAGAGAAACACGAAAAGAACCTGAAGACTATGGCAGCAGTGGGATTCGAACCCACGCCTCCGAAGAGACTGGAGCCTAAATCCAGCACCTTAGAGCGCTCGGTCATGCTACCATTGCGAGTGAGGACCTCATCGCAAAAAACTAGACAGTAAAACTTGAAAAAGTGCAGCACAAAATAGGAGCTCAGAACATTCAGTGATGCTCTTGTTGTTGTAGAAAAACATGTTTAATACTTTTTGGACACAAAAACATCTGCCTGTCCTGGTTAAAACCTGTTCATCAACCCTGATTAACAATGGGCTCTTGGCTCAGTTTCATCATTGCCCATATGCAACTTGTCATAAGCACTGATCAACAGGCAGGATCACCATTCACAGAGAGTCAAGGAACGGTTGCAATCACAGCATTGTAAGATGGCAAAAGACGTACCCTTAATGCACCCACCCTTGTTTCAAAGAAGCTCATTTGATTTTCACATAAACAGCCACCTTGACTCGCCGCTCATAATTGCAGGCCTGCTTTTGTACATCCTCATCACTGAAGACTGTACAGTCCTGATCTGAACCGTTATGCCATGTGCTTAGCTGATGTTTGCCTTCAGCCAACAACTTTGCCCCATTTAATCCATCGTGGGATTAACACAAAGAACACATTGGCTTGTGGGCACATTAAAGACATGTTCCCATACCGGGAGTTGAACCCGGGTCGCCTGGGTGAAAACCAGGAATCCTAACCGCTAGACCATATGGGATTGGTTTGGTAATGCGCCACTGTCGTGCTCGTGCTGCTGGGTTAGAACCAGGCATTCTAGCCGCTAGACCATATGGGACTGCTCCACTGTCATGAAATCAAGGATACTCTTGTCACTCTGCAGCCTTGGTGAGACCAACATAGCAGCACCTTAATCAATTCTCCAGCAGTTGCAGGTTCTGCTCAAAAGCACATTACAAGGGAGTGGACTGGACTTGAAGCACACTTGAGTGGCATGTGGGAAAGTCCACTAACCAGTCAGTGATGAGACCATGAACAAAAAGACATGAAAAACATGCAAGTTGTAAATGACTTTACAGCACGTGCCTAATGTGGTTTGGAAGAATTGCTCCTGATGGGTTTCCTGCATGTTTGGACTTGACAGACATTCTATAACAGATTTGATTTCCACTGCAGCCCTTACAATTTATTGGTAAGGCATGGAAGAAACAAAACTTTGCCGCTAGAACACTATGGCAGCAGTGGGATTCAAACCCACGCCTCCGAAGAGACTGGAGCCTTAATCCAGCACCTTAGACCGCTCGGTCATGCTACCAATGCGAGTAAGGACCTCATCGCAAAAATCTAGATAGTAAAACTTGAAAAGTGCAGCACAAAATAGAAGCCCAGAACATTCAGTGATGCTCTTGCTGTTTTAGAAAAACATGTTTAATACTTGCCTGAATGTTTTTGGATACAATAGCATCTGCCTGCCCTGGTTAAACTCTTATTGCAGCAATAGGATTTCAACCCACATGTGTGAGGAGCCTGGAGTCTTAACCCAGATCCTTAGACCACACAATCTAACACCTTACAATGCGGTGGACTTGAAGCACACTTGAGTAGCCACTAACCAGTCAGTGTTGACACTGTGAATAAAAATATATGAAACACCTGCACATTGTAAATGACTTTTGCAAAAGAATTTCTTTTATTCATGTATTAATCGCATTATTATAAAAACAAACAATATCCTGCTCACTCTTCTGTTAATCTTCTTCTCCACTGATGCCTTACAAAAGCCGAAGCTATTGTTGCCTATCTGTACTTCAACATCATTAGTGAAAGGTCAAAATGACTGACCATGAGAGACGTGAGACCGTCTCTGGAAGGCTCTGATTCTTCTATTGAAGTTGGACTTGAAGTGGATTGGACTTGAGAGTTTTATTTCTTGAACATCTGTAAATTGTATTCAACAGATATTAACTGAAATGGAACTAGGGCAAGAGCATAGTCTCATGTAACACACACTCGTGTTACATTTGTACCACAAGGTAACCAAGTAAGTTATTACAAAGATATTCCTATTTACAACGATGGGCTAGGGAAAGGTAGAAATGAGAGTATTTAAAAAGAAGTATCAAAAGTTAACCCTGTATTCCTGAGAATTCTTTTAGAATGTTTCGAATTCACAAGAGCTATTTTAGGATTTTTGAGAGTTCTATTAGAATGTTCCAGATTCCTGAGAATCCTTTTAGGATGTTCCAAATTCCTCCAAATAATTCTCAATGACACATTGCAACACCAAGTTTTATTATAGTCACACATTGCAATAGAGTTTTCTGGGTAATTGACCAAGTCTGGTGGCATTACCTCCAAAGCTTATAGAAGTTTCTGCTAACAGCAGCTACATTGTCAGGAACAGCACCTACCAACAGATATCCTCAACAGCTCACCTCACTATCATAACCGAGCAATATTATTGTCAAATGTTGATGTTATTCACCTACAAAAACTCCTGGCTGTCCGTTGCTGTCATGGGGTGCGGAGGGTTAAATAGCAGCGCACATCTGAAAATAGCTTAACATACTCATGGTCCCTTTGTGGTTGTATAATACCTTGGTGCCACTGGATTTCAGCATGTCTCTCACACTCATACTGGTAACAGATGGTATCTCAGGATGTTTGAGGGAAGCATTCACACACAAAGGACCCAGAGTGGGGGGAGGAGTCTTTTGTCTCCTTCTCCACTGTAAGAGGTGGCAAGGGAGTGTGAAACTTTCTTTGGGGGTGGGGGTACCAAAGGTGTGAAAACAGCTGTGTACTGCCTTTAGTTCCTGTAAGAGGTATGTAACTGAAGGCCATGCTAGACTCAGTTAGGGACTCTGCCCATCGTCTGCCCCGCAATGATGCATTCCTTCACCAAGCTTGGCTTCTGTTCTTGTTATTATTAAAGAATGTTAGCTACCACTGACCGCTTGTCTGGAGGCTTTATTGAATGGAAAACTTGCACAACACCTAACATCACCCTGGTTTGGAAGAATTGCTCTTGATGAGATTCCTGCTTGATTGTACTTGACAGACATTCTGTAACAGATTTGAGTTCCACTGCAGCCCTTACAATTTATTGGTAGGGGATGGAAGAAACACGAAAAGAACCTGAAGACTATGGCAGCAGTGGGATTCGAACCCACGCCTCTGAAGAGACTGGAGCCTTAATCCAGCACCTTAGACCGCTCGGTCATGCTACCAATGCGAGTAAGGACCTCATCGCAAAAATCTAGACAGTAAAACTTGAAAAGTGCAGCACAAAATAGAAGCCCAGAACATTCAGTGATGCTCTTGCTGTTTTAGAAAAACATGTTTAATACTTGCCTGAATGTTTTTGGATACAATAGCATCTGCCTGCCCTGGTTAAACTCTTATTGCAGCAATAGGATTTCAACCCACATGTGTGAGGAGCCTGGAGTCTTAACCCAGATCCTTAGACCACACAATCTAACACCTTACAATGCGGTGGACTTGAAGCACACTTGAGTAGCCACTAACCAGTCAGTGTTGACACTGTGAATAAAAATATATGAAACACCTGCACATTGTAAATGACTTTTGCAAAAGAATTTCTTTTATTCATGTATTAATCGCATTATTATAAAAACAAACAATATCCTGCTCACTCTTCTGTTAATCTTCTTCTCCACTGATGCCTTACAAAAGCCGAAGCTATTGTTGCCTATCTGTACTTCAACATCATTAGTGAAAGGTCAAAATGACTGACCATGAGAGACGTGAGACCGTCTCTGGAAGGCTCTGATTCTTCTATTGAAGTTGGACTTGAAGTGGATTGGACTTGAGAGTTTTATTTCTTGAACATCTGTAAATTGTATTCAACAGATATTAACTGAAATGGAACTAGGGCAAGAGCATAGTCTCATGTAACACACACTCGTGTTACATTTGTACCACAAGGTAACCAAGTAAGTTATTACAAAGATATTCCTATTTACAACGATGGGCTAGGGAAAGGTAGAAATGAGAGTATTTAAAAAGAAGTATCAAAAGTTAACCCTGTATTCCTGAGAATTCTTTTAGAATGTTTCGAATTCACAAGAGCTATTTTAGGATTTTTGAGAGTTCTATTAGAATGTTCCAGATTCCTGAGAATCCTTTTAGGATGTTCCAAATTCCTCCAAATAATTCTCAATGACACATTGCAACACCAAGTTTTATTATAGTCACACATTGCAATAGAGTTTTCTGGGTAATTGACCAAGTCTGGTGGCATTACCTCCAAAGCTTATAGAAGTTTCTGCTAACAGCAGCTACATTGTCAGGAACAGCACCTACCAACAGATATCCTCAACAGCTCACCTCACTATCATAACCGAGCAATATTATTGTCAAATGTTGATGTTATTCACCTACAAAAACTCCTGGCTGTCCGTTGCTGTCATGGGGTGCGGAGGGTTAAATAGCAGCGCACATCTGAAAATAGCTTAACATACTCATGGTCCCTTTGTGGTTGTATAATACCTTGGTGCCACTGGATTTCAGCATGTCTCTCACACTCATACTGGTAACAGATGGTATCTCAGGATGTTTGAGGGAAGCATTCACACACAAAGGACCCAGAGTGGGGGGAGGAGTCTTTTGTCTCCTTCTCCACTGTAAGAGGTGGCAAGGGAGTGTGAAACTTTCTTTGGGGGTGGGGGTACCAAAGGTGTGAAAACAGCTGTGTACTGCCTTTAGTTCCTGTAAGAGGTATGTAACTGAAGGCCATGCTAGACTCAGTTAGGGACTCTGCCCATCGTCTGCCCCGCAATGATGCATTCCTTCACCAAGCTTGGCTTCTGTTCTTGTTATTATTAAAGAATGTTAGCTACCACTGACCGCTTGTCTGGAGGCTTTATTGAATGGAAAACTTGCACAACACCTAACATCACCCTGGTTTGGAAGAATTGCTCTTGATGAGATTCCTGCTTGATTGTACTTGACAGACATTCTGTAACAGATTTGAGTTCCACTGCAGCCCTTACAATTTATTGGTAGGGGATGAGAGAAACACGAAAAGAACCTGAAGACTATGGCAGCAGTGGGATTCGAACCCACGCTTCCGAAGAGACTGGAGCCTAAATCCAGCACCTTAGAGCGCTCGGTCATGCTACCATTGCGAGTGAGGACCTCATCGCAAAAAACTAGACAGTAAAACTTGAAAAAGTGCAGCACAAAATAGGAGCTCAGAACATTCAGTGATGCTCTTGTTGTTGTAGAAAAACATGTTTAATACTTTTTGGACACAAAAACATCTGCCTGTCCTGGTTAAAACCTGTTCATCAACCCTGATTAACAATGGGCTCTTGGCTCAGTTTCATCATTGCCCATATGCAACTTGTCATAAGCACTGATCAACAGGCAGGATCACCATTCACAGAGAGTCAAGGAACGGTTGCAATCACAGCATTGTAAGATGGCAAAAGACGTACCCTTAATGCACCCACCCTTGTTTCAAAGAAGCTCATTTGATTTTCACATAAACAGCCACCTTGACTCGCCGCTCATAATTGCAGGCCTGCTTTTGTACATCCTCATCACTGAAGACTGTACAGTCCTGATCTGAACCGTTATGCCATGTGCTTAGCTGATGTTTGCCTTCAGCCAACAACTTTGCCCCATTTAATCCATCGTGGGATTAACACAAAGAACACATTGGCTTGTGGGCACATTAAAGACATGTTCCCATACCGGGAGTTGAACCCGGGTCACCTGGGTGAAAACCAGGAATCCTAACCGCTAGACCATATGGGATTGGTTTGGTAATGCGCCACTGTCGTGCTCGTGCTGCTGGGTTAGAACCAGGCATTCTAGCCGCTAGACCATATGGGACTGCTCCACTGTCATGAAATCAAGGATACTCTTGTCACTCTGCAGCCTTGGTGAGACCAACATAGCAGCACCTTAATCAATTCTCCAGCAGTTGCAGGTTCTGCTCAAAAGCACATTACAAGGGAGTGGACTGGACTTGAAGCACACTTGAGTGGCATGTGGGAAAGTCCACTAACCAGTCAGTGATGAGACCATGAACAAAAAGACATGAAAAACATGCAAGTTGTAAATGACTTTACAGCACGTGCCTAATGTGGTTTGGAAGAATTGCTCCTGATGGGTTTCCTGCATGTTTGGACTTGACAGACATTCTATAACAGATTTGATTTCCACTGCAGCCCTTACAATTTATTGGTAAGGCATGGAAGAAACAAAACTTTGCCGCTAGAACACTATGGCAGCAGTGGGATTCGAACCCACGCCTCCGAAGAGACTGGAGCCTTAATCCAGCACCTTAGACCGCTCGGTCATGCTACCAATGCGAGTAAGGACCTCATCGCAAAAATCTAGATAGTAAAACTTGAAAAGTGCAGCACAAAATAGAAGCCCAGAACATTCAGTGATGCTCTTGCTGTTTTAGAAAAACATGTTTAATACTTGCCTGAATGTTTTTGGATACAATAGCATCTGCCTGCCCTGGTTAAACTCTTATTGCAGCAATAGGATTTCAACCCACATGTGTGAGGAGCCTGGAGTCTTAACCCAGATCCTTAGACCACACAATCTAACACCTTACAATGCGGTGGACTTGAAGCACACTTGAGTAGCCACTAACCAGTCAGTGTTGACACTGTGAATAAAAATATATGAAACACCTGCACATTGTAAATGACTTTTGCAAAAGAATTTCTTTTATTCATGTATTAATCGCATTATTATAAAAACAAACAATATCCTGCTCACTCTTCTGTTAATCTTCTTCTCCACTGATGCCTTACAAAAGCCGAAGCTATTGTTGCCTATCTGTACTTCAACATCATTAGTGAAAGGTCAAAATGACTGACCATGAGAGACGTGAGACCGTCTCTGGAAGGCTCTGATTCTTCTATTGAAGTTGGACTTGAAGTGGATTGGACTTGAGAGTTTTATTTCTTGAACATCTGTAAATTGTATTCAACAGATATTAACTGAAATGGAACTAGGGCAAGAGCATAGTCTCATGTAACACACACTCGTGTTACATTTGTACCACAAGGTAACCAAGTAAGTTATTACAAAGATATTCCTATTTACAACGATGGGCTAGGGAAAGGTAGAAATGAGAGTATTTAAAAAGAAGTATCAAAAGTTAACCCTGTATTCCTGAGAATTCTTTTAGAATGTTTCGAATTCACAAGAGCTATTTTAGGATTTTTGAGAGTTCTATTAGAATGTTCCAGATTCCTGAGAATCCTTTTAGGATGTTCCAAATTCCTCCAAATAATTCTCAATGACACATTGCAACACCAAGTTTTATTATAGTCACACATTGCAATAGAGTTTTCTGGGTAATTGACCAAGTCTGGTGGCATTACCTCCAAAGCTTATAGAAGTTTCTGCTAACAGCAGCTACATTGTCAGGAACAGCACCTACCAACAGATATCCTCAACAGCTCACCTCACTATCATAACCGAGCAATATTATTGTCAAATGTTGATGTTATTCACCTACAAAAACTCCTGGCTGTCCGTTGCTGTCATGGGGTGCGGAGGGTTAAATAGCAGCGCACATCTGAAAATAGCTTAACATACTCATGGTCCCTTTGTGGTTGTATAATACCTTGGTGCCACTGGATTTCAGCATGTCTCTCACACTCATACTGGTAACAGATGGTATCTCAGGATGTTTGAGGGAAGCATTCACACACAAAGGACCCAGAGTGGGGGGAGGAGTCTTTTGTCTCCTTCTCCACTGTAAGAGGTGGCAAGGGAGTGTGAAACTTTCTTTGGGGGTGGGGGTACCAAAGGTGTGAAAACAGCTGTGTACTGCCTTTAGTTCCTGTAAGAGGTATGTAACTGAAGGCCATGCTAGACTCAGTTAGGGACTCTGCCCATCGTCTGCCCCGCAATGATGCATTCCTTCACCAAGCTTGGCTTCTGTTCTTGTTATTATTAAAGAATGTTAGCTACCACTGACCGCTTGTCTGGAGGCTTTATTGAATGGAAAACTTGCACAACACCTAACATCACCCTGGTTTGGAAGAATTGCTCTTGATGAGATTCCTGCTTGATTGTACTTGACAGACATTCTGTAACAGATTTGAGTTCCACTGCAGCCCTTACAATTTATTGGTAGGGGATGGAAGAAACACGAAAAGAACCTGAAGACTATGGCAGCAGTGGGATTCGAACCCACGCCTCTGAAGAGACTGGAGCCTAAATCCAGCACCTTAGACCGCTCGGTCATGCTACCATTGCGAGTGAGGACCTCATCGCAAAAATCTAGACAGTAAAACTTGAAAAAGTGCAGCACAAAATAGGAGCTCAGAACATTCAGTGATGCTCTTGTTGTTGTAGAAAAACATGTTTAATACTTTTTGGACACAAAAACATCTGCCTGTCCTGGTTAAAACCTGTTCATCAACCCTGATTAACAATGGGCTCTTGGCTCAGTTTCATCATTGTCCATATGCAACTTGTCATAAGCACTGATCAACAGGCAGGATCACCATTCACAGAGAGTCAAGGAACGGTTGCAATCACAGCATTGTAAGATGGCAAAAGACGTACCCTTAATGCACCCACCCTTGTTTCAAAGAAGCTCATTTGATTTTCACATAAACAGCCACCTTGACTCGCCGCTCATAATTGCAGGCCTGCTTTTGTACATCCTCATCACTGAAGACTGTACAGTCCTGATCTGAACCGTTATGCCATGTGCTTAGCTGATGTTTGCCTTCAGCCAACAACTTTGCCCCATTTAATCCATCGTGGGATTAACACAAAGAACACATTGGCTTGTGGGCACATTAAAGACATGTTCCCATACCGGGAGTTGAACCCGGGTCGCCTGGGTGAAAACAAGGAATCCTAACCGCTAGACCACATGGGATTGGTTTGGTAATGCGCCACTGTCGTGCTCGTGCTGCTGGGTTAGAACCAGGCATTCTAGCCGCTAGACCATATGGGACTGCTCCACTGTCATGAAATCAAGGATACTCTTGTCACTCTGCAGCCTTGGTGAGACCAACATAGCAGCACCTTAATCAATTCTCCAGCAGTTGCAGGTTCTGCTCAAAAGCACATTACAAGGGAGTGGACTGGACTTGAAGCACACTTGAGTGGCATGTGGGAAAGTCCACTAACCAGTCAGTGATGAGACCATGAACAAAAAGACATGAAAAACATGCAAGTTGTAAATGACTTTACAGCACGTGCCTAATGTGGTTTGGAAGAATTGCTCCTGATGGGTTTCCTGCATGTTTGGACTTGACAGACATTCTATAACAGATTTGATTTCCACTGCAGCCCTTACAATTTATTGGTAAGGCATGGAAGAAACAAAACTTTGCCGCTAGAACACTATGGCAGCAGTGGGATTCGAACCCACGCCTCCGAAGAGACTGGAGCCTTAATCCAGCACCTTAGACCGCTCGGTCATGCTACCAATGCGAGTAAGGACCTCATCGCAAAAATCTAGATAGTAAAACTTGAAAAGTGCAGCACAAAATAGAAGCCCAGAACATTCAGTGATGCTCTTGCTGTTTTAGAAAAACATGTTTAATACTTGCCTGAATGTTTTTGGATACAATAGCATCTGCCTGCCCTGGTTAAACTCTTATTGCAGCAATAGGATTTCAACCCACATGTGTGAGGAGCCTGGAGTCTTAACCCAGCTCCTTAGACCACACAATCTAACACCTTACAATGCGGTGGACTTGAAGCACACTTGAGTAGCCACTAACCAGTCAGTGTTGACACTGTGAATAAAAATATATGAAACACCTGCACATTGTAAATGACTTTTGCAAAAGAATTTCTTTTATTCATGTATTAATCGCATTATTATAAAAACAAACAATATCCTGCTCACTCTTCTGTTAATCTTCTTCTCCACTGATGCCTTACAAAAGCCGAAGCTATTGTTGCCTATCTGTACTTCAACATCATTAGTGAAAGGTCAAAATGACTGACCATGAGAGACGTGAGACCGTCTCTGGAAGGCTTTGATTCTTCTATTGAAGTTGGACTTGAAGTGGATTGGACTTGAGAGTTTTATTTCTTGAACATCTGTAAATTGTATTCAACAGATATTAACTGAAATGGAACTAGGGCAAGAGCATAGTCTCATGTAACACACACTCGTGTTACATTTGTACCACAAGGTAACCAAGTAAGTTATTACAAAGATATTCCTATTTACAACGATGGGCTAGGGAAAGGTAGAAATGAGAGTATTTAAAAAGAAGTATCAAAAGTTAACCCTGTATTCCTGAGAATTCTTTTAGAATGTTTCGAATTCACAAGAGCTATTTTAGGATTTTTGAGAGTTCTATTAGAATGTTCCAGATTCCTGAGAATCCTTTTAGGATGTTCCAAATTCCTCCAAATAATTCTCAATGACACATTGCAACACCAAGTTTTATTATAGTCACACATTGCAATAGAGTTTTCTGGGTAATTGACCAAGTCTGGTGGCATTACCTCCAAAGCTTATAGAAGTTTCTGCTAACAGCAGCTACATTGTCAGGAACAGCACCTACCAACAGATATCCTCAACAGCTCACCTCACTATCATAACCGAGCAATATTATTGTCAAATGTTGATGTTATTCACCTACAAAAACTCCTGGCTGTCCGTTGCTGTCATGGGGTGCGGAGGGTTAAATAGCAGCGCACATCTGAAAATAGCTTAACATACTCATGGTCCCTTTGTGGTTGTATAATACCTTGGTGCCACTGGATTTCAGCATGTCTCTCACACTCATACTGGTAACAGATGGTATCTCAGGATGTTTGAGGGAAGCATTCACACACAAAGGACCCAGAGTGGGGGGAGGAGTCTTTTGTCTCCTTCTCCACTGTAAGAGGTGGCAAGGGAGTGTGAAACTTTCTTTGGGGGTGGGGGTACCAAAGGTGTGAAAACAGCTGTGTACTGCCTTTAGTTCCTGTAAGAGGTATGTAACTGAAGGCCATGCTAGACTCAGTTAGGGACTCTGCCCATCGTCTGCCCCGCAATGATGCATTCCTTCACCAAGCTTGGCTTCTGTTCTTGTTATTATTAAAGAATGTTAGCTACCACTGACCGCTTGTCTGGAGGCTTTATTGAATGGAAAACTTGCACAACACCTAACATCACCCTGGTTTGGAAGAATTGCTCTTGATGAGATTCCTGCTTGATTGTACTTGACAGACATTCTGTAACAGATTTGAGTTCCACTGCAGCCCTTACAATTTATTGGTAGGGGATGGAAGAAACACGAAAAGAACCTGAAGACTATGGCAGCAGTGGGATTCGAACCCACGCCTCTGAAGAGACTGGAGCCTAAATCCAGCACCTTAGACCGCTCGGTCATGCTACCATTGCGAGTGAGGACCTCATCGCAAAAATCTAGACAGTAAAACTTGAAAAAGTGCAGCACAAAATAGGAGCTCAGAACATTCAGTGATGCTCTTGTTGTTGTAGAAAAACATGTTTAATACTTTTTGGACACAAAAACATCTGCCTGTCCTGGTTAAAACCTGTTCATCAACCCTGATTAACAATGGGCTCTTGGCTCAGTTTCATCATTGCCCATATGCAACTTGTCATAAGCACTGATCAACAGGCAGGATCACCATTCACAGAGAGTCAAGGAACGGTTGCAATCACAGCATTGTAAGATGGCAAAAGACGTACCCTTAATGCACCCACCCTTGTTTCAAAGAAGCTCATTTGATTTTCACATAAACAGCCACCTTGACTCGCCGCTCATAATTGCAGGCCTGCTTTTGTACATCCTCATCACTGAAGACTGTACAGTCCTGATCTGAACCGTTATGCCATGTGCTTAGCTGATGTTTGCCTTCAGCCAACAACTTTGCCCCATTTAATCCATCGTGGGATTAACACAAAGAACACATTGGCTTGTGGGCACATTAAAGACATGTTCCCATACCGGGAGTTGAACCCGGGTCGCCTGGGTGAAAACCAGGAATCCTAACCGCTAGACCATATGGGATTGGTTTGGTAATGCGCCACTGTCGTGCTCGTGCTGCTGGGTTAGAACCAGGCATTCTAGCCGCTAGACCATATGGGACTGCTCCACTGTCATGAAATCAAGGATACTCTTGTCACTCTGCAGCCTTGGTGAGACCAACATAGCAGCACCTTAATCAATTCTCCAGCAGTTGCAGGTTCTGCTCAAAAGCACATTACAAGGGAGTGGACTGGACTTGAAGCACACTTGAGTGGCATGTGGGAAAGTCCACTAACCAGTCAGTGATGAGACCATGAACAAAAAGACATGAAAAACATGCAAGTTGTAAATGACTTTACAGCACGTGCCTAATGTGGTTTGGAAGAATTGCTCCTGATGGGTTTCCTGCATGTTTGGACTTGACAGACATTCTATAACAGATTTGATTTCCACTGCAGCCCTTACAATTTATTGGTAAGGCATGGAAGAAACAAAACTTTGCCGCTAGAACACTATGGCAGCAGTGGGATTCGAACCCACGCCTCCGAAGAGACTGGAGCCTTAATCCAGCACCTTAGACCGCTCGGTCATGCTACCAATGCGAGTAAGGACCTCATCGCAAAAATCTAGATAGTAAAACTTGAAAAGTGCAGCACAAAATAGAAGCCCAGAACATTCAGTGATGCTCTTGCTGTTTTAGAAAAACATGTTTAATACTTGCCTGAATGTTTTTGGATACAATAGCATCTGCCTGCCCTGGTTAAACTCTTATTGCAGCAATAGGATTTCAACCCACATGTGTGAGGAGCCTGGAGTCTTAACCCAGATCCTTAGACCACACAATCTAACACCTTACAATGCGGTGGACTTGAAGCACACTTGAGTAGCCACTAACCAGTCAGTGTTGACACTGTGAATAAAAATATATGAAACACCTGCACATTGTAAATGACTTTTGCAAAAGAATTTCTTTTATTCATGTATTAATCGCATTATTATAAAAACAAACAATATCCTGCTCACTCTTCTGTTAATCTTCTTCTCCACTGATGCCTTACAAAAGCCGAAGCTATTGTTGCCTATCTGTACTTCAACATCATTAGTGAAAGGTCAAAATGACTGACCATGAGAGACGTGAGACCGTCTCTGGAAGGCTCTGATTCTTCTATTGAAGTTGGACTTGAAGTGGATTGGACTTGAGAGTTTTATTTCTTGAACATCTGTAAATTGTATTCAACAGATATTAACTGAAATGGAACTAGGGCAAGAGCATAGTCTCATGTAACACACACTCGTGTTACATTTGTACCACAAGGTAACCAAGTAAGTTATTACAAAGATATTCCTATTTACAACGATGGGCTAGGGAAAGGTAGAAATGAGAGTATTTAAAAAGAAGTATCAAAAGTTAACCCTGTATTCCTGAGAATTCTTTTAGAATGTTTCGAATTCACAAGAGCTATTTTAGGATTTTTGAGAGTTCTATTAGAATGTTCCAGATTCCTGAGAATCCTTTTAGGATGTTCCAAATTCCTCCAAATAATTCTCAATGACACATTGCAACACCAAGTTTTATTATAGTCACACATTGCAATAGAGTTTTCTGGGTAATTGACCAAGTCTGGTGGCATTACCTCCAAAGCTTATAGAAGTTTCTGCTAACAGCAGCTACATTGTCAGGAACAGCACCTACCAACAGATATCCTCAACAGCTCACCTCACTATCATAACCGAGCAATATTATTGTCAAATGTTGATGTTATTCACCTACAAAAACTCCTGGCTGTCCGTTGCTGTCATGGGGTGCGGAGGGTTAAATAGCAGCGCACATCTGAAAATAGCTTAACATACTCATGGTCCCTTTGTGGTTGTATAATACCTTGGTGCCACTGGATTTCAGCATGTCTCTCACACTCATACTGGTAACAGATGGTATCTCAGGATGTTTGAGGGAAGCATTCACACACAAAGGACCCAGAGTGGGGGGAGGAGTCTTTTGTCTCCTTCTCCACTGTAAGAGGTGGCAAGGGAGTGTGAAACTTTCTTTGGGGGTGGGGGTACCAAAGGTGTGAAAACAGCTGTGTACTGCCTTTAGTTCCTGTAAGAGGTATGTAACTGAAGGCCATGCTAGACTCAGTTAGGGACTCTGCCCATCGTCTGCCCCGCAATGATGCATTCCTTCACCAAGCTTGGCTTCTGTTCTTGTTATTATTAAAGAATGTTAGCTACCACTGACCGCTTGTCTGGAGGCTTTATTGAATGGAAAACTTGCACAACACCTAACATCACCCTGGTTTGGAAGAATTGCTCTTGATGAGATTCCTGCTTGATTGTACTTGACAGACATTCTGTAACAGATTTGAGTTCCACTGCAGCCCTTACAATTTATTGGTAGGGGATGGAAGAAACACGAAAAGAACCTGAAGACTATGGCAGCAGTGGGATTCGAACCCACGCCTCTGAAGAGACTGGAGCCTAAATCCAGCACCTTAGAGCGCTCGGTCATGCTACCATTGCGAGTGAGGACCTCATCGCAAAAAACTAGACAGTAAAACTTGAAAAAGTGCAGCACAAAATAGGAGCTCAGAACATTCAGTGATGCTCTTGTTGTTGTAGAAAAACATGTTTAATACTTTTTGGACACAAAAACATCTGCCTGTCCTGGTTAAAACCTGTTCATCAACCCTGATTAACAATGGGCTCTTGGCTCAGTTTCATCATTGCCCATATGCAACTTGTCATAAGCACTGATCAACAGGCAGGATCACCATTCACAGAGAGTCAAGGAACGGTTGCAATCACAGCATTGTAAGATGGCAAAAGACGTACCCTTAATGCACCCACCCTTGTTTCAAAGAAGCTCATTTGATTTTCGCATAAACAGCCACCTTGACTCGCCGCTCATAATTGCAGGCCTACTTTTGTACATCCTCATCACTGAAGACTGTACAGTCCTGATCTGAACCGTTATGCCATGTGCTTAGCTGATGTTTGCCTTCAGCCAACAACTTTGCCCCATTTAATCCATCGTGGGATTAACACAAAGAACACATTGGCTTGTGGGCACATTAAAGACATGTTCCCATACCGGGAGTTGAACCCGGGTCGCCTGGGTGAAAACCAGGAATCCTAACCGCTAGACCATATGGGATTGGTTTGGTAATGCGCCACTGTCGTGCTCGTGCTGCTGGGTTAGAACCAGGCATTCTAGCCGCTAGACCATATGGGACTGCTCCACTGTCATGAAATCAAGGATACTCTTGTCACTCTGCAGCCTTGGTGAGACCAACATAGCAGCACCTTAATCAATTCTCCAGCAGTTGCAGGTTCTGCTCAAAAGCACATTACAAGGGAGTGGACTGGACTTGAAGCACACTTGAGTGGCATGTGGGAAAGTCCACTAACCAGTCAGTGATGAGACCATGAACAAAAAGACATGAAAAACATGCAAGTTGTAAATGACTTTACAGCACGTGCCTAATGTGGTTTGGAAGAATTGCTCCTGATGGGTTTCCTGCATGTTTGGACTTGACAGACATTCTATAACAGATTTGATTTCCACTGCAGCCCTTACAATTTATTGGTAAGGCATGGAAGAAACAAAACTTTGCCGCTAGAACACTATGGCAGCAGTGGGATTCGAACCCACGCCTCCGAAGAGACTGGAGCCTTAATCCAGCACCTTAGACCGCTCGGTCATGCTACCAATGCGAGTAAGGACCTCATCGCAAAAATCTAGATAGTAAAACTTGAAAAGTGCAGCACAAAATAGAAGCCCAGAACATTCAGTGATGCTCTTGCTGTTTTAGAAAAACATGTTTAATACTTGCCTGAATGTTTTTGGATACAATAGCATCTGCCTGCCCTGGTTAAACTCTTATTGCAGCAATAGGATTTCAACCCACATGTGTGAGGAGCCTGGAGTCTTAACCCAGCTCCTTAGACCACACAATCTAACACCTTACAATGCGGTGGACTTGAAGCACACTTGAGTAGCCACTAACCAGTCAGTGTTGACACTGTGAATAAAAATATATGAAACACCTGCACATTGTAAATGACTTTTGCAAAAGAATTTCTTTTATTCATGTATTAATCGCATTATTATAAAAACAAACAATATCCTGCTCACTCTTCTGTTAATCTTCTTCTCCACTGATGCCTTACAAAAGCCGAAGCTATTGTTGCCTATCTGTACTTCAACATCATTAGTGAAAGGTCAAAATGACTGACCATGAGAGACGTGAGACCGTCTCTGGAAGGCTCTGATTCTTCTATTGAAGTTGGACTTGAAGTGGATTGGACTTGAGAGTTTTATTTCTTGAACATCTGTAAATTGTATTCAACAGATATTAACTGAAATGGAACTAGGGCAAGAGCATAGTCTCATGTAACACACACTCGTGTTACATTTGTACCACAAGGTAACCAAGTAAGTTATTACAAAGATATTCCTATTTACAACGATGGGCTAGGGAAAGGTAGAAATGAGAGTATTTAAAAAGAAGTATCAAAAGTTAACCCTGTATTCCTGAGAATTCTTTTAGAATGTTTCGAATTCACAAGAGCTATTTTAGGATTTTTGAGAGTTCTATTAGAATGTTCCAGATTCCTGAGAATCCTTTTAGGATGTTCCAAATTCCTCCAAATAATTCTCAATGACACATTGCAACACCAAGTTTTATTATAGTCACACATTGCAATAGAGTTTTCTGGGTAATTGACCAAGTCTGGTGGCATTACCTCCAAAGCTTATAGAAGTTTCTGCTAACAGCAGCTACATTGTCAGGAACAGCACCTACCAACAGATATCCTCAACAGCTCACCTCACTATCATAACCGAGCAATATTATTGTCAAATGTTGATGTTATTCACCTACAAAAACTCCTGGCTGTCCGTTGCTGTCATGGGGTGCGGAGGGTTAAATAGCAGCGCACATCTGAAAATAGCTTAACATACTCATGGTCCCTTTGTGGTTGTATAATACCTTGGTGCCACTGGATTTCAGCATGTCTCTCACACTCATACTGGTAACAGATGGTATCTCAGGATGTTTGAGGGAAGCATTCACACACAAAGGACCCAGAGTGGGGGGAGGAGTCTTTTGTCTCCTTCTCCACTGTAAGAGGTGGCAAGGGAGTGTGAAACTTTCTTTGGGGGTGGGGGTACCAAAGGTGTGAAAACAGCTGTGTACTGCCTTTAGTTCCTGTAAGAGGTATGTAACTGAAGGCCATGCTAGACTCAGTTAGGGACTCTGCCCATCGTCTGCCCCGCAATGATGCATTCCTTCACCAAGCTTGGCTTCTGTTCTTGTTATTATTAAAGAATGTTAGCTACCACTGACCGCTTGTCTGGAGGCTTTATTGAATGGAAAACTTGCACAACACCTAACATCACCCTGGTTTGGAAGAATTGCTCTTGATGAGATTCCTGCTTGATTGTACTTGACAGACATTCTGTAACAGATTTGAGTTCCACTGCAGCCCTTACAATTTATTGGTAGGGGATGGAAGAAACACGAAAAGAACCTGAAGACTATGGCAGCAGTGGGATTCGAACCCACGCCTCCGAAGAGACTGGAGCCTAAATCCAGCACCTTAGACCGCTCGGTCATGCTACTATTGCGAGTGAGGACCTCATCGCAAAAATCTAGACAGTAAAACTTGAAAAAGAGCAGCACAAAATAGGAGCTCAGAACATTCAGTGATGCTCTTACTGTTGTAGAAAAACATGTTTAATACTTTTTGGACACAAAACATCTGCCTGTCCTGGTTAAAACCTGTTCATCAACCCTGATTAACAATGGGCTCTTGGCTCAGTTTCATCATTGTCCATATGCAACTTGTCATAAGCACTGATCAACAGGCAGGATCACCATTCACAGAGAGTCAAGGAACCGTTGCAATCACAGCATTGTAAGATGGCAAAAGACGTACCCTTAATGCACCCACCCTTGTTTCAAAGAAGCTCATTTGATTTTCACATAAACAGCCACCTTGACTCGCCGCTCATAATTGCAGGCCTGCTTGTGTACATCCTCATCACTGAAGACTGTACAGTCCTGATCTGAACCGTTATGCCATGTGCTTAGCCTTACCTGATGTTTGCCTTCAGCCAACAACTTTGCCCTATGTAATCCATCGTGGGATTAACACAAAGAACACATTGGCTTGTGGGCACATTAAAGACATGTTCCCATACCGGGAGTTGAACCCGGGTCGCCTGGGTGAAAACCAGGAATCCTAACCGCTAGACCATATGGGATTGGTTTGGTAATGCGCCACTGTCGTGCTCGTGCTGCTGGGTTAGAACCTGCCATTCTAGCCGCTAGACCATATGGGACTGCTCCACTGTCATGAAATCAAGGATACTCTTGTCACTCTGCAGCCTTGGTGAGACCAACATAGCAGCACCTTAATCAATTCTCCAGCAGTTGCAGGTTCTGCTCAAAAGCACATTACAAGGGAGTGGACTGGACTTGAAGCACACTTGAGTGGCATGTGGGAAAGTCCACTAACCAGTCAGTGATGAGACCATGAACAAAAAGACATGAAAAACATGCAAGTTGTAAATGACTTTACAGCACGTGCCTAATGTGGTTTGGAAGAATTGCTCCTGATGGGTTTCCTGCATGTTTGGACTTGACAGACATTCTATAACAGATTTGATTTCCACTGCAGCCCTTACAATTTATTGGTAAGGCATGGAAGAAACAAAACTTTGCCGCTAGAACACTATGGCAGCAGTGGGATTCGAACCCACGCCTCCGAAGAGACTGGAGCCTTAATCCAGCACCTTAGACCGCTCGGTCATGCTACCAATGCGAGTAAGGACCTCATCGCAAAAATCTAGATAGTAAAACTTGAAAAGTGCAGCACAAAATAGAAGCCCAGAACATTCAGTGATGCTCTTGCTGTTGTAGAAAAACATGTTTAATACTTGCCTGAATGTTTTTGGATACAATAGCATGTGCCTGCCCTGGTTAAACTCTTATTGCAGCAATAGGATTTCAACCCACATGTGTGAGGAGCCTGGAGTCTTAACCCAGATCCTTAGACCACACAATCTAACACCTTACAATGCGGTGGACTTGAAGCACACTTGAGTAGCCACTAACCAGTCAGTGTTGACACTGTGAATAAAAATATATGAAACACCTGCACATTGTAAATGACTTTTGCAAAAGAATTTCTTTTATTCATGTATTAATCGCATTATTATAAAAACAAACAATATCCTGCTCACTCTTCTGTTAATCTTCTTCTCCACTGATGCCTTACAAAAGCCGAAGCTATTGTTGCCTATCTGTACTTCAACATCATTAGTGAAAGGTCAAAATGACTGACCATGAGAGATGTGAGACCGTCTCTGGAAGGCTCTGATTCTTCTATTGAAGTTGGACTTGAAGTGGATTGGACTTGAGAGTTTTATTTCTTGAACATCTGTAAATTGTATTCAACAGATATTAACTGAAATGGAACTAGGGCAAGAGCATAGTCTCATGTAACACACACTCGTGTTACATTTGTACCACAAGGTAACCAAGTAAGTTATTACAAAGATATTCCTATTTACAACGATGGGCTAGGGAAAGGTAGAAATGAGAGTATTTAAAAAGAAGTATCAAAAGTTAACCCTGTATTCCTGAAAATTCTTTTAGAATGTTTCGAATTCACAAGAGCTATTTTAGGATTTTTGAGAGTTCTATTAGAATGTTCCAGATTCCTGAGAATCCTTTTAGGATGTTCCAAATTCCTCCAAATAATTCTCAATGACACATTGCAACACCAAGTTTTATTATAGTCACACATTGCAATAGAGTTTTCTGGGTAATTGACCAAGTCTGGTGGCATTACCTCCAAAGCTTATAGAAGTTTCTGCTAACAGCAGCTACATTGTCAGGAACAGCACCTACCAACAGATATCCTCAACAGCTCACCTCACTATCATAACCGAGCAATATTATTGTCAAATGTTGATGTTATTCACCTACAAAAACTCCTGGCTGTCCGTTGCTGTCATGGGGTGCGGAGGGTTAAATAGCAGCGCACATCTGAAAATAGCTTAACATACTCATGGTCCCTTTGTGGTTGTATAATACCTTGGTGCCACTGGATTTCAGCATGTCTCTCACACTCATACTGGTAACAGATGGTATCTCAGGATGTTTGAGGGAAGCATTCACACACAAAGGACCCAGAGTGGGGGGAGGAGTCTTTTGTCTCCTTCTCCACTGTAAGAGGTGGCAAGGGAGTGTGAAACTTTCTTTGGGGGTGGGGGTACCAAAGGTGTGAAAACAGCTGTGTACTGCCTTTAGTTCCTGTAAGAGGTATGTAACTGAAGGCCATGCTAGACTCAGTTAGGGACTCTGCCCATCGTCTGCCCCGCAATGATGCATTCCTTCACCAAGCTTGGATTCTGTTCTTGTTATTATTAAAGAATGTTAGCTACCACTGACCGCTTGTCTGGAGGCTTTATTGAATGGAAAACTTGCACAACACCTAACATCACCCTGGTTTGGAAGAATTGCTCTTGATGAGATTCCTGCTTGATTGTACTTGACAGACATTCTGTAACAGATTTGAGTTCCACTGTAGCCCTTACAATTTATTGGTAGGGGATGGAAGAAACACGAAAAGAACCTGAAGACTATGGCAGCAGTGGGATTCGAACCCACGCCTCCGAAGAGACTGGAGCCTAAATCCAGCACCTTAGACCGCTCGGTCATGCTACCATTGCGAGTGAGGACCTCATCGCAAAAATCTAGACAGTAAAACTTGAAAAAGAGCAGCACAAAATAGGAGCTCAGAACATTCAGTGATGCTCTTACTGTTGTAGAAAAACATGTTTAATACTTTTTGGACACAAAACATCTGCCTGTCCTGGTTAAAACCTGTTCATCAACCCTGATTAACAATGGGCTCTTGGCTCAGTTTCATCATTGTCCATATGCAACTTGTCATAAGCACTGATCAACAGGCAGGATCACCATTCACAGAGAGTCAAGGAACGGTTGCAATCACAGCATTGTAAGATGGCAAAAGACGTACCCTTAATGCACCCACCCTTGTTTCAAAGAAGCTCATTTGATTTTCACATAAACAGCCACCTTGACTCGCCGCTCATAATTGCAGGCCTGCTTGTGTACATCCTCATCACTGAAGACTGTACAGTCCTGATCTGAACCGTTATGCCATGTGCTTAGCCTTACCTGATGTTTGCCTTCAGCCAACAACTTTGCCCTATGTAATCCATCGTGGGATTAACACAAAGAACACATTGGCTTGTGGGCACATTAAAGACATGTTCCCATACCGGGAGTTGAACCCGGGTCGCCTGGGTGAAAACCAGGAATCCTAACCGCTAGACCATATGGGATTGGTTTGGTAATGCGCCACTGTCGTGCTCGTGCTGCTGGGTTAGAACCTGCCATTCTAGCCGCTAGACCATATGGGACTGCTCCACTGTCATGAAATCAAGGATACTCTTGTCACTCTGCAGCCTTGGTGAGACCAACATAGCAGCACCTTAATCAATTCTCCAGCAGTTGCAGGTTCTGCTCAAAAGCACATTACAAGGGAGTGGACTGGACTTGAAGCACACTTGAGTGGCATGTGGGAAAGTCCACTAACCAGTCAGTGATGAGACCATGAACAAAAAGACATGAAAAACATGCAAGTTGTAAATGACTTTACAGCACGTGCCTAATGTGGTTTGGAAGAATTGCTCCTGATGGGTTTCCTGCATGTTTGGACTTGACAGACATTCTATAACAGATTTGATTTCCACTGCAGCCCTTACAATTTATTGGTAAGGCATGGAAGAAACAAAACTTTGCCGCTAGAACACTATGGCAGCAGTGGGATTCGAACCCACGCCTCCGAAGAGACTGGAGCCTTAATCCAGCACCTTAGACCGCTCGGTCATGCTACCAATGCGAGTAAGGACCTCATCGCAAAAATCTAGATAGTAAAACTTGAAAAGTGCAGCACAAAATAGAAGCCCAGAACATTCAGTGATGCTCTTGCTGTTGTAGAAAAACATGTTTAATACTTGCCTGAATGTTTTTGGATACAATAGCATGTGCCTGCCCTGGTTAAACTCTTATTGCAGCAATAGGATTTCAACCCACATGTGTGAGGAGCCTGGAGTCTTAACCCAGATCCTTAGACCACACAATCTAACACCTTACAATGCGGTGGACTTGAAGCACACTTGAGTAGCCACTAACCAGTCAGTGTTGACACTGTGAATAAAAATATATGAAACACCTGCACATTGTAAATGACTTTTGCAAAAGAATTTCTTTTATTCATGTATTAATCGCATTATTATAAAAACAAACAATATCCTGCTCACTCTTCTGTTAATCTTCTTCTCCACTGATGCCTTACAAAAGCCGAAGCTATTGTTGCCTATCTGTACTTCAACATCATTAGTGAAAGGTCAAAATGACTGACCATGAGAGATGTGAGACCGTCTCTGGAAGGCTCTGATTCTTCTATTGAAGTTGGACTTGAAGTGGATTGGACTTGAGAGTTTTATTTCTTGAACATCTGTAAATTGTATTCAACAGATATTAACTGAAATGGAACTAGGGCAAGAGCATAGTCTCATGTAACACACACTCGTGTTACATTTGTACCACAAGGTAACCAAGTAAGTTATTACAAAGATATTCCTATTTACAACGATGGGCTAGGGAAAGGTAGAAATGAGAGTATTTAAAAAGAAGTATCAAAAGTTAACCCTGTATTCCTGAGAATTCTTTTAGAATGTTTCGAATTCACAAGAGCTATTTTAGGATTTTTGAGAGTTCTATTAGAATGTTCCAGATTCCTGAGAATCCTTTTAGGATGTTCCAAATTCCTCCAAATAATTCTCAATGACACATTGCAACACCAAGTTTTATTATAGTCACACATTGCAATAGAGTTTTCTGGGTAATTGACCAAGTCTGGTGGCATTACCTCCAAAGCTTATAGAAGTTTCTGCTAACAGCAGCTACATTGTCAGGAACAGCACCTACCAACAGATATCCTCAACAGCTCACCTCACTATCATAACCGAGCAATATTATTGTCAAATGTTGATGTTATTCACCTACAAAAACTCCTGGCTGTCCGTTGCTGTCATGGGGTGCGGAGGGTTAAATAGCAGCGCACATCTGAAAATAGCTTAACATACTCATGGTCCCTTTGTGGTTGTATAATACCTTGGTGCCACTGGATTTCAGCATGTCTCTCACACTCATACTGGTAACAGATGGTATCTCAGGATGTTTGAGGGAAGCATTCACACACAAAGGACCCAGAGTGGGGGGAGGAGTCTTTTGTCTCCTTCTCCACTGTAAGAGGTGGCAAGGGAGTGTGAAACTTTCTTTGGGGGTGGGGGTACCAAAGGTGTGAAAACAGCTGTGTACTGCCTTTAGTTCCTGTAAGAGGTATGTAACTGAAGGCCATGCTAGACTCAGGGACTCTGCCCATCGTCTGCCCCGCAATGATGCATTCCTTCACCAAGCTTGGATTCTGTTCTTGTTATTATTAAAGAATGTTAGCTACCACTGACCGCTTGTCTGGAGGCTTTATTGAATGGAAAACTTGCACAACACCTAACATCACCCTGGTTTGGAAGAATTGCTCTTGATGAGATTCCTGCTTGATTGTACTTGACAGACATTCTGTAACAGATTTGAGTTCCACTGCAGCCCTTACAATTTATTGGTAGGGGATGGAAGAAACACGAAAAGAACCTGAAGACTATGGCAGCAGTGGGATTCGAACCCACGCCTCCGAAGAGACTGGAGCCTAAATCCAGCACCTTAGACCGCTCGGTCATGCTACCATTGCGAGTGAGGACCTCATCGCAAAAATCTAGACAGTAAAACTTGAAAAAGAGCAGCACAAAATAGGAGCTCAGAACATTCAGTGATGCTCTTACTGTTGTAGAAAAACATGTTTAATACTTTTTGGACACAAAACATCTGCCTGTCCTGGTTAAAACCTGTTCATCAACCCTGATTAACAATGGGCTCTTGGCTCAGTTTCATCATTGTCCATATGCAACTTGTCATAAGCACTGATCAACAGGCAGGATCACCATTCACAGAGAGTCAAGGAACGGTTGCAATCACAGCATTGTAAGATGGCAAAAGACGTACCCTTAATGCACCCACCCTTGTTTCAAAGAAGCTCATTTGATTTTCACATAAACAGCCACCTTGACTCGCCGCTCATAATTGCAGGCCTGCTTGTGTACATCCTCATCACTGAAGACTGTACAGTCCTGATCTGAACCGTTATGCCATGTGCTTAGCCTTACCTGATGTTTGCCTTCAGCCAACAACTTTGCCCTATGTAATCCATCGTGGGATTAACACAAAGAACACATTGGCTTGTGGGCACATTAAAGACATGTTCCCATACCGGGAGTTGAACCCGGGTCGCCTGGGTGAAAACCAGGAATCCTAACCGCTAGACCATATGGGATTGGTTTGGTAATGCGCCACTGTCGTGCTCGTGCTGCTGGGTTAGAACCTGCCATTCTAGCCGCTAGACCATATGGGACTGCTCCACTGTCATGAAATCAAGGATACTCTTGTCACTCTGCAGCCTTGGTGAGACCAACATAGCAGCACCTTAATCAATTCTCCAGCAGTTGCAGGTTCTGCTCAAAAGCACATTACAAGGGAGTGGACTGGACTTGAAGCACACTTGAGTGGCATGTGGGAAAGTCCACTAACCAGTCAGTGATGAGACCATGAACAAAAAGACATGAAAAACATGCAAGTTGTAAATGACTTTACAGCACGTGCCTAATGTGGTTTGGAAGAATTGCTCCTGATGGGTTTCCTGCATGTTTGGACTTGACAGATATTCTATAACAGATTTGATTTCCACTGCAGCCCTTACAATTTATTGGTAAGGCATGGAAGAAACAAAACTTTGCCGTTAGAACACTATGGCAGCAGTGGGATTCGAACCCACGCCTCCGAAGAGACTGGAGCCTTAATCCAGCACCTTAGACCGCTCGGTCATGCTACCAACGCGAGTGAGGACCTCATCGCAAAAATCTAGATAGTAAAACTTGAAAAGTGCAGCACAAAATAGAAGCCCAGAACATTCAGTGATGCTCTTGCTGTTGTAGAAAAACATGTTTAATACTTGCCTGAATGTTTTTGGATACAATAGCATGTGCCTGCCCTGGTTAAACTCTTATTGCAGCAATAGGATTTCAACCCACATGTGTGAGGAGCCTGGAGTCTTAACCCAGATCCTTAGACCACACAATCTAACACCTTACAATGCGGTGGACTTGAAGCACACTTGAGTAGCCACTAACCAGTCAGTGTTGACACTGTGAATAAAAATATATGAAACACCTGCACATTGTAAATGACTTTTGCAAAAGAATTTCTTTTATTCATGTATTAATCGCATTATTATAAAAACAAACAATATCCTGCTCACTCTTCTGTTAATCTTCTTCTCCACTGATGCCTTACAAAAGCCGAAGCTATTGTTGCCTATCTGTACTTCAACATCATTAGTGAAAGGTCAAAATGACTGACCATGAGAGATGTGAGACCGTCTCTGGAAGGCTCTGATTCTTCTATTGAAGTTGGACTTGAAGTGGATTGGACTTGAGAGTTTTATTTCTTGAACATCTGTAAATTGTATTCAACAGATATTAACTGAAATGGAACTAGGGCAAGAGCATAGTCTCATGTAACACACACTCGTGTTACATTTGTACCACAAGGTAACCAAGTAAGTTATTACAAAGATATTCCTATTTACAACGATGGGCTAGGGAAAGGTAGAAATGAGAGTATTTAAAAAGAAGTATCAAAAGTTAACCCTGTATTCCTGAGAATTCTTTTAGAATGTTTCGAATTCACAAGAGCTATTTTAGGATTTTTGAGAGTTCTATTAGAATGTTCCAGATTCCTGAGAATCCTTTTAGGATGTTCCAAATTCCTCCAAATAATTCTCAATGACACATTGCAACACCAAGTTTTATTATAGTCACACATTGCAATAGAGTTTTCTGGGTAATTGACCAAGTCTGGTGGCATTACCTCCAAAGCTTATAGAAGTTTCTGCTAACAGCAGCTACATTGTCAGGAACAGCACCTACCAACAGATATCCTCAACAGCTCACCTCACTATCATAACCGAGCAATATTATTGTCAAATGTTGATGTTATTCACCTACAAAAACTCCTGGCTGTCCGTTGCTGTCATGGGGTGCGGAGGGTTAAATAGCAGCGCACATCTGAAAATAGCTTAACATACTCATGGTCCCTTTGTGGTTGTATAATACCTTGGTGCCACTGGATTTCAGCATGTCTCTCACACTCATACTGGTAACAGATGGTATCTCAGGATGTTTGAGGGAAGCATTCACACACAAAGGACCCAGAGTGGGGGGAGGAGTCTTTTGTCTCCTTCTCCACTGTAAGAGGTGGCAAGGGAGTGTGAAACTTTCTTTGGGGGTGGGGGTACCAAAGGTGTGAAAACAGCTGTGTACTGCCTTTAGTTCCTGTAAGAGGTATGTAACTGAAGGCCATGCTAGACTCAGTTAGGGACTCTGCCCATCGTCTGCCCCGCAATGATGCATTCCTTCACCAAGCTTGGATTCTGTTCTTGTTATTATTAAAGAATGTTAGCTACCACTGACCGCTTGTCTGGAGGCTTTATTGAATGGAAAACTTGCACAACACCTAACATCACCCTGGTTTGGAAGAATTGCTCTTGATGAGATTCCTGCTTGATTGTACTTGACAGACATTCTGTAACAGATTTGAGTTCCACTGCAGCCCTTACAATTTATTGGTAGGGGATGGAAGAAACACGAAAAGAACCTGAAGACTATGGCAGCAGTGGGATTCGAACCCACGCCTCCGAAGAGACTGGAGCCTAAATCCAGCACCTTAGACCGCTCGGTCATGCTACCATTGCGAGTGAGGACCTCATCGCAAAAATCTAGACAGTAAAACTTGAAAAAGAGCAGCACAAAATAGGAGCTCAGAACATTCAGTGATGCTCTTACTGTTGTAGAAAAACATGTTTAATACTTTTTGGACACAAAACATCTGCCTGTCCTGGTTAAAACCTGTTCATCAACCCTGATTAACAATGGGCTCTTGGCTCAGTTTCATCATTGTCCATATGCAACTTGTCATAAGCACTGATCAACAGGCAGGATCACCATTCACAGAGAGTCAAGGAACGGTTGCAATCACAGCATTGTAAGATGGCAAAAGACGTACCCTTAATGCACCCACCCTTGTTTCAAAGAAGCTCATTTGATTTTCACATAAACAGCCACCTTGACTCGCCGCTCATAATTGCAGGCCTGCTTGTGTACATCCTCATCACTGAAGACTGTACAGTCCTGATCTGAACCGTTATGCCATGTGCTTAGCCTTACCTGATGTTTGCCTTCAGCCAACAACTTTGCCCTATGTAATCCATCGTGGGATTAACACAAAGAACACATTGGCTTGTGGGCACATTAAAGACATGTTCCCATACCGGGAGTTGAACCCGGGTCGCCTGGGTGAAAACCAGGAATCCTAACCGCTAGACCATATGGGATTGGTTTGGTAATGCGCCACTGTCGTGCTCGTGCTGCTGGGTTAGAACCTGCCATTCTAGCCGCTAGACCATATGGGACTGCTCCACTGTCATGAAATCAAGGATACTCTTGTCACTCTGCAGCCTTGGTGAGACCAACATAGCAGCACCTTAATCAATTCTCCAGCAGTTGCAGGTTCTGCTCAAAAGCACATTACAAGGGAGTGGACTGGACTTGAAGCACACTTGAGTGGCATGTGGGAAAGTCCACTAACCAGTCAGTGATGAGACCATGAACAAAAAGACATGAAAAACATGCAAGTTGTAAATGACTTTACAGCACGTGCCTAATGTGGTTTGGAAGAATTGCTCCTGATGGGTTTCCTGCATGTTTGGACTTGACAGATATTCTATAACAGATTTGATTTCCACTGCAGCCCTTACAATTTATTGGTAAGGCATGGAAGAAACAAAACTTTGCCGTTAGAACACTATGGCAGCAGTGGGATTCGAACCCACGCCTCCGAAGAGACTGGAGCCTTAATCCAGCACCTTAGACCGCTCGGTCATGCTACCAACGCGAGTGAGGACCTCATCGCAAAAATCTAGATAGTAAAACTTGAAAAGTGCAGCACAAAATAGAAGCCCAGAACATTCAGTGATGCTCTTGCTGTTGTAGAAAAACATGTTTAATACTTGCCTGAATGTTTTTGGATACAATAGCATGTGCCTGCCCTGGTTAAACTCTTATTGCAGCAATAGGATTTCAACCCACATGTGTGAGGAGCCTGGAGTCTTAACCCAGATCCTTAGACCACACAATCTAACACCTTACAATGCGGTGGACTTGAAGCACACTTGAGTAGCCACTAACCAGTCAGTGTTGACACTGTGAATAAAAATATATGAAACACCTGCACATTGTAAATGACTTTTGCAAAAGAATTTCTTTTATCCATGTATTAATCGCATTATTATAAAAACAAACAATATCCTGCTCACTCTTCTGTTAATCTTCTTCTCCACTGATGCCTTACAAAAGCCGAAGCTATTGTTGCCTATCTGTACTTCAACATCATTAGTGAAAGGTCAAAATGACTGACCATGAGAGATGTGAGACCGTCTCTGGAAGGCTCTGATTCTTCTATTGAAGTTGGACTTGAAGTGGATTGGACTTGAGAGTTTTATTTCTTGAACATCTGTAAATTGTATTCAACAGATATTAACTGAAATGGAACTAGGGCAAGAGCATAGTCTCATGTAACACACACTCGTGTTACATTTGTACCACAAGGTAACCAAGTAAGTTATTACAAAGATATTCCTATTTACAACGATGGGCTAGGGAAAGGTAGAAATGAGAGTATTTAAAAAGAAGTATCAAAAGTTAACCCTGTATTCCTGAGAATTCTTTTAGAATGTTTCGAATTCACAAGAGCTATTTTAGGATTTTTGAGAGTTCTATTAGAATGTTCCAGATTCCTGAGAATCCTTTTAGGATGTTCCAAATTCCTCCAAATAATTCTCAATGACACATTGCAACACCAAGTTTTATTATAGTCACACATTGCAATAGAGTTTTCTGGGTAATTGACCAAGTCTGGTGGCATTACCTCCAAAGCTTATAGAAGTTTCTGCTAACAGCAGCTACATTGTCAGGAACAGCACCTACCAACAGATATCCTCAACAGCTCACCTCACTATCATAACCGAGCAATATTATTGTCAAATGTTGATGTTATTCACCTACAAAAACTCCTGGCTGTCCGTTGCTGTCATGGGGTGCGGAGGGTTAAATAGCAGCGCACATCTGAAAATAGCTTAACATACTCATGGTCCCTTTGTGGTTGTATAATACCTTGGTGCCACTGGATTTCAGCATGTCTCTCACACTCATACTGGTAACAGATGGTATCTCAGGATGTTTGAGGGAAGCATTCACACACAAAGGACCCAGAGTGGGGGGAGGAGTCTTTTGTCTCCTTCTCCACTGTAAGAGGTGGCAAGGGAGTGTGAAACTTTCTTTGGGGGTGGGGGTACCAAAGGTGTGAAAACAGCTGTGTACTGCCTTTAGTTCCTGTAAGAGGTATGTAACTGAAGGCCATGCTAGACTCAGTTAGGGACTCTGCCCATCGTCTGCCCCGCAATGATGCATTCCTTCACCAAGCTTGGCTTCTGTTCTTGTTATTATTAAAGAATGTTAGCTACCACTGACCGCTTGTCTGGAGGCTTTATTGAATGGAAAACTTGCACAACACCTAACATCACCCTGGTTTGGAAGAATTGCTCTTGATGAGATTCCTGCTTGATTGTACTTGACAGACATTCTGTAACAGATTTGAGTTCCACTGCAGCCCTTACAATTTATTGGTAGGGGATGGAAGAAACACGAAAAGAACCTGAAGACTATGGCAGCAGTGGGATTCGAACCCACGCCTCCGAAGAGACTGGAGCCTAAATCCAGCACCTTAGACCGCTCGGTCATGCTACTATTGCGAGTGAGGACCTCATCGCAAAAATCTAGACAGTAAAACTTGAAAAAGAGCAGCACAAAATAGGAGCTCAGAACATTCAGTGATGCTCTTACTGTTGTAGAAAAACATGTTTAATACTTTTTGGACACAAAACATCTGCCTGTCCTGGTTAAAACCTGTTCATCAACCCTGATTAACAATGGGCTCTTGGCTCAGTTTCATCATTGTCCATATGCAACTTGTCATAAGCACTGATCAACAGGCAGGATCACCATTCACAGAGAGTCAAGGAACCGTTGCAATCACAGCATTGTAAGATGGCAAAAGACGTACCCTTAATGCACCCACCCTTGTTTCAAAGAAGCTCATTTGATTTTCACATAAACAGCCACCTTGACTCGCCGCTCATAATTGCAGGCCTGCTTGTGTACATCCTCATCACTGAAGACTGTACAGTCCTGATCTGAACCGTTATGCCATGTGCTTAGCCTTACCTGATGTTTGCCTTCAGCCAACAACTTTGCCCTATGTAATCCATCGTGGGATTAACACAAAGAACACATTGGCTTGTGGGCACATTAAAGACATGTTCCCATACCGGGAGTTGAACCCGGGTCGCCTGGGTGAAAACCAGGAATCCTAACCGCTAGACCATATGGGATTGGTTTGGTAATGCGCCACTGTCGTGCTCGTGCTGCTGGGTTAGAACCTGCCATTCTAGCCGCTAGACCATATGGGACTGCTCCACTGTCATGAAATCAAGGATACTCTTGTCACTCTGCAGCCTTGGTGAGACCAACATAGCAGCACCTTAATCAATTCTCCAGCAGTTGCAGGTTCTGCTCAAAAGCACATTACAAGGGAGTGGACTGGACTTGAAGCACACTTGAGTGGCATGTGGGAAAGTCCACTAACCAGTCAGTGATGAGACCATGAACAAAAAGACATGAAAAACATGCAAGTTGTAAATGACTTTACAGCACGTGCCTAATGTGGTTTGGAAGAATTGCTCCTGATGGGTTTCCTGCATGTTTGGACTTGACAGACATTCTATAACAGATTTGATTTCCACTGCAGCCCTTACAATTTATTGGTAAGGCATGGAAGAAACAAAACTTTGCCGCTAGAACACTATGGCAGCAGTGGGATTCGAACCCACGCCTCCGAAGAGACTGGAGCCTTAATCCAGCACCTTAGACCGCTCGGTCATGCTACCAATGCGAGTAAGGACCTCATCGCAAAAATCTAGATAGTAAAACTTGAAAAGTGCAGCACAAAATAGAAGCCCAGAACATTCAGTGATGCTCTTGCTGTTGTAGAAAAACATGTTTAATACTTGCCTGAATGTTTTTGGATACAATAGCATGTGCCTGCCCTGGTTAAACTCTTATTGCAGCAATAGGATTTCAACCCACATGTGTGAGGAGCCTGGAGTCTTAACCCAGATCCTTAGACCACACAATCTAACACCTTACAATGCGGTGGACTTGAAGCACACTTGAGTAGCCACTAACCAGTCAGTGTTGACACTGTGAATAAAAATATATGAAACACCTGCACATTGTAAATGACTTTTGCAAAAGAATTTCTTTTATTCATGTATTAATCGCATTATTATAAAAACAAACAATATCCTGCTCACTCTTCTGTTAATCTTCTTCTCCACTGATGCCTTACAAAAGCCGAAGCTATTGTTGCCTATCTGTACTTCAACATCATTAGTGAAAGGTCAAAATGACTGACCATGAGAGATGTGAGACCGTCTCTGGAAGGCTCTGATTCTTCTATTGAAGTTGGACTTGAAGTGGATTGGACTTGAGAGTTTTATTTCTTGAACATCTGTAAATTGTATTCAACAGATATTAACTGAAATGGAACTAGGGCAAGAGCATAGTCTCATGTAACACACACTCGTGTTACATTTGTACCACAAGGTAACCAAGTAAGTTATTACAAAGATATTCCTATTTACAACGATGGGCTAGGGAAAGGTAGAAATGAGAGTATTTAAAAAGAAGTATCAAAAGTTAACCCTGTATTCCTGAAAATTCTTTTAGAATGTTTCGAATTCACAAGAGCTATTTTAGGATTTTTGAGAGTTCTATTAGAATGTTCCAGATTCCTGAGAATCCTTTTAGGATGTTCCAAATTCCTCCAAATAATTCTCAATGACACATTGCAACACCAAGTTTTATTATAGTCACACATTGCAATAGAGTTTTCTGGGTAATTGACCAAGTCTGGTGGCATTACCTCCAAAGCTTATAGAAGTTTCTGCTAACAGCAGCTACATTGTCAGGAACAGCACCTACCAACAGATATCCTCAACAGCTCACCTCACTATCATAACCGAGCAATATTATTGTCAAATGTTGATGTTATTCACCTACAAAAACTCCTGGCTGTCCGTTGCTGTCATGGGGTGCGGAGGGTTAAATAGCAGCGCACATCTGAAAATAGCTTAACATACTCATGGTCCCTTTGTGGTTGTATAATACCTTGGTGCCACTGGATTTCAGCATGTCTCTCACACTCATACTGGTAACAGATGGTATCTCAGGATGTTTGAGGGAAGCATTCACACACAAAGGACCCAGAGTGGGGGGAGGAGTCTTTTGTCTCCTTCTCCACTGTAAGAGGTGGCAAGGGAGTGTGAAACTTTCTTTGGGGGTGGGGGTACCAAAGGTGTGAAAACAGCTGTGTACTGCCTTTAGTTCCTGTAAGAGGTATGTAACTGAAGGCCATGCTAGACTCAGTTAGGGACTCTGCCCATCGTCTGCCCCGCAATGATGCATTCCTTCACCAAGCTTGGATTCTGTTCTTGTTATTATTAAAGAATGTTAGCTACCACTGACCGCTTGTCTGGAGGCTTTATTGAATGGAAAACTTGCACAACACCTAACATCACCCTGGTTTGGAAGAATTGCTCTTGATGAGATTCCTGCTTGATTGTACTTGACAGACATTCTGTAACAGATTTGAGTTCCACTGTAGCCCTTACAATTTATTGGTAGGGGATGGAAGAAACACGAAAAGAACCTGAAGACTATGGCAGCAGTGGGATTCGAACCCACGCCTCCGAAGAGACTGGAGCCTAAATCCAGCACCTTAGACCGCTCGGTCATGCTACCATTGCGAGTGAGGACCTCATCGCAAAAAACTAGACAGTAAAACTTGAAAAAGAGCAGCACAAAATAGGAGCTCAGAACATTCAGTGATGCTCTTACTGTTGTAGAAAAACATGTTTAATACTTTTTGGACACAAAACATCTGCCTGTCCTGGTTAAAACCTGTTCATCAACCCTGATTAACAATGGGCTCTTGGCTCAGTTTCATCATTGTCCATATGCAACTTGTCATAAGCACTGATCAACAGGCAGGATCACCATTCACAGAGAGTCAAGGAACGGTTGCAATCACAGCATTGTAAGATGGCAAAAGACGTACCCTTAATGCACCTACCCTTGTTTCAAAGAAGCTCATTTGATTTTCACATAAACAGCCACCTTGACTCGCCGCTCATAATTGCAGGCCTGCTTGTGTACATCCTCATCACTGAAGACTGTACAGTCCTGATCTGAACCGTTATGCCATGTGCTTAGCCTTACCTGATGTTTGCCTTCAGCCAACAACTTTGCCCTATGTAATCCATCGTGGGATTAACACAAAGAACACATTGGCTTGTGGGCACATTAAAGACATGTTCCCATACCGGGAGTTGAACCCGGGTCGCCTGGGTGAAAACCAGGAATCCTAACCGCTAGACCATATGGGATTGGTTTGGTAATGCGCCACTGTCGTGCTCGTGCTGCTGGGTTAGAACCTGCCATTCTAGCCGCTAGACCATATGGGACTGCTCCACTGTCATGAAATCAAGGATACTCTTGTCACTCTGCAGCCTTGGTGAGACCAACATAGCAGCACCTTAATCAATTCTCCAGCAGTTGCAGGTTCTGCTCAAAAGCACATTACAAGGGAGTGGACTGGACTTGAAGCACACTTGAGTGGCATGTGGGAAAGTCCACTAACCAGTCAGTGATGAGACCATGAACAAAAAGACATGAAAAACATGCAAGTTGTAAATGACTTTACAGCACGTGCCTAATGTGGTTTGGAAGAATTGCTCCTGATGGGTTTCCTGCATGTTTGGACTTGACAGACATTCTATAACAGATTTGATTTCCACTGCAGCCCTTACAATTTATTGGTAAGGCATGGAAGAAACAAAACTTTGCCGCTAGAACACTATGGCAGCAGTGGGATTCGAACCCACGCCTCCGAAGAGACTGGAGCCTTAATCCAGCACCTTAGACCGCTCGGTCATGCTACCAATGCGAGTAAGGACCTCATCGCAAAAATCTAGATAGTAAAACTTGAAAAGTGCAGCACAAAATAGAAGCCCAGAACATTCAGTGATGCTCTTGCTGTTGTAGAAAAACATGTTTAATACTTGCCTGAATGTTTTTGGATACAATAGCATGTGCCTGCCCTGGTTAAACTCTTATTGCAGCAATAGGATTTCAACCCACATGTGTGAGGAGCCTGGAGTCTTAACCCAGATCCTTAGACCACACAATCTAACACCTTACAATGCGGTGGACTTGAAGCACACTTGAGTAGCCACTAACCAGTCAGTGTTGACACTGTGAATAAAAATATATGAAACACCTGCACATTGTAAATGACTTTTGCAAAAGAATTTCTTTTATTCATGTATTAATCGCATTATTATAAAAACAAACAATATCCTGCTCACTCTTCTGTTAATCTTCTTCTCCACTGATGCCTTACAAAAGCCGAAGCTATTGTTGCCTATCTGTACTTCAACATCATTAGTGAAAGGTCAAAATGACTGACCATGAGAGATGTGAGACCGTCTCTGGAAGGCTCTGATTCTTCTATTGAAGTTGGACTTGAAGTGGATTGGACTTGAGAGTTTTATTTCTTGAACATCTGTAAATTGTATTCAACAGATATTAACTGAAATGGAACTAGGGCAAGAGCATAGTCTCATGTAACACACACTCGTGTTACATTTGTACCACAAGGTAACCAAGTAAGTTATTACAAAGATATTCCTATTTACAACGATGGGCTAGGGAAAGGTAGAAATGAGAGTATTTAAAAAGAAGTATCAAAAGTTAACCCTGTATTCCTGAGAATTCTTTTAGAATGTTTCGAATTCACAAGAGCTATTTTAGGATTTTTGAGAGTTCTATTAGAATGTTCCAGATTCCTGAGAATCCTTTTAGGATGTTCCAAATTCCTCCAAATAATTCTCAATGACACATTGCAACACCAAGTTTTATTATAGTCACACATTGCAATAGAGTTTTCTGGGTAATTGACCAAGTCTGGTGGCATTACCTCCAAAGCTTATAGAAGTTTCTGCTAACAGCAGCTACATTGTCAGGAACAGCACCTACCAACAGATATCCTCAACAGCTCACCTCACTATCATAACCGAGCAATATTATTGTCAAATGTTGATGTTATTCACCTACAAAAACTCCTGGCTGTCCGTTGCTGTCATGGGGTGCGGAGGGTTAAATAGCAGCGCACATCTGAAAATAGCTTAACATACTCATGGTCCCTTTGTGGTTGTATAATACCTTGGTGCCACTGGATTTCAGCATGTCTCTCACACTCATACTGGTAACAGATGGTATCTCAGGATGTTTGAGGGAAGCATTCACACACAAAGGACCCAGAGTGGGGGGAGGAGTCTTTTGTCTCCTTCTCCACTGTAAGAGGTGGCAAGGGAGTGTGAAACTTTCTTTGGGGGTGGGGGTACCAAAGGTGTGAAAACAGCTGTGTACTGCCTTTAGTTCCTGTAAGAGGTATGTAACTGAAGGCCATGCTAGACTCAGTTAGGGACTCTGCCCATCGTCTGCCCCGCAATGATGCATTCCTTCACCAAGCTTGGATTCTGTTCTTGTTATTATTAAAGAATGTTAGCTACCACTGACCGCTTGTCTGGAGGCTTTATTGAATGGAAAACTTGCACAACACCTAACATCACCCTGGTTTGGAAGAATTGCTCTTGATGAGATTCCTGCTTGATTGTACTTGACAGACATTCTGTAACAGATTTGAGTTCCACTGCAGCCCTTACAATTTATTGGTAGGGGATGGAAGAAACACGAAAAGAACCTGAAGACTATGGCAGCAGTGGGATTCGAACCCACGCCTCCGAAGAGACTGGAGCCTAAATCCAGCACCTTAGACCGCTCGGTCATGCTACCATTGCGAGTGAGGACCTCATCGCAAAAATCTAGACAGTAAAACTTGAAAAAGAGCAGCACAAAATAGGAGCTCAGAACATTCAGTGATGCTCTTACTGTTGTAGAAAAACATGTTTAATACTTTTTGGACACAAAACATCTGCCTGTCCTGGTTAAAACCTGTTCATCAACCCTGATTAACAATGGGCTCTTGGCTCAGTTTCATCATTGTCCATATGCAACTTGTCATAAGCACTGATCAACAGGCAGGATCACCATTCACAGAGAGTCAAGGAACGGTTGCAATCACAGCATTGTAAGATGGCAAAAGACGTACCCTTAATGCACCCACCCTTGTTTCAAAGAAGCTCATTTGATTTTCACATAAACAGCCACCTTGACTCGCCGCTCATAATTGCAGGCCTGCTTGTGTACATCCTCATCACTGAAGACTGTACAGTCCTGATCTGAACCGTTATGCCATGTGCTTAGCCTTACCTGATGTTTGCCTTCAGCCAACAACTTTGCCCTATGTAATCCATCGTGGGATTAACACAAAGAACACATTGGCTTGTGGGCACATTAAAGACATGTTCCCATACCGGGAGTTGAACCCGGGTCGCCTGGGTGAAAACCAGGAATCCTAACCGCTAGACCATATGGGATTGGTTTGGTAATGCGCCACTGTCGTGCTCGTGCTGCTGGGTTAGAACCTGCCATTCTAGCCGCTAGACCATATGGGACTGCTCCACTGTCATGAAATCAAGGATACTCTTGTCACTCTGCAGCCTTGGTGAGACCAACATAGCAGCACCTTAATCAATTCTCCAGCAGTTGCAGGTTCTGCTCAAAAGCACATTACAAGGGAGTGGACTGGACTTGAAGCACACTTGAGTGGCATGTGGGAAAGTCCACTAACCAGTCAGTGATGAGACCATGAACAAAAAGACATGAAAAACATGCAAGTTGTAAATGACTTTACAGCACGTGCCTAATGTGGTTTGGAAGAATTGCTCCTGATGGGTTTCCTGCATGTTTGGACTTGACAGATATTCTATAACAGATTTGATTTCCACTGCAGCCCTTACAATTTATTGGTAAGGCATGGAAGAAACAAAACTTTGCCGTTAGAACACTATGGCAGCAGTGGGATTCGAACCCACGCCTCCGAAGAGACTGGAGCCTTAATCCAGCACCTTAGACCGCTCGGTCATGCTACCAACGCGAGTGAGGACCTCATCGCAAAAATCTAGATAGTAAAACTTGAAAAGTGCAGCACAAAATAGAAGCCCAGAACATTCAGTGATGCTCTTGCTGTTGTAGAAAAACATGTTTAATACTTGCCTGAATGTTTTTGGATACAATAGCATGTGCCTGCCCTGGTTAAACTCTTATTGCAGCAATAGGATTTCAACCCACATGTGTGAGGAGCCTGGAGTCTTAACCCAGATCCTTAGACCACACAATCTAACACCTTACAATGCGGTGGACTTGAAGCACACTTGAGTAGCCACTAACCAGTCAGTGTTGACACTGTGAATAAAAATATATGAAACACCTGCACATTGTAAATGACTTTTGCAAAAGAATTTCTTTTATTCATGTATTAATCGCATTATTATAAAAACAAACAATATCCTGCTCACTCTTCTGTTAATCTTCTTCTCCACTGATGCCTTACAAAAGCCGAAGCTATTGTTGCCTATCTGTACTTCAACATCATTAGTGAAAGGTCAAAATGACTGACCATGAGAGACGTGAGACCGTCTCTGGAAGGCTCTGATTCTTCTATTGAAGTTGGACTTGAAGTGGATTGGACTTGAGAGTTTTATTTCTTGAACATCTGTAAATTGTATTCAACAGATATTAACTGAAATGGAACTAGGGCAAGAGCATAGTCTCATGTAACACACACTCGTGTTACATTTGTACCACAAGGTAACCAAGTAAGTTATTACAAAGATATTCCTATTTACAACGATGGGCTAGGGAAAGGTAGAAATGAGAGTATTTAAAAAGAAGTATCAAAAGTTAACCCTGTATTCCTGAGAATTCTTTTAGAATGTTTCGAATTCACAAGAGCTATTTTAGGATTTTTGAGAGTTCTATTAGAATGTTCCAGATTCCTGAGAATCCTTTTAGGATGTTCCAAATTCCTCCAAATAATTCTCAATGACACATTGCAACACCAAGTTTTATTATAGTCACACATTGCAATAGAGTTTTCTGGGTAATTGACCAAGTCTGGTGGCATTACCTCCAAAGCTTATAGAAGTTTCTGCTAACAGCAGCTACATTGTCAGGAACAGCACCTACCAACAGATATCCTCAACAGCTCACCTCACTATCATAACCGAGCAATATTATTGTCAAATGTTGATGTTATTCACCTACAAAAACTCCTGGCTGTCCGTTGCTGTCATGGGGTGCGGAGGGTTAAATAGCAGCGCACATCTGAAAATAGCTTAACATACTCATGGTCCCTTTGTGGTTGTATAATACCTTGGTGCCACTGGATTTCAGCATGTCTCTCACACTCATACTGGTAACAGATGGTATCTCAGGATGTTTGAGGGAAGCATTCACACACAAAGGACCCAGAGTGGGGGGAGGAGTCTTTTGTCTCCTTCTCCACTGTAAGAGGTGGCAAGGGAGTGTGAAACTTTCTTTGGGGGTGGGGGTACCAAAGGTGTGAAAACAGCTGTGTACTGCCTTTAGTTCCTGTAAGAGGTATGTAACTGAAGGCCATGCTAGACTCAGTTAGGGACTCTGCCCATCGTCTGCCCCGCAATGATGCATTCCTTCACCAAGCTTGGATTCTGTTCTTGTTATTATTAAAGAATGTTAGCTACCACTGACCGCTTGTCTGGAGGCTTTATTGAATGGAAAACTTGCACAACACCTAACATCACCCTGGTTTGGAAGAATTGCTCTTGATGAGATTCCTGCTTGATTGTACTTGACAGACATTCTGTAACAGATTTGAGTTCCACTGCAGCCCTTACAATTTATTGGTAGGGGATGGAAGAAACACGAAAAGAACCTGAAGACTATGGCAGCAGTGGGATTCGAACCCACGCCTCCGAAGAGACTGGAGCCTAAATCCAGCACCTTAGACCGCTCGGTCATGCTACCATTGCGAGTGAGGACCTCATCGCAAAAATCTAGACAGTAAAACTTGAAAAAGAGCAGCACAAAATAGGAGCTCAGAACATTCAGTGATGCTCTTACTGTTGTAGAAAAACATGTTTAATACTTTTTGGACACAAAACATCTGCCTGTCCTGGTTAAAACCTGTTCATCAACCCTGATTAACAATGGGCTCTTGGCTCAGTTTCATCATTGTCCATATGCAACTTGTCATAAGCACTGATCAACAGGCAGGATCACCATTCACAGAGAGTCAAGGAACGGTTGCAATCACAGCATTGTAAGATGGCAAAAGACGTACCCTTAATGCACCCACCCTTGTTTCAAAGAAGCTCATTTGATTTTCACATAAACAGCCACCTTGACTCGCCGCTCATAATTGCAGGCCTGCTTGTGTACATCCTCATCACTGAAGACTGTACAGTCCTGATCTGAACCGTTATGCCATGTGCTTAGCCTTACCTGATGTTTGCCTTCAGCCAACAACTTTGCCCTATGTAATCCATCGTGGGATTAACACAAAGAACACATTGGCTTGTGGGCACATTAAAGACATGTTCCCATACCGGGAGTTGAACCCGGGTCGCCTGGGTGAAAACCAGGAATCCTAACCGCTAGACCATATGGGATTGGTTTGGTAATGCGCCACTGTCGTGCTCGTGCTGCTGGGTTAGAACCTGCCATTCTAGCCGCTAGACCATATGGGACTGCTCCACTGTCATGAAATCAAGGATACTCTTGTCACTCTGCAGCCTTGGTGAGACCAACATAGCAGCACCTTAATCAATTCTCCAGCAGTTGCAGGTTCTGCTCAAAAGCACATTACAAGGGAGTGGACTGGACTTGAAGCACACTTGAGTGGCATGTGGGAAAGTCCACTAACCAGTCAGTGATGAGACCATGAACAAAAAGACATGAAAAACATGCAAGTTGTAAATGACTTTACAGCACGTGCCTAATGTGGTTTGGAAGAATTGCTCCTGATGGGTTTCCTGCATGTTTGGACTTGACAGATATTCTATAACAGATTTGATTTCCACTGCAGCCCTTACAATTTATTGGTAAGGCATGGAAGAAACAAAACTTTGCCGTTAGAACACTATGGCAGCAGTGGGATTCGAACCCACGCCTCCGAAGAGACTGGAGCCTTAATCCAGCACCTTAGACCGCTCGGTCATGCTACCAACGCGAGTGAGGACCTCATCGCAAAAATCTAGATAGTAAAACTTGAAAAGTGCAGCACAAAATAGAAGCCCAGAACATTCAGTGATGCTCTTGCTGTTGTAGAAAAACATGTTTAATACTTGCCTGAATGTTTTTGGATACAATAGCATGTGCCTGCCCTGGTTAAACTCTTATTGCAGCAATAGGATTTCAACCCACATGTGTGAGGAGCCTGGAGTCTTAACCCAGATCCTTAGACCACACAATCTAACACCTTACAATGCGGTGGACTTGAAGCACACTTGAGTAGCCACTAACCAGTCAGTGTTGACACTGTGAATAAAAATATATGAAACACCTGCACATTGTAAATGACTTTTGCAAAAGAATTTCTTTTATCCATGTATTAATCGCATTATTATAAAAACAAACAATATCCTGCTCACTCTTCTGTTAATCTTCTTCTCCACTGATGCCTTACAAAAGCCGAAGCTATTGTTGCCTATCTGTACTTCAACATCATTAGTGAAAGGTCAAAATGACTGACCATGAGAGATGTGAGACCGTCTCTGGAAGGCTCTGATTCTTCTATTGAAGTTGGACTTGAAGTGGATTGGACTTGAGAGTTTTATTTCTTGAACATCTGTAAATTGTATTCAACAGATATTAACTGAAATGGAACTAGGGCAAGAGCATAGTCTCATGTAACACACACTCGTGTTACATTTGTACCACAAGGTAACCAAGTAAGTTATTACAAAGATATTCCTATTTACAACGATGGGCTAGGGAAAGGTAGAAATGAGAGTATTTAAAAAGAAGTATCAAAAGTTAACCCTGTATTCCTGAGAATTCTTTTAGAATGTTTCGAATTCACAAGAGCTATTTTAGGATTTTTGAGAGTTCTATTAGAATGTTCCAGATTCCTGAGAATCCTTTTAGGATGTTCCAAATTCCTCCAAATAATTCTCAATGACACATTGCAACACCAAGTTTTATTATAGTCACACATTGCAATAGAGTTTTCTGGGTAATTGACCAAGTCTGGTGGCATTACCTCCAAAGCTTATAGAAGTTTCTGCTAACAGCAGCTACATTGTCAGGAACAGCACCTACCAACAGATATCCTCAACAGCTCACCTCACTATCATAACCGAGCAATATTATTGTCAAATGTTGATGTTATTCACCTACAAAAACTCCTGGCTGTCCGTTGCTGTCATGGGGTGCGGAGGGTTAAATAGCAGCGCACATCTGAAAATAGCTTAACATACTCATGGTCCCTTTGTGGTTGTATAATACCTTGGTGCCACTGGATTTCAGCATGTCTCTCACACTCATACTGGTAACAGATGGTATCTCAGGATGTTTGAGGGAAGCATTCACACACAAAGGACCCAGAGTGGGGGGAGGAGTCTTTTGTCTCCTTCTCCACTGTAAGAGGTGGCAAGGGAGTGTGAAACTTTCTTTGGGGGTGGGGGTACCAAAGGTGTGAAAACAGCTGTGTACTGCCTTTAGTTCCTGTAAGAGGTATGTAACTGAAGGCCATGCTAGACTCAGTTAGGGACTCTGCCCATCGTCTGCCCCGCAATGATGCATTCCTTCACCAAGCTTGGATTCTGTTCTTGTTATTATTAAAGAATGTTAGCTACCACTGACCGCTTGTCTGGAGGCTTTATTGAATGGAAAACTTGCACAACACCTAACATCACCCTGGTTTGGAAGAATTGCTCTTGATGAGATTCCTGCTTGATTGTACTTGACAGACATTCTGTAACAGATTTGAGTTCCACTGCAGCCCTTACAATTTATTGGTAGGGGATGGAAGAAACACGAAAAGAACCTGAAGACTATGGCAGCAGTGGGATTCGAACCCACGCCTCCGAAGAGACTGGAGCCTAAATCCAGCACCTTAGACCGCTCGGTCATGCTACCATTGCGAGTGAGGACCTCATCGCAAAAATCTAGACAGTAAAACTTGAAAAAGAGCAGCACAAAATAGGAGCTCAGAACATTCAGTGATGCTCTTACTGTTGTAGAAAAACATGTTTAATACTTTTTGGACACAAAAACATCTGCCTGTCCTGGTTAAAACCTGTTCATCAACCCTGATTAACAATGGGCTCTTGGCTCAGTTTCATCATTGTCCATATGCAACTTGTCATAAGCACTGATCAACAGGCAGGATCACCATTCACAGAGAGTCAAGGAACCGTTGCAATCACAGCATTGTAAGATGGCAAAAGACGTACCCTTAATGCACCCACCCTTGTTTCAAAGAAGCTCATTTGATTTTCACATAAACAGCCACCTTGACTCGCCGCTCATAATTGCAGGCCTGCTTGTGTACATCCTCATCACTGAAGACTGTACAGTCCTGATCTGAACCGTTATGCCATGTGCTTAGCCTTACCTGATGTTTGCCTTCAGCCAACAACTTTGCCCTATGTAATCCATCGTGGGATTAACACAAAGAACACATTGGCTTGTGGGCACATTAAAGACATGTTCCCATACCGGGAGTTGAACCCGGGTCGCCTGGGTGAAAACCAGGAATCCTAACCGCTAGACCATATGGGATTGGTTTGGTAATGCGCCACTGTCGTGCTCGTGCTGCTGGGTTAGAACCTGCCATTCTAGCCGCTAGACCATATGGGACTGCTCCACTGTCATGAAATCAAGGATACTCTTGTCACTCTGCAGCCTTGGTGAGACCAACATAGCAGCACCTTAATCAATTCTCCAGCAGTTGCAGGTTCTGCTCAAAAGCACATTACAAGGGAGTGGACTGGACTTGAAGCACACTTGAGTGGCATGTGGGAAAGTCCACTAACCAGTCAGTGATGAGACCATGAACAAAAAGACATGAAAAACATGCAAGTTGTAAATGACTTTACAGCACGTGCCTAATGTGGTTTGGAAGAATTGCTCCTGATGGGTTTCCTGCATGTTTGGACTTGACAGATATTCTATAACAGATTTGATTTCCACTGCAGCCCTTACAATTTATTGGTAAGGCATGGAAGAAACAAAACTTTGCCGTTAGAACACTATGGCAGCAGTGGGATTCGAACCCACGCCTCCGAAGAGACTGGAGCCTTAATCCAGCACCTTAGACCGCTCGGTCATGCTACCAACGCGAGTGAGGACCTCATCGCAAAAATCTAGATAGTAAAACTTGAAAAGTGCAGCACAAAATAGAAGCCCAGAACATTCAGTGATGCTCTTGCTGTTGTAGAAAAACATGTTTAATACTTGCCTGAATGTTTTTGGATACAATAGCATGTGCCTGCCCTGGTTAAACTCTTATTGCAGCAATAGGATTTCAACCCACATGTGTGAGGAGCCTGGAGTCTTAACCCAGATCCTTAGACCACACAATCTAACACCTTACAATGCGGTGGACTTGAAGCACACTTGAGTAGCCACTAACCAGTCAGTGTTGACACTGTGAATAAAAATATATGAAACACCTGCACATTGTAAATGACTTTTGCAAAAGAATTTCTTTTATCCATGTATTAATCGCATTATTATAAAAACAAACAATATCCTGCTCACTCTTCTGTTAATCTTCTTCTCCACTGATGCCTTACAAAAGCCGAAGCTATTGTTGCCTATCTGTACTTCAACATCATTAGTGAAAGGTCAAAATGACTGACCATGAGAGATGTGAGACCGTCTCTGGAAGGCTCTGATTCTTCTATTGAAGTTGGACTTGAAGTGGATTGGACTTGAGAGTTTTATTTCTTGAACATCTGTAAATTGTATTCAACAGATATTAACTGAAATGGAACTAGGGCAAGAGCATAGTCTCATGTAACACACACTCGTGTTACATTTGTACCACAAGGTAACCAAGTAAGTTATTACAAAGATATTCCTATTTACAACGATGGGCTAGGGAAAGGTAGAAATGAGAGTATTTAAAAAGAAGTATCAAAAGTTAACCCTGTATTCCTGAGAATTCTTTTAGAATGTTTCGAATTCACAAGAGCTATTTTAGGATTTTTGAGAGTTCTATTAGAATGTTCCAGATTCCTGAGAATCCTTTTAGGATGTTCCAAATTCCTCCAAATAATTCTCAATGACACATTGCAACACCAAGTTTTATTATAGTCACACATTGCAATAGAGTTTTCTGGGTAATTGACCAAGTCTGGTGGCATTACCTCCAAAGCTTATAGAAGTTTCTGCTAACAGCAGCTACATTGTCAGGAACAGCACCTACCAACAGATATCCTCAACAGCTCACCTCACTATCATAACCGAGCAATATTATTGTCAAATGTTGATGTTATTCACCTACAAAAACTCCTGGCTGTCCGTTGCTGTCATGGGGTGCGGAGGGTTAAATAGCAGCGCACATCTGAAAATAGCTTAACATACTCATGGTCCCTTTGTGGTTGTATAATACCTTGGTGCCACTGGATTTCAGCATGTCTCTCACACTCATACTGGTAACAGATGGTATCTCAGGATGTTTGAGGGAAGCATTCACACACAAAGGACCCAGAGTGGGGGGAGGAGTCTTTTGTCTCCTTCTCCACTGTAAGAGGTGGCAAGGGAGTGTGAAACTTTCTTTGGGGGTGGGGGTACCAAAGGTGTGAAAACAGCTGTGTACTGCCTTTAGTTCCTGTAAGAGGTATGTAACTGAAGGCCATGCTAGACTCAGTTAGGGACTCTGCCCATCGTCTGCCCCGCAATGATGCATTCCTTCACCAAGCTTGGATTCTGTTCTTGTTATTATTAAAGAATGTTAGCTACCACTGACCGCTTGTCTGGAGGCTTTATTGAATGGAAAACTTGCACAACACCTAACATCACCCTGGTTTGGAAGAATTGCTCTTGATGAGATTCCTGCTTGATTGTACTTGACAGACATTCTGTAACAGATTTGAGTTCCACTGCAGCCCTTACAATTTATTGGTAGGGGATGGAAGAAACACGAAAAGAACCTGAAGACTATGGCAGCAGTGGGATTCGAACCCACGCCTCCGAAGAGACTGGAGCCTAAATGCAGCACCTTAGACCGCTCGGTCATGCTACCATTGCGAGTGAGGACCTCATCGCAAAAATCTAGACAGTAAAACTTGAAAAAGAGCAGCACAAAATAGGAGCTCAGAACATTCAGTGATGCTCTTACTGTTGTAGAAAAACATGTTTAATACTTTTTGGACACAAAACATCTGCCTGTCCTGGTTAAAACCTGTTCATCAACCCTGATTAACAATGGGCTCTTGGCTCAGTTTCATCATTGTCCATATGCAACTTGTCATAAGCACTGATCAACAGGCAGGATCACCATTCACAGAGAGTCAAGGAACGGTTGCAATCACAGCATTGTAAGATGGCAAAAGACGTACCCTTAATGCACCCACCCTTGTTTCAAAGAAGCTCATTTGATTTTCACATAAACAGCCACCTTGACTCGCCGCTCATAATTGCAGGCCTGCTTGTGTACATCCTCATCACTGAAGACTGTACAGTCCTGATCTGAACCGTTATGCCATGTGCTTAGCCTTACCTGATGTTTGCCTTCAGCCAACAACTTTGCCCTATGTAATCCATCGTGGGATTAACACAAAGAACACATTGGCTTGTGGGCACATTAAAGACATGTTCCCATACCGGGAGTTGAACCCGGGTCGCCTGGGTGAAAACCAGGAATCCTAACCGCTAGACCATATGGGATTGGTTTGGTAATGCGCCACTGTCGTGCTCGTGCTGCTGGGTTAGAACCTGCCATTCTAGCCGCTAGACCATATGGGACTGCTCCACTGTCATGAAATCAAGGATACTCTTGTCACTCTGCAGCCTTGGTGAGACCAACATAGCAGCACCTTAATCAATTCTCCAGCAGTTGCAGGTTCTGCTCAAAAGCACATTACAAGGGAGTGGACTGGACTTGAAGCACACTTGAGTGGCATGTGGGAAAGTCCACTAACCAGTCAGTGATGAGACCATGAACAAAAAGACATGAAAAACATGCAAGTTGTAAATGACTTTACAGCACGTGCCTAATGTGGTTTGGAAGAATTGCTCCTGATGGGTTTCCTGCATGTTTGGACTTGACAGATATTCTATAACAGATTTGATTTCCACTGCAGCCCTTACAATTTATTGGTAAGGCATGGAAGAAACAAAACTTTGCCGTTAGAACACTATGGCAGCAGTGGGATTCGAACCCACGCCTCCGAAGAGACTGGAGCCTAAATCCAGCACCTTAGACCGCTCGGTCATGCTACCATTGCGAGTGAGGACCTCATCGCAAAAATCTAGACAGTAAAACTTGAAAAAGAGCAGCACAAAATAGGAGCTCAGAACATTCAGTGATGCTCTTACTGTTGTAGAAAAACATGTTTAATACTTTTTGGACACAAAACATCTGCCTGTCCTGGTTAAAACCTGTTCATCAACCCTGATTAACAATGGGCTCTTGGCTCAGTTTCATCATTGTCCATATGCAACTTGTCATAAGCACTGATCAACAGGCAGGATCACCATTCACAGAGAGTCAAGGAACGGTTGCAATCACAGCATTGTAAGATGGCAAAAGACGTACCCTTAATGCACCCACCCTTGTTTCAAAGAAGCTCATTTGATTTTCACATAAACAGCCACCTTGACTCGCCGCTCATAATTGCAGGCCTGCTTGTGTACATCCTCATCACTGAAGACTGTACAGTCCTGATCTGAACCGTTATGCCATGTGCTTAGCCTTACCTGATGTTTGCCTTCAGCCAACAACTTTGCCCCATTTAATCCATCGTGGGATTAACACAAAGAACACATTGGCTTGTGGGCACATTAAAGACATGTTCCCATACCGGGAGTTGAACCCGGGTCGCCTGGGTGAAAACCAGGAATCCTAACCGCTAGACCATATGGGATTGGTTTGGTAATGCGCCACTGTCGTGCTCGTGCTGCTGGGTTAGAACCTGCCATTCTAGCCGCTAGACCATATGGGACTGCTCCACTGTCATGAAATCAAGGATACTCTTGTCACTCTGCAGCCTTGGTGAGACCAACATAGCAGCACCTTAATCAATTCTCCAGCAGTTGCAGGTTCTGCTCAAAAGCACATTACAAGGGAGTGGACTGGACTTGAAGCACACTTGAGTGGCATGTGGGAAAGTCCACTAACCAGTCAGTGATGAGACCATGAACAAAAAGACATGAAAAACATGCAAGTTGTAAATGACTTTACAGCACGTGCCTAATGTGGTTTGGAAGAATTGCTCCTGATGGGTTTCCTGCATGTTTGGACTTGACAGACATTCTATAACAGATTTGATTTCCACTAGAGCCCTTACAATTTATTGGTAAGGCATGGAAGAAACAAAGCTTTGCCGCTAGAACACTATGGCAGCAGTGGGATTCGAACCCACGCCTCCGAAGAGACTGGAGCCTAAATCCAGCACCTTAGACCGCTCGGTCATGCTACCATTGCGAGTGAGGACCTCATCGCAAAAATCTAGACAGTAAAACTTGAAAAGTGCAGCACAAAATAGAAGCCCAGAACATTCAGTGATGCTCTTGCTGTTGTAGAAAAACATGTTTAATACTTGCCTGAATGTTTTTGGATACAATAGCATGTGCCTGCCCTGGTTAAACTCTTATTGCAGCAATAGGATTTCAACCCACATGTGTGAGGAGCCTGGAGTCTTAACCCAGATCCTTAGACCACACAATCTAACACCTTACAATGCGGTGGACTTGAAGCACACTTGAGTAGCCAGTAACCAGTCAGTGTTGACACTGTGAATAAAAATATATGAAATACCTGCACATTGTAAAGGACTTTTGCAAAAGAATTTCTTTTATTCATGTATTAATCGCATTATTATAAAAACAAACAATATCCTGCTCACTCTTCTGTTAATCTTCTTCTCCACTGATGCCTTACAAAAGCCGAAGCTATTGTTGCCTATCTGTACTTCAACATCATTAGTGAAAGGTCAAAATGACTGACCATGAGAGATGTGAGACCGTCTCTGGAAGGCTCTGATTCTTCTATTGAAGTTGGACTTGAAGTGGATTGGACTTGAGAGTTTTATTTCTTGAACATCTGTAAATTGTATTCAACAGATATTAACTGAAATGGAACTAGGGCAAGAGCATAGTCTCATGTAACACACACTCGTGTTACATTTGTACCACAAGGTAACCAAGTAAGTTATTACAAAGATATTCCTATTTACAACGATGGGCTAGGGAAAGGTAGAAATGAGAGTATTTAAAAAGAAGTATCAAAAGTTAACCCTGTATTCCTGAGAATTCTTTTAGAATGTTTCGAATTCACAAGAGCTATTTTAGGATTTTTGAGAGTTCTATTAGAATGTTCCAGATTCCTGAGAATCCTTTTAGGATGTTCCAAATTCCTCCAAATAATTCTCAATGACACATTGCAACACCAAGTTTTATTATAGTCACACATTGCAATAGAGTTTTCTGGGTAATTGACCAAGTCTGGTGGCATTACCTCCGAAGCTTATAGAAGTTTCTGCTAACAGCAGCTACATTGTCAGGAACAGCACCTACCAACAGATATCCTCAACAGCTCACCTCACTATCATAACCGAGCAATATTATTGTCAAATGTTGATGTTATTCACCTACAAAAACTCCTGGCTGTCCGTTGCTGTCATGGGGTGCGGAGGGTTAAATAGCAGCGCACATCTGAAAATAGCTTAACATACTCATGGTCCCTTTGTGGTTGTATAATACCTTGGTGCCACTGGATTTCAGCATGTCTCTCACACTCATACTGGTAACAGATGGTATCTCAGGATGTTTGAGGGAAGCATTCACACACAAAGGACCCAGAGTGGGGGGAGGAGTCTTTTGTCTCCTTCTCCACTGTAAGAGGTGGCAAGGGAGTGTGAAACTTTCTTTGGGGGTGGGGGTACCAAAGGTGTGAAAACAGCTGTGTACTGCCTTTAGTTCCTGTAAGAGGTATGTAACTGAAGGCCATGCTAGACTCAGTTAGGGACTCTGCCCATCGTCTGCCCCGCAATGATGCATTCCTTCACCAAGCTTGGATTCTGTTCTTGTTATTATTAAAGAATGTTAGCTACCACTGACCGCTTGTCTGGAGGCTTTATTGAATGGAAAACTTGCACAACACCTAACATCACTCTGGTTTGGAAGAATTGCTCTTGATGAGATTCCTGCTTGACTGTACTTGACAGACATTCTGTAACAGATTTGAGTTCCACTGCAGCCCTTACAATTTATTGGTAGGGGATGGAAGAAACACGAAAAGAACCTGAAGACTATGGCAACAGTGGGATTCGAACCCACGCCTCCGAAGAGACTGGAGCCTAAATCCAGCACCTTAGACCGCTCGGTCATGCTACCATTGCGAGTGAGGACCTCATCGCAAAAATCTAGACAGTAAAACTTGAAAAAGAGCAGCACAAAATAGGAGCTCAGAACATTCAGTGATGCTCTTACTGTTGTAGAAAAACATGTTTAATACTTTTTGGACACAAAACATCTGCCTGTCCTGGTTAAAACCTGTTCATCAACCCTGATTAACAATGGGCTCTTGGCTCAGTTTCATCATTGTCCATATGCAACTTGTCATAAGCACTGATCAACAGGCAGGATCACCATTCACAGAGAGTCAAGGAACGGTTGCAATCACAGCATTGTAAGATGGCAAAAGACGTACCCTTAATGCACCCACCCTTGTTTCAAAGAAGCTCATTTGATTTTCACATAAACAGCCACCTTGACTCTACTGATTCCATCTATTTTGGGAACCAGTAGTCTGAGATATTGATGATATGGTACTGTAATGTCTTTAGATGAGATGGAGTCTGATTATTGAAGATGTGAAGAGAATAAATTTTCAGTGAGCCAATTAAGAGAAGTCAGGATTGGAGAATTGGCCATCTTTTCTTTAGTCTGTACCATTATTACTGCAAATAAATTTGACCAACATAAACAGAAAACAAAAATCAACATAGGAAAATAAAGCAATACTCAACTAAAGCCCACATGAGGAAAAAAGCCTCCTGGGAGGGCTCACTTTGTCAAGCCTCTTGGTTGCCCAAAACAAAGCGTAACCTGATACACTCCATTTCTCCTCTCACAGTGAAACAGTTTTTCAATTACCTTGACATACAAAAACACTCCAAGGACAAACAATGAATCACGAAAAACTCTGCTGTTCAGTCTGTCTGGATCTACTGAAGGATCCAGTGACTATTTCTTGTGGACACAACTACTGTATGAGCTGTATTAAAGTCCACTGGAATAATGAGGATCCAAAAGGAATCTACAGCTGTCCTCAGTGCAGAAAAATCTTCATCCCGAGGCCTGCTCTTGTGAAAACAGCATGTTAGCAGAGTTAGTAGAGGACTCTAAGATACCTGGAATCCAACCTGTTTCAGCTGATCTCTGCTATGCTGGACCTGAAGATGTTTCCTGTGATGTCTGCACTGAAAAGAAGCTGAAAGCAGTGAAGTCCTGTCTGGTATGTTTGGTTTCTTACTGTGAGCAACACCTCCAGCCTCACTATAACTCTGCCTTTGACAAACACAAGCTGGTCAAACCATCGAACAGGCTCAAAGGGAACATCTGTTCAACTCATAATGAGATGATGAAGATGTTCTGCCGTACTGATCAAAAATGTATCTGCTATCTCTGCTGTGTGAATGAACATAAACGCCACAACACAATTGAAATGCAAAAAGAATTTGAGGTGATTTTGCAAATTGTTCACCGGAGAATTCAGACCAAAGAAACAGAAGTGAACGTGCTTGGGAAGGAAATCGAGGACATTCTGCAATCTTCTGATAGCGCTGAGAAGGACATTGAGACAATCATCAATGAGCTGGTGAGTTTCATTAAAAAGAAAGGCTCAATCTAATGCTTCTTGGCGACAATTCACTCCCTGGTGGAGATTTATCAGCCCTAGGATCAGGAACACAATTAAAATCACCTCCCAACACCAAATATGGGGAAGCTATGGCTGAAACATGGGTTAAGAGATTGGGGAAAAAAGAGACATCTTCTGAATTTGGACCATAAACACATCCTATAAAAACAGATTCTCTAAATAAGAAACCAGATATAAGAATGTAGCGTCCTTCCTTATCTTTTATGACTTTTTCTGTGGTTAGAGGCAAATTGCTATGGATAAGGATGGCTACTCCTCTGCTTTTTGTGTTATATGATGAGTAAAAAACTTGGCCAACCCAATTTCTTTTTAGTTTTGAGTGTTCCAAATCATTTAAATGAGTTTCTGAAAGTAAGGCAATTTGTATTTTTTCCTTTTTCAAGAATGAAAGAAGTTTTTGTCTTTTAACAACATTATTCAGCCCTTTAACATTTAAAGAAATTATTTTAAGGTCAGTCATATCAGCTCAGTCTCTTTTGTTATAGTTTCTTTCCCCCCTCTATTAAAACATGATGTGTGGGAAACCATTTCTCGGAATGCGCAACTGCAAATAAGCAAACAGATGTTTCCATAAAAGGGAAAGGTAATTTTAGATACATTATATAGACACAAACATGAAAAAATAAATGAATAAATAAACAACAGAAACAATAGCCACGCATATTAATGATAAAAAAAAAAAAGGAAAAAGACAACCCCTAAAACCCCCCTTCCCTCCCCCCAAAAAACGATCCTACAGTCCATCAAAAAAGAAAACTTGGTCTCATGAAACCGAGCAAAAGTCACTGACAGGGAGGCAAAAAGGGAAAAAAAAGAAACAAAACTTCCTCTCCAAACTCCCGCATGCCACCGAGAGAACCAGCCAATCTCATTTATATTTCTGAGTTAAACATGTTTTACTTTATAAAGTTTGTAAGAAAAAACAAATAAGAAGGGACGGGACAGTTAAATCATTCCTTAATAAGAGTACAACTTCCAGTTACAATATACCTTAACATGGACTGGGTATCCTTAAATTAAGAGTATGTCTAATATTTAAGTGCCGTAATAGAACTGATCATATTCAATCAATTGCTGTCGGTGTTCAATTTAACTCAAATTGTTCAAAAAAGCAAGAGCATCTTCAGATTTACGGAAGGAGTAATTTTCCCCTCCGTGAGAAAAGTTAAGTGTAGCAGGATAGCGCATATAAAAGCGCATATTTTTCTGGATTAGTTTTTGGCACACTCCGTTAAACGCACGTCGCATCTCTTTTACTCCTGTTGCCAAATCTTGTCGAATATGAATGATCTGTCCATCATAAGTCAGGGGGCCATTATCTTTAGCTGCAGTGAGGATCCTAATCTTGTCTACCGGATTATGCACCTTAATAATCATTGCACGAGGGTGATTAGGTCTTGATAATCCAATGGACCGATGGGCTCTGTCGATTTTGATTTTCCCCTGTTTTTAATGTAAATGACCCCTGTCAGAGTGTAATGACCTAATAGTTGTGCGAATTTAGAATTTTAAGTGACTGTCCTATTCTGCTCTGGGGAACAGGGCAGTGGCGACGTGATAGCAACTTCCTGAACTCAGTTGGTTACTCGTATGATTAATGTCTTTTCCTGTCATCTACTTAATCACTTACTGAATAAATACTGTATATATAAACAAATACAAAAACATAAACACTTTGCTACCTATGTAAAGAAATCGAAATAATAAAGATGACTAATTATGCATAATACATAGAGTACTATATTTATTGTGTGTTCACTTCATGAATTTGGTGACTGCTGCTGTAGAAAAAGCTCCAAAAGACCACGGATTTTGGCAGGACCCAGAAAGCAATGTTACACAACAGATCATAAGTAAGTGTGTTTATTTTTCAACAAAAGGAAAGAGGCATGTAGAGCCAGGATCAGGGCAGTCATAACATATTTAACAAGCAAATAGGGATTGTTTGTAAAGAAGGAGGGGGAAAAAATTAGTCAGAACAGGAATGGCAGGGAGAACATAAATTGCGAGACGAAATCCGGGGAGTGTGTCAGTGGTCACCGATCGATGATCAGTGGTCACTGATTAAAAGTCTTTGATCTGTGGTTGTTGATCAATGGTCATGACAATTTGAATATTAACAAGAAACTGACCTCACAGGCCATTGTTCACCAGTGGTGCTAGTTTCAGTCATTGTGCAAAGGTACTGTTTATAAAGTTGGGGAAACCTGCAGTCAGGTGAGACTGAAAAAATCACATGTATGATTTTTCCAAGCCCGGCTCGAGCTCCGGCTTGGACAGTCTCGGTCGTTGTGTCCTTGGGCAAGACTCTTCACCCGTTGCCTACTGGTGGTGGTCAGAGGGCCCGGTGGCGCCAGTGTCTGGCAGCCTCGCCTCTATCAGTGTGCCCCAGGGTGGCTGTGGCTACAATGTAGCTTGCCATCACCAGTGTGTGAATGTGTGCATGGATGACTGGATATGTAAAGTGCTTTGGGGTCCTTAGGGACAAGTAAAGCGCTATATAAATACAGGCCATTTACCATTTACCATTATTTCTCAACTGAGAGGAGGTGACCTTCTGAAATCCCATGATTTCCTTAAACACAGTGTAACCCAGTACATATCACCTTCTCCTCTCACAGTGATAATGTTTGGCATGCATTTTGCAGACAAAAATTGACACCCAGGCTACAAAATGGATCAAGAGAAACTCTGCAAATCAAATCCCAGCAGAAAAATGAAAGGTGTCGAGTTATAATGCTTCAGAAGAAGCTGGAGTAGGAGGTCTCTGAGCTGAAGAAGACGGACAAGGAGCTAAAGCAGCAACATGGAATTTCTACTCAGCTACTCCCTGCTTTTCAAACTTAACAATTATACAGACTCACCAAACTTCAAAATGTGTCCAGTTAAACACTCTGAAAATCTGAAAACAGCAGCGCTAGAAGGCATCTATAAGTTGGAATTTTGACTTAATAACTTTAAATTATGGGTAGTTATGGGGTAAGGGGGATAGGGGTTAGGCTTTTATAGCTATGATAAAACAAACAATGCATATATCTTAGGGTGATGTCACAATGGAGAACACTGCCCCCTTTAGTTAACTACACGTTTATTGGAGTTTAACCAGGTTCTATTTCAGTTTACAGCCCTGTTTTCCCCTCTCCTACTGAAGGTTGTTTGTGAAATACATGTCTGGGTTGGTGGAAGGACAAAGTTAGGGTGAACACGTATTATATTCAGCAGACTCGTCTGTCTCGACGAGTTTATCGGTTGGCTATCAATGTAGCGGTTGAAGAGTCCGTGAAAAGACTACAAGGAATCCCAGAATGCACCTCACGTGCGTCCGCTGAAATGGAGACAAAGTGTCCTCGTGCGGAACTTTAGACGAGTTCTTAAAATCTTCTATCTCTCGTTACAGAATTATCGAATTGACTTTTTTTCATGGAGATAAAATAGCATTAAGACATAATATAAAACACAAAGTTATAATTTTCAAAACCTGTATGTCTGTTAATCTCACGGTTGAAGCCAGCTTTACCGGGTGGGTAACACGGAATGTTGACAGTGTGACGCCAGACTCGGGCAGTAGAAGCCGCTCTCTGTGTTCAGAATTTGTCTTATATTTCAGCTCCATCTAAACATTTGGATTTCAGCCAACCTAAATGAGTTTCAGGGGTGACAGCGATGATGACGACAGCTGCAGTAAACGAAGAGTCGCGTATGTTTACGGTCCGGAGTACATCCAGACCTGCGACACTTTATCCAAAGTGCCAAACCGGGTGAGTTGAACTGAATGAGAGGCGTTACAGAGCTAGTTAGGTAGCAGCCTTTTCCTAATCTGGAAAACGATATCCTTGTCTTTACCTCTGTTACCAGGCGAGTATGGTCCACTCACTGATAGAAGCCTATGGACTGCTTCAACACATGAGGTGAGCTGCTGGTGTTTGCACCGAGAGAGAACACAGTTGGTATTGTTTTTGTCAGTGAGCAGGAGAGGATGTACAAAAGACACACTGTGCAAGATGAAGGTGGGTGGATCAATCCAAATATCAATAGTATCGCTACCAAAGCTAGTATTTGTATCGGATCTATATAAACATTTGCATTGTTGCACAGGAGTAGTGGGAGAGGATCAGCGATTTATAACTAATGATTAAAGCAGCAGAGTGCTGTATAAACACACTGAGAGTGAAAACAGGTGAGTAAAGAAGAAACATTTAGTCTGTCAGGAGAAGCCCCAATCACCCTTGGCCTATTGCAGCATAACTAAAGCAGGATTCAGGGAATTATTAAGATGTTGGTCAAAACTGGGAACACTGTCCAAAATGATGCCAAAATTCCTGACTTGCTCACTGTGAGAAAGGGATGATAACAAAAACCTCCTGAGACAAAAGTTTTACTATTGCTCGGCTGGTAGGTGGCAGAGATAGTGACAGTCTGCTAGCAACAAAAGAAATCACTAGGAGGTTTCTGGTGCAGCATCTTCTTTCACCCAGCGAGAGCCAACAACCTCCGTAGTAACCACTGGTTGTGTCACATCTACTATGGTGGACAGCCCTAAAAACAATGTACGTGTGAAGTACAAATAAAACTTGTGTTCTTTCATTTATAGTCATTTACAAATGATGTTACCGGTTTAGCTCAGTGCATTAAGTGGGCGAACACATGCCGTACAGCTAAGAGTGGCTAGTCCGAGTTCGAGTCCAACCCGTGGCCCTGCCTGTTTTACCCCTTCTCTGTCTGCTCCTGCTTTCCTGTCCACTGTGTCTATCAAATAAAGCTGAAAAATCCCCTAAATTCCACTTTTTCAGGTAAACACTTATATTTAATATAATTATATAAAGTTTCTCTTTTTACCTTGATAACTGTTATTTTTAACTCAATTTCTTATGTCTGTTTGTCACTGCAGTGTCTCTGTTGTTAAATCACTCTTTCTCTCTACTCTCTCCAGCATTGTCAAACCCCACGTGGCCACTATAGAGGAAATGGCCAAATTCCACACTGATTCCTACCTGGAGCATCTCCACAAGATCAGCCAGGACGGAGACAACGATGACCCCCAGTCGGCTGACTACGGCCTGGGTGAGCAAAACACATTGCTACCTTTTTATTATTTAATCTTTAATGTGTTAAACGCACACACTTTCAGTGCAGTATGGTGTCATTGGGTTTCTGGTTTAAAGCACAGCTGCCTTTTTCCTGTATGACTAAAGTGATGAAGGGGTTAATTGATCATTACCTGCAATATTAAAGCAGCTGTAGTACAAAAATGGAAATAAAGGGGTTAAAATGATTTCACCAGTAGATGGCGATGTAACACTGCACTTAATAACACTGACAGCGATCATAAATGTTCTCCTCAAATAACATTTTTTTTCTTTTGTTTGAGACACAAGTGCTTAAAAAAAATCTAAGGGTATGTTTGTTGATCTTGTCCCACTCCTAGGATCCCACTGTTGTTTGTTGTTCTTGGATGGGTTGTATGTTAGTCCATCCTTTTCCGAAGTTTACATTTCTAACTTTAGACTAAGCTTCAAGTTCACTCTGCTTGTTTTTGTTCCATGACATTCCCTTATCCTTTATCTTTCTCTCACCCTCTCTTTTTTAACTCAGTAAAGTTCTCATTCAAGGACTTGAGTTACCCTTCAGACTTCAGTGCGGTTTAAGGCGCAAATATCAGGCAAAGTTTTGTGCTTTTGTGTGTCGTCGTAAAATCCACTGCATGCATGCATGTACCGCGAAGCATTATATTAGGTGCCTGTTGAAGTAACTCGGTGTTTATTAGTGGCGTTTCAGTGTCACCTCTTACTGGCATGCATCACTAGGGTAACATGTGCTGCAGACCTAACCACATCCAGTTAAGACACCGCAAAGTGACCAATCAGTTCCTTGGAAAATAGTGTTACGATTCCTGGAAAAGCTGGTCATATGAGACTGATAAGCCCTCGATTAACTTATCGAGTTGATAACCATCTGCATGTGACTTTTGACAGGAGCAGACACTTCCCCCAACCAGCTGTACGGTGAGGGGAGGAAGATGGGGGGAAAAAGACACACTGTGGAAGAGAGCCACTGGTAGATAATAATTAATGATTAAATACAGAGTGGTGTATAAATACATAGTGAGTAAAGAAGAAACACAGTGCATTGTGGGAATACCCCAGCAGCCTTGGCCTATTGCAGGGTAACTAAGAGAGGATTCACCTGATCCAGCTCTAACTATAACCTTTATCAAAAAGGAAAGCTTTAAGTTTATCCTAGCTGTCAGATCCCTGACAAATTAACATGCGTACTGCGAATTGGTTTTGCCTTTTTTTTAAAAAAAAGTATTTATTTTTTAAATCCCTCATCTTCCTCTCGCCTGCTGTATTTTGTCCCTCCAGGCTATGACTGTCCAGTGGTCGAGGGCATATTTGACTATGCAGCAGGAGTGGGGGGTGCTACGCTGACGGCAGCTCAGACTCTGTTGGACCAAAAGTGTGACGTGGCCATCAACTGGGCAGGAGGGTGGCACCACGCCAAGAAGTAGGCTAACACACTTTAGTGTGCTGTGACCTTCCTGTGTGCTGCATTACATGTGCATATAGTGTCTCCCAGCAGGCTGTCCTCCTGACCCATGCCCTCCTTCTGCACCTAAACCAGCTTTAGACGAGCACTTGTTCAGTCAGTACTTGTCAGTTTAAGAACAGAGACAGTGTTTGGTGGATAATGTGACTTTATTTATCCACTCAGAACAAAATCTTTTGGCTATGTCCTTTTAATCGTATCTGTAGACAGTAATAGCCCATTAATGTGTGCCGATGTGATGTAATCGCACTGTTGTCTCCCCCCGTGACAGTCACATAAATGCCCGTGAAGGCAGACTTGCAGTTGGATTATTTGTCACTCATGAGGGTGAGAACGGCGAGCATAAATAGAGCCCCAAGCAGCCAGTTTCCCCTCTCCACTCAAAGATCTACTGTAGGAATCACTGTTTAGATAAACTATATCTGCATAAACCTTTAGAGACATTACACACTGGTCACCGAACAGTCGTTGTTGTGCTTATGTCAGTCACTCTGGCTTAACTGATCCAGCTGTGATCCGGTGTTTCAGGGCTAGACTCAGAATTTGTTAAACCATCAATTTCCATCAGTTACATCAAATAGCCTGAAGAGGGTGCTCTTGACAAAGCAGTACATTTCAAACGTGGCGCTTCATCTTCATCTCTCTTATCGTCCAGGGATGAGGCTTCAGGCTTCTGTTACGTGAACGATGCCGTGCTGGGAATCCTCAGACTGAGAGAGAAATACGAAAGAGTCCTTTATGTGGACGTTGACCTGCATCATGGAGACGGTGCACACCAAACCGTGACTTTTGCACAATTTAAAATAAGCGTCTTTTACATTTTGTCATCCTCACAGCAGTTTTTTTGGTTCCAGGTTTTAAAAGCTCTTTCCTCCCCTTTGGTCTCTGCAGGTGTTGAAGATGCCTTCAGCTTCACATCCAAAGTTATGACCGTTTCACTGCACAAGTTCTCGCCCGGGTTCTTCCCAGGTCAGGCAATACAGTGAGCTTAACCACGGCATGCTTTAATATGCCAATTTGAATCATGAGACCGTGTTGGATAAGTTTGTGCTTGCTTAGGTACGGGTGACCTGTGTGACACCGGGCTGGGTAAAGGCCGCTGGTACGCTGTGAACGTCCCGCTGGAGGACGGCATCAAGGACGACAGATACTACCAGGTTTTTACCAGGTACACACACAGAGAAACTGTAGCGCTGTCCTCCTATATAACTCCAACAGATCAGAGGTCAGTGTCATCCATTGATGAGTGCTATGGAGCATGTGCAAGTTCAGCATTTTATCAGGGACACTTTAGCAGGGAAATCCTTCCATTGTGAGGCTTAAACTGGGGATTTTCTAGTTGAAGGAGTTTCTCTGTGCTGAGCACTCAATGCAAATGTGTCGCCTCTAAAAGGAAATAAAGGGCTAAAACCCCTTGTTTGTTCTCTCTATCTCAGCATCTGTATATCGCAGATTCTGTGATCTTGAACAGGAGGAGCTGAGTTTGTTTCCTCTCAGCTGCTTATAAATCCTTAAAATCTGTATTTGAGCAAAAGAGCAAAAAAAGTGTAGGCGGTGTTTTTTTTCTGGGTTTTTTTGGCAAGCACCAAGCAGCAATCATCTCAGCTCTGTGTGTGACTGCTGGGATCATTCCAGGAGGTTTTTTTTGTTTTGTTTTTTTAATGGAGTGGCACAAGAGTAAGACAGAGGGGTCTCAGTGGAAATCAGACATAAACAGAGTGTAGAAAATTAGCATAGAAAACACTGGATGTGATTTTCAGGCCCATGTGCCCTCACACACGTAATGCTACAGTTACGAAACAGGAATTTAGGCTTTCTTTAGTACAACTCATAAAAACACTTAATTAGTCTAATAACACTAAAGTTACAGCATCAAAATAAACTTACAAATAGTCATTATAAACAATTGAATACACAAGGTTATTGGGTTATAATTATTCATTCTATAATGTTTATGTCAGTTTAATGGTGAGAGATCATTTTATTTGACTATGTGCTGCTTTGTTGGGTTAGCTTTAGTAATGCAGCATCACTGTTATTGTGCAAAAGTCTTGAGTCACCCCTCATTTCTTCATAGTTTACTTCTAAGGAGCATTTCTTGTCAGGCTTTCTGAAAGTCTTTCAATGTTTTTCTTTTATCGGCTGCTTTTTCAGTTATTTTCAGTCTAGTCCATTTTCAGAAGATTGTTTTTTGTTGGTTAAGTCAGTTTAACACTGTACTACGCATCATTCAGGCATAAAAAATGGTAAATGGCCTGTATTTGTATAGCGCTTTACTTAGTCCCTTAGTCCCACAGCCACCCTGGAGTGCACTGAAAGAGGCGAGGCTGCCGGACACTGGTGCCACCGGGCCCTCTGACCACCACCAGTAGGCAACGGGTGAAGTGTCTTGCCCAAGGACACAACGACCAAGACTGTGCGAGCCGGGGCTCAAACCGGCAACCTTCCGATTACAGGACGAACTAACAACTCTTGAGCCACGATAAAGCACATCATTTGTTCCTTCGCCTATGAAAAATGTCAAATATAACAAAGTGATTCCCAGAGAGCTATTAGATTAAAGAATCTTACCATATTTGTGCATTGTGTGCAGTTTCCTCAAAAACAAACTGAGGAAACCTAAAAAAGCATGTAGTACATACAATAGATGAACAGTAACAGTGCAAGTCATGTCCTTAACAAAACAAGACCTGACAAAACCTGGAGAACTGTTCCTGAAAACTGCTTTTTATCCTTGTTGTAATTTCATGGTTGCGGATCAGCCGGCATCTGTGAGCTGATGGTGATGGAAATTAAAATTGCTCTATTACACAGCGTCGACTTCTAATGGGTGAAACTAAAGTCTTTTCTTGTAAAGTAACTAATGCAAGTGACTGAAAACTTATCCCATCCATCCACTTCCACTTCTCAAGTTCAAGGTCATGTGTGGGTGCAGGGGTCATAGGGCAAAAGGTGGTGTACATCCTGGACAGGTTGCTGGTCTTTCATAGGTTTAACACAGGGAGACAAACACTTGATACCTAACCTAACAAATGCATGGGTTTAGACTGTGAAAGAAAGCTGGAGTACCCGGAGAGAGCTGGGGAGACTGTGCAAACTCCACAAAAAAGACAGCGTAGTGCTCCAGCTCTGTGAAATAATGAGTAAGCTGCATGTAGACTAATACTTCCTTACTTTTATTGGTATAATCACAGGCTACTGCTTTAGCACCTCTAATTGGTGGAAGCAACTGAACAAATTGGGTGTAAGTGTTTTGTTTTAGTGTTCTACACTTACTATAAAGTTATTATTGTTCAGAACGGAATGTACAGGTAAGTCACGTTAGCCATCACTGCTTGAGTGCCAGGAAGGTTTTTGTTGGCTCAAAAGGCCCCTATGGTAGTGACTATGCACATAAGCTCAATTAGTCACAGAAGTCTATACATTTTCCTGAATTGTTTTCTTTTTTGGATGCTTGATAACCAAATGATATGCATCCTCTGCGAGTAACAGAATTCTTTCTTCTTTTTACAGCGTCCTGCAGGAGGTGCGGACACAGTTCAACCCGGAGGCGATAGTGATGCAGCTGGGTGCCGACACAATGGCGGGTGACCCTATGTGCTCCTTCAACATGACCCCTGTTGGGGTGGGCAAGTGTCTGCAGTATGTCCTGCAGTGGCAGCTACCTACACTCCTGCTGGGCGGAGGTACGCTTCACGTATGTGTTTATTATTCTGACTGATGTTGATGTGTGTGTGTTGGTATATCTCCACGTATGGCTGTATGCGCATGTTTCTCGGAGTGCTGAGGTAGTCCAGATGTAACGGTGTAGTGCGCCTTCTGTTTGTGCGTGTTTGCGTTGAATTTCTGAGTCCGTTACTTAAGCACATTTACACACACTGCCCTGTCCCAGACTCCTCAGCCCTTGGCCAGATGATAGCTACTAATTATACAACACAATGAATCCATTTTACTCAACTACAATCCCACCTCTCTTCCTTTCTCTCCCCTCCCGCTCTGCCCTACATACTTTCTCCTCAGTCCATTCCCTCCATCTTTAAACTTTCTCTGTGTCTTCTGTATGTGGGAGGCTTTATAGTTTTTCTTCCAGAGGATTTTGTCATGTTAGCTTCCTTTTTTTTGGTCTGAAGAGCCACACAAAGCTGTATAAATGTGAAAGTACAAATGAGCTCTTATTGCACACACATTCAACTGACCACAAGAATGAGCTGGTTCAGGTCAACAAAAGAATAGACTGTGTACAAAAGCTGCTCATACCCACATGGACAAACATAACTGCTAATCAATGCTAAATAAAAGAATAAATAAGTACTCAGATTTCATGCACTTTGACAGATAAAAAAATTAGAAATCGAAATACTTCAAAACAGCAGCACAAACAGTGCAACTTTAACAAGAAAAAAAACACCCTCCATACATTTGTTCTGTGGCACACTGTAAACATGTTTATGTCAGCTTTTATATGTAAAGTTAACATATAGTATAATATTAGTAGTATTATAGTTTTATATGTATACCGGTAGTTAACATAGGCGTCTTCAGAGATGGTTAGTCGGCCTCAAGTGGCCATTAGAGAAACTGCAGTTTGGACACATAATTAGAAACAGGGTATTTGATAGGTTAGTTTAGTTTTTTAATCTAAAATTTTCTCCCAGACATGTTTTTTTATCCTCTGTGATTTGACATGGGAATCTATGGTTATTTACACCTCAAGTGGCCATGGGAGGAACTGCACTTTTTGGCACTTGTGAGAGTTGGCTTAATTTTTCACTGCTTTGAAGTTGAAGGTTACTGGCATTTTCTCACACTTCATGACTTGGTAACAGGGGCAGATGTAGAGAAATTTTCTTAGGCTGGCATGGAAATCAAATGGCAGGACAAAATCAAAGCCTTTTTTTAAACACATGTGCATGTGTTACGTATGGTAAAAATGATTCAAATGCAAGTATACATGCATTTCATATAAAAATAGTCTGCAGCTTAATTAATTTCTGTAGCCCACATAATGAACCTTTTCAGTTACATAATACATGTGATTTTTTAATGTACTGTATAGCCTGTATAATAAATAAATACATATAAAAGCATTTAGTGGCCTGTCATTAAAATTTAAAAGCTGGTATATACTTTGAAGTCCAAACTTTCAACACAAGCTGAAATAGAGACTCAGCGTGGCTGCAGCTTGTTGCTATGTCAGCTTAATCACATGCCCGTCATCACACAGAGTGTTAATAACACTCACCTTCATTCCACCTTCAAAGTGTTAATGCTATCTTATCTTAATAAACAACACAGTCATATGCAAAACTAGTTTGGCACTAGGGGTGGCAAGAGATCATTTTAGGGTGGCACATGCCACCCCTCTAGATGTGCCCCTGCTTAGTAACCTGATGACAGTGTACGACCTCTTATTGGGGGCATTTTCACATTCTATATTCAGTTTTTACCCCTTAGCCGTTAAATGCTGATCGGGTATCTTCAGCGTAGACACCCAAGTTTGTGATTAAAATAACTAGATAGGTGGCTGAGAACAAAGCGACGCATGATTTTCAAATTCATCCCATACGTGGAACCACTAAAAATCTCAGATAAGTTAGAATCCCAATTACCTTTGCTTCAAGGTCGAGGTCAGAGGTTAGGTTTTCTGAAAATCTTGTGAATATCTCGTGATAACTCAAGAGGGAAATCAGCTAGGATTTTCAAATTATAACCACAGGTACATCTACTAGGAGGCTGAGCTGTAACACTGATGGACGCCGGTACTTTTAATATAGTAGGTACTGTATGTGACACATTGTGGTTAATTGAATCAGTAGGTTTAATAGCTGTTCTTAATTGTGTCAAATATTTTACTGTTAGGTAATGCCTGAGACACCATGTTATATTTTCCCGTCTGTTTGTTGCTGGGTTAGTGGAGATCTTTTCTGACTCCTGCCAAGGAAACATGTTGCTTCACAGATGATTTATGTTTTGAATTATGTAAGACATGGTTCTGTTTGGATATCATTGTCATTGGTCGTAGTCATGTGACCTATCACAGGTGATTTAAGATGGCGTCGCCCTGTGTTTCGTTGTGTGACGAGGAGCAGGTGTGCTCAAAATGTCATATGTCATGAAATTGGAGTTCTGCAGCATGCAAACTTATTTTTCTTTTTTCTTTTAAAAGCTTACTGTGGCCTCAGGAAAAAACACATTTTTGGCCACAACCAAACTCGTTCACAAATACAAATAAGTTCGGGGATGAACTGATTAGATTTCGGATGCTAAATGGTAAAGCTCACAGCGACTTTACATGATACATCACTCAAAAAACAATAACTCTTGTGATATCTACATACAGCCCCCAAACATCAATATAGCAAAGGAAACTAACAGTTGCTCAAAATGGATTTCCCCACTCGTTTAACTTAATAGAGTATATATATTTTATATTATTTTATTTATTTTTTTACAGATAAACAGATGTTGTGCTGTATCCTGTGTAAAGTAATGAAGTGATTTTATTTTATATGGAAAATGTCCAGTCTGGACAGACAAATTATTAACAATACAAAGGATTTAAGTTTTATTCCAGTGAAAGAACAGCCAACACAGTAGGGTCAGTAAAGTCTTTGTATATTTTCTCTACAGGAATCATGTTCTTCAACTTCGTTTGACCCCATATGTTTTTTTCCTCTGGTCATCCCATCCTGCAGTGTGGGTCTCTTTCCCACCAGTCAGGCCCGCCCTGTAGTTTGAGATTCAAACTGCTTTAAGAAAGTGTTTGAAGGTTTAAGTGGAGGATTAAACAACAGTTTAGCAGCACACACATGCTGAGGCACAACCATCATTTCCCTGGGCAAACTGTGTTGTCACAAATGTGACGGGCAGTAGTTTAAAGCTGGTGCATTCAGTTTGGAGGGGAAGCTTCTGGATTGCTCTACACACTGAAACATGACAAGATGATCCTTGATTAAGCAAGAAAAACATAAAATTCAGTTTGATGGAAGAGAAATGTGTAGACTGGAAGTTTTATTTCTGACAAAACTGATTGGTTTAGATTTAATTAATGAGCAATAAGTTGTAGATTCCTGCTAAACAGGTAAAGTTGTATCAAGTCAAACACTTGCTGGCTCTGCTTTATTTTAACTTCAGATTCAGCTTCATTGTCACATCACAAATTTACAAAGAGTAGGGTGAAAAACCTTGTGTTGCAGAGCTCCATATTAGCAGATAAAAATGTAAAAAAGCGCACAATACAAGCATATTTTAGATATGTGCAAAACACAGAAGAAAAAGAGCAAATGACCCTATAATGAACCCTGGGGAGCTCCAGTGTGACAGTCAGCCTGGCCAGATGTGATGTTAGGCCTTCTCTTTCTGTTTACGATTTTTCACCTGTCTATGCAGTCTTCACCAGTTTTTCACTGACAAAAACAAATGTGGAAAAACAGTAGGGGTGCAAGATAAACTAGCATTCCTGCAGATGCAGTTATATCATGCTACGATTTAAGGATCAGTCCAGCTGTCAGGAATATCGTCCTGCTCCTGTTTTCTCTCATTTAAATGACAAAGATGGAGCAGTGTAGCCATGCATACACACGTACATCAGCTTCAAAGCATGCAGATGTCCGGGCATGAATTGGGCATGCCCGGACACATCTGTGTTACAGGTGTCTGTCACACGTGCCGTGAAACTTTTTTTTTTTTTATAATTCAAGTATTTATTAGATTTCGCATTTTATAGCAGCAAATACAGAGATGCAACAACCAAAAGCAAGAAGCAAACAAACAAAAACAAACAAACAAAATAAATAAATAAATAAATAAATAAAAAATAAATAAAAAACCACAACGAAACAAAACAAGTGAGGTTTTAACATATGTTGTATTAAGCTCAAATGTCCAAGTCAGGTAGACATGTAGGTGCAAAAATTGTCCCACTGTTCCAGCGCAGCTTCCGTCACATGATGTATTTTTCCCAGCATCTTTTCGCATGCAACATTCCCAACCATTCTGTCTTTCCGCATTTTAAGCGTTGGAATATGAGAGTCCTTCCAGTGTTCCAAAATGACACGGGCACATGTTACCAAGGCAGTACTTAACACTCTAAACTGGTGTTTACTTAATTGCAGCACCTCTCCTTTGTCTCCTAGTAAACATAATTTAGGTGATCTGGGTAGGTTACAAAGTGTCCACCCCTGCAAATAATTCAGTACAGTGTTCCAAACTGGAAAAACCAGCAGGCATTCCCAGAGGGCATGTATCAGAGTACCTTTGGCTTGTTGGCATTTCCAACACAAGTCATCTCTACCAATCCCCATTCTATACAGCCTTGAAGGAGTATAATAGTATCTGTTAAGAATTTTGTATTGAATAAATTTCCCCCTGGCTTCCCTAATGTATAATCCATTGTTCGACAATATAGAATCCCATGTACCTTCATCCATTGTACCCGCTAGATCCCTTTCCCATGCTTTTTTCAGGCTCTTATTTATATTGTTTTTAATCCATGGGCAAATATTATACCATTTCGCAGCTGTGCACAGAGATGGGGGTAGTAGCATAAAATTCTCTATCGGGTTACTTTCACATGTTATTGTAACTCCTCCTTTTAAACAGTTTCTTATTTGCAAATACTTCCAGAAATGACTGTTACCCTCTAAACAAAACTTATTTTTAATATCCTCATACGACATGAAAACACCCCCTTCAAATAGGTCACTAACAGTTCTGATACCTCTTCTCAGCTATTGTGTCCAGTAAACAGTCTGCTTACCAATTTTAATTTTAGGATTATACCACAAGGGGGCATACTTCTGTACATATGGCACAAGTTTATATTTCTTATGCACCTCCAACCATACCATTTTCGAAAATTTCAAAATAGGGCTTTGCGTCTTACCGTGATTATTCACTTTTTGTGATAAAATATCATTTGGTGTGAATGGAGATGCAAGCTCTTGTTCTATTAACATCCAGTCTATATTGTTTTTCCCTGCCCAATGTTTGCCTAATCTAGCCATTTCAAAAGAGATACTATAATACTCTATATTTACCACCCTTCCAAAGAAAATCTTTTATCGTATTATTGTAGCTTTGCAACATCCGTCGCGGGATACACATAGGCAGCATTCCTGTATAATAGTTGATGAGCGGTGCCACAACCATTTTAACTGTGTTCACTTTTCCCCACAATGTCAAATTTAGTTTACTCCATTTACCCAAGTTTTTATTGATCTTGTTTAATAATTTTCCCATACTGTTAGCCATAATATCCTCAATATTGGGGTTCAATTCAATTCCAAGATATTTCATTCCCTTGTCCACCCACTTAAAGTTAAAGCCCGATATTAAGTTATGACTGCAAGCCTGGGAAACTGGCATCGCCTCTGATTTATGCCAGTTAATTTTGTACCCTGAAAACACTGAGTATGTATTAATCACCTCTAATAGTTTTGTGATAGAATTAGTTGGGTCTTGGTTTAATTTCAGCACATCATCTGCATACAGGAATAATTTGTGTTCTCTGCCTCCCCCAAATACACCTTTAATCTCTGCATTTTCTCTGATTTGAATAGCTAATGGCTCTAAAAATATTATAAATAGCAATGGGCTTAAATTGCATCCTTGACGTGTTGATCTGGAAATACTAAAAAAAAGGAGAAAGTACCCCATTTGTAAATACAGCTGCTTCTGGACCAGAGTACATGGTTCTAATCCATCTGCAAAAGTTGTCACCTATTCCAAACTTTTCCAGGGCTGTGAACAGAAAGTTCCACTCCACCCTATCAAAAGTTTTCTGTGCATCTAAAGATATAGCCAATACAGGATTTGTGTTATTTCTATTCAGCCACACGTGCCGTGAAACTTAAGTGATGTTGTTCAGTTGATGTCTTGATGTACCTCCTGACTACTTTGTCTTTGTAAAAGGAGCAATTTTTGCTCCTCTAACTGTAAACCAACTTTACTCTGATTGGCTACTCATCAAAAACGCAAGGTTTGAGCAGCTGTAAATGTTTAAAAGTTTCAAATTCATATTTAATAGTCTTCAGGGCTCCAAACGTGTCTTCATGTGGGTTCCAGGTACTCCATAAAGATGATATCATTTGTGTTTCTTCTCATATGTGTCTGCGTTCCTTCTCTCTACTCAGGAGGTTATAACCTGGCTAACACAGCTCGGTGTTGGACCTACCTGACAGCAGAAGTGCTGGGAAAGACTCTCTCCTCTGAAATACCTGACCATGAGGTACACGGACACACACACTCACACACATCCTCCCTTTCCCTGCCTGTTACAGCCACACATTTACATATTCCCACATGAGGACAAATGTGCCCCTTCATTGTACCATCACACGCACACACATGCATGGAAACGCAAACACACCCTCTTGTGTCCTCTGTCTGCTGAGTCACTCCATCTAATCAAAGATGGCTGCCCGATCTCAATAAAGGGGTTTGTGTACAGGTGAGCGGGACAGGTAGCAGTGCTGACAATTCCTCTCTGTCTGCTGCGATGAACACAGACTCCTCTCACTCTCATCTTTTATGCGTCGTCTGGGTGAACGTTATTAGAGGAGTTATAGAAGTCGGACTGGAAGGACTTAAACCGCAGCTTTACCTGTCCAGTTAGTTCAAAAGGGTGGACGTCAGCGAGGATTCTTAAAATAGCGAGAACACATATGCTGTTGATTTAATTTAGCGAGGAAGGAACTGTGTATCTTATTTGTTGACTTGTTTGTGAAACACGGGACATGTGACCAGTTGCTTTTCGGTAAATCAAACAGAGCCATCCTCTCTCCAAATAGAAATCGGCGCGCCCATCTGTCTGTCCCGCTCCTATGCTCTCACACGCACAAAGAGCCTCTTTCTCCAGCAGCTGATTTTTTGGACCTTGTCTTGGTCAGATGTAATGAATAGCTGTGAGCGCCTCAGTGTGTGTGTGCGTGCGTGTGCACGCGTGTGTGCGTCCTGGTCGAGAAGAAGGTACCTCTTGTTTCTCCTCGTCGGGCGTCCAATGGCCCCAAATGGCCTTTGACCTCATTAAGGAGCACTCACTGAAAACAAAGCAACTATCAGTGCGGCCAGCTGCCACAGTTGATAAAGATGAGGTGACACACACACACACACACACACACACGGTTTTCCACCTGAAACAGTTAAAATTTTATTGTGTTTATGTCTTGGTTTTTTCTGATTTATGAAGCAACCTATTTTCAAGGTAAACTGCAACCTCTGCTAAACTTCACATATATGTGTGTATGCATGTATGTATGTGAATGCATATGTGTGTGTGTTTGAAGCTCACTCTGTGTGCGATAAGAGGGGCATTTATCCACGATGACCAAGCAGAGCTGTTCCAGTTCCAGTGACACGGGGAACAAAAACTACCTTTGTGCCCGTTTGTGTGAGTGCGTCTTACTCCTCCTGCTCCGCTGTAGACAAAACCCCATGAATACACACATTCATTACTGTCAGATAATGCACTGGCCTGTTTTATAACGCTTCTCATGTGCTTCATTGTATGATAAATGGACACCAGTGTGGAGGAAACTCAAACAGGCAAACTGGCAAAAGTGGCTCAAAGTCGAAGGAAAATGCAAAAACTACAAATTCAAACACTCTGTTTGTTTTATCTGCAGAAATCTCACTAAAACCAGTCCGAACATATTTGTTGCTTTTAAATATTTATATGGAAAGGTTTATTTTCAGTGCCCGAGAGGATTCGCGGTGCTCTGTTCTTGCAGCACACAAGCTTCAAATGAAATAATTAAAAATAGCAGTCTAAAGAACACAAACATCAGTCAGAGTTGGCCAGTCACGTCAACAATAAGTGCTGTAATACTCGCTGATTACTAGACAAAATATTACACTACAGATAACGCACACAATGCCTCTGCTTGTGTCACACTCATTATATTTCAGTATCTAATGCAAACACGCCAGGATTCCAGCCACCGGGTGGAAAGTTGTTAACCTTCGCTGCTGACTCGTATTGTCTGCCAGTGCTGAGCTGATCCCGATTGACCCCCCCTCTCCCCCCCATTGTGCGATAGCGGCGGCTCCTATCTGCGTGTGAATCGAAGGAGCCGCGGTGTTGGGCGTGCTAAGTATAGCCGCACGGGTCAAAGGTTAGTTGGTGTCTCTCATTTGACAGGAACAGTTTGTCTTTATAACGAACTTTATTTTGAGGGTGGAAACAATTGTTCTTATGGTTACAGGAACTTTTTATTTGTCACATGTGATGTTCACATGGTTTTGCTTTGCCTGTTAGCCTAGATTTATTATCTTTAATTTAAGGCGGGGTGGAGTATCATCTTATCTAAACATGTGTTATGTCATGAAGAAGGGCAAAAACCACAGTAGGGTCTTTAATACTTCTCTGAATCCCCTTAAAGTAACTTCTGTCACTGGCACGTACACCACGTTTTTAAAACCATATGAACTTAAACATCTCAGACCTGAAGGCCACTCTCCATTTTTAGTTAATAATAAAATACCTTTTTTCAAGTGGTCACATCCACTCCAATGGAAGTGGTTTAATGGAAACTCTCATCTCTCGTCATCTCATCTCTCAAGTGTTTCAGTTAAATCTTTTTCAATTAAATTCAACAACAGTCACCACAAGACACTCCACAAATAGTGTTGGGGAACCTTAAAAACCTGGGTCAGCTATAAGAGTCCAAAAGGGTGTTCGACGATCCAACGATCACAAGTAATACATAGACATAAGTGTTGGTCTACACCTGTTAATATTTGAATTCGGGTATTTTCAGTCCCCTTGCCATAGCTGTATGAAATCAAGCACCTAGCCTTCACAGACTTATGTGAGAGAATGGGTCGTTCCCGAGAGCGTGGTACCGTTGCAACAAGTCAAATTTTCTGCCTCTTAGAAGTGGTTCCTTAACATCCTCTGGCATTAACATCTGCACTCAAACTCTGTGCTGGGAGCTTCATGGCATGGTTTTATTTGGCCGAGCAGCTGCTGTGGGGGTAGGTGGTCCAATATTGTGATCCATGTAGATTGCAGGGCAACAGCAGGTGAACCAGCATCCAGATCTGTACCCGGACCTATGATTAGATTTTAATGGACCTTTCTATTTCACTTTGCACAACTTTTCTTTTATTTATGGTTATTTCAATTGATGCATTTGTTTTTTGTCTTTTTAGCACTGACCAATAACTCATCCCGCATTGATCTGTCAATCAAATTATTTATTCAGAGTGCGGATGAAAACGGAGAAAGTCCAAAGAAGTAAATCAAGAAAAAAATAATTACAAAAATCAAACCTTATTTTACTTGTAATGAGTAAAAGAACATTTTATTAATATTTTATAATAATAAAATATAATACTGTTGAATTGTACTTTAGTACTTCAACTTCCAGTTGTTGACTGCATACAGACACTGATCCGACTGTTAGGCCTCTTCAAAATGCATTGCATTGAATTATAATGAATGTATAACTTCATGACATTTTGGATCTTTGTTTGATCTTTAAATTGGAGTACCTTTGTGTTAGAAGGTATCAGTTTAAGTCAAAGGACTAAGAACTATGCACATTCATTTTAGAGTAATCAATGAATAGTTCTGAGTAAAATAGTCTTTTTTGTGTGTGTGCTTAAAATGCTGCACATAAACCAATATTTATGGTTGTTTTTAACCCTTGGATATATTCACATATCATAGAGGAGTGTACTGCTCCAGTGCTGCTATTGATTTGAGACTAGTTTTGGTGACGGTGACAACAACATGAAGTTGCACAGATTTGGATCAGATCGTTCTCTAAAAACTCAGTGTGTACCATTCAAGGACAGAAACAGAGAAGAGACCCCCCACCCTGCCACCACCACCTTTATTTCTGTTCTTAGTAACTTCCAAACTGCTGAGTCAGTGGGCAAACACGTATGCCATGTCCTCGCAAGGTTGTTGATGTGAATCCAGCTCATATCCTTTGTCACACGCTGTACCTTCACGTCTCCGTTGCTCATCTCTTTTTCCTGTCTCTGCCATGCTCCCATTAAGCTCATAGTGTAACAACAACTGGGCTTGGCTGGATCAGCACCCAGTGTGGGAGGGTGCACTGCCTTACACTGCCTTACTGCGACTGTGGCTCAGGGGGTTGGGAAGCGTATCTGTAACCGGAAGGTCGCCGGTTCGATCCCCAGGCTCTCTGTCCTGGTCGTTGTGTCCTTGGGCAAGACACTTTACCCTACTTGCCTACTGGTGTTGGCCAGAGGGGCCGATGGCGCGATATGGCAGCCTCGCTTCTGTCAGTCTGCCCCAGGGCAGCTGTGGCTACAACTGTAGCTGCCTCCACCAGTGTGTGAATGTGAGAGTGAATGAATAGTGGCATTGTAAAGCGCTTTGGGTGCCTTGAAAAGCGCTATATAAATCCAATCCATTATTATTATTATTACATCGGTATTTTGAAGCAAAACCTTGACTTTTAACTCGTTCAATATTTCTGTGTAGAAAAATGTCATCATTGTGCTGAAGGAAGTTGAAAACTGGCCAAAGAATTATTGTATGTTTTTAGAAGGCTAAACCAGATCTGCAGTCCAAAAGCAAGGCCTTTTCTCTCTCCCTCTCTCTCTTTTGACCCTACTGGTCAAATAAGCATATTTATATTATTTAAAGGATATTTTATTTGTCTGGGCAGCAAGCTGCTAAACTGAGACCAACTGGAAAGGGTTTTTTTTTTCTTCAAGTTCATTTTGCTCCTTCTAAGCAACATGCTCCTTAAGAGCTACAGAAGTCTGGAAACAAGTTATCCCGTCATCTCTGTGCAGATAATGGTAACACGTGGGTATTAAATTACTAGCAGAGAATACAAACGGATAAAAGTCAGCCAGATTTTTTTTTCCTTTGGATTGCCCAACAACCCGCTTCGATCAGATTCTTCTCTGGTGAGAGGAACAGAAGTAGATACAAACGTGTGTCCGTCTCAAAGCCGCACAGGAAGGGAGGACATCTCTGGTTCCAGATTGGCAGCGGGGAAGCGTCCCGCCTCTTTACTTCCTACTTCCCCTTTTTCCTGTCTGCAGCCACTTCCTGTCCTGCCCCTCGGTGCCGTCAGGGATGTGCTGGCTCCCAGATTCACAGGCTCAATCACAGGAAATATCACCAAGCAATAGCGTGTGTGGGCACAGGGATATGTATCTGTTTACAAAGACTGACTGAAGAAGGTCATTATTACAATATTATGATTGATTAAGTTCAAAATGCTGCAGCTGGAGATCCTGCGACACATTATTGGTGAGCAATGAACTGAAAGACTGTTTCCTTTCTGTCTACCCTTTATGGAGCCACGGCTCTGTTGTAGTTGAGTGATTGTCTTCATCTCATGTTCATACAGTAAATGACTCCATCCCAGAAGATGGCATCACCACTGATCCTGTCTGTGTAGGTTCTCAGTCATCCAGGTCATAGTCTAAGGAGCTTGCATCAAAAGCAACTTGACTTGATGTCTCACATGTTAATAGCGGGTCAAGTACCCGGGACTCTCCACCTTTTGGTTTTTCATCTGAAGAAGGCTCTTGGATAAGAGGTGAAACATCTTTAAAAAAAACTTGAAGTCCCTTCACCTTTATTTCAAGCTGCTTGGACTATAATTGATCCTGAATACTTTATGTTCCTCTCAGGTGAGATGTTTTATAGGCCAGAAGACATCAGTTTTGAATTTTGGAGGCTTTCAGTTCTTTTGGGTTCATTATAGGAGATCGTAAAACCACATCACTGTACATTACAGCATTATTGTAAAAGCTTATCCTACCATGAATTCATCAGTCTGGTAAAAGCTTTGTGAATTCTCTTTTTTTCTTATCATAGGGTTTGTTTTTATTCTAGGCCCCTAATGGCATTTTAAAGTTTTGCAGTGAATCTTGGGTAATGGTCCATTCACACCAAACATGACGTGAACTTTAGCCGTGATTTCTAAGAATGCCACCCATAGTAAAAGCAGAAATATGGTTTTATTTTTAATCCTAGAATCTATCAAATCCATCCAATATTTTCATCAGCTTCTTATCAGCAAACCTTTTCTCTACACTAAGTGTACAGCAGGCCACCAAATGACAACAGCGGTGGTTGCAAAAAGACTTCTGGTCCTGTAGAAGTCTAAAGGAAAACTGCTTCTTTCACTTTCGCTTTGCTGATGAGCTTATCGGCTCAGCTGCTCACATTGTTTTCTAAATCATAGTCATATCTTTTTTTCTTTCAAATATTATCCTTAATATGTTAATTTACCAGTGAACATGCAGTTTTATAGTCAGATCAACTTTTCCTCATCCCATCCAGTTTTTGCAGCCAAGGTGGCAACAATAAAAATCCTAATCTTAAGGCTTCAGAAACCAATGGATAAAGTCTACCTTTTGTACTGATGCAGCCACACAGAATATTTGCTCCAAACAGACAGTATGATCAATAAAAAGTACAGGAAATCTCTAGTAACTATGATTTCACTCACTTTTCTCCAAGCACTCTCCTTTTATTCCTGTCTCTATAAAAGTGAAGTTGAAGCACACACGTCCAGCTGTGCTCCAATGGCATTGATAAGCTCGCCTTTAATTTCCAATCATCTGTGGCATCTGGAGGATCTGAGCATTTTCACAACAAACTATGAAGGGAATTTGCATCAGTTCATCAGAGTTTTACGGAGTCACCAGTTCATCTGCTGAGGTTTTGCAGATACGTGGCAACTAATCCTGCAAAGTTAAACAGGTGGTGGGGTACAGAAAGATATTTTACAAAAAAAATGTTACTTGCCTACTGTTATACACAATTCTCTCAAAACATATCTTAAGTTTTAAAGTGCTTTTTTGGTAGCACTTTTTATTATAGCTCGGTCAAAATGACCACATTATTGCATTATTTTTCTTCCTTATTACACTATTATTGCGGAGCTCTATTTCCATGTTATTACCCCCAGTTTTGGGGCCCTTATTATGCTATTACATAAGTTTCAGGGTAATATTACTCAGCTATAACCACTGTTGCTACATTATGTTACTTAAATATTACATAATTATTACTTTCGTAATTGCATAGTAATAACTTTGAAATCACCAAATTATTACCCTGTTCCCCTACTATTACCTATTTATTACCAAGCTGTAGAAAGTTCTACCGTTTTCCCCCCCGCTGTTATTGAAGCAAACAATATTGGTTTTCTAAGAAGCAGCAGATGAAGATTTTATAAATGTGAATGCATTTTATATAACTCATAATATTCATAGAATACACAATTAACATTAGAACATTTAGGAAGCTCTGTCACTGATATACAGTAACAGTATAGGTATGATAGGCAACAATTGTGTTACCAGATATTAGTGTATAGAAGTGTATTACAGTATAATATATGTATCACACAGCAACACACGGTAATCCACTGGTGTTTTTCTGCAGTGTATTAGTTTCACTGTTTTACATTTGATGTGTGATACACTGAAACTATACCAGGGGTTCATAGTATAAAAGCCCTTCAAAGTATAAAATAATCCTTTATTCTTGCCACAATGGAGCAATTACACTGTTACAGCAGCAGTTCAAGAATAGAAGTGTTTTTTTTTTTCTTTCTTTCTTTTTTGAAGTCCAAATGGTATTTGCGGGAGAGGTTTCCTTAAAAGGAAAACTATCATATGAACCAAGGAAAAAAACATGGACTGATGAAAAGTGGGAAGGGTGAGAGAGAGTCCAGATGCAGAGCGAGGGAGAGGAGTACGTGCGCAATGTGACCGTGATTGGGGCATTGCACTGTTTTTTGGGGTTTTTTGTTGTTGTTTTTTTCCTTGTTGAAAACATTTATTAGATAGCAGCTTGATATGAGTCAGACTCCATTTGTTTTCGGAGATGTTTTCCTCCCTGCTGCGCTGCTCAGTGTCCTTCATAGCTGGAGATCCTGCTGATCGCTGTAAAAACAAACAACCCTCCCTCACTCTCTCTCACTCACTCTCTTTCACTCTCACACACACACATGCGCACACGTGCACACACATACACACATAGCCTGGTGCGTACTGTCACACACTCCAGCTTTCTCACAGGGCATGTACTCGTTGCACAAACACAAATATGAACTGATGTTTTCTCGTGCTTTCGTCAAACAGCGCTGTAAACAGCGTTTCTTTGGGTTTTGTTTTTGGGTTTTTTGCAGCCAGTTTGTTGTTTGCATGTTCAGATGTAGGAACCGTCACCTTGATGTGAACTGGTCACACGTATGAGCCATAACAGAGTTTATTATAATGCTCTGATTGGGGGCAGGGGTTAGTGAAGGTCCTCTTATTTACTCAGAGCGGCACAGATTTACAGATTAGTAATTTATAGACAGTGTAAAGATAAACACACGCACATATGGAGGATATTTTGTTGATTGGTGCGTTTCCTTGTTGGCAGGAAAATATGGATGATGGCATGTTTAGTTTTGCCAGTTGCAAATTAATTTAATTGTAACGTCGCTGAGGTAATGTACGTATAAAAAAATAATTAATTTAAAAAAGAAGTTTATGATTATTAAAGCTGTTTAGCTGTTCAGGCCGATGGAGTCCCCAGGAGTCCTGAGCACCTTTTAAAGGAGGAGGGATGAAATCAATTAGACCAGCTTTTACTTTTAAAAGATACTTTAGAAGATGTTGCAATGTTTTAAAATTTACTTAATCTTTGCAGAGTTATATGCTAATATTAATGAAATTTATTACTGGGAATGGCTGAGGCTCAGAAGGTAAAGCTAGGTCATCTACTGCTTCTGTCTGCTTGGCAAAGTATGCTCGGGCACGATACTGGAACCCAAGTTTCTTTCCATGTCTTTATTGGCGAGTATGAATGTTAGATAGAAAGCACTTGGATTGATTTGTGTTCCCATTCATGTTCCTGCACTCAAAAGGTGAAAAAATCTACGATTGGAGGTTCGAAATGGTGGTGGAGTGAATTGTTTCGCCAGTGTTGAGTGATACACATTACAGCGTTGTTATATTTACATCTACCCATCCATCTGTCATAGGGAGAGTGAATTGGGGTTTCTGGTTTGGCAGCTTTGTCTTGGCAAAATATGAGTTGACTGGTCAACTTAGGGCTGAAGCTGCAACTGCTAACAGCACATGGCTGCTGTGGCCGGCAATCTTTTGCGTTTTGTGTGATGTTCATTGTTGATGAATTTTAAAGGTGCATACCTGATTGGTATGCACCTTTAAAAAAAAAAAAAAAAGCCAGTGTAGCTTTGGTCCTTTCCTGATATATCTCTGTAAGGTGGGAGTTGAAGCTGGTGAACGTTTTCAGTGTGCATGGAACAGGTATTAAACCTCAACTTTAGATGCCGATTTGGATCATTTTCTTCAATATTCCAAATATGTCGCGGTTTTGCTTCCCAGTGCTCCTTTATTTTGGGACATCCAGCATTGATAAGGACCCAAATAAAAAGCTAAAATATGGAGACGCCAGAAGAAAGACTTCCCTTTATGTGTTTGCCTGTTGTCATGTTTTCATTGTACATGTTGTCACTTTGATTTGCACCAAAGCAGCTGAAATGGACTCAAACTAGTTTCTGATTCCTAACTGGTGCACTGATTATCATGTGGTACAGCCCTAGCACGGTCTCCCCCTGAAATTGACCTTGTGTGTGTGTGTGTCTTGCCATATCTCCTGCCTTAGATGCTACCTTTTTTGTACAGCTGACTCCCATCAGCAATTAAGAATGCTTAAGGCCAGAGAAAGGTGAGCTCTAGTGCCAGAGAGCCATGTTGGGTTGCAGCTAATGAGCTGTTGTGACCTGGCCCATTGTGTTACACTTGGTCGTAAAACAAGTGTTTCCTTTTTTTGAGCAGTGTTACATAGTTACAGCTCCAAATATTATTAACAGACTAATCCATAGACACAAGCTGTTAAATTTAGTGCACTTTAAAAGAACAGAGCTTTGTTGCAGGAGCTGAAAATGAAACTAAACGAGGATTAAGCATTTTAACTTAATGAATAGTTCTAAAACCTTACATTATTTGTTTTGGGGGGGTGTTATAAAGACATTCTGATGAGAACACACAGTGTTCCCTTCACAGTACAAACAGGCTCAGTGAGTGATGGACAGAAGTTTCCATGTATAGGACCATGGTAAATAGGCAGAGACCTTTCCCTATTTATCTCCCTGGGCGTCTCTGCCGGAGACACTGGAGCCAGTCACCGGGTATTTTCTGTCTCCTGACCTTGGCCAGGTGACGTAGCTGTGCCTCTATCTGTTGTCATGTGGCGTTTTCTCTTACAAACACACACACAAAAACAGCACAGAATTGCTGGCTATCATTTTATTTGCCTCTACTATGAAGACAATGTTGAAGAAGTGTGTCAGGATGGGCTTCACTTTCCTCACTTCCCCTCTTTCTCTTCTCTCTATGGTCATCCAAGCCAAACAAGCAGTCAGTGGGAGTCTGTGTGTGTGTGTGTTTTGCTGGACAGCAGGAGACAGAGCACTGGGTTCATGGGAATACAGTGTGTGTGTGTGTGTGTGTGTGTGTGTGTGTGTGTGTGTGTGTGTGTGTCTCACGTTGGGCTCTGTTTAGGCCGGAGGTAAGACACAGAAACTCATCTGAAGTAATTGGAAACAGACACACACACACTAAAACAGGGCCTTACCTCTGTGTGCATGAACTGCCACAAGCAAATATACGTGGATAATCACACAAAACACACATATAGGGACACATTAATAAATCTAGCACATATACACAGGAGTGCATTCTCTCTATCTGACTCACACAGGACCATTAATCAAAGACAGAGTAGCCTTTGTCTTCATATAAACAAAAGTATACTCCTACTGCACATTGGCTCAGTTCGTGTATGTGTGTTTTGTTTGTTGCCAGCAGACTTTGTGAAGTCTTGTCTACTAATGTACATCTAAGCCACTAAAGAGGCTCCATTCAAAACAAGACTTCTAAGTGACTGCAACATCAACGCAGGAATCATTAGGGGATGCTAACTGAACGCCAACTCGAGGGGGCCAAGCTGACATTTTTTTTTTTTCGGGGGGGTAATTTAAGCCAAAGGAGCAAATGTGACAGTAGAAAGTCTGATAATGAAGGTTTAGGAAGTCCAAAACAAACAAAAGAAGAAGCCAGATATTCACTGACTGCAGTCTGCTTATAAAGTTTTCTACTTTTTCTCATTGTATGTAAATGTAAACTGAATCCTTCTAAAGCTGTAACCATGGGACTGTGAAATGAAGTTGAGTTTTAGGTTTAGTCGTTGTTTTAGTGTTGTCTTTGTTTATCCGTCCATCTAAAACTCATTCAAGGCTCTAGGGCAGTAGTAGGCATCAACACCTCCTTCTCCCCAGCAACCTTGTCCTGCTCTACTAAAGATTTTTAATTATTATAATATGGACGGTAGTGGTCAGAAGTAGGGCTGGGTATCGTCACTGATTTCTAGAATCGATTTGATTCCGATTCACAAGGACCCGAATCAATTCGATCCACGATTCAATTCGATTTGATTCGATTTAAATCTGGGAAATTTTGCCTCAGACAGTCAGAAATATTATAATTCAGATCAGTACATTTACATATTTTGTATCTATAAAAAGGAAGCTGATACTCGCAAGACTTTATGTGAACATCATTTTGCACAACTCTGTTGCTTGTGAAGCTCACACACAAGAATTTCACTCACATGTGCTGTACCAATGTACCTGCACATGTGATGTGACAATAAAAGTGATTTGATTTGATTTGACATCACAGCAGATGCCTTTGTGTCAAAGTAGCTGAAGATAAAACACAGAAAAACATGAAGGTGGTTTTCCTGCCCTGGAATTTTATAAAATTATTCTGCAGTACATCAAAAACGAAAGAAAACCATTAATCAACATATGAACATTACCTCTGAAGTTACAGCAGTTTTATTAGAGACACGGCTAAGCGTTTTGCATTTTGCATCATTTTAAAAAGTTTACATTTGTTCAGTATTGAACAGCAGAAATGAGGTTTTCTTTTCGGAAGTAAGTAAAAGGGAAAAAAACAGCGGCCGACAGCCTGTAAACAACGGTAGACTTGTGCGTAACAAGCAAGCGAATAATGCAGAAAACAGATTTTCAGACGGGAAACTGTTCTTGAAGTACAGAGAGAGAGAGAGAGACAGAGACAGCGAGCTGTGCATGAAGTGTGATTTTATCGTGGTGGAAACAAAATAGCAAAAGTAAAAGTGAATTCATGATGATGTTTTTGTGAAGTGTAGTTTGACTCTTCTTTTGCTGCTGGTTCAGTCAATTTTGTTTGGAGAGAGATTCAATTCAATTCAATTTTATTTATATAGCGCCAAATCACAACAAAAGTCGCCTCAAGGCGCTTCATAGATACAGAGAAAAACCCAACAATCATATGACCCCCTATGAGCAAGCACTTTGGCGACAGTGGGAAGGAAAAACTCCCTTCCCACTGTCAAACTAACAACTTTAGAATCACCGCAAAAAGGGCGTAAACACAAAGCACGGACCCGCCGAAACATCAGAATCAGCGAGCTGTCGGCTTTCAGCCCCGACCGTGTCCATGCCTTTGGATGAGAAAGGCGACATCTCACTGATTCTGATCCGTCAGCGGGTCCGCGCTTTGTGTTTACATCTTTGTGCAGAATCTGTGTACCTGCTCTCATTTACTGTTATAGCTGTTTGGTGGTTGTTGAAATTTGGTGAGGTTTAACCTGAGATTCTGGCGTTTCGGGCAAAATAAATTAATATTAAAAATTAATCGATTCAGGATTTTAATGAATCGATATCACGTTATCCAAGCCAGAATAAATCAATTATCAAAACCCACCCCTAGTCAGAAGTGAGGTTTAGCAAGTTCAGAATGGACATTTCAAACTCTTAAAAAGTCAAAACTGAACTTTGAAGATTTCTAAGGGGACCAGCTTTGTTGCATTTCAGGAAACGTTCCTATTTCCACACTGATAAAACTAAGACAATTTCATTTTATTGTCCTTTTAATCTAGTCTATTTTGTCTTTTTTCAGATATGTATCTGTAAAACTGCAGAAACTCATTAAATCAAATCATTAAATGGTCTCACAGGCAGATTGGTGAGCCACGCTGAACCTAGCATCCCTGCACCGAAGACTATTACAGTTGTTGGTTGGTTTGATTTTACTTGAGTACTCGGACGCTTTTGCAGAGCGCCTGAGCCTTTGCCCATCCAAGCTGTCAGGATAGACGCGTTACACCCCGGACAGGCTGAGCAGCAAACCTTTGTGCGTCAGTTCAACGCCGAAGTGCCAAAAGCTGCAGTACTTGAGTCCTTGAACAGGATCACTCAACCCTGTTTTTCTTTTCTTTTACGTGATTATCTGACAAATTGAGGCTCTATGATACTACAAGGTTTTTGACTGTTGATCAAACAAATCTAAGCCCCAATTCACTGTTTCCTGATATCTTATTAACTTAATAATCTTTTCTTACCATTTTAACCCCCATCTTCACTTAATCTCCGTCGTTTTGCTACATGTCCCACTCCTCTGCATTAGACCTCAGCTTGGCTCGCTCAGCGTGTTTCTGCTGAGTCCTCAGAGTCCAAGGCTTTCACAACAGTCACTGCAAACGGACTGACGCACTTGTGGTCAGACCTGGCCTCAGAGTTTGCTTGGCTCTCATGGCACTGAGTCATGGCCCCAAACTGACGTGCTCTGGTTTTAACTTCTGGTTGAACCCACTCTCTGGGTTTCCACCTGTTTCTTTTTTTCAATTGGCTGACACCCGGTTCTGCCTGAAATGCCAGGAGCCTTTGGTATTTGCTGAAATACTCTGAGTTGTTTTTTTTGTTTTTTTTTATTCAAGTTGGCAAAGCCCAGGCTGTCTTAGCAGAGGCTTGACTGATTTGTGGTTCCTCTTCTGTGTTATGCATTACATTTTCCTTCTGTACAGGCTTCAGAATCTCGTATATTTTTTTGTTTGTGTTGATCCAGCTCCCAGACAACACAGGAGGGAAAAAAGAATCCGAGAATATAAACAACATGTGTCTATCTGAAAAATGTGTTTCTTTGCTTGAGGGATCAGTCTGTTAATCAGTGCACTGCTTTGGTCCAGATGGAAATATCTCAACAAATACTGGACGGATTACCATGAAATTTTGCACAGTGTCTAAATAATTGAATCCTACTGGCTTTTGGTGCTCAATGGGCAATTGGATGGAGTGTCATGAAATAAGTGCCGTATAGACCTTTTAACTAACATCATTAAAAATATCCCCAGACTCATTGGCCCTTCTTCATGGGGAAGTACTAATCTTTGAGCTTCCTCTTTCATATGCAGTGATGGATGGAACCATGTTATGCTTCCTTGCTCTTTGACCACAGTGAACACTTTCCTGATGACTTCATGGCCGAAATTCCAAATTTCAGATCAAACTAGAGTATTAAATACCATATTGTTCGGACCATAAGGCACCGTATTATAAGGCGCATTAAGCAAAACAAAACAGTCAGATAAGTCAAACTTTACTCAACTCATTCTCCTTGCTTCCTCCACTTCCGTACCATTGATTCATTAATGTTGAATTCTCTCGCCGCTGCTCTGTTCCCATGTTGTTGCAGTATATTAATGACTAACTGCTGTTTAGTTTTCTCTCTTCATTTATGTTGGGAATGATAGCAGAGCTGTATGTTTTAATTGTTTCAGAAATCTCTCAGTAAGAACATGATATATCATGTTTAGGTGGAAACTAGCGAGCTAACTTCCTGCTAACTTCTAACTCCGTTGAATTTTATACATTCTGTTTTCATGAATGCCTGGATGTTAAACTTAATTTTTACACCCGATAAAGCAGCAACGCTGATCATTTTATTAAAGATGAAAGAATTTAGACAGTTTTTAACTTTCAGTGATGCTGCAGTGTTCGTTTGACTTTGGGACCTGAAGCCAACGGAGTTTTGGACCCAGATTATTCCACGAGGCTCCTGATTATGGTAGCTGTAAGGCTCCGACAATCCACCAAGCGGTGCGGCTCGGTAGCTTACCAAAGTGGTGCTAAAACATTTTCCACAGATTTTTGAGCGCCGTGTACCAAATCAGTTCGAGGTCAGTAAGCACAACTAGAATTCATACATAAGGCGCAGCAGATTATAAGACGCACTGTTAAGGATTTTAAGTGTGCCTTATAATGTGGAAAATACAGTGCATGTTTTACTTATTATGGTCATTCTAAGAGTCACGTAGGAGGATTCTCCAAGATATTGGCTAATGACTTGTCAATCACAAGTTTCTTTTGTTTTTTGTTGGTTTTTTTGGCCAGTAAGCTTCACAGTCAGGTCCACCCCTCACTTGCCTCATCCAGTTTCAAGACCTCTAGGTGGTGACACAGACCTTCACTCAAGACTTGATAATGGGTCTTTGCTAACTTGTAACAGCTGCAGTCAGACAGAAACCCAGAGCAATAATAATTTTGCAAAACTTAAATACTATTTAGGCTTTGCGCTTTTCTATTAAGAAACTAGAAGCCTTTCAAATGAACTTTCCTGCATTTTGGTCTCCTGGTACAGGATTTGTAAATTCCTGAAAATGTAGCATGTGAGCGTTAGAAGTGAATTTGCCCCTGCCCCCAACACTAAACTGCTGAGTTAATCTCTAAGCTGTTAGAGGAAATTTGTGGAAGCAAGTTATGCAAGCTCCTCATAAGTGTCCAGCCGTGGCCTGAGTTTCAAACCCAGAACTGTGTGGCTGGCTTTACAGGAACAAAGCCAGAAAGAATGGAAAGAGATATCTTGATATGGTTGAGAAAAACAGAAATGATGGTCAAAAACTGGAAGGAAGTGTGTCCTTTTTTAACCACTGTTTTGAATTGATTTCACTGTTATGTTTAAAAAAAAGATCCCTGAAAGCCTGTGTAAATATTCGTCACCAGTCAGTTCAGTTCTTCAAAGTCCAAACAGACCCTGAAACTTTCCAGGAAAGCAGCTGCATTCTCCAAAAAAAGAGGAAAAAAACAAAGACAAAGAAGACAGAGTGTATTTTGGCACTCTGCTGCAGTGACTCTGGGCAAATGTGATGAACACATGACTGTGAATAAGAAAAATGAAGTATTATTTCAAAATCGGAAAATGCAAAACCTTACGATGTGATCTGTGTGTGTATGTGTGTGTGTTTAGTTTTTTACAGAATACGGACCAGACTACTCGCTGGAGATCAGTCCGAGCTGTAGACCAGACCGCAACGACACCAAACACCTGGACCAGGTCATCAGCACCATCAAAGGTGTGCATGTCATGTGTATGTGTTTGGGTTGGATGCACAGGTGTGCCTGTTTGTGAGGGTGTGGAGCGTAAACAGGTGTGTGTTTGTGTTGCACTGAACCCTGGCTCATCTGAGGCCCTTTGGTCTCTCCACGGCTCTTTTAAAGTGCAGTTTCATGTGTCTGCTCTTGTTTCTATACGTCTCTGTGTGGGATGAAAGTATGTCATCTTCTCTCTTTGTGTCCTCTCTGTGGCTTTTTAACGTCCTTTTGTATGTGTGTGTGTGAATATGCACAATATGTCTATGACCCCTGCTCGAGTCTGGCTCTTGATACATGTGGTATTTTTTTTCCTTTTTCTGCATCTTCCTCTCTATATGTGCCTTTATGTTTGTATGTTCGTGTTCCCGTGTGTGCGTGCAGCCTTGTGGTTAAGCCTGAAGTCGGGTCTTTGGTCTCAGTGCTGACAGCCCACAGCTCTCAGGAGAAATCGTCCAGCAGGGTGAAATTTAGGCGAAAAGTTGAGCGAAGGGAGAATTATTGTAAGGAGGTGAGGTCAGGAAACGACACGTCGGCAACCATGTCAGACGTTTCGCCGCACACAGCCACACATCCGAAAAGGAAAACAAAATCTGAGTTTGATCATTCGGCGTCTCCGGGGTATAAAAGTGTGAACCGTAGAGTGACAGGAAATCCTCCTTTCCTTCCTTTTCCTCAGTGAAATCTTATATTTTAAACAGCGGTTATCCATTCTGGTAAGTTATGGTGAGGTGAGTTACCGACCAAATAAAAGGCACTCACAATATTGTGGGAATAGTAAAATCCTACCAAGATCAGGTCACGTCACAGTGATCCATGTCGGAAAGTATAAAACAGACTAATAATTATCATAGTTTCAGTGTGATGGAAATGGATTTATAGTAGGACACACCACAAAAAGTAAAAGCTTTGAAAGTCATTGTCTGCACTCTTCTTCAGTATTACCAGCGTTTGCTCACAGTTATCTTTACAATAGAAAAGAGAAAGAAGATATTTATTTCATTAGCAAAAAACGTCTGTCCACACGGCATTCGTTCATTCAGTCAGCATCAGGTGGCAATGTTTAAATGCTTAAACTGCAATTCCTGTAGGCATTGATCCTCATTGACTCCAGTGTTAAGATGCCCTGCGTTAGAGGAGAAATAAGCATGCTTACAGCCTGTTGTGGTCTCTATAGTTGTTTGGTGGATTTTTATACCAGTTTGTTTTCGGACTGACATAAGGGAATGTACAATAAGGTGGAAAAACTCAAGGTACAAATATGTTTGTCCTTGGAAAAAAAAAGACCAAACCAAAGAGACCAAGGCTCAGTCATAAAGGGCTGATGAGGTTTTATCGTCGCCCCGCAGGGCGGGCAGGTGGCATGGACACCCAAGTTTGCAAATGTGAGAACTTGAGGATTAAGTAATATGGGATTTTTAAATTCATGCAATAGGTGCAGCTATTAAAAATCTCTGACAATTTAATTTCAGAGACCTCGGCCTGAAGGTCAACTTCAGAGGTCAAGTTTTCTGAAAGTCTTGTGAAGAAAGAAGGAAGTCACCTAGGAATACCACACCTGCATCTACCAGAAGGCAGGAGTATTACTGGCAGCCGCCAGTATTTTTTACCATGATCCTCTACCCATCTGTGGCTCTGAGAAACTCTTTTTATACCCTATCATGTTACCGACCTCTTGCCAATTAATCTAATTAGTCTCATCCTAATCTCATTTTAAGTGGAGGTTCTGTGATGTAAATCAGTGAAAGTGAAAAATAGCAGGCAGCTAGCAACCAAGTCGTTTCCCATTTGTCATTCACTGCAGCTAAGCCCCCAAAAATTGTAATTCTTTCAGAATTCAGTGGAGTGAGTTACATAAAATCCACCCACCTGTGCAGTTTTATAATGGGTAAATTGGCTATAGAGACCGCAACAGTTTTTTTTATTGTTTTTTTTTCCACCATGTTTGTTTATTTCAGCTCTAAGGCTGAACTTTTTAACATAGAAGTCTACAGGGAAGACGGTGAAGAAGCTTCTCAGATGAGAGGTGAAACGTCTTAAACCAACTTAAAGAAGTCCAGACGCTTTTCTTTGCAAGCTCCTTTGACTACGATGACCTGGATTACTGAGAACCTTCACAGACATACAGGGAATATGTCTTCTTCTTTTAAGTCTAGAGGAACAGCTCTTTTTTATATTAATGCATTGGCTTCGTTTTCAGTCCTACTTGGTTTCTACCTGTTAATGCTCTCGGCAATCATCTGCCCAGTTAAGTCCAAACTCAAATCCACTCGCTGGAAAGGAAGTTTGTTTATGGAAATCTGCGGATCAGTGTGAATGGAAATCCAGAACAGAGAGAAAATTGTGCGTTCTCAAATTTTTACCCTCAGTCGACTGGACATGGTATCAATTAGTATCTAAACCTTCATACATCTAAACAAGTCATCTGACTGTAGCAAATGACAAAAAGCCTTCTGGACGTGGAATAGGTTTATCCAAACAGCATTAAATCCTCAGCTTTGAAAAACTTCAGGTCACATCAAATCAGGGGAGGCGAGGGGGGATCGGGAGTCTGTTTGCCGAAATCCAGTTGGTCTGTTGGCTCGCATTAAATCATCACAACTGGAGGGGCTGAAAGTATCGCTCTTTTCCAGTCATACGGCTTTTATTAGAGCCAACAGAGGGAACCGGTGAGTGGACGGATGGAGGGAATAAAAGGGAGAATAAATGAATGCAGACGAGCCAAAGATGAGAGAAGCAAGTGAAGTTTATGTTTGGCTCCTGCATCCCATGTGCCTCCTCTGTGTTTGATCAGATCCCTCATTCACCGTTAGCTCCCGCTGAGGACAGAAAATGAAACGGTTAACTCTGTCAAGTTTATACTTTCGGCTGAATTCTGACGTTTCTACTTCTTAAATTTATTTTAAAAACTTCTGCATACATTTTGCAGTTGAGCTAATTATGTTTCATTTTTTATAAATCCAGAGAATTTCCTATCCCTTTTTCCCTCCTTTCTCTGATCTCTCTCCTGGTTTCAAATTGTCAAATCTGTTTTATGTCGCTTTTTTTGTTTTCTTTTTTTCTCCTCCTCCTCTGTCTGTCGCTTCTGCTCTCTGTCACATTTATTGTTACCACACAGCACCATAATCCCAGTGGGCAGTCTGCGTGTTACAATTTTAAACACTGGATGTTGTCTGTTTCCCAAAAAGAAAGCCCAGCGTGTTTGCTAACTTAACTTATGCACACACACGAGCGCTGAATAAAGGATAGCCTACAACACACACACACCTCAAAGCAAACATGTCTGCATGACATCATCGGGCTGGATAAGTGTTTCTTGGGTTTGGAACAAACTGCTGCTTATAAACATCGGTTTCTCTGAGAAACTGGGCAGAGTGGGAGTGTACGTATGTTTGTGTGCCCACATCTGCTCTTTCAGCTCGCACGAATGGATACAAATGTTAAAGTGGTAATCTCCAAAAGCCACCGTCGCTCCGTTTTTCACTCGCCATGTGTCAGCTTCTGATCCCATATGTTAAACCATGACTGTACGTATGCATGACGTACAGTCATGTACGTCATGCATCGTGGCCAGTTTGAGCCCACAGAACACTGTCATGTTGGCAGGTATTTACAGAGATGCGAGGCGTACATATGGCTCATTTCATGAAAAATAAGACAGTGTGTCTCATCTGCAAAATCTCTCCTTCACATTATGAATGTTTTTACAAGTAAGGATGCTGTTTTCAGCATGATATCCCAGCTGGTGGTTGTTAGCACTGTTGTCTCACAGCAGGAAGGTCCCGAGTCTGACTTCACCATCTGTGTGGCGTTTGCATGTTCTCCCTGTGTTTGTGCTTGTTCTCACCGGGTACTCCGGGTTCCTCCTACAGTTAGGTTAACTGGTCACTGTAAATTGCCCATAAGTATGAATGGTTGTCTGTCTTTCTGTGTTAGCTCGGCCCAGGATGTACCCCACCTCTCGGCCTATGTTAGCTGGAGTAGCCCCCCTGCTACTCTGATAAGGACAAGCAAAGAGAATGGATGGATAGAGGGGTGAATCCCAGCAGTCATAGGCCCAGATGTGGGTACACCCTAAAATAGCTCGCCAGTCTATTCTAACACTAATATAGAGAGACATTCACACCTACGCCCAGCTTAAACTCACCAATTAGTTTAACAATAATGTCTTTGGACTCTGGGAGGAAGCTGGAGTAGCTGGCACAGGAAGAACCATCTTTTTTTAAAATTATTATTATTATTTTGGGGGGTTTCTGACATGATGTCATGCGTACAATCTCAGTAGTTGTCCACCTTGAAACTTCAGCATGATGTGAAACAGGTATTCCCCAACATGTTGACACACTTTCCTGGAGGTTTCCAGCTCTCATTGGGTGAAACCGATTACAAAATGTTGTTGCAGCAAAAATCATCCTAGCAGTTGCTTTGGTTACCAGCAGGTTGCCACGGTTGCCTGTAGTTTCTCATGTCTCACATGTTTCACATGTCTGGAAAACCTTTGTACTATTGTCACCCTTCACTTACTGGTGTTGTCACATCAGAGGATTTGTAGCAACACAACCTAATTCATACCAGCACATATTCCCCAAATCAGCATGAGGGGTCAAGCTAGGTCAGGTTTTTAGCAAAAACTAAAATACTATTTGAGCTTTTTGTCCAGAAGCAGTTCTAAATAATGATTTTTACACTTTTAGCTCCACTGAGTCCTGTTCAGTGAGAACTATCCCACAAATGTCTCCTAATTTTCGGCCAAGTCTTGGGGTCGAGGGGGCAGCAGACTAAGCAGAGATGGCCTGACCTGCCTCTCCCTCATCCAGCTCCTCCGGCTCTTGTGGCCAATAAATAGAGTCCAGGTTTAAGGCGCTACGACGTTGGTGTCATTTTTCAGACCCAGACTGTCATGAAAGTAAAGTATCTCCATGCCACTTAATGAAAACTTGCAAAAACTAAAAATGTGAGATGTCAGCGTTTCTTACCGTCTTTGCAACCCAGTCCGTTTGCGTGCGTACATGTGCTGCAGTAGAAGCAACAATTGAAAACATTCAGATGTTACTCAGCTTTTCCTGTGGCTTCCCTCCCGTCACGCACTCGGAGGCTTTATTAATTAAAATGTGATTTTTATGAGGTGAGTGTCCAAGGCTGCGGCAGCTGTCAGGCTGTTTGTGCATTCACGGTTCTGGGTTTACAAGGCCAGTAGTGTGATTTCCCCAGAGAGTGCTTGTTTGTGTGTAAACTGCCAGCCTCCCCGTGTAACAGTGCCTTATCTGCACACTTCTGCAGGGAAATATTGCAGCACCTTTACATTTTGATTACGATTACGCCTTCAGTCGTTAATTCTCCACTCTGTTGACGCAAAATAAGATGCATGCGTTGCGGGAAAGAGAGATTGTACGAACACGCCTGTAAAATACACACAAACATGCACAGTATAGATGCTTCCACGGACGCTGTGATATGGAGTAAACATCAGAGCCCACGGTGGACTCTGGTAACTTTACCAGATTTAAATATCTACATCTGGAAAAGAGGGACAGGCACTTTTATCAAGTCTAAACCAGCCAAACAGCGGAGCCAGAATAAAGGAAGAGGGCACATTAATTACAGTCCGAATCTAATCAATATTTCTAACCACAGATGTCCTGTTGTTGAAAGTCCGCTTGTGCCTGCTGTTCCTCTTTTTGATGGACTTTTCCTGTTTTTAGCACACATCATGATTTTTGAGTTTCCCCTCGTCACAGCAGGAGGAGAGGAAAAAAACTGCATTGTGAGCAACAATTTCCCGTAAAATAAGTCAGCAGCTTCTCAATCGGGGTCTTATTTTTTGTTTTTTAAAGTCGAGATAGTAGCAACATGACTCACATGTAGCCACACCTCCTTTTGTACCTGTAATTTCCTTTAAATGCCACCTGGCTTTAGTTAGATAAAGGGAAAGTTCCTTAAAATAAAAACATGCGACAGAGACACTTTCCTGTGTGAGGGCAACAAACACCTAAAATTAGACCAACTGTGCTGACGTCATCAGATTTAGGTGCGTGTGATCTGCTCCGTGCTCTGTCCGCCCTGTAGTCTCGCCACGATTGCCAATAATCAATACCATTGCCGCCAAGGCAGAGACGGGAGGAAGAGGAGGTGGTTAAGGTGCTCCAGTGAGGTTAGTGCTGTCCAGCCTCCATAATGCAAACTGTGTGGCCCCAGGACACACACACACACACACACACACACACACACACACACACACACACACACACACACACACAGCAAGCAGAGCCTCGTTCACACACAACAATGAATTATTTAGCCACAGTAGTTATTAACAGGATTGGACAGGCATCAGCTGAACACCTCACACATTATTAAAGTGTAATACAGTTCCACACCAGCAAATAGATCAGACTTTCTTATTTAATCGGATTATACAGTTCCAACCCTATCCAGAGCAATGTAGCATAACGCTTTTCATTAGCGGGGGTGCAGATTTTGTCAGTTTCTTTCACAGAGGAATTAAAGGGGCGAAGGAAAAAAACACGTCAATGACCAAAGTAAGCTGACTGATGGCCAACGTGCTTTTTGAATGTCTTTGAATTTAACTGAAAAGCAATCCATATCTAAGCTTACATGCTTCTATGTAACATTCAGTCGGATGAACACATCGAGGGTGGCTTGGGGTTCACATCCCACAAAGGGGCGCGTACTCAACTCTGCTGCTCAACCCATAAATGCATTTTCCTTACAAATGTGGTACCATTTAAAGTGACAAAGGGTTGCTACAACCAGGATATAATCCACCAAATGCAAATTTCCTTGCTTTTTGTGCTAAGTATGCATTAGTATGTGTTGCTTTTCCTTGTGGAGTCTGGCCAGCATCAGCACCGCTGGCACAAACAGTCCTCCTCCTTTGCATCCACACGCCTGTGAAAGATGTGGTTGCACATCACTGTGGCTGAGTAGTGATGGGTTGGATTACTCTCACGGCCAGTCGTTGTCTACAGATTTGTGCCCCCATCATTCATGTCTGCGTGTCGTAAAATAGCGAGGCGAAGAATAAAACGGAGAGGACGCAGCCCCACTAAGTGGCGGGTGGCGTCGCAACGTCTTAGAGCCCACAGGTGAAAATGGGTGTTTAAATGTTTAGTCAACTGGTCATTAAATGTGTTTTATGTAATATAAGCATATACAAAATGAGGAAATGGATAATTGGCCCCTTTTATTGCTGAGAAAGGGGAAATAAAAACATTAGGCTTAAACACTGGCAATGCCACGGTAACCAAGTCGCTCTGTTATTGTGGGGTTATGTTAGAAACTGCTGGATGACCACATTGTGGCTCTGGGAATGTTTTTTTTAGGCCAGATGACCCCGTGTTTGTGTTTTCTTTCTCGAATCGGTGACCTCATCGGAGTAAATCAGGAGGCTGATTTTCATCCCAGCCTCCGTTGGTGTAAGCACGTCCAAAAGCCTCATAAGCGGGATACTTTTTAATCTGTTGACATTGTAGCGTTTATTTAAACCACCAGTGGAGTCTCAGCATCCAGACGGGGATGGGGAAAAAATAAAACCCCAAAAACAAATTTAAAAAAATGTCCACGCCAAATGTTGTAAACGGCTCATTTTTTCCAAACTGTTGTTGTCACTGCAGGGAGAGAACATGACAGGCCCACAGTGACAGCTCCACAATGGCCAACAAACAGGACATCCTCCCTCAGTGCGTCAGGGCAATTACTCATCTGCAATCCATGCGTACATGCGTGTGTGTGTGTATGCGTGTGTGTGTGTGCGCGTGCAGCGTGTTTGTTTTGCCTCCGACGGGCCGTTTAACATGACAAAGGACAAACAAGGCGGCACTATTTGCAAAGTAAACCGTCGACTAGACTTCATAATGCAGCCATTGTGTCAAAACACTTGCTTTGTCTGCGTGTGAAACCAATCTGTGCCCTCATGCAAATGAGCTCCAAGTGTTGCTTACCGTTGTCATTTCCATATCGATTCCCCTTTTTGCTTTTGTTTCCATGGGAGTGACAGAATTTACCTCAGCCAGATGTTATTTAGCATTTTTATTGGCACGAGTGTGTGCTTGTGTGTCTGTCCTCCAGACTGCCTCCATCTTTGGTGTCTAATATGTGTGTTTAGCCTTACTTAATTTGATAAAGTTGACCCCCACCCCTTTTTTTTGTGTTTTTCTTTGTAGTTGTCTCATTTTTCTCTCGCTCTCTTTCTTTTTTCTTCTTACAGGGAATTTAAAGAATGTGGTTTAGGACTCAGGAGCCTCAACCTCCTCCACCCCCCCCCCCCCCCCCCACACACACACACACACACACACAGGAGAACACACACCATGTTTCCAAACCAGGTCGACACTCTGCGACTTTAATGAAGACAATATGGAGCGGACCCCTTCGGCCCCGAGGCACGGAGCAAACGAGGGAGGGGGAAAGAGAAGGAGTTTTGGAAAACATTAGCTGAGTGTTTCCAGGGGAAAACAGTTTTAATAAGGGTTGGGGATGGGGAGGGATGGATGTGGTTGGTGTGCCAGTGTTCGCTGTTTTTAATTCTTTGTTTTTTGGAAACGGTTCACGTGTTTGCGTGAATGAGAGAGTTTATGGTATGTTCAGTGCGGTTATGTAAAGCTGGGTTACAGCTGAGCGTTCTGGTATCCAGAGGAGGGGGGGAGTGCATCGGTCAGACGTATTAAACCAAATGGAAAAAGCAGATTTTTCAGGAGTACGGTTTCACGGTCACCCCGCTCCTGCTGCGATTTCTACCCCTCGACGACGATAAGCGTTAAAGCAGACGAGCGGCCGTGTTTCCCCAAAAGCACCGTTAAAACCTCGTTCTCGGTCCGAGAGGCCTGAAAAGTATTTGAGATGTCTGGAGAGAGAAAAAAAAAGCTGGAAAATAGCCGGTTGCACATTGTAGCCACATTGTTTGGAGCCCTGGGCAAAGTCAAACATCTGGACGGCGTTTGGAATTTTACATGGAAAATATGCAGAGAAAGTTAAAAAGGGTTAGTCTTTGGACAGGCAACAACAAAGATTACATGACCCTTAAGGAGAATTTAGATAGACACAGCAAACCCTGAACTGGTTTGGTCTACTCAGAAACTGGGTTCCACAGTAGGACTGAAGAAGAAACTGTACTGAATGATCCTTTGTAGTTATGCTGGTACCAACTGAAATGCATCCCAGACTAACAAAGGTTTGGAGTGAGATTCCGGTCAAGTTTGTTGTTGTCTTTCTGTTGATCAAATGTTCATTTAATTCAAGCATCGCCCGTTTTAAACTGTTTTTATTGTTGCTGTCTTTTTCATATTAAACATTTTAAAGAATTGGCGTCTTTTGTGAAAATGGTTTCATACTGGCAGCCACATCTAATAAGTTCAACCCTTTGTGGCATGATAACTCCGCTTAAAAAATGTGTTAGAAACAAGTTGACAGATGGTAAATGGTCTGTATTTGTATAGTGACAGAACTAAATAGAAGCGGAAATGACCACTAGGAATCATTGTGATCATCGGAGACCAGTTGGCAACCTGATAAAAAAGGACCCAAAAGCCTAAATCAAGCTCCTGTTGATTTAACACTTTTAAAATCAAAATTGTGTTTAAAATGTGTGCCTTTTGTCCAACTAACAAAACACCTGAAATACCTTCATCTACCTGTCTTACCTGGATTAAGTGATATGAGAGCTTCCTCCTGCGACATGATGGAAAATTGGTTTTCTCCAACTGGTTGGCAAGTGGTTGCTAGCTGGTTGCTGTACCAAAAACCTCTTTTATTTGGTCGCTATCATATTGCTGCGGTCACGCCGAGATTGCAGTGAAGAAAAAAACTGTTTCTGCACAGAGCAATTGAATAAAGAGACCTAAAACAACTAGACTTGAACTAGACTAATATTTATTTCTGCTGTAAAGTTTTTAACATGGACATCTGTGGAGATTGCCTCCCTTTTGGAGCCAGCCTTTAGTGGCCATTAGGGGAACTGCAGAATTTGGATTTGGCTTCATTTTTAAGCTTCAGAGATTAACACCTAACTGTGATCCAAATACTCGACCCACTCGCTGACGTTTAGGAGTCCACATATCTTAGGTTTTTTTTATCCTCTCCCACACCCTCTTAAAAGTCACAATAGATTTATTCTGCAATGATTAGAAGAGTACATAAATATTCATCAAAACTGTATTCTCTGCTGGTCTTTGCTAAACAAACATGAAAACCACCATGTACAATAATTGTGCCTAGAGTTACACAATAACTGTTCCTGTATTTAAAAAAAACAAAAAAAACAAACAAACAACATGATGAATGATCTTACCTGCTCCTCCCTTTAAATCAGCCATAGTTTTAACAGACACACATACTTCACAAAGTAAATGTATAGACTTCTTTAAGATGCCAAAACACTTCCAAAAATACAAGCCTGAGTGTTTCCATGTGTAACGTGCTATTAGTGATGTGGCAGAGTTATACTGCACAGTTTAACCACTGCACGTCAAACTACACGATGACCAAAATCCTTAAATCCACCTACTGAAACCGAGGCACAAGCTTGATGAAAAGCTTGGAAGATTAGACCAGAGTGAGTTTATTTACATCAGTTAAATGGAGCCTTCCTACGATCCTCATCTGGGGTGCTAAACTAGTGTTGAGTAACCAAAGGTAAACAGGATGTAACTTCTGGGATAACGTTGGCAAATTTCACCAGTTTATTCTGGAGCTCATTAAACTCACATTTGACAAGCTGGTTCTTAACCACAGAAATCATATTTTTACATGTAAATACTTGCTCACAGCACACCAACTTGCTTGTTAACTGCATGTTGTGTTTTCCTGCTGCAGGATGTGACTGAAAGTTCCAAAAAAAGCCTCACAAATGGAGCTTTATTTAAAAAAAAAAGGTTTGTCAAACTAGTGTAACAATGGCAACATCAACACATAGGCCTTCAAATCCCTCATTAGCCACTTTCTAACATAATGTGTTTAATGCTCTTATTTAAAGCAGTGTTTTTAATTGTTCCTTCATTTACTTTTAAAGAATCAGCAATAACTGTTTTGAAAAGTCAAGAATTGAAACAAATTTGTTTTGTTTTTTCCACCCCTGTTCTCCTGTGTTTTGCCATGCTCACCGCAGACGTTTGTAGAAATAAAAGCCGGGAGCGCATGTTGTTGTCATGTGTCGCTGCGCCGTTTTAAGCAGTGATTTATGCAGTGCGGGCTGGTTAATAGAGGCTTTAATGGAGAGCGTTTGAAAGAGGAACCACAAATGTCGGGGCAGTTTCCTTTAGAAGTGATGTTCCCTAAATTAATGGCCTGGAAATTCACACCAAATGTAGGAGTCACCAGGCAGAGCTGGCATGTGCTGAGCAGAAGTGAGCACCGAGTGTGTGTGAGAGGATTCCCTGTGATCTTTATGAACACTGCTGCGGTCACCGTGGCGGTTTGAGCCCCACGTAGCCGAAGCAAATGAAACTCATTACACCGTTTACGAGTTCGGAAAAGCAGAGACGATTGAAATTCTATCTCATAAAGGCAGAGGGGAGAGGGGTTTACGCGATACCAGGCTCTGGCTGTAAACATGAGGGACATGAGAGACTTGTGTGTTTTTTCTGCTCCACAAAGTCAAATTAGAAAAGCTCGGAGGCCCTCGGGAGGATTCGTGGCACCGCTAGAATTCCTGGACTTCTTCTGGAGTTCTTATTTTAGGAGAAAGCTGGACCTTCTGCTTGTTTATTGTTGAGGTTTGCAGCCAAAAAAAATGGAAAAACTCCAAAAACCTTTTAAAGTGATGAACATCCTGGACTCCAGTGTTTTGTTGTTTTTAAATCTGAGTATTAGAAACCCAAACTTTCCCATGTCCTCATTCTGAACAAACACTTGATTTTATGTTTTCAGTTTTATTGTTTATTCTGCACAGCCAGGCTTTTGTAAAGTACCAAAATTCAATTCAACTCAATTCAATTTTATTTAGGGGGTGGCTGTAGAGCAGCTATTGAAAGGTTGGTGGTTTCCTGACTGCTCTTGTCTTTATGCCAAATACTAACCTCATGTTGCTCTCCAAAGCATCCATCGGAGTGTGAACATGTGTAAATATTAGTTATACTCAGGTAAAGTAGAAAAGCGTTATATAAGAACCAGTCCATTTACCATATATAGCACCAAATCACAACAACAGTCACCCCATGGTGCTTTATATTGTAAAGACCCTGCAATATTAGAAAGGACCCCCAACAATCATGTAACCATCTATGAGCAAGCACTTAGTGACAGTGGAAAGGAAACGTCATGCATTACCAGGTTCAGGGAGGGGCAGCCATCTGCCGCAACTGGTTTCAAGGTGATGGGAAAAGAAAGGTTTTAAAAATATTGGATTGTGTGTTGAAGGGAGGTAAGAAATGAGGCTTTTGGAAGTTGAGTTTAAGAGTTAACCTACATGTCCTATCTCAGTGTCCTCTTATCCTAAACAATATAGGATCCTGAGCATGACAGCTGATCATTTTATCCCGAGATGCAAATTTTGCATCTAAAAACCTCAAAAGACATTCCAACAGAACGATTGGAGAGCCAGATATTTTCTCTACATATCTGTGAAGTTGTCCAGTTGGAGTTCAATGTGGAGACACAGGCGTCACGTGTGTTTAATGCCACAGTTGTATTGGAACATTTTTGGTTCATCCAGGCGAAGGACCAACAAACTCATGCTAAAGTGTTCCTCGTCCCTCTGTCCACAACTCACAAGAACAGCTACCCCTCCACGAGTGTTGGTTAGAACTGAATCAAACTGGTGCACATACCGGGTCTTCACTCAGACTGTGCTCAAGGTCATTGGATGTGCAGTGTGGTGGATTTTAGGATTTTTCTCATATGTTGTATATGTTTGATTTTTCCTCTGGTGATTGGCTCTTTGGGGGCTGATCAGCAAAGCCCTTGTTCTTACAAAGAGTCACCACCCTTCACAAAATGAGCTTTCCTCACATTAAAACATGTGACCAGTCACTGGATAAAATAGTTGGGACTGTCTAAGCACCACGATCGGATATCCTCATGTTGGCTTCCCTGCATCATCATGACAATGTTGGGTGTTTTCCATCCACATTCCAAAGCTATGACATCACAGCAACGTAATTGATCATTTGAAATGTTGATCATGGACCGACATTATGATGAGGATGCAGGAACAACACCAACACGGGGATATCGAATACATCGTCTAACCTGCCGCTTTTGGGTTTGGTGAATGGAGCCATGTTGGAGCTGCCAAAAACTGCAGTTTCTCTAGTGGCCACGTGATGGCCTGATGGAGCATTTTAGTAGATTATCTGAGTGGTGAGTAAAATATGAATTTTTTTTAGTATGTTGCTTTGCACTAATTAGCAGATATGTGTGTTGGTGCACTGCCAGTATTGGCTGATAACTAAACACTCCGTCTGCTGTCTAAAAAACTCATGGCAGCATGGCATGCATTCCCAGGAAAAACTCACCTATTCATTCAAGCACTTTTTCCCTTGTCTGTGTGCCTTCTATCTAATATTCATACTCTGATGAACACATCAGAGAGCAACTCAGCGTTCAGTATCTTTCCCAAGGATACTTTGGCGAGCAGCAAGGGATCAAACCACCAACCATCCAATTAATAGATGACTTGTTCGACCTCCTGAGCCACAACCACCCTAACCTAACCCTTTAGTCTCTTAATCATCAACCAAGTTCCTGGTGCGGAGTTTGGCTTATGCGTCTGACAACACACCCACACCCACCTAACATGCATGCCTTTGGACTGTGGGAGTAGAACATCTGAACTCAATACAGAAAGACCCCAGCTGGGAACAAAGTCCAAGTCACAGTATGGCGACACAGTTAATTGGGCCGATGAACCTTCTTCCTCCAATGTAAGTGGTCAAACCAGGAGACATTAAATATCAGTATCGAAGAGTTTTATGGAAGCAAGCAGGCCGGAGTCACTGAACAGGAAACGTTACGTAACTTTTGCCCGCATGCAGAATGGAATCTAAACCGCCTTGGCACTAAATGATGGAGATTCCCCGTCATTTTAAAATCCCGTATCCATGTGATACAACGTGCATCTGTGAAGGAAAACTTATCCTCTGCATTATGGCAAAAACAGAGGCTTTATTTCCAGGATTCATCTGTAATTTGCTCTTGGATGAAACTTGTCTTCCTCCAGACCCATGCAGATGTATTTTTTTCCAACATGGAAGTGGAATAAGTGGACTCAGGTTTTTGCATTTAGTTACGCTCAATCGGAGTTTCTATTAAACCTCAAAAAGTGTTTTTATTCCCTCTGTGTACACTGTGTAATGCTGAGTAAACCTTGGTGATTGATTTATGGGATTGCTTCCTGTTATGGCCTGCAGTGAACACACCTTTAAAACTCTCCCAACGAATTTCATGCAAATCAGCAGGCGGGCCCCTCCTCAGTGCTTTGAATAGAGTATCATTTCACCCCCGGCTGCTGATTAGTTATGATAAGACAAAGGCTCAGCCTTCCTCTTCCTCCTTTGTTTCTTTCTTTCGCTTGTTGAGTAAGAGGCTCGTCAGTTGCATTAAATATTTGCATAAGTTCTACAGAGCCTTGTTGACCTTTGGAAGGTCTCCAAAACATTCCAGTTTCTTCCTGATGAGAAAAAAGTTTTTATCAGCTTTTAGGTAAGATCCAAAAACCCTGGAGTAGAAAAATAACCCCATCTAACCAAAGCACCTCAATTATTTGTCAGCTAAGATGGAAATCACAAACGGTTTGTTGGATTTGCATAACGTCTCCCCAAAGAGGGAGGTGAACAAAGCGGACGGGGGGCCTCCTATCTATACGTCCTCCTCCTCATCAACATGTGAAGTGTCTGCGGTCAATGGCGGAGGGGATTTACTCGCACAATAAAGACAGATGCCACCTTTTATCTGCTTAACGGAAGAGAGGCCGAGCGCGTGGCACTTGACCGCCGCCGTCGTCGTGCGTTGTTGGCGTGTAATGACGTCCTCCCTCCCAGCAGACTGTTGTGGTGACAGGCCCGGCTTTCTCTTTTCTTTTTAGCTGACGTTGGAGGAGGGAGAGAGGCTTTTCTTTTCCCAAAACAGCCTTTGTTTGTCCCTCTGTGAATAAGGGAAGCTGAAGTAGTTCGGAGACGAAGAAAACCTGATTTTTGGTGTTAAATTCAAACTCCGCTTGGAGACAAACTTTTGAATCAATCAGTCAGTGCTGATGCCTGATGTTCAGCAGGGTGGTCTGAGTGTAAAGGATGCATGAATCTGATTGATTTCTAATTGGAATGGATGAAGATAGAAGCTGGAAGAACTGTTAAATATTTAAAAAGTAGTTAACCAAAGATAACTTGATATATCAAAATTTCAGCTCCTCAAGTATAAGAGGGCAATAAAACAACAAATGCCATGATTTTTATGACTGGTTTCAGTGGGCTCATACTGGGACTCTCACACATGTCCTTCCACTTTAAAAGCTCTTACATAAAACCCCATTTATGAGCCTCAAACTCTTAAACTCAAGTGTTTCTGCTGCTCCAACCTGCAGCTACCCAATCTTCAATGACATGAAGACATCTCCAGTGAGAACATGGAGTTATGCAAATCATCCACAGACCACCAACCCCTCTCTCCCTCTCTGATTGTGGCTGAGTGACACAGACAAAGACAGAGGGCCCTGAAATGGTCCATTTGATTCTTGATGGTGTTTGCTTCAGAATGAGCAACATCTGCCCAGCACAGCAGCAGCTCCCAAACTCTGGAGGCCTGACTCAGCCGGACCGGGATCCTAATAATGACAGGAGGCAAGTGTCAGAGGTGATTTGTGACAACAAGAGTGAAAGGAAAGGTTCATAAGATGGCAGTGAGACCTGGAGCGATACATGTGGTTTGGCTCTGACAAAAAGACAAGCTGAGGATGCTCAGATTTTAATTGGGAGCAACCAGAATGGACAGGAAACGAGTAGTTTGTCTCAGTTGGAGACAAAGTTAGAGAGGCGAGGCTGAGGTGGTTTGGACATCCGCAGATTAGGGATGGTGGATATACTGCAGAAAGGGTGTCGAAGCAAGAAGAAGACCATAGAGGAGATCCATGGATGTAGTGAAGGACGGTACAGAGAGAGGGGGACATCTTTTAAAATTGTGTTTTGTATTGTAAAATAAGGTTGTTCGATTTTTTTTAAGTCTGTTTTTATTTATGTTAGTTTTATGCCAGATCTAATGGGACTCAGCGGGGCAATTACTTTTTCACAAGTAGGTTTTTCCCCTTAATAAATGAAATATAATTTTAAAACCGTGTTTTATGTTTACTCTGGTGATCAGAAACATATCTCAGTGAGACACATATGCAGAAAGACCATTAATCTGTGCACTGTAGTTTGCATGAAATTAACATCATCTCAGAATATTTAGATTTAAACTGTTATAGATATTGGAAGAATTACAAGAACATTAACAGGGCCTCAGATTTTAATAATAGATTTTTAAAATACTATAAAAGAAATTATATATATCATAAATATATGTTTATAAAAATATTAAAGGAAGAAATACTTATATGTTGACATAATAAATAAAGAAATTCCTGTATAAAGTAGCTAATAATCTCGGTCAGTGTGTGACTAACATATGGCCCCTGTGATGTGACCCGTGGTTATACTGAGATTTAAAGCCTCTTCAGCGGCTCCATGATCCGGATCCAGTATGAATCCAGTCCGTGGTTTGCAGATATCACACACACACACACACACACACCGGGGCTGGTCGGTGAGAAGAGAAGCACAAAATGCTTTTTATTCAGCAGCGCGCTCGCTGAGGAGCGGACAAACCCTCCGACGTCTCTGTGCGCGTATCAGCGGACCTGAGCAGCTCTCAGCTTCTCTCTGAAATCGGTACCAACCGGCTTTTATTCCCAGCGCTACGGACTGTACGGACTCGGCTCTTTAAGTCTACTTTTCTCTCCCACTTTCATTTAAGTCTGCTTTTTGCTCTCCAGCCTGCACGGGACGGCGGCTTTTCCTCACAGGTGGGTCCATCATCTACTCCGTTGCGCTGTTTTGCGCTGTGACCGCAGCCGTCAGTGTGCGCTAAATCCTGCGGAAAGTTTCCTTCTCTCTTCTCCGGTGTTTGCTTAACACTTTTAAAATGAGGTCAAGCGGTTTCTGCCCGCAGCTGGAGCCTTTTCAGGCACAAGTGCAGTGAAGTTTTTTGTTGTTTTTTTACATTTATTTTAATGGATAACTTGGGCGACTTTGAGCTGCTGCTCTCTCCTTTTTAAGTCGGTCTTTTTAATTGGCTTCTCATTAACTACCCTCAGTGTGAAGGTAATTAAAAGGAGTGACCAGTCAGGCTGGGGACGGAGGGAAGTGGGCACCATATGGTGTGTGTGAGACGGAGACAGACGTTTCAGTTTTGCTCTTCAGGGCTTAATTGTGTAATTGAAACCCTTGTGAGTTGGTGGTTTGGTGATACATCACAGCACTGCTGCAATATTCTGATCACATGTGGACTTTACACTCCCTGACTTTTTGTTTTTGGAGGGAAAGCTTCAGATCAACGGGGTGTCAGGTCTGTGGAACCAGAGTACTTTTAATGAAGTTGCAAGCTTCCCAACTGCAGCTCTGCCCCTGCTCTCCACTTTAGCTGTCAGTTTAAATCAGTGGCAGGAAATTATTTGGAAAAGCTTATCCTGTCATTCCAACTTGGACAAAATCACTTAAATTGTGGGAAGTGTTTACAGTCTTCCTCATAAACAGTGGATCAAAATCCGAATTATGTTCATTGTCAAATTTGTCTTATTGCCATAGTGGAGAAAACATACTGGTACAGAAATGGAGTATATGGTATTTACAGTATGTAGATTATGTACATCTATATAAATACTCACAATATGAATGCACACGTACATATGTTAGGATACAAATGAGAAATTAAGACCTATGTAAAGGTTATGGGGAGTAAATGTAGTCAACTAGTCACTTTATTGGTACTTTAACTAGACTTGTAGTCAAGACCACCTAAACCAAGACTAAGACAATACCAAGACCAGAGGGTATCGAGACCAAGACGAAACCAAGACAGACCGAGTCAAGACAAAGTCGAGACCGAGACAAAAAAAGTCTTTAAACCTGCAGTTTAAAGACTTTTTTGCTGATTCGTTTACAGGTGTCAGGCATATTTATGTGTTTTTGTGATGCACTCGCACAGCCCTCCTCACCGCTGTCTGCTGTCTCACTCACTTACTGAGAGGACAGACGCACACTCCACTTGACTGTTGCGTCTCTCACCCTCTCTGTTTTTTACACAATGATATTATCCTATATCCTCGCATGTGATTGGCCACAATATGGAGGGATTGGAGTATAGCTGAGCCACTGTGTGAGAGCTGAGCAGCGAAAGGAAATCAAGTGAGGAGCCGGCTCTCGCTCAATGGGAGTCGACTCTTCTGATTCACTACAAAGCACTCTCTAAGCACGCTCTTAGAGCTGATGCTTTTGCGCATGACACATTATCGAACGTTACGTTGTGTGTCATGGATACTGTTGATTCCAAATCTCCCGACCACTATGTTGATCTGAGAAAGCAAGACCGAGACACCAGGACAAGACAAGATCGAGGGATCCGAGACTAAGACAAGACCAAGACCAAAGTCTGTCAAGACCAAGACCGGTCTCGAGACATCCAACTCTAACTTTAACTAGTGCTGGAAGCTAATTTTTTAATTGATTACTTGCTGGACAGTCAATTTCAAAATAAAAGCTTCCAAAAATGGACCCCTTTCAGAGGATTTGCTCATTTAATTTAAAATTCAACTTTCCAGGAAAACAAAAGGTGCCACGCAAAGATATCAGAATGCTCAGTTCTCATAATTTCTTGATGTTTTTGTGCTTGAAAACTGTGTTGTTGTCAGTTTCGAGGGAGAGCAGACTTTCCTTGCTTCTAATTAAAACAAACAGGAGCCACTCTGCAAGCCAACACAGGAGCCTGGATTGCTAATGAAAGAATTTACAGGGAAACAAGAAGCCAGGGCTGATTTCACCAATCTCATAAAAAGCTGTGGGAGAACACAATGAGCCCCGGTCAGCTGTGAACAGGAAAAAAAAATACTGGCCCTCGTCCAGCCGTTTCACACACTGCATCCTTCCTAACCCCGGCCCTCCCGCTTCATCCTCGCATCTGACTGAAACAGAAGGCACTAGCAGAGGACAAACAAGTCATATTCATCACTTTTAGCAGAAGTCTCCCAACTCAATGTAAAATCCTTATTTTTGCTTTTAAAACCAAGAACAAAGAAGCTTCATCTTCTTTTATTTGGCTTTTATGCCTCCCCCTCTCATCTCTGACTGCATCTGGCAGCTTAAATACCCACAATTTCTGATATGTGGCACGTGTAAACCACGAGGTCTGTGATGATTTAAACCGAAACAAGCCGTTAAGGAAGGAAGTTTCTGTTTTACACCCAAAGAAGCTCAGCCCAGAAATTAAATACACAGATTTTCCCAAACAGATACCAGAAACCAGCTTTTTAAAAATATCTAAAAAGAGAAAAAAAACAATAACAGAGCTCTGGGATGTTGAATTTAGAAAATGTAGTGAGGAACGAGTGTCAAGTTCAATACAACTGACTGCAAACTGAAAAGTTATCCAGCAGGCAGCTTTGATAATCAATGTTGAAGGAGGTTGTTGAAGAATACATTCACTTTATTTCCTCATTAATAAAAAATGAAGCAAAAAAAACCCAAACCTGCACTTCCTCTAGTGGCCACTTGAGCCTGCTTCCAAAAAAATGAGTCAATCCCCATAGACTCCGATTGTAACGTTATAGCATTTAAAACCACATTTACAGCCTGATTGTGGCTTTTCTGGATAGCTCCCATCATCATAACAACTGTGCTGTGATTTTCTTTTGGTTTGTTTTCTTCTTTTTTAGCTAGCTTTTCCTTGTTGTTGCTCTCTTCAAAGTGTTGTTCATTCATCTGATTGGTTCAGTTCAGTCCTCAGTACACAGAGGTTCATTTAATGACCTACAAAGTATCTCATATGCGCCAGCTTCCATGGAGCACTTCCCAGATGGCTCCATGTAACAAACAATTTGGCACATCAGGTCAGCAGAAGTCGACCTGCATAAAACATGTTGGGTTTCTGCACATGTGGCAGCATCTGTAATTTTTTTTTTTTTGTGTGTGTTCTCTGCTCCTTGCTTGGGGAGCAACGTTTAAGATGTGATTAAGCCCCTTCAACGTCAATTAAGACTGAAGCTGATCGAGGGGAACGAGACGATAACTGTGCTGGCAACAAAAGGCAAGGATGGCCACTCCAGATGTAGTCGGAGCTTAATGGACACCGGAGAAGTCTCTCCACACGGTGGCCATAATCTCCAGGCGCTTACCTGGGAAGTTATTTTTGAAGTGTTATTTGAATTTATTCATTTCAATCTCTGTGGTTACCAAAATGTAAAAGAAAAAAAGTCAGAAATAGCATCACTGGTAAAATCTGATTTAAAAAGCATGGAACAGATCTGCTGATTGTACCTCAGAATAAGACTTTAATGCTTCTAACACTCTGTTTGCTGTTAAGATTCTTCCATGTGTTTTAATTTGTGATTTTTCTGAGGTTTATTATATCTGACTTATGTGTCTCAGAGAAGCAACTTGTGCTGCAATGGTGGTTTGACTTGTTTCATTGGTTTTTGATCATAGACGTAGGACGTGACGTCACAGTTTGCCCTTCTGTAAGGTCCTTTTGTAAAACCGTACATGATGAGTGAGGAAACTAATGGCACTTATCGGCTAACAACTAGTGACTGACAGGTCCTCAGCCCTGGATAATCCTCCTTTCTGACTCTAATAATGACTGTAAATTGCAAAGTTACCTCCATGTTTTATTCAAGATGACCTGAAAGAAGCAATCAAGCCCATAAAATCATCAGGAAAGTGTTTATAGAGAAGCTCGTGGAGAAAGTGATGCATTTGATAAAAGAAGGGAGCAGATAGGGCTATTCTGTTTATTGGTTTGCCTTTATTATAATTTTCTTCTTTGTAACATTATGATCAATAATAATAATAATGTTTGGTGTTGGTGGTAGTGGTTTGGTTATTCGTAATGGTGATGGGGGAGAAGGGTGGTTGTTGGCAGTAGGAGTAGCAGTAGTTGTGGTATCAGTAGTAGCAGGTAGTCATGGTGATAGTGGTATAAATAGTAGTGGTGGGGGTATGAATAAAAAATAAAGTGTAGTGGTGGTATTAGTGGTGAAAGTTAATAATGGTGGTAGTAGTGCTATTATTGTAATTATTGATGCTGTTGCAGTTGTTAACAGTGGTATAAAAGCATGTTTTAATCTATATTGCTTCTCAATGATGTCACTTGGACTGAATAAAGACTCACACAGTACATCCTTACATGCAGCAAGTAAACCTGAAGTCGCAACTAGAGGCACCGCCCCTTGCTGGCAATTTAAAAAGAATGCAAGTTAGTCTGAGCCGTACTCCTTCTGGAGGAGAGAACACTCCAGACTGTTCACTGATTAAATGTAATTTTAAACGCTAATGCTTACGTAGCATTAGGTGGCTACTGTACAACCATCATTTTGTTTTGTCATCAAGGATCATGTAGTTGTACTAGCACAGGTACAGACTGCTAAATTTTGTTGTTGTTTTTTTGTTTGTTTGTTTTTTAATGCTCTAAAGTGGAGCACTTTAACACTGGAGTCTATGGAGATTGATTAACTTTTAGAGGCAGTCTCAAGGAACTGCAGGAGGAGGCTGTTTGGACTTTTTGGTTGCTGTATTTAATCTGAATATATCAAAGCCAAAAATTGTAACCCCTGTGTGGCCCTTTAAAAATGCACCCCTTCCGAGCCCTGGGGACCATAAATGGTCCCGCCCCAAAAGTGCAATAAAAAGATTATATATTCATATTTTTTTCCACTTTAAATTGGTCAGTCTTTTAAAACTACTTCTCCCTGAAATATTCATATAAAGTTTTAATTATATTTTCGTTGTTTTAACCCTTTAAATCCCAGTTTTATTACATGAGCGCCGTTTTTTTAGCCCCAAAAAACAAAAAACTAAATATTTTCCAAAAAAAACATTTGAAGTAATATTTCTTTGTTATTATAATTAGGCCTTTAGATGGACTAAAGATTGGCACCAACAGTCATTTCGATCGCCTTTTTTTTTTTTTTTTTTTCAGGACCAGAAAATGGTCTCCAGGCGGCAAATGCTCCTCCTCTAGGCCGAAATAAGTGCATGTTGCCGGGGTAAGTCGCGACGATCACCGGGGCACGATCACCGGGGACTGCTTTTTCCAGCCCGCACGTCCGATACCACGTGACAACAAATACGTCATTTCCTGTTGACTAAAAAAAAAAAAGCACCCTCTAACGGTCCTAGGGACCGAAAAATGGTCCCGCCCGATCAGCGGGCGAAGCCGCTGCTGCACGCCGGAAATGAGGCTTCGTTTCCCGCAGGTCTATCCAAGCAGCCCGCTGTTTTCCAGCAGGGATCAAATGTGGAGCAAGGGCGCCACCCGGTGGACAAATAAAAAAATTACAACTCTAAGGCCAGTACTGCAAGCGGAAGCGGAAACATAACCGATCACGATCGATTTGACCGTAATTTTTTTGCCGTGAAAAATAGCGTTTATAATGGGTTTCAATGGGGCACAAATCGACCACTAGGACCGATAGTGTAAGTTTATCGCTAGCTTAGCCACTGAAGCTAATTTCCGGAAGTCAGACTTGAATTTTGAAATGAAATTATGCCAAACTTTTTTTTAGAGAATTTGGCTATATTCCATTCAACACAGTGCAAATGGCTTGTAACTGAAAACCTAAAGGGACCATTTATGGTCCCAGGGCCACACAGGTTAAGGCTGGTTTTACCATATAAAGTTTAAAATGTATGTATTATAGAAATGGGCTCAATGTGGTCATAAATATTTTGTACTTGTAAATCAGTTTCGTATATGTAAAAATAATTTGTGTGTGCGTAACAAAGATTTGTGTGTGGACTTAGCCAAAAAAAAAAACCCTGCAAGTTACAAGTACGAATTTTGACACTATTTTTCTTCCTTTTATCTGATTGACCAATGTCATGTCAATCACAAATGTAACAATCCAATCAGAGAACAGATGGGTTTGGCTGTCGGAGGGGCGCTTTTTTGAACTGGTCCTTGAAGGGTAATACAGTTTGAAGCTGGAGGGTCTCTATATAAATATCTGATAGCAGCTAGGTCCCCTAACTTTCAGTAGCTGTTGAAAGGATAAAGTTGTGGTATATCAGTGGTTAGAAATACCATTATTACTTTAGGATTAGTTTAACACAAAGTTACTGTGAGTCACAGTGCGCAGCATAAATGTGCGCAGCATAAAAGTCCTTTCACATCGGATGCAGGATGTGCTGCTAATGCTAACTGCTAACTAAAAGCAAAAGATCCAGAATTTGTTGCGCTGGCTGCTGGGCTCTGTGGGTTTTTGCAGCAGCTCTACCTGTACTAGAAGCACCTGCTCCTTGTCGTTTCTATCTCTGACTTTATGTCCTCTACAAGAGTTTCTGTTTTTTTTTGCTAGTTCTTCAAATGTTAAAAACATCTATGCTAATTCATAACGAAGACAGCTTTGTAATGAAGACTGTCATTTCCAAAACACTGCCCGCCCCCACCCCGCAGCGCTGTTGAAAAGGCTGTGGAAGTCCCCGTATTAAACACGTAGACCTGTGACACAAAAATCACCAAACTCGGACGACCACAGACTGTTTTCCTTCGTGGTGATTAAGGAAAACGCTGGGTTGGCATGTTCAAAAAAGCGCCCCTCTGACAGCCAAACCCATCTGTTCTCTGATTGGATTGTTACATTTGTGATTGACACGACATTGACCAATCAGATGAAAGGAAGAAAAATGGGGTCAAAATTCGTACTTGTAACTCGCAGGGGTTTTTTTTTTTTTTGGCTAAGTCCACACACAAATCTTTTTTACGCACACACAATTTTATTTATTTATTTTTTTTTTACACATACAAATCCTGATTTACAAGTACAAAACCAATTTACAAGTACAAAATATTTATGACCACATTTTGAGCCCATACATAGAAGCTTTGCAAGACCTTTATGTATGTGTGTGTGTGTCTGTGTGTTTTGGACTCGTGTGCTGGAAAGCTGTTGAGCAGAGACACCATGTGCAGTCTGGCCCTGACAGTAATCAGTCAATGAATAATGAACACACATGCACGCACACACACAAAGATACCAAACAGCTGTCAATGGCAGGTTTCTGTGTGTGTGTGTGTGTGTGTGTGTGTGTGTGTGTGTGTGTGTGTGTGTGTGTGTGTGCTAACTCTATCAGTTGAGTGCAGCTGCATGCCTGCCTGTAGCAATTATGTTCTCGCTAAATAAGAGCCAGTGCTGAGAGGTGTGTGTGTGTGTGTGTGTGTGTGGATCAGCACATATCATTAGGCGATTAACTTACTCAAAGGATAGCCGCATGATTGTGTGTATGCGGACACACATGCAGTTTGAACTGTGTGTAATATAAACCAGCTGAGGGACAACATGAGCCTTTAGGAGTCTCTCTGCACACACACGTTGCATTTCACTCACCCTTTTTATCTCTACCCACACAACTCGGCAATTTTTTCTTGCTGCTCACACTCATGCACATACACACAGTCACAGGCACATATGGCCTCTTCTCAGGGCCCATATGTATTTATCCTCCCACATGAGCCAATCACTCTTTGAGATCCTCAAAGGCTCTCTCTCTCACACACACACACACACACACCTACACCTACACCTATAAACACTCACTAACCCCATAGGTACCCACAGGCCTTCTCCTTGCAGGCTTTTTCATGGTTAATTTGCTGCTCAATAGGTCAAGAGGGAAAGGCAGGCATCAGTCTCTCTCTCACTCACTCACTCACTCACACACACACACACACACACACACACACACACACACACACACACAGTCATGCCTCACCTCATGGTGCGTTCCCCAGACAGATGTGACTTCAGTGATTTACCGCGCCTGTTGGGTCAACAATGCCTTTGTTGTTGCGGTCTGAAGCGGCTGCATGTTTGTCAGGAAACGCTTTTAATTGACCGTTTAGGATGTTTGTGATCCTTTCCTCATTTGTCACATGTGTTACTCGTGTCCCCAGTAATCCATTTCTCATTGTGAGAAGAAATGTTTTTAGGTATCTGGAACTTCTACAGTCTTTTACTTTTAAAAACTCATCACAAAGGAAGGCTAATAGAGCGGCTGTTTGTCTGACATTTATGAATGAAAACCAAAAGGTGAAGGACTAAGTCAAAATTTATGGAAATACGCCAAAGTTACTTTTGTATGTGATGTGTATCACAAAGCTGTAGTTTGTTTACTCGGGTCCAGATCAGTTGATCTGATTTGATCTGTCAAACCAAGCTACAGGAAAAAGCTACAAGCAAACTCAAAACGACCCATAATGCATCATTACAAACTATGTGAGAATGTTCAGTCTCATTGGCCAGATGTGTTTGGGGCGGGTGCAACAGAGTTAAATACAAGACGATGATGTTGGAGACTATTGGAGAACCTGGAGAATTTACCTTCCTTTCATGGCTAGTTGCTAACTCGTGCTAAACATCTATGGGACACATCCCAGAATGCAAAGTGTTTAGCTTAAACTTGCAAGGTACACCTTTTAGTTGTGTCTGATTAAGATTGGATTAAATTGACAAATTCAATAAACGAACCGTGCTGACTTCATTTGGAACTGCATCGAGGTCTTTGTGCCAGAGTGTGATTACTGTGTTCACATCTGCACAAACGAGCCGCACCAAGGAGGACAACTGACTAAACACCACAGGTGTGAAAGGGCTGTCTGTAGGTTCTTCCTGGGTTCTACATCCCAAACCATTTCTTCAAGACAGAAGTTAGCTGTGCTATTATTAGTTCAGGAAGGGAATTTCCCCATTCGTTTTCTCTATTCAGAAAATCTTTACAGTAAGGTTTTGCAGACACGTGACCACTACCCACATGACGTTTAATGTGTAACTGTGACAGTCATGATGATAAAGTAGGATTGTTAGTGGTTGTGAGGGTTTGATCCCAGTAGTATAACGTGAGTAAGGCCCTAGTCGTGCAGGCCTGCAGACTGGTCCACGTATTCCACAAACCAGTATTCCCCAACTTGTTGCTTTAGTTGGTGCTGTAGTTGTTATAAGATTGGAAGTGACGGACCACAGATACACTCCGAGCTGCAGTGAAACTGTGAAAAAGTGTAACAGCACAAGTGGAGAAGGCTGAACTTCTCCACCTTCTCACATTAGAAGTTGCACCATTTGAAACATGTTGACTGCAGTGCTGTTCACAGCTTTTACTCTGAAGGTGAACATTCTCCATTTCCAAATCCCTATGGATCCATCCATTCTCTTCCACTTATCCTTATCAGGGATGCGGGGGGCCTGGAGCCTGTCTCGGCTGCCAACAGGCGAGAGGCGGGGTACACCCCGGACAGGTTGTCTTTCTGATGCAGGATGGAAGATATGAATGGGATATTTACTCCTGGAGCCTCACTGCATACATGGCGTCAACAGCCCTTCGAGCCTTGCACTAAAATTTGTGGTGACGCGAGTAACCCAGCAGCCAAATGCAAACAAAAAGGAGCTCCTGCCTTTTACTTTAATAACTTACCATTGTTGCTGCCGTAATGACGCATTGCTTTTACACAAGAGCGAAGGACGGACGTGAGCGAGAAAGGGCTAAAAATGAAGCGATAGACACCTGCGTGCTGCTCTCCATCACACAAAGAGACAGCCAAGGAGTGGGCCTCTTTAAAGCAGCAGCAACTCTGGCTCTAAATGTCCCACTGAGGCATGATGTGCAGCGTGTGCGTAGGTTTAACGTATTGTACATATTCTCCGAGGTTGCATTGCTAATGTGCTGTAACTGTTTTCAGAAAACAGTTTTCATAGTTTTGTGTGTCCAGTGTGTGAAGTTGAGGAGTCACGTTTTTGTTTGTTGTCTAAAGCATCTGGACTTAAGTTTCTTGAAGACGTTTCATCTCTCATCCGAGAAGCATCTTTAGTTCTAAGAGACTAAGAGACTCCAATGACCTGGATGACTGAGAACCTTCAGACTTTCTGCTTGTTATCTAAACACTGGTTATACCTGCTTCATGCAACTTCATAGGTTAAATGAAAGAATTGAATAATTTAAAGTGTAAATTAAATGTTTTCTAGCAAATAAAGAGCTTCTTCATGAACATCTTTTCATATTTTTTTTTCTATGTTTTACCGTGAATTGTCTCAGCCATCTTACTGAGGTCTTATCATTATTGATATCTTCCCTCTATGATGTAACTGGTTATCAGAGCCTCTACTCAGCTAACAATCTTATCTCTTCCTCCTCGTGTCCCAGTTTGATGACATTACGTAACACCTCTTCTCTCTTCCTTCTTTCCCCCCTCCTGCAGGTTCTGGGTTTTCCCTGTGATGACCTCACTGCTGTTTCCTGGCCACGCCCACGCTGCAATGAAGGACCTCTCCTCCTCCTCTTCCTCTTCCACCTCTCCTCTCAACTCCCTCCTCCACTACCCGTCCTCCAAAACCTCCGTGGCGCCCTTTTCCCCATCCACCGGCCCCGCGTCCTCTCGTGGATCGGCCCTGTCCTCGACGCCTCTCTCCAAGCCGCAGCCCTTCTGCCTGCAAACGGGGCCGCACCTCATCGCCAGCATGCAGCTGCAGAAGCTCAACTCACACTACCAAAACCTTGCCAGTGCCTCTGGCGGACACTCTGGGCCTGGAGGGCCTCAAAGAGGCTTTGGACCCCCGCAGCTGGGAGCGGGTAATCAGCTGTTGGCACCGTCTGGAGGCCTTGGAGGAGGCGGGATGGGTGTCGGGATTGGCATGGCCAACCAAAGTTCCAGCGCTGGTGGGATTATCGACTTTGACCCTGTGGACGAGGAGGTCCTCATGTCTCTGGTGGTGGAGCTAGGTTTGGACCGGGCCAACGAGCTGCCCGAGCTCTGGCTGGGACAGAACGAGTTCGACTTCATGTCGGACGTGCCAGCTGGATGCTGACCTATGAGGGTGGGGGAAGCACATGGATAAAGTGGAATTGATTGACAACGAGAGAGAGAGAGAGGACTTCTCTCAATGTTTGGTTTTTCTTTCCTCCCTTTGTTGGCTAATAAAACGAGGAAACAGAAGAGACGCTGACCGATGGAGAAAAGCGATTAGAGGCTCGCTCTCTGTTTCTGTTTTGCTTTCATACCCTCCTACGGGCAGACAAAAGAAAAGACAAGCTTGCTTTTGATTTTCTTGTTTCTGTAAAGGAATCAGTGCTGCTTTTCTTCACCGAGATGAAACCAGAGGTGCTCCCACTCTGAACTGTACTTCCCTTTCATGTAAAAGAGCAGAAACATCAGCAGAGTATGAGCAGAAACGAGGAGTCTAAGACTCACTCCTGCTCCTATCCTGTTTCCTCCATCGCTCCATCATTCGGCCTTAATGAAAACAAGTTGACTGACACGAGAAGAGCTGACAAAGACATCCGAGCCACCCTCTTTAGAGAGGAGTAAGGTACACCTGTTGGACTCGATCCCCCCTCTTTTCTTAGTACCGCCCTGAATTGATCAAGTGGACGATTAAGGAAAATGAGAGGCACGACTTTGTGGGAGAATTGCAAAGGATGGCAAACACTACGCTTCCTGTTTTCTTATACACAATATTAAGCTCTGGTCTCATGGGAAAGGAACTCCTGTCTCTCGGCTTCACAAAGGAAATGATTGTCTTAGACTTGGTTATCTCTGTGCACTTCTTTATTTTCTTGTTTGAATTTCGTTCAAACAGCCGTAGTCATACAACACGTTATTTAAGACGGTGGCTGATCCCCCATCAGGAGACAAGCAGACAAGGAGCACTTCTGTAGCGAACCTAAAGTCACCTCAGCGAGTTAGATCCAGAAATGTGGAATGGGTGTGTTTTGTTGTCCGGCCTGAAAGTTGATGAGGAAGGGTGGGATAGCTAGTGGCAAGGATCCTGTGCTACACGGAGCAGCAAACAAAGTCAAATTCCTATTTTTCCTGCTCTCCCGCTTTAAAACGGTCCGTTTATGTCATGACCGTTGTCGCTGCACTTCCGTGTTCCTGATGAGGAAGTGTGATTAGGCCTGGAGGCTGGTGTTAGTCCAATTTTAGTTACAATTTGGACTATTGTAGTGAAGCAGGGATGAGACCAAGCTAAGCTGCACATTTGATCTGTCCATGTTACAGAAACAGCTCCTCTGTCACTGTCTCATTGAGGTCTTTTGTTCATCTCTTATTGCAAATGAAGAATTAAACAAATCTTTGTTTTTGGTTGAAATTTATGCAAGAATCCCTCATGACCTCTTGACCTCTCTGATGCTATTAGCTGTGACCTGAAAATGAACTGTACTGTTCACCCCGAAGCAGTCCTCAAAGTGTTGGATTACACTGTAAACTACTACCAACTTAGCATGTCAAATCCATGTCTATGCCATGTGATATGGTTGAAAGCTCTGAGGGAATTATATTTTACATGTGCAACAGTTTTGTTTTGTTTTCTCTTCCCAGTTACATGAAAAGTTTCACAACATAAATCTAACATGTGAATATATGAGAATCATGTGTGCCTATCATGTGACATTGTAACAGCTGAAAAGCATTATCACATGTAAAGCAGGGTGAGGGTTTGTGACATGGAGGATAATATTGAGGTTTGAAACATTTCTGAGAAGCCAAAACCCACTATTTTGTTTTTTAATCTGAGAATGTGTTTATACGCCTTAATTTTCAAAAAATAAATAAATGTTCTCAGATGGTACTTCGCTGCGCCGCCTCTTTTGTTGTTCTGCCTTAAATGAACTCCCGTCTCTTTAAAGACCACCTATGAAATGGTCAGGTCAGCTTTGATTGGCCAGGTTCTCAGCCAAACCAAACATTAGACGTGGGCGGATTGATTCAAATGTCAATATTATATGGTACTGGTATCGGATAGGTACTAGCTACTTTATTTTTATCCAAGTTCAGTATGTAGACCAATGAATGCTTTAAATTATTTTTTTCTGGAAATGGAAAAATACACTCAAATGCACTCTTTGAAGCATGTCTGAACCCTTTTGCATTAATTCATGCCTATTTTATTTATAGTTGGCACAAAGTGCTTCAGAGACGGGCATATTTACATTCTAGGTTTTCAAAACAAACAAAAAAACCCAGTTTCAAAATGCATAAAAAGCTGAAAGGTTTGTTTTTGTTAAAAAAAATCGCAGTGGTTCAAATGATGAGAATTTAAAAATGTAGGTTTCATCTTATAAATCATGACACATTGCTGCACATAAGCTGAGGTTTATAGGTTAATGCTATCAGCAATACTGACCCTGTATTTACTTGGTCTCGTATCGATACGAAAAGTTGCGCTGTGGCAAGTAGTGCAAAAAAAAAAAAAAACAACAAAACACTAGTTGCTCTTCAGAGAATATTAAAGTGCAGATTTCTCAAGATTTTGACACTGGGCATGATACAACCACTGGTTTGTAGAGAAACTATGTTCCCCAACTGGTTGGCAGTCGTTCCTGGATGCCGCTGGATAAAATCAGTTGCACAGAAGGTGGTTGACCAAAAACGCCCTAGTCGTTGCTTTGGTTGCTAGCACGTTGCTAAGGTTTCCTGTTCCATGTTTGTCTGCAAATGCACACAAACTAACAGGGGCTGTACAAATTGTAAACATTTAATTCAAACCAGGAATGGAGATGCTTTGCCTCCAAAGTAAAAGTTGTATTCAGAGTTGTAGCCAGCATGTTACAAAAGTTTTACTTTGAAGGCAAACAGTCTCCATCTCCAGTTCACGTCACAGTATTTCCAGTTTAACTACAGTAGACAAATTTGCCATTCAAACTTTGGTCATCTGCAGTAATATGCTAGCAGCCAACCAGTTGGGGAATACACAGCAACACGTTGGTCACTAGGGAAAATTGGTGGTCACTGGCCAGTCTGTGGGCCTGTGTCTGGGACTTCAGCAGTCTTTTCCTGAACAACTGGTTGTTGCCAGATGGTCATGGACCGGTGTCCAGGGCACTATGACTGGGGCCTTATTCTCTTGATCCTACATGATCATCATGACTGTTACACAACCAAAATGGAAGTTAATGTCACATGGTTAGCAGTCACATTTCTGCAAAACCTAAGTGTCTTTAACTCTGTGAGGTCTAACTAATCCTTGGCAGATGATGCTAACCCCACAATATGGGCCAAAATACTGGGCCACCTACATTTTACACCTACAGGAGCAGCTTAGCCATGGAAACTCCAGCCCTGGAGCTCTGCAGTCACTGAGAACAGAGCATTGGTGACATCTACACAATCCTGGTCTGCCACATCGTGGCTGAGTTGCTGTGGTTCTGAAATGCTTCCACTTTGATCCCACCACAGATGATGGTGGAATATCTAGGAAGGAGGAAATTTCACAAACAGTCTTGTTGCAGCTGTGGCATCCAATTACAGTATCCCACTTGAATTCTGTGAGTTCATAGGAAAGATCCATTCTTCAATATAAAAGCTCGGTGCCTGATTTCCTGCATCTGTGGCAATGGGACTAAAAATACCTAAATTTAAAGATTAACACGTTGCCCAATACTTTCTTCCATGTACTGTATATATAATTTTTGTTCTTTTTAAAAGTTGTTGATTAAAACTTCAAACTGTTTTCCATTTTTTTTCCAGAAAAAGTTCTTTTTTAGGATTGGTGTTCAGAGCTAGGGCTGCATCTCAGAGGGTTGTTAGTGGTCTTACAGCCCTGATGTGCATCACAGGTGATTCATTCACACGGACATGTTTGTGCAAATGCAAAGAGAATATCGATATGCTGTACATACATCACTAAACTATAGGACCTTTGTGATCCTGACAGATGTGGTTACTGGGTTAGTTCACAAATGGTCACATGCTTTTGACTCAAAAGGCTTCAAGCTGACACCTGACCCTCCTCACCCATCCCTCACCCACCTATAGGGGCTTTGCTGTGTTGTGTCAGGATGGAGGCTCCGACCTACAGTATATCTTTTGTGGTAAGTTGAGAAGGGAGGAACAAAGGCCTTTCACCCTCGACCTGGTGTGTCTGTCATCTGAGCATTGTGGGTTTCATCCTGGACCACACAAAACAACACACCTGCCTGCCTGTGTTTGCATCCTTGCAGGCATAGAAAAGCTTGGAAATAAAGCCATCACACACACAGAAGCGCAGGGATGGCATTACAACAAAGGTAAGGCGAGTAGCAGGCATGAAGCAGGTGCTTGTTCAGTTATACAGGCCGCACAGGGTTTTAGAGTTCAAAAACAAGCTGCAAGTTTGGAAATCTGCCCAGATGAAAGCTGCTGGAGGAAAAAGAAACATGCGGATCCTTGTTGATTTATTTAGTTATCAGCAGCTGAGCCTTCACACACACGCACACACTTATCCAGTCCTTTCGCCCTTTCCCGCACAAGCATGCTGCACATTGCCACTTTTCGATGTGAATATGGCTCTCAGTTTCAGTCAATGAGCCCAGACTTTCTTTAATGAAACACGAGCACCAGCTATTAATGAGAACCTGTTGAAGGACTAATTTGACAGAGGCCTTATTCGCTCTTCAAAAAGGGATTTTCTGGGTATTTCCTTCTTAACAATCACTTCACTGACACGGCGAGAGAAATAAAGATGCTACTCATCGCCTCCAAATCCAGCAGACAGACGCACTGATTCTCCGCTTCCTCTGTCTCTTTGTCTAAGTGGGTCAGAATAACATTCTTTAGATCGAAGACAGTCCAGGGTTTGTTCCATCTGCCTCACACTGTCCCTGTGTGTGTGTCTGTGTATGTATGTTGTTTTGCAGTCCAGTTTAATCCCAGCTGAGAGGATGGGTTTTTTTTGTTTTGTTTTGTTTGTTTTTTTTGCTGTGTGAACACGGTCCACTCTCTCCTCCCTTGAAAAAGTTCATGATTGAGATGATTTGTACAGAGCCTTTCATTTCCTCTTTTTCTTGATCCTCAACTACTGCAAATTAACCTTTTGAACTAAACTATTCTTCACAAAACTCACAAAACAACCTGAAATTCTCTCTAAAGTGGAATATGAGTTCAGATGAGTGCTCAGTCAGCCACCTTGTGGCTTTTAGGCGATTAAGAGCTTGTTTCCATGAGAGTTTTTCAAAATGTTGGGAGTAGAGCCGCTGCAGGAGAAACGTGGAGTTCTGGGAGAAAAACATGAAGTGAAGCTGTGTTTCACTAATAAGATTTTGTGGGGAAGATTAATAAGTTTGCTGATGCTATCACTCTGCCCTTTACTTCATTAAAATTCATTTTGTGATAAAGGGCTGATAGAAAGTTACAGGGCAGGCCTGGAAAAGTTTAAGAAAAGTCGTGGTTGTGGTGACTTTTTGTGTCTAACGTAGTTTTACAGTATCATAGAAGTGGACTGCTGTCAAACTTTGCATATGCTGATCTTAGCATATTTAATTCTCTTCTATTGTTCCAACAGAAAGTTATCACTGTTGGCTGCCAGACTGACATGTACACCAGCCCAGGCTACATTTGAAGGTTTTGAATCTTAGTCTACTGGTTGGGTATGATTAGTTTGTTTTGCAGTACATGCCAGCCTCACATGCTCCTATCACCCATCTTGATCCCAGTTCTGGTTCTTCTGGGTCTGCAGCCATTGTTGGAGCTCCTCAGTTGATCAATAGGGCCATATTATTCAGGGGTGGGCAGTAAATGTTCCTAAGGGACCACATTAGAAACCGGGACTATTGTGAAGGGCCCGTCAATAAGCTGAATTTGGTTCTGCTATTAAATGTAGATACGTTTATACAAACTTATTGTTAAGATCCTCCACATTGGTCCCAGCTTTCCATGTATCTCAAATTGTGGGACAACGTGGTTAAATTAATTGTCCACCCCTCCCAAAAATTTGTTTGCTTGTTTGTTTGTTCTTTAGGGCTAGCTTTACCATATTTGTATGAGACAGTCGAGTAGTGGCTAAACCTAGCAAGTGGAAGATCCCTGGTTCAAGCCTGGAAATCCCTGGGAAATTCCTGGGAGAGTTGCGTCTGAATTCATCTGTCGAGGCTTAGGTAAAAATAAGACCGGCAGAGAGAAATTAGTTATCAGGTAATGGTAGCAAGCTTGGTTATGAAGGGCATTCATAAACTTTACAGGTGTAACACACCTATCTGCTAATTACTGATAACTAATTGACCTGTTAAAATCTGTCACTGTCATTCACAAAAACTGAAGCACAAAGTTCTTGGATAGTGTGTAGCAGGTTATTCCATTGAAAATGCTCTGAAATGCACCAATAACACAAGCTCAACAAAGAGGTCCGGTTCAGAATTAGTGCAGGTGAAGTAGGTACCAAACCCTCCAGCTGTGTAGGTCTGGACAGCAGTCAATCAAAGTGGTGACCCAAAGATCACCCCTCTACAGCTGTTATAAAGAGGAAAAACTATCCAAAAAAGCTTTTAAATGCTGTAAAGTTTGGAATTTTAAAATGGAAATCTATGACTAACTCATGCTTTGAAACTTCCAGTAAAGGAAGTGCAGTTTGTTACACTTCTGTTGATTGATGGAAGACTTAACTGATGATGTCAGAGGTCTCCCCCAAATCATTAAAACAAACAAAAAACATTTTAAAGCGACAAAACAAAGGAGGATTTTCCAAAACCTGGCAACCCCTTGTTAAAACTAGCATTAATAGAATAACAAATAGCATCATTACAGCTTAGAAACCCTCTATAAAAGGCATCTTATTAAAGCAACACTGATATTTGAAAACGCTCTACAACTAATCAAGCAGCCTCACAATTTTCATGTGACAGGAAGGATCTGTAACACGCTTGACTGCTGCCTCTGGGCTCCAGGGTCATGAAAAAATGTCCCAGCACATCAAGGACTGTAAAAATCATTGACACGATAGAGATAAGGGATAACTCTGTTTAAAGGACACTTTTTAGGAGGTTCACTGCTCTCCTGCCAGGTCTGCACTAGTTTAACTCCTTCCTGCTCATCCCTACCTCCTAATTATAAAACCAGATATATGTTGACTGATTGCTGTACAAAGTTGATTTTATATCAAGGAGGTTATGCAAACAATTTTAAATTATTTCAATTTTTGGGACAGTTCTGAAGTTTGAGGGAGGGAAATAAAGAAATCTGCAAACACTTTTGATCTGATGTATATAGAACAACACACCTGCTAATAAAGGTCCAGCATCTACAACAATAATGGTGCGTATGTTTAAGCAAATAAATTAATCTGAAGGTCATTTATAAACAGTTAATTTATGTATGATTACTGGGACATAAAGTGAGGCTCCACTGAAACTAATGTAAAAACTTACACGTCTCCCTGACTGTAACGTTGCAGTCCAGTGCTTCCACCTGCTGGTCTGTGATGGTAAGTGCATACGCTGACATTTTAAATCAAAAAGGAAATAATACTAAACCTGTCTAAGACTTTTTCATTTCCATTTGCTGCAGACAAAAATTCAAACTACCTGATTTTTTTCATCATTTTTCAACTACTTAAAAGAAACTTTAAATGTAAAAAGAAAAAATGAAGGACTTTATTACACTCTCCATCCACGTTAAGCAGTACTGTATCCTTTACTAATCCTTTAGAGATTTCAATCAAACACACGTGTCCTTACTTTATACCTTCAGTGTGTTTAATCTTACAGAAATCGATACCACTCTTTAAAAAAGTGCTTCTACTACTTCCCCAGACGTCTGCTATACCGTGTAAGATCTGAACTCGATGGATCCCCGCTCCTTCTGGCTGCAGGCCATGTTGCAGATCTCTCTAAATGCTGTAATTGACATGTAGGTTTGAGATCCTGTTGGAAACCCCTGTCCTGAAATATACACCTGTGAATAAAAGGAAGGATCATAAGAAATGAAAGTCAGTCACTAGAATAAATATGCCAATATGCACACGGGAGTGTTTGCATTGGGCGTGAATGGAGTCCAGGTTTGTCTTTGGGATCTGTTCCTCCAAAGGGAGATGGCATATCTGCATTAGTTGGAAGCATTTGGCAAAGGAAGACACTAAGCAAGGAGGAGTTTTATCTCAGTGAGTATAAACAAGACTGCAAGCTGCCTGCAAACCTGGGATTTCCTGACTAGGGTGCTCTGAACCACCCAGAGATGGAGGTTTTAAACATGGTCCTGTTATTACTCTGTGGGAGAAATCAGTGCACAGACCTGGACCTGTTGGTCACGGCAGGCATCGTCACATTGTGAATAACCCCAACTCTATTAATGTAGAGCTGGGGGCTTGAAGACTGATAGGTTTAAGTTAGGGTGTTTAAAGACTTCTAAAACTTTGTTTTTTGGGACAGTTGGCAAACCATTAAACCATTAGTGTATTTTTTCTGGTTTCCTGAGTTAATGAGATAATTATTTGTGAAATTCTGCAAAAACTGTTCATAAAACGATAAAAATCTGTTCTGTTTTTCCTGAATGATCCAGATAACCCAGAAGAGCCTCTGCTGAGTTGATGTCTATGAGCAATAATGACTCCTGTGCTTAGTTTAATACAGTTTTCTTTGTTTTAGGTTTGAAAAACTGGAGATACTGACATCATTATCACACTGGTCAGTTTTGTTTTTATAACACATTTCACAGCACGTAAACTTGAAAAAAAAAAGTTTTTTTTAAAGAACTATGCACATCACGAAACAACAAAATCAATAAAACAAAACTTTACAAAGAAGTAAAAGACAAGCTAACGCCGACACACAGGGTTATTAATTTAAGCTTGTGAGAATGAAAAAGGTTTCATCTGTTTTTTAGTGTAGACACAGCCCACAGCTGCTGAAAGCATCTTCAGCAGACTTAGATCTTCTGTGAACAGTTCACAGATCTGCACCTGATGACCTAAGAGGTCTGACTGGGTTATAGTCAGAGGTGTGCTGGGGGCACTGGGAGCTTTATGAACTAACAGAGGGGTTCTAAGAGTTCTGTGTTGAACTGGGAGTCAATGAAGTGTCTTCACTGCTGGGGTAATATGGTCAAATTTCCTGTAAGGCTCCTGCATTATGATTATGTTACCCTGCTACATGTTTGATAATCCTGCAGATTGATCTTTAGTAATCTAGCATGTTTGTTATGAACAGATAAAGCAATTTCTCAGAGTCAGTTTGAGATTACAGAGTCCAAAACAAAAACTAGGAGCAGTGAGTCCAGCAAACAAAGCAGGAGCAGTTCTGGAGGCCAACCACGTGGCCAGTGGCACCTCTCTAAGGACTGACGGAGGTGATGAAACTTCTCCAGCAGCTTGGCAGGCAGGTGGCAACTGTAGAGACCAAAACCCTTGGGAGCCTTGGCAGGTGCCGGCAGGGCCGGACCAGGCGTGGCAGGTGCCGGTGGTGCTGGAGTAGGCGTGCCAGGCCTGGCAGGCGGTGCCAGACCAGGTGTGGCAGGCTTGGAATACTGGCATTTCCCAACTGGGCAGGGGAGGCTTGGCAGGTGATGGCAGTGCCAGACTAGGCGTGGCAGTCGCTGGCGATACCGACAGTACCAGACCAGCTGTGGCAGGTGGTGCCACACCAGCTTTGGCAGACTTAGCAGGAGCCAGCAGTGCCAGACCAGGCATGGGCGGCGCCATTGATGCCAGACCAGGTGTGGAAGGCATGGCTGGATGTGGCTTGGCAAGTGCTGGCTCGGGCGGAGCACAGACCACTGGCTGGGGTTGGAGCAGGAACAGACAGCTGTACGAAGACAGCTGTACGCAGGCAACCTCTGGTGGAGACAGAATAGGACCAGACAGCGGACGACCCCTAGTAGAAAAAGACCAGACGGCCATGGCCTCTGGTGGAGATGCCTCTAACTGTGGGTGTGCAGGGCACACAGCAGGCTCTGGTGACTGTGGCTGATATTTAAGCCTGGCCAGTGTACTCCTGAGAGCAGGTGTAGGCGCAGGGACTGGCAGGACACCCAAGGAACTGGTAGGTTTGCAGGAGCCCAAAACAAAAACTGGCATGACATTATGTCCTGGTGATCAGTTAAATGTAATTTTAAAATGGCTGCTCAAATAAGCGTTTAAAGATGGCTGTGGTGTAGTAGCCACTGGTACTACTAATAGGATATTAAAAAGTTTACAACACAAGCAATAAAAGCCAAGAAAGAACGTTAGCAGCGACTTTCAGTAGGTGTGTCCCTCGCACTGTGCCGTAGCAGGGCTTAACACGCGTTACCGGAAGCTTGGAGGTCCTTTCCCCCGCAGACTCCAACATGGTGAGCAGTTTCCCCTCAGTGTTCCTCTCTGAAATAATCCCTAAACATCACTTTTATGTTTTATACTACGAAACCTTTATGTGTCCTACTTTAATTTCTAGCGTCTTATTAAACGGAGGAAGTTTAAATTGTAGCTGAAAGCGTTGATTCTTGCTCTTAATTGATATTTTAAGACGACCTGATCCTTCTGTGCGGATTTGTCAGCCGCGGCTTGCTAGCTCGGTAGGGGCTATCACTGTTAGCCCGCTTAAAAAGGAAACAAAAGAGTATTACTGCCAGGAAGCCGAGCTGTGCAGTATTTTTATGCATTTATTTTAAATCTAGATACAATTTAAATCCTAAAATATGCCACAAATGTTTCCGGTGTGTGTCCCGGCTGGGCCGAAGTCTGTGCTAGCATGGGTTCAGTTAGCGCCGCATGCTAACATGGCCCACACTCGCCGGCCTTCCCAACGTGGTTTGGGTTCTGCTATAAACTCGCTGTATTTGTTCGTGCCTCAGGAGAATCAAGGCCGGTTGTATTTCATTTTGCTAACCGGCTTTGTCGCCTATTCCGCAGGCCAGAGGACCGAAGAAGCACCTGAAGCGCGTTGCAGCGCCGAAGCACTGGATGCTGGACAAGCTCACCGGAGTGTTTGTAAGTAATGTTTCCACGTACATACTGAAGACCCTTGGATGTTCACTTCTGTATCTCAGTGTGAAACCGTGGATTTTGTTTATTAACGCAGTGGTTAACACTGTCAGATGAAAGCTAGTGTAACATCACAGGCAGTTTGATTGGAGCAGGGTGAATATGCCTGTTTAAAAAAACATTGAAGTGTACGTCTTTAATCCTGCATGTGTTTTAGTCCGTTATTTGAGATGGTCACGCATCACAGCAACACTTAAAAGACAGGTTATGCGTTTTTAATTAAGATGTTAATTATTGTGAAACAGACTGTAATGCTAACATGCTCCATTTAGGGTTAGCCACAGCAAGTCACCTGCCCTATCCCTAGCGTCCTTTTCTGTCACATCAGCCGTCTTCTTGCTTTTCTTTCACTCTTGCAGCAGACTGAATACCGTAGCTTGAAATTATTTAAATCGTGGCAGCTTCTTGTCTGGTAGAAAAGAACAAATAGACTGTGATGCCATGCCATGTAGCTCAAGTAATGGTGTTACATGAGATCGACAAACGAGGGCTAATATTTCATTATAACACACAGATTATGCTCATATGATTCACTCCCAGTTGTACACACTCAGGACGCTCTGAAGGATGGAGAAAGTGTAGCACTTGCTTAAAGTGGAAAATGTGGGTCTGTGACTGCAGTAAAAAATTTCATCTGCTGGTACTGGGTGAGAAATGATGGCGGCATAGAGACTGTATCGCTTTTGTCATTTTAAATCTGTTTTTGTAGACGATAATGTTTGTTCTGCTGGAATTGGTGTTTACATATTTTG